>NW_028327180.1:16883750-17575000 GCF_987537825.1 Furipterus horrens
CTGCCCCCACTGCAGATTCGAACTTGCCAGCTTCTACATAAATAAATACCTAGCCATAAAATAAATCTCCCCATTCATTGTGGAGTGGAGAGAGGAAAAGAGAGATTGGTTTTAAGAAATCCTATACAGAGAGAGACAAAAGATATAAATATATGTTTACCTGTATATCTATCTATACCTATAACAGATATGCCTCTATAACCATACCTATATAGAGAGAGAAAGATCTTACTGATTCTGTTTCTCTGGAGAACCCTATTATACCCTCATAATACATTCTAACCAGTCTCCACCTTCCCAAAGTGCATCAAACTCTCTAGGCCAAGTTGTAAGGCCATCATCTATTTCTCTTTATTCATAAAAGCATATTGGAATTAAAAGGAATGTGACTGGCTTGATTACAAAAATAACTTTGAACCCACTCTGTTAAAATTTTGATAAGTTTTCCCAGTTTTGTATTTTCAATATGCCTTGCAGTCTCACGGATATGATATGCCAACATGCATGCTCTTGAGGCTGAGAACGCCTCGTCCCCCACTGGGACAGAACACACTTCTTGTATTGTGGGTTACCTTTCCTTGTGTTGTACTCAGTTGCAAGATGATAACTTATTTATAAAACATGACAGATGGCTAAAATCTACTGATATTCTTATACTCCTAGCAGAGCATCTTGTATGCTCAGTTTTCAAAACATTTTTTAAAAAAAGCTTTAATCAACATCCCCTTGCCTTTAAATATTCCGGTAGAATCTACACTTCCATTGTCGATATAACAAACATCCCCATCCCTGTAAAAGGTGGAACCAAAAGGATGTAATATCTCCTCCTCCACTTGAGTAAAGCTTTTATCAAAATATGATGAATAATGTGAAATTTGAACAATTACTGGGTATTAGCTTATATCAGTTACTAGTTTTTAGACGAGGTAATGATAATTTGGTTGTGCTTTAAAATGAGATTTCTTAATAGTTTATAATTAAACTGAAAAAAATTTATGAATCAATATCAAGGAATTTACTTCAAATAACCCAAGCTGACAAGGAAACTGAGTGGGTCTATGAATGAAATGGCCACTAGTTCCTGATTAGTGAAGCTGGATGATGGGTACATGTATATTTATTATCCTACTTTGTTTATTTTTGTATATATTTGTGTTTTCCTTAATAAAATGCATATCTGTTTATTCCAAAATGCATAAACTTTTACCGTGCCACAAAAAGTCTGAATTAAACAGCCAATCATCAGGAAAAGCGAGCAGGCCACAAAACAAAACAGGAATAAGAATACTTTCCACTCTGACAGAAACTGTTATTTAAAAAGGAGGAATAGAATTAAATAATAAAGTCAAGGAAGCTCATCTAAGCAAAATCCCTACGAAGTCCTAACACAGTATTTTGGTTGAAAACATTGTAAAATCCTAGGCTAGAACTTTCCTCCAGTAAAGCAGAGCATGAGAAACTTGTTCATTGTCCATCTTTTCCACTAAAATATTAGCACTACAAGGTCAACAGCTTCTGTTACGTTTACCCCCTGTCTCTTCAGTAACAGAGTATACATATCAAGTACTCATTAAATATTTCTCAATTACTCCTGTATATAAAATATGCTCTGACTACCACCATAAGACCATAAACTCTTACCAGTATTATACTATCTACCCTGGCTTGTTTGGCTCAGTGGATTGAGCGTCGGCCTGCGAGCTAAGTGTCGCTGGTTCGATCTTCCAGTCAGGGCACATCAGAGAAGGAAAACTCTGACTCCAAAAAACCTCCGCTGCCTTGCGGCATACCTCTTCAGGGGAAGGCTAAGGGAGTAAACCCCGACAGAAAATCCGGAGCCGGAGTCCCTAAGGCGGTTTGACGTTGTAGTCAACACCGGCAACTCCTGCGGCGCACCTGAAGCCAAGCTGTATTGACTCCGTCTTTCCCTTGGACCCTTCAGCTGCGAAGAGAGGGGGGGTCTGCTGCATGGGCAACAGCAGACCCTCCATATCACCCTGCCCAGGCTCTGTAGCTTCAGCTTCACTGGAGAGGACACTCCAGCGTCATCGCAAGATGTCGATTCAACACGGGAGGAGACGGATACCGTGTCACCCCCGAGTCGGACTGCACAGCCATTCTCGGCGGTGCAGATAGACTCTTAAGAAGCTACACCATCATCTCTTGAGACGGACGGCTGCCGACGACGACGACGATTATACTATCAGGATGAAAACCCATTTCAAAGATTCACGTTTTAATTATGTATGAACACATCTACTTAACATATTAAAAATATCTTTTATATATACCATTTTATTTTCGTCTCATGTCCAATGAGAAATAGATGAAACAGGGGTTATCTCTCTTATTTCATAAAACTGAAGCTCAGGATATATCAGTCAGCTGAGATTCCAACCCTGTTTTTTAACTCATGATCCTTCATTCTTTCAACTGGAAAACTATCTACAGTATATGTTCTTTTTAACTTAGGAAAAATTAGAATATCATTTTCATTCAGTACTAATTCTAGTAAGACAGGAAACAGATTCTGAGAAGCTGAGCTCAGAGCCAAAAAATGAGAGAAAGTCAAACCTATTTTGTGGGCTTTTCAGTGAAATATTAAGAAATATCATTTCAAAATCTTAAAAGATATGTAGTGTTTGCTTTAAATATAGAATCGTTCCCACTCTAACAATGAGAACAAGCCAGTCTACAAAACAATACTTTTTTGAGTCCATCAGAGAGCTAAGGTTACGAGGCAACCTAGTGAATGGGAACACAAGGTTGACAAGCTCTTCCAAGGGGAGACAGAATACAATTCATCTTGGGCAAACCATGGGAACCAGAGATGACCTCCACAGAAGTACGCATGAGGAAAAAGCTGAAATGTTCAGAAATCTTTAAAGGCCAAAGGCGGACTCACTAAATAGCAGAGAATCCTCAGAAGCACAGACACCCAAGCATCCACATTCACACTCCTACTCTTCTAAAGGCTTCCACTGAATGCAGATGAGAAAGATTGGGCTGGGGCAGGAAAGCTGGGAGTCCTCCTCTGTGGTGCAGGGGCCTGGGTATCGCCTAGGTTTGGAGGTGGAGCACAAGAAGCTAGAGAAGGCTATCCCCAAACCAGACACGACATGAGTGTAAAGTGGTGGCTGGCTGGCTGTTCCCTGGGGACGGGCAAGAAACTCAGCTCAGATTATAAGGCCAATATAACCTGATAGCAAAGCCAGACAAGGGTAGTACACAAAAGGAAAATTACATACCCATGTTCTTCATGAACATAGATGCAAAAATCCTTAACAAAATATTAGTATATTAAATCCATCAATATAGGAAAAGCATAATATATCATGATAAGTTAGGTGCAGCCCAAGAATAAAAGTTGATTTTACATATGAAAATTAATCAGTATGATTCGCTATAGTAACACACTGAAAGAAAAATCAAATAACTAAGTACATGTATAAAAAATTTGCAAAATTCAACGCACATTATTATTTTTAAAAATTTACAGCAAACTAGGAAAAATAAAAACTTACCAATTCTTAGAAAGGGCACCTACACAAAACTATAGCTAATATCATGCATGATGGTGAGACATTGAATGCCTAAGCCTAAGACATGAAACAGGACAGGGTGTGTATAATCAGCATTGTGCTAGGGTTTCTGACCAGTGCAATAAAACAGGACAAAGGTATAAAAGAAGACATACAATTTGGCAAGAAAAAAGAAAAGCTGCCCTTACCAGAATGACATGACTATGTATGTAGAAATTTCTAATGAATCAGAAAGAAAGCTAGTGGAACTAGTTAAGTAAATTTATCAGCGTCGCAGTGTATAATGCAATTTTAAAAATCAATTTATTTTAATCAATTTATTTTACTGGGTATAGTACCATGAATTATGAGTAAAAAGAATTAAAAATCATTATTATTTACAATTGCTTCAAAAACTGAAGTATTAAATATAAACTGAATAAACAGCATGTAAAAAGTTCACATAAATATATAATATACAAAATATAAAATATTGCTGAGAAAGTAAAGACAAATTAAGTGATATACTATGCTCAAGGATTGAAGACTTAATGTTAAGATTGCTGATCTAGATCCCTCAATTAATATAGTTTCAAAGTAATGCCAATATAATAACTGCTATAAAGTCTCATCTGATTCTCATATATACCAGAGATATAGATAAAAGATGACCCCCCCATTATAAATCAGACAAAACTATGGTTTAACCTTTTTTTATTACTTCTCCTTATCTTGCTTAAAATTACTGTTTTCTCCTTTAACTATTTTCCTCTTTGATTCCTTAAATTCTAACCACATTTTCCACCCCTATACCATCTTCATTTAAGGCTTTTGCCTTAATTAAGACCTTCACGTTTCCTAAATAAATTATCCTTTAAGTCCATGTTCTTAAAAAAAATTTAAAAAAAAAACTTGAGCCCAATTTTGTGATACAAAGGCAATTTTAATGGAGCCAAGAATATATAAAGATTTTTAATAACCAGATAGTATCATTCATGTGTCCTTCAAAAAAAATTTTTATTGATGTTTAAAAGTATAACAAAACAATGAAAAATGACTATAATTAAAAAGAATAAAAAAAAATTACTGTGATTTTATTTAGACTTTTCTCCATATCAATTTACTAATTCTAATGTAAATTGATTTTCAAAGACCTGTGATATGAAAATCACACACAAAATCCTACCTGTTTTTAATTATGGAATATTTCAGAAACACTAAAAGTTAAAAAAATTATAAATACCATTTTAAAAATTAATGCTTTACAAATTATATGTGGAAAAACACTTTTATTCATATACAATTCAATGAAAATGATGGGGGCAATTAAGATAATGAAAACACAAGAATTATTTTTAAATATCTCTCCAATATATTTCCTAACAAAATTTTGCCCAACAGAGGGATTTAAACCAAAAATTAGAGACCCAGCAAAAAACTTCACAATATTTAATTATCTTTATTTTTATGCTTAGTCTTCTATTCCTTAAGTCAGATGAACTTGCAAAATATTCTTTGACATATGTGTAATTTTCTATGGTCATGAATTATTAACTCCAATTTTTTAAACTTATGCCAGAGAAATTACCTTAGGTGTAAAAAAGGGACTACAAATCTGGTTGGAAAACTGCCTTTAAAGAAGGCAAATTAAAGAATAAATAAGATCTTGCTTTTTTGTATTCTAAAAATTAGTTCAAAAGTCACATTAAAATGTTGGCTTTTTATGGACAAAGATAAATTTTCAGTGTGAATATTCAAGAAGAAACAGTCCAAACAGTGAGTATGGAGAAAAATCACCTTCATAAAATGCTCTCACAGAGATTTGTTTTATAGGGCTGAGGGTACAAATAATTAGTATGACATTTAATAAATGACATTTTGAAGAACTGCTTAAGCCCCAGTGAATCTTCAAGTCAAACCACCTCAGCTCTTATTTATTTTTTAAGCCATAGAATTGTAGTAATTTGGCCAGCATAGTTTCACTACCCCATGTTTAAAAGATTCATATGTATGAAATGCTTGAAAGAAACATCCCTTATACACACTATATTTCCCAGTGGACACAGCTTAGCACAAACTGATAAAAAATGAAGGTTCATAAAATAGGAAAACCATTTTCATGCCCATTGATGTATAATTGCATAGATTCTTTGAGTAGTTGCTAAAAATTAATTCCAACTTAAAAGCATTGAAATATTGTAGTTTTGCAAAGCAGTCAGGGATGACAAAAGAATTCTTTTTCCCCTTTAGCAAAGAACTGAAATTCTGTGATCTTAACAGTTATTGCCTTCATCCATCTAAACTATAAACCTTTCTCATGCACTGCACAGGAAAATTTGGAGCTCCTTCAAAGCTCAATCATCCAGATACAACACAGATTCCCCTTGGTTTAAAGAATATTTTAGAACACTAGAATACTGTTCCAGGATATTAAATTTGAAGAACGACTGACTTTGGTTTCCCTATGAGTTAGGACATAGTAACGATTAGTTCTCCTTGATTTAGGATAGATTCAGAAGTATATATAGGGCAGACAAACATGTCTACTGGCCCAAAAATGTATCTCACACTTTGTCATATGTATTAGAGAGAGAAGGCACCTAAGGTTTTAAATTCGGAATAGTAAGTGTGGTGATTACCTAGCATAATTCACACACAACATAGTTCCTGCCTTTGAGGGGCTTATGTTCTAAGACATTTATACTCAATAAGAGTAACCTACAGATCAGTGCTTACTTTTTATTCTACTTTTTTCTTGAAGATTTTAAATTTTTTAAAATTTTTAGCGTTATTTACCACAGGCACACTCAATGAAGCAAACAATCCAGGGTGAAGCAAAAGTAGGTTATCTGTTCTTTGTATGGAGAATAATACAATAATTAATAAATAAAAATATAAGAATAAACTCTGTTTCCTGTACTCACAATTGTAAACCTACTTTTGCCCCATCCTGTACTGTAGAGATAATAACATAGTATGATTTCTTTGTGCCAAAGGAATTATTCTACCTCGTATTTCAGTTCAATACACAGTTTTGTTTTCATAATTTACAAGGTCAGCAGGTCATTATTTTATATTTTCTAGGTGCAGCTAGATGCTGAATGCTTACTACATACATGCCAGGCCCATGCTTAGTGTTAAGAATACAAGATGAACAAAACACAGCCCTAGGGTTTGAGAAATGCATAGTCTAATAGGGAAAAGTAAACAAACACAGTTTAGTTCCGCTTTGTGGTTAAGTTTTTTAAAAATACATGTCGTGGAGTCTTCACTCTGAGATGCAGCAACTCTACCAGGGAAGTCCCTGGAGAGCCTCACAGGTGATAGGCACGTGCACTGGCCACTGAAGGGTGATGGGTGTCTAGCACAGGGTGGAAGGGCTCCTGTTACTCAGAAGAGGACAGTCATGATAAAAATGAGGACTTAGGGCTTGAGTTCCACATTCTCAGGGCACTCAAATACTCACTGGAGATCCGTAAAACGATACAGAGCACTGTATAGCCAGACAGGAGGGTGTAAGTGGGAGAACCCAGTTAAAATTCAGCTGTTCCCATGACATCCAGAGAGTTTCATCGGGCAAGACAAGACTGAGTAGCTGCTATAACTAGAAATGCCAAGTAAAGCTCTGCAGTGGGTTAGCCTTTGTATTCTTACTTTACTCCCTGAGTTTAAAGAGTCTGCCTTCCTTGTGTGATATTGCCTAACAATTTTACAATAACTGATGAGATGTTCAGGGCTTGGCCTTTCCATTTCATGGTCTCTCTGATGATAAAGGATTTTAGTTGTGTGTGGCCAATTATTTCAATTTGCCCAAGATGGCCTTTGTTTTAGCACTAAGAGTCATAAATCCTGAAAACCTCCTCAGTCCAGGGTGAGGTGGGCCAGTTGGTCACCTTAAGATTTCCTACTCCCAAACCCTGAGCAGCGTATATACACAGCACAGCTTTTCCTAATGAATTTGTTCTTTTAAAAATCTACTAACCTGACATGTAACATACAAAAAGAAGAGCACAATAACTGTTATATGTGCAGATTTGACAAAGAGTGGACCACTCGGTACCAGAAACAATGTACGTGTCACTATCCTGGAATCCTTCCTTCGCAATCAAAGTACTTTGCCGCCCCCGAGAGCCAACTACTTTCCCAACTTTTTAAATAAACATTTCTTTGTCTTTTAAAAGTAAGTCTACTAATGGTATTAAACTATAAATTTTAGTTTTACCTTTTTTTAAACTTGATCTACCAGAATATTTCTTTATTTTGCTTTTAATGCTCAACATTATTTTAATAAAACTCACCAATGTTGCTGCATGTAGATGGAGCTGATTCTTTTTCTTGGTATATTCTCTTCTGCGGGATGCATTTATCACAATTTATTCATCACTGTATGGCTGATAACATCTGAATTTTCTCCAGGTTGAAGTTGTTATAGACTATGCTGCTAAGATCACCCTTGGATGTGCCTCCAGGTACATGGCCCAGGGATTCTCTAGGTTGCGCTAGTGAAAGTGTTGTCCATGGGTGAGCAGAATCCTCATCATCTGGGAGCTTGATAGGAATGGGGGTGCTCAGGTCCCAACCCAGACCTACTGAATCAGAATCTCCATTTTCACAAAATTCATTTGCACATTAAAGTCCATGTGAATAACGTGCAGTATAGGATGAGAATCGTCGTCAGCAGCCGTCCGTCTCGAGAGACGATGGTGTAGCTTCTTAAGTGTCTATCTGCACCGCCGAGAATGGCTGTGCAGTCCGACTCGGGAGTGACATGGCATCTGTCTCCTCCCGTGTTGAATTGACATCTTGCGATGACGCTGGAGTGTCCTCTCCAGTGGAGCTGAAGCTACAGAGCCTGGGCAGGGTGATATGGAGGGTCTGCTGTTGCCCATGCAGCAGACCCCCCCTCTCTTCGCAGCTGAAGGGTCCAAGGGAAAGACGGAGTCGATACAGCTTGGCTTCAGGTGCGCCGCAGGAGTTGCCGGTGTTGACTACAACGTCAAACCGCCTTAGGGACTCCGGCTCCGGATTTTCTGTCGGGGTTTACTCCCTTAGCCTTTCCCCAGAAGAGGTATGCCGCAAGGCAGCGGAGGTTTTTTGGAGTCAGAGTTTTCCTTCTCTGATGTACCCTGACTGGAAGATCGAACCAGCGACACTTAGCTCGCAGGCCGACGCTCAATCCACTGAGCTAAACCAGCCAGGGCAAAGGATGAGAATCACTGCCCTAGCATATAAGCCAAGGAGTGAAATCACTCCAATTAAGCTTTACTTGACAAACAGCAGAGTATGAGAGCCCCCACCTTCCTCATCCTCACTATACTTTGTACAGTCATCCTTTTACATCTATAACTATCTAGTGGGTATAGTCTGGAATCTCCTCAATTTCCTTTGCATATATCTAATTACTAATGAGGTTGAGCATCTTTTTATAAGTTCATAAGAGATTTGGATTTCCTCATTTTAAATGTCTTTTTCCAGTCTAGTTTTATATCAGGTTGTTTCTCATTTTTCTCATTAGTTTGAAAAAAATTGGTTATACACATGGTTTAAGAATTGTTGGATAGATGTATTGGCATTATTTCTCCTACTCTGCGACTTTTCTTTTTACTCTACATGGTGCATTTGATGAACAGAAGTTCTTAATTTTGATATAGATAAGTTAATCATTTTTTTAAAATTCCATTTGGTGATATTGTGCCTTGTTTAAGAAGTCCCTTCTTACTCCAAGGTCCTGAAAATATTTCCCTAAGTCTCTTAGATGAAAGGAAAAGACAACCATAACTCTGAAGCACATTATGTAAGAAAGAGCTTCCATATATAAATGAAAGTTAAATGGGAGTGGAAGAAGAGAAAGTTAAAGATGCTCACAGTTGCAGATCTCAGACAATGCAGAGACTAGTTCCCTAAAATAAGTAGCCACAGGCTGGGGAGCAAGTCCCTTTGGAAAAATATGGATGTAAGGTGCTTATTCTATCAGAGAAGCACATTATACCACATTTCCACAAGGTCTCAAGAAGTTGGGAAGGAAAAGTTGAATGAAAAAATCAAACAGATGTGGCATATTTTCAGGACTCAGCCTCCGTGATGCTGGGGCAAGGAGAGACAGGGCTGTAGCTGTCCTTCAGAGTGGACGTGAAATGGCTGCGGAGAAGTAAAGGCTAGAAGAATTCATGCACACACACAGACCTGTGTCATGAAAGGTGTTTCTCATTAACCTGGAACACTGCTCCGGCCACTCCCACACACAAACCTCCTACAAGAGGCTGGTCCGGGAAGAACTCACCATATTCAAAGTGAGTAATTAAAAAGTTTGTAGAAGAACTAGCATAAAAGGCATACAAAAATTCTTCAAACACAAATAAAATGGAAAAGGCAATAAAAACATACAACAGATGAATAACATGAGAAAAACATTGCCAAAAGATGAAAATTATTGCCACAAACAATATAATTATTCTGACTAAATACATTAACTAAGGTTTTTGGTGGAAAAATGTCATTGTTTCTATTTTAAAAGAACCCCCTAAGAAAGTGACATAAAAGCTTAAGAAAGATAGTGAAACAATAGAAATGACCAGTTAAGCTGATGGATAAGAAATAAAATCATTTACAGACATGGAGACAGACTCTGAGCTATTGCAAACAGGATTGGCAGATGTAGACAACACGAAACACAATAAAAAAAGAGTCTAAAGGGATTACAAGAAAAATGACAGACACAGGAAATAGACAAAATAAGAAAAGAAACAAAATAATAGAACAAAACATATTAAAGACATAGTTTAAGATGCAATTACTGAAATAAAATAGGATTAGAATCCTCAAATTGAAGGGCATACTTTATGTCAGTAAAGAATTTGTCACAGTATGAGATACTCACCAAAATGCATCTCAGAATTATTATTAGGGTTGAAAACTAAGAAACCTTTGAATAGCCAGGCAAAAGAATAATATAAGAAGCAAAGCCACAAGTTACGAGGTAGTGGGAAAGTGTCTGCAAAATACTCAAGAAAAATGAGTATGACATACGATTTTTATCCTAGCCTAGATGACACAAGCAATAAATAACATACCTAACCAAAATTTTGAGAGGGAAAAGAAGTTTATAAATGATGTAAGTAGCTGATATCAACATCTTTTATTTGTCAAGGGGGAAGATAGTATTTATAATCAGTAAATCACATTACTGAAAATAGATATATTTACAGTATAAAGGTATACACTAAGAGCAAAACATATTTAATAAAATTTGGTGGTGGATGAAGGAGGGAGAGGAAAGAATAAACAGATGCATGCAAGTTCCATGATTGTTTATGGGAAGGAGTCATAGATATATATAAAGAAACTATATTTCCTACTTATGAAGGATTAACTATTAAGGGATTTGGCCCGCTGTCACAAACAACTAGAAAACTAGACAAAAGATTTATCTTATTATAAATGTACAATAATTAGGAAAATGTGGTATTCTTCCAAGGCTAGACGAACAGATCCATGGAAAGGAACAGGAGCACAGAAACAGACCTATGCAGATGTGACATTTAGTATGTGACAGAGGTGGCCCTGAGGACTGCTGGGTAAAGGAGGGACTTTTCAGTAAAAATTTCTAGGAACACTGCACTTCTCTGTGACAGGAAAGGACGGCAGAATATGGATGGAATGAAACTGGACCCTTCTCTCCCACCTTGCATAAAAATCAACTCCAAATAGCTTAAAAACCTAAAAATAAACATAAAACCTATAATAATTTTTAATTTAATTTTTCAATTACAGTTTATTTTTAATATTATTTTGTGCTAGTTTCAGGTGTACAGCATAGTGGTTAGGCAGTCCTATACTTTACAAAGTGATCCCCCTGATATTTCCAGTACCCACCTGGCACCATACATAGTTATTACAATATTATTCCCTCTGCTGTACTTTATAGCCCCATGACTATTTTGTGACAGCCAATTTGTACTTCTCAATCCCTTCATTTTTTTCACCCAGTTCCCCAAACCCTATCCCTTCTGGCAACCATCAGTTTGTCCTCTGTGTCTGTGAGTCCGTTTCTCTTTTATTTGTTGCTTTGTTTTGTTCTTTACATTCCACATACATAGTATTTGTCTTTCTCCATCTGACTTATTTCATTTAGCTTAATATTCTCTAGGTCCAGCCATGCTGTCACAAATGGTAAGATTTCCTTCTTTTTATAGTTGAGTAATATTCCATTGTATAAATGTATATATGTACCACCACTTTTTTTATCCACTCATCTATTGATGGGCTTGGGTTGCTTCCATAGTATGGCTATTATAGCTAACACTTAAATGAACAAAGTGATGTATATATTCTTTTCAATTCGTGTTTTGGATCTCTTCAGATGTATAGCCAGAAGAAAACTGCTGGGTCATATGGCAATTTCATTTTTAATTTTTTGAGGCACCTCCACATTGTCTTCCAAAGTGGCTGCACCAACCTGCATTCCCATCAACAGTGTATGAAGTTTCCCTTTTCTCCACATCCTCATCAACATCGTTATTTATTGATTTATTGATGATAGCCGTTTTGACAGGTGTGAGGTGATATCTCACTGTGGTTTGAATTGCCATTTGTCTTATGATCACTGACACTGAGAATCTTTTCATATGTCTATTGGCCGTCTCTATGTCCTCACTGGGGATATGTCTATTATAAACTATAATAATTTAGAAGACAATTGTGGATATTAGTTCAATGACCTTCAAATAGAAGGGAAGTTTATGTTTTACAAACAAGAAACAAAAAGAAATAATCTTAAAGGAAACATGGATAAATTCAATTTCTTCTTGTTGAAGGACACCACAAAAGAGTATATAAAGACAAGCCACGGAGCTGGAAAGACAATTCTAACGCATGCAATTGACCAAGATGTTTTCTGCACACTCATGCACATATATATTATTGTATAGGTGTATGTGTGAGTATGAAAAAGAAAAAAACAATCAAATCATGTTTCTATTTCCTCTGCAAGTCTCTGAGCCATGGGTCATGTCTTAGCAGAAGGGAACTGAGAGGATCTGAATTGATTGTGCATTCACTTTTTAAACTATCAGGTTGAAACTTATTTACCAAAATGTTCTTATATCTGAATGTAGACCTGTGTGTTTAAAGGCTGTTTTATAAATTAGGTACTTATGATTAAGATCACAGACAATTAATTCCATAGCATGCTAAGCAATTTGACATAATTTGCCTTGCTAAATTCTTGACCCCAATAACTTCCTATTCTCTGATAATAGTTTCTTCCTTTCCACTCACTCACAACTAAAAAATAAAGTACTGTGTTTGCTACATTTTTAAATCTAATAAAAGTAGATACAGATAGATTAAGTCATCTAATATATGATTTCATTCAGATTTCAGAAAGGAGATGGGTTAAAAAAATACCACATACGCACTATGTTACCCTAATTTAATTCTTTCACAGTAATTCTGAAAGACAGATATAAATATTGCATTCCTACAGAGGAACATGGAGGCTAAAAAGAATAAATACTTTAACCAGGGCCATCCAGCTAATAAATGGATGTACAGTTCTGACTAGAAACTTCTATGACCTCTCTTTGATACCCTTTTTTTCCCTCTTTTCTTTAAACATTTATTGTCTACTTTCTATGGGTCAAGCATTATCACAGAAATTAGTGACCAAGGACCACTTGAAATGGGGCAAGTATGAAATAAGATGAAATACTATAAGTTATATTATACACAAGATTTTCAAAGATTTATAAGAAAAAAAAGGATCTAAAGTGTTACTAATAATTTTTTGTATTAATTATGTATTGAATTGATAAATGGTGTATATAGTTTAAAAATATGATTAAAATTTATATCATCTGCTTCACTTTACCTATATAATGTGGCAAGAGCGGCGGGGGGATCCGGGGAGACTGCTGCCGTCGCTGCTGCTGATCGCGGCTCAGGAGATTATTTTTAAAAGTTAGTATTACTGCTTTGAGCACCTATGGAAGTGGATGTAACTTACTGGATCCCACCTCAGCGTATCCATTGGAGTCACCCGCAGCACTTTAAAAAGAACAGATTCTAAGACTTCACCTCAAATCTAGCTCGGGCGAGAGCCCACGACCTGTGCGGACGCCTCTCCTTCAGGTATTCTCCCCAGCCACGTTGGTGCCCCCACCCTACCCTCAGGCGTCCTCTCTTGCAGGCACCCCCCCCTATATCCCCTCCACTTCGCAGATCTCCGCTTACACCGCTCGCGCCCTAGTTCCTTCCCTCCCTGCTCCCCCGCGTGCCCCATTCCCTGTGCCCCCTCCCTCGAGCCTCCTGCCCCGGTTTCTCGCCCTTTCCACCCCTCCCCCCTCCTTCCCATCCACCCCTCCCTTCTGCCTCTTCCCTCCCTGCCTGTCTTCCACCCCGCTTCTGTTCTTAGTTCCCCATC
Source organism: Furipterus horrens (assembly GCF_987537825.1). Taxonomy (NCBI): domain Eukaryota; kingdom Metazoa; phylum Chordata; class Mammalia; order Chiroptera; family Furipteridae; genus Furipterus; species Furipterus horrens. Next base: position 16,897,692 of record NW_028327180.1, read on the forward strand.
CTTCGCCACCCTCCCAGCCCCTACCCTCTCCCAGCCTCATCCTGGAACTAAGTCTTTGCAAAAGTACAGGATAAATGTCACGGCGTAAAGTGCCTGGCTTGATCTTTTGCGATTTTCCCTAATTGCATAATTGCTACACATGGTGTCTCCCAGAAGGGGAGAGGGCCTGGAGGTTGAATCAGTCATCAATGGCCAATGATTTAATCAATCCTGCCTTTGTAATAAAGCCTCCATCAAACCCAAATGGACTGGATTCCAAGAGCTCTCAGGTTTATTTACTGACTACTCTACTCCTGGGACCTGTGTTCCACAGCCAGTCCTGTTCTAGACCTACAGCCTCTCTAGACTCTAGACCAGCGATTTTCCATCAGTGTGCTACTCTACTCCTGTAAAGGAGGAAAGAGGAAGGACATCTCTAAAATCAGAGAAGGAAAACTCTGACTCCAAAAAAACCTCCGCTGCCTTGCGGCATACCTCTTCAGGGGAAAGGCTAAGGGAGTAAACCCCGACAGAAAATCCGGAGACGGAGTCCCTAAGGCGGTTTGACATTGTAGTCAACACCGGCAACTCCTGCAGCGCACCTGAAGCCAAGCTGTATTGACTTTGTCTTTCCCTTGGACCCTTCAGCTGCGAAGAGAGGGGGGGTCTGCTGCATGGGCAACAGCAGACCCTCCATATCACCCTGCCCAGGCTCTGTAGCTTCAGTTTCACTGGAGAGGACACTCCAGCGTCATCGCAAGATGTCGACTCAACACGGGAGGAGACAGATACTGGTTATAAGCTCATCCGATTGGTGAAGGAAACGAGCGCCAGGGGTCTCCTCTGACGGTGGGAGAGGTCATCGCACCTCACTGGACAGCTACCGTCTCACCATGGCTCGCCTGCCCCATTGGGTGCGTGGGGATCAGAGAGGCGCCTCTCGAAAAGTGGGCCACAAAACACCCGCACCAGTTAATTCCAAGCAAACAACAAGAAAGAAGCCTCCGGCTCTTCGCCTCGCTAGCTGGAACATCAGGACCATGTGCCCCGGACTTACTGCAGACCTTCCGTGGATCAATGGTGCCAGGAAAACCGCTGTCATCGATAGGGAACTGGCACGACTAAACATCGACATTGCGGCTCTACAGGAGACCCGGTTGGCCGACAACGGAACTATCAGAGAAACCAACTACACCTTCTACTGGCAAGGGAAGTCTCCGGACCAACCAAGACAGCACGGTGTTGGGTTCGCTGTGAAGAACACGCTTGTTAACTCCATAGAGCCACCCACAGGAGGCACAGAGAGATTACTTACCCTCCGATTGTCAACAACTTTCGGCCCAGTCAGCATTCTTAGCGCGTACGCCCCAACCCTCTGCGCCACCACCGAAGAGAAAGAACAGTTCTACCATGCACTGGACGAAGCGTTATCCAAGATCCCCAGAAGTAACGCTCTTTATCTCCTTGGAGACTTCAACGCAAGAGTAGGAGCCGACCACATGGCCTGGCCCACCTGCCTTGGAAACTTTGGGAGAGGAAAGATCAATGAGAATGGTCAGCGACTGCTTGAGCTTTCGTGTCACCACGGCCTGTGCGTGACAAACACATTCTTCAAGTGCAAAGAGATCCACCAGGTGACATGGACGCATCCCCGCTCCCGCCACTGGCACCAGCTTGACCTCGTCATCACCAGAAGAACGGATATTGGCAGCACCCTCCTCACCCGCAGCTACCACAGTGCAGACTGCGACACGAACCATGCCCTCGTGGTAAGCAAGGTGCGCATAATGCCGAAGAGGTTGCACCACTCCAAGATGAAGGGTCGCCCACGCATCAACACCAGTTGTGCCAGCAACCCAGTTAAGACCCAGCAATTCATCAACAAGATGGAAGATGCACTCGGCGAGGGAATGGCGGCAGACGACATTATCGAATCCAATTGGCCACGTCTCCGCGACGCCATATACAACTCCGCCATTATTGCTTACGGGAAGAAAGAGCGGAAGAACGCTGACTGGTACGAGGCTCACTGGGAAGAAATGGAACCCGTGATCGAGGCTAAGAGGAAGGCCCTACTGGCTTACAAGGTCATGCCCACTCCCAGTACACTTCAAGCTCTACGGGCTGCCAGGAACAAAGTCCAGAAGACCGCCCGCCACTGTGCCAATACCTATTGACTAAACCTGTGCAGAAGCATTCAGGAAGCCGCCGATATAGGCAACGCACGAGGAATGTATGAGGGTATCAAGAAGGCAACAGGCCCAATCCCCTCCAAGATCGCCCCCCTTAAGTCCAAGACAGGTGAGGTCATCACTGACCAGGAACAGCAAATGCGGCGGTGGACTGAGCACTACCTCGAGCTGTACGCAACGAAGAACACCGTAACAGACACTGCTCTTAACGCCATCCCAGACCTACCAGTCATGGAGGAGCTAGACACCCCACCTACTGCGGCAGAGCTCGGCAAAGCCATCGACCGCCTCGCTTGCGGGAAAGCACCAGGAAGCGACGGAATCCCTCCAGAAATCCTAAAGAGCGGGAAACCAGTCCTGCTACAGCCGCTCCACCATCTACTCTGTCTCTGCTGGAAGGAGGGTTACATCCCCCAGGATATGAGAGACGCCAACATTATCACCATGTACAAGAACAAAGGAGACCGCAGCGACTGCAACAACTACCGGGGCATCTCTCTCCTCAGCGTCGTCGGCAAAGTATTCGCCCGGGTCGCTCTTGCCCGCCTGCAGACCCTTGCTTCCCGCGTCTACCCAGAGTCCCAGTGTGGCTTCAGAGCTGGCCGATCAACAGTGGACATGATCTTCTCCCTATGCCAGCTGCAGGAGAAGTGTCACGAGCAGCATAAACCACTCTACCTCGCCTTTATCGACCTCACGAAGGCGTTTGATCTGGTCAGTCGAAGCGGACTCTTCAGCTTGCTACGGAAGATTGGCTGTCCACCACATCTGCTTGCTGTGGTCATGTCCTTTCACGACAACATGCACAGCACGGTGTCCTACAACGGCGCAACCTCTGAGGCCTTCCCAGTCAGCAGCGGAGTAAAGCAGGGCTGCGTCCTCGCGCCTACGCTGTTCGGAATCTTCTTCTCCATGCTCCTCCAATACGCCTTTAAGGACTGCAGCGAGGGTGTCTTCATTCACACCAGATCCGATGGCAAGCTCTACAACCTGGCCCGTCTACGAGCCAAGACCAAAGTCAAAGAGGTGCTCATCCGTGAGATGCTCTTCGCCGACGACGCAGCTTTGACATCACACTCTGAAGAGGGACTCCAGCAGCTAGTCACTTGCCTTTCCCACGCATGCAAGGAGTTCGGACTAGTCATCAGCCTGACGAAGACGAATGTTATGGCTCAAGGCACGGGGACTCCCCCATGCATCACCATCGACGGATACACCCTGGAGGTTGTCAACGACTTCACTTACCTCGGGTCCACCATCTTGAGCTCTCTGTCAGTCGACTTGGAGGTCAACCGGAGAATCGCCAGGGCAGCCACGGTTATGGCCAGACTGAACCGGTGAGCGTGGAACAATTCCAGCCTCACTGAGAAAACCAGACTGCGCATCTACCAAGCCTGCGTACTCAGCACTCTCCTCTATGGCAGCGAGACGTGGACCACCTACGCAAGGCACGAAAGGAAACTCAACAGCTTCCACATGAGGTGCCTGCGACGCGTCCTGCATGTCACCTGGCAGGATAAGGTTCCCAACACCGAGGTGCTGAAGCGAGCCAATATGAGCAGTTTGCATGCAGTTCTTAGTGAGAGACGCCTCAGGTGGCTCGGCCATGTCAAAAGAATGGATGCAGGCCGTATCCCCAAAGACCTCCTCTACGGCAAGCTAGCAGAAGGCAAGAGGATGACAGGGCGCCCAAAACTGCGGTTCAAAGACATCTGCAAAAAGGACATGACACAATGCTCCATCAATCTCAACACATGGGAAGTTCAAGCAGACGACCGCCTAGCCTGGAGGCTCGCGGTCAGGCAAGGTACGTCACGCGCGGAGGCTGCGCGCAACGAGGAGGCGGCCCAGAAAAGATCGAGGCGGAAGCAGCGTCAACAGCAGCAACAACGGCCATCTGCCTTCACCTGTGACGAGTGCGGCAGGGATTGTCACTCCCGAGTCGGACTGCACAGCCATTCTCGGCGGTGCAGATAGACTCTCAAGAAGCTACGCCATCGTCTCTCAAGACGGACGGCTGCCGACGACGACGACGATATAATGTGGCTACTAGAAAATTTTAACTTATAGTGTGCCTTGCATTTATTTCTATTGTATATCACTGGTTTCCTCTCAATATTGCTTCAGGACATATAAATGAATTACCTTCCTGTAATTCTAAAATATACACAAGTATTTCATGATTATGTTGAATAAGAAGTATCTATAATCCACTATGGAATGCATCTTCTTGCCACCATTAGTATTTATTGACTATATATTCAATCTCTCTTGTAATTTCAGAAATTAGCTTAACTAAAATTAGCTAAACCCTACTGGTTTTCCTTTTCCCAACAAAATATATAATGCACAGAAAAATGCCTAGATTCAAGACAGGTATTCTTGTAATGGAATGAAAACAGCTTTTTACATCTTACAAGTATCTCTTAGAGGTTTGCAGAACACTTTTAATATAATATTCATTTCTCTCAGCATGGAATGTTTTCATTGTTTAGAATTTGGAACATTAAATATATTTTTCACATTTTCCTAAAGATGAGGTAGGATATGTTTTCAGACAATAAAATACTTGTGCTTTTATGAAATGTCTATTAACGTGAGCAGTGGGGAACTATACAAGAATGCTATCTTTCCTTTTTTATTGTTAAACACTGAAAGAGCAATATAAACTAAATTATAATTTAGCAGAAAAGCTAACACAGTAATAGTATTGTATAGAATGCAGTAATATTATCAATAAACTTAATTGGAAGTGTAATTCTAAAAAATATGTACAGTAGTAACACCAAATTTAGACTGTAGGGAATCAGATGGACCCAAACTCTCTAAAACAAAGTTACACTACCCTTTAGTTCATAACATTGTATGTAGCACAAAATATTCATTATATAAGCCTACCCTATAAAAAATTATTGTTTTGCCTTAAAATACCTCAATTTTACAGTTAAGGAGTTAAATATTTACAGATACATATAATACAATATAAACATGGATAAAGCAATACCATAAAATACAACAAAAACTAAGAATCAGAAGCCTGAGACTTGTAAGACTTGAGCTAGTTGCCAAATTTCAGATAGTCCTCATCTGAAAGATGGAAAAAGACTGGCCATAACTAAAAATCCCATGGGAATCAAGGAGACAACATATAAAAATAAACTTATTACCAGTAAAGTGTCATACGAATTATGCAAATATTATATTTTTAAAATTTTATTATAGTACTTTATTGTAAATATCAACCCTTCAGTTGATGTTTCTGAGTGGTCATTGTGGCAAAAAGTAATAAAAATATTTTAAATATCTTTAATTTCAGCTTTTTGAAACAACTTTTGAAACACCTTTGTACAAAATAATAATTGCAAAAATAAAATAATAATTGAAATTACATCAATAAATTAAAATATTTATGAAGAGGTACTTGATGATTATGGTAGAATTTTGGGAGAAAGGTGACCATACAATTTAAAGGACAAGCAGTGACAGTATAAATGTACAAAATGCAAGCATTGTCTACGTCCTACTCCAGCTGTCGTGATACAGTGGATTCTTGCATCATACTAAATTTATTTATAATTTTATTATTTAAAAAAAATATTTCCTACTTTCAAAATGAGTTGAGACTCCATCCCTTTCTCTCCCTTCCTTCAGCTGCTTTCACATGGTGTCAGGAGGCAGAAACAAAGAACATGGCTTTTCCTTCCCTAATACAGATTGTTATGGACTGAATTGTGTCCCCCAAAATGTATGCTACATTAAAGTCCTAAACCTCAAGAGATGGTATTTGGAGAACCAACTCTGGGTGCTAATTAGGTTTAGATGAGGTCATAAGGCCAGGGCCCTCATGATAACATTAGTGCACTTCTAAAACCAGATCTCTCTCTCTCTCTCTCTCTCTTTCTCTCTCTCTCTCTCTCTCTCTCTCTCTGTCAATGCAAGCTCTGAAGAAAAGCCATGTGAAATAAACAGGTGGAAAGTGGCCATCTGCAAGCCAGGAAGAGAGTTCGTATCAGAACCCAATCACGCTAACACTCTGAGCTCAGACTTCCAGCCTCCAGACTGTGAGAAAATATTTCTGCTGTTTAACCACCTGGCAGGGGGCCGGGGGGGAGAGGTAACCCAAGCTGACTAATTTACTGAATAACCCCTGGTGGGGCAGACAGGTGAAGAATCTGTGCAGTTGCTGCACTGGCACATGTGGGAGAATTCTCTTACTATTATTGGGAGAAAATAAAATGAGCATCTATGCCCAATTAATTAAATGAAAATACTATATTAGACTTGATCAGATAAAAATTTTATAGTCATTTTTTACATTTTTTTTCAGTTACAATTTATATTTCATACTATTTTGTATTAGTTTCAGGTGTATAGCATACTGGTTAGACAATCATGAGCTTTACAAAGTGTTCCCCTTGATAGTTCCAGTACTCAACTGGCACCACACAGAGTTACAACAATATTGTTGACTATATTTCCTGTGCTTTACTTTGTGTCACTTGTGACCCTTTCCCAACATTTAAGAAAAATAATAGCACAATATTACACAAATTATTCCACACGACAGAAAAAGAAGAAATTATCTGTGTTCACTATAATATAATACAAAAATGAAATAAAATAAAAGGGAGAAATTCATGGGCAAAGATGGTTATGTATCATGTTACAAGGTTATCTATTAATCTAATTCTGAATATCTTAGACTTCACAGTAAATATATGCATATGAGTTATGTGATGAGTAAACAGATAGGAAGAAGAAGGTACGTGATGCCAATTTTTTGCATTTTTTTTTCTTAACTAGGAAAGTTAAGGCCACCAGGAATAGATAAGAGCCCTAAAAACAATCTACTGTAAAGAACGTTAAACCCCTATAGTATCAGGCTTTCTTATATTTTCTGGTTTTATTACTTTTATGATTTCTTGCCAGCTCAGCCAGGTTTTAAAGTTATCTTTAATATTTAAAAAGCTTTTTAGGTGTTCTGCAACCCAGAAGTCTTTCCTTGTATAGTTGTTCACCATATTTTTAGAAACACACACACCTGCACAGGCACACACACAGCTGTACTTTTTTCAGCTACAGTTTTTACTCAAAATGAAAACAGTATATTTGAGTTCCATGGGTAAAAATACTTATTCTAACAAATTATTTAACTTTCCTCATTGAATAGAAAAATAAATATGAAAATTGGTACCACTCTTTTAGAAAATAAAATAGCAGTATGTTCATTCATCCAACAAAATACTGTAAGCACTTCCTATGTGCCAAGAATGAGTCTGGATCTAAGGGATCTGACAGTGAAAAAAATTAGTCAAAACTATTGGAATTCATGCAGATTACATTCTAGCAGGAGGAGGCTGACCAAACCAGGTAAGTAGAACAGGCAATATGTCCAGAGGCATTAAGCATTAGAGATCCTGATAAAGCAGGGGAGGTACATGGGGTTGGGGGGTATAGTTGCTACTATGACAGGCTGGTCAGAAATGTCGTGTCCTCACTGATAAGGAGACATTTGGACAAAGCCTGGAAATCGTAAAGTGATGCCTGTGACATCTAAGGGAAAGAGCTTTCCAGGCAAAGAGAATAAGTAAAAAGTTCCTGAGCTGGACACATTAGGTTTGAAGTGCTTATTAAAAATCAAGGCAGAAATGCTGATTAAACAGTTGAAAATGAGCTGAAGTTCAGGGGAATAACCAAGCGAAAGATATAAATTTGAAGTTGTCAGAATATGAATGGTATTTAAATCCATAGAGGGATACAATTACCGAGGGAATGAGTATAGTTAGAGAAAAAATCCAAAAATTGATCTCCAAGTCTCCTGTGAACATTGAGAGCTCCATAACTCACATGGGAGTTTTTTTTGTTTGTTTTGTTTTGTTTTTATGTTGGAGCTCAGAGGTGATCTGGTTAAGTGGTGGTGCTCTTCAAAGTAAGATTTTTAAAAATATTTTAAAGTTCTCTGGGCCCACAACTATCAATGAATACATATAGTATGATGGAAGGCAAAAATCACTGGAGGAAAAAAAGATCAGGGAATTGAGGTCCCAATGAATTAGGGAGCTTATTTATTTGGATACCAAAATCACAAAGTTATTATAAGACTACTTCTAGAGAGAGTTACAAGGACCCAGAAGCTAAATATTTTAAGATACGAGAATGTATACAAATGAATAGATAACTAAGAACGAGAGGTAATGAAGGATATCATTTGATGACATGAGATTCAAAGCTGTAAGTTTTAAAAAAGAGGGAGAATGGTCTGGAAACAGCATGGGGAATGAGGACGTAACCCTCCCCCAACCCCACCTCTAGTCCCAGAGATGTGGGACACAAGGAGAAGACCACCATCATTTCAGAGAGCAGAAGAGGAAGAAATGTCCTCAGAGTTGGGAACAGAGCACAGACTTCAGTTAGACCAAAAAGGTAAAGGGAACCCTTAGAAGAGACTACGGATTTAGGACTTTTGCTAGTTACTAGTTACGAGTTCAGGGAGAATAGTAAACGGGACATGGGAATGGAAAGTGTGAGGGATAAGGTCAGGAAAAAAAGACGTACAGAATTATATCGAGTGGCATTTTGGTGATAAGAGGTGACCTGGAAGTTTTAGGCATCTTGTGGAGATTGATCTACGACAGAGTTAAAGGACACTTAAAGAGATATGTCCTGAGGGTCACAAGGCTATGAACTTGGCAAGTAAGAATAGGTAAAAAAAAATCTTGCCAAGACCAGAGTCTGGGGGCCCATCCTCTTCTCTCCTGTCTGTCAATGATTATGTAAGAGAGGTTTTCATATCTGCAAAGAAGCCATACAGGAAAAACAAAATTTTCTAACCTCTTCGTCTCTTTTGTGAAGGGCAGTTTCATTCTTTTCCTGAAGATTACAAATGATTAAAGTAAAGCCCAAAAAACTGAAGGGATTTGTACCAGGCCAAACGGTTCTTAGGCAGAGCAATGTGGGCTCCTGTGACACATCTCCCTTTGTCCCAGAGCTTACTTATGAAAATGTCTGATACAGCATTTCTGCCATGCACCTGTTCCCTTAGAACCGGAGAGATGGGAGAACGCTTTCAAATTACTGGTAAAAGGGGCACGTGAGTAATATACGTTTGAGTGTCCTACCAAATGTATTAAAATAGGAGGGTAACCAGGCAGGTTCAAGGTCTAGAACGCAATGCTTCCCATGGCAATGGCAAAATAGCTGAATCCAGGAAAAGCCCCAGTGATTGTGTTTACACAGAAACAATAAACTGTACCTCCTGAGTTCAGAGCTGTGATAGTCTGTCAGTGTTGTAATGAGATGTGTCCAGTGCTTCTGGTAATAGGCTGTTTAGGACAGGGTCAAAGCTAGATCTCCAACACCAGATTTTCAAAACTATTATGCTTTACAATTTATATCTACGGAATTGTAGCTGATAATCATAGCTCCATTTCATTCAACCCCAGGAGATATGTTATGTACTTTCCAGGCAGTATTGGAACACTCTGAGGCTGGGATTGTCATCGTTCCCTATTTAACTAATGAATCACAGAATGATTCATTAGTTAACTTGAATGAGGTCTCCCATTTAGAAACTGGAAGAGCCAAAATTCTAACCTCATTAGAGTAACTAGAATAACTCCAGTGCCTTCACTACTGATCACTGTGCTATACTGCTTTAAAAGACAAGGTGCACCCAGACTTTTGTGGCTCAGTTGGTTGGGCATAGTTCTGCAAAGCGAAGGGTCACCAGTTCCATTCACAATCCAGGCACATGCCTCAGTTGCAGGTTTGAACCTGGTCAGGGCGCATACAAGAGGCAGTCAATTGATGTTTCTCTCTCACATCGATGTTTCTCTCCCTCTCTTTCTCCCAAACTTCCCCTCTCTCTAAAAATAAATAAATAAAATCTTAAAAAATAAAAAATAAATCAAAGACATGGTGTCCTGGCTGGGTGGCCAAGTTGGTTGGAGCATCATCCTATATACCAAAAAAGTTTGCAGATTTTATCAGGGCACATACCCAGGTTGCGAGATCAATTCCCAAGGCAAGTAGAAAGGCAACCAATTGATCTCTCTCACTCTCTATCTTACTTTCTCTCAAAAAGAAATAAATATCTCTCAGGGGAGGATTTGAAAAAAGACAAAGCTTCAAGCAATGTAAGATACATACATTTACGAAGTATGTCCAGAAAAATTCCAGCCATTGTTAATATAACAAGAATTGTTTGTGTGACATCAAGGTAGCCTGGCAGCCAAGGAGAGTGGATGCACATGTGTGAACAATGACAACTTCACTGTACTAGTCAGTGGGGGTGGTAGACACCATTGAGTGAGCATGTGTACTGTGTGACCATGGCATTCAAAATGACTGAGCAAGTAGAACAACGAAACTGCATCAAATTTTGTGTTAAGCATGAACATTCCTCCACAGAAACTATTCAGAATATTTAGAAGGTGTGGCTATGGGTAACTGATAATTGGCAGCATTATCACAATAATGCGCCTGCTCATGCATCCCATCTCGAAAAACATCAGATCACCAGGTGACTCAGCCCCCTACAGCCCAGATTTGGTGCCCTGCAACTTCTGACTTTTCCCAAAACTCAAGTCACCTTTGAAAGGGAAGAGATTTCAGATTGTTGATGAGATTCAGGAAAATAAGACAGGGAAGCTGATGGTAATTGGTAGAATTATATGAGGTGCCAAGGTGCCTACTTTGAAGTTGACTGAAGTGTCATTGTCCTATGTATAATGTTTCTTGTATCTTGTATCTTCTTCAATAAATGTCTTTATTTTTCATATTACAAGGCTGGATACCTTCTGGACAGACCTTGTGTGTGTGTGTGTGTGTGTGTGTGTGTGTGTTATATCATATACTACATATCACACATGTTATATATCATATATTATACACCATGTATCTAAATTATATATTAATTATATATTATATATAAGTCAAATGAATAGAAATAATGACTTTTTCTTAATTCCTATTTTCTTAAATAATGATAATTTACTTATTCTAAAAAAGAATTGGGCAATTTTTGTTTAAGAGCCTAGTAAATTACCACACACCTCAGAAAAAAACACAAGATCTACATTCTCTCACAATTTAAGCTACATTCTATTATTAAATAGGCCTCAGTGACTGTTTCAGATATTCAGTAAAGCTGTAACTTACTAACCTAAATAGAGTTATAATAATTATGTGGAGAAAAAGCTTTGTCGTGCAAATTTTTAGGCTATAACCTTAAAATGAACTAAAAAATTAACAAGCATATAAAAAGTATTCATTATTTTTCACCCAAGACACAAAGCCAAGGCCACAGCTAAGTTATTCAAAAAGAAAATCCACATATTTGACATTTTATTAATAGCGTATATAAAATAAGTTGTTGGCCACAAGCCTTCAGCTATTTCTGTCCTTACCAAAAAAACATAAAATAAATATAATAAAATTCAATTATAAAAGAAGAGGTTTGGATAAAAACAAGACAAAACGAAAACCTCACATACAACAAAGCAGTAATAAAAATGCCCCTCTTATTTCATTAAAAATATATTTCATTTTAAGGAATAAAAGAATAGCTACCCTGTAGCATGTGGAAATAATGATTTTTATTACAATTTTTTATACTTTCATCATGTTCAACTTTCCAACTCCCCATGAAGTTATGTGAGCACTGAGAGACTTATAGCATAAAACAACTTGGTTTTAAAGCATATAAACTGCATAATATTTTCCTTATTTTAATGGTATCTCTGGAGTCTACAGAATATCAGTAAATAAGAACTAAAAAATGGTGGCTGGTCTTATTTTTCGAATGTTTATATTCATTACTGTTATTATTGTATTTTACATTCACAAATTCTTTTTTCTTTTAGTAGTCATTATGTTTTAGCCTACTATACAGGAACAGACACATAGAAACATAGAGAATATATTCCATTTAGGTGGCTTCTTTTAATTTACATTCAGTAATTCATTCATTCATTTAACAAGTGTCTATTCATGCCTAATATGTGCCAGTTACTTATCACTATGATAAGTACAGAGAGTCTTCAGTTTCCATAAATTTATGGTTCTGTAAGTAAATATTTCAGATATTTCAGCGGAAAAAAATTTGCACGGGTTGACCTGTTAACAAATCTCAGAACATATTGTGCAGGTACTGCCTGTTTTGCCAGCCTTTCACTCACAATTTCACAATGATCTATAGCTCGTAACTGGAATTCTCTCAACCCATCTTTTAGAAGGCCTTCCATCTTTTCTTTAGCACTAAACAGCGGTCAAGCCCCTGTATAGTAAGCTCTGGGTATATGGAAAAAAGAAGGCTTAAGTAAATTTCTACATTCAGATTAAAGCCATGAGAATTCCTGACACTTGAATGAGCTCAGAAGCTCCTGCACAAGGGAAGGACACAGGTGATTCATCTGGGGCGGACGGGATTTGTAAATAGAGGCTCCCGTCAACCCTTAGCATGACCTGAAAAAATTCTAAATGTCACAGAATTAGTAGAACTTTCACTTATGAGGTAGTTAAGGACTATAAACCTCAGGTTTTAGGATTATTTGATTTCAAGATTATTATCTATTCAAACAATTTCATTCATTGAACGTATGCCTCATGATGAACTGTTGACAGCAGTTACTTCTTCACATGCATATTCAGTTCTAGGCTCAGTTGAGACCCACGCATTATTTCACTAACCCAGGGCCTCAGATTATCTGATCAAGACTAAAATAAAAATCTTAAACAACCAATCATATCTGTTCAAGATCCTGACATTATATTCACAAATACTAATAGTTTGGGGGAAAACTGGTTGGATAAATGAAAAAGTGTTTCATGAGCCTCCACTTGATGCTGGAATTCCTTTCATAATAATCCTAACAAATAAAGGTTGTAAAACTGTAGTTGGATCAAGGAATTACAGGCAGGAGTGACTTGGGAACCCAAGGAGGAGGTTATTCTGAAAATTTTCAAAAATGTCTTCCAAAATTAATCATAGTCCCACTCTACAAGAAGCTTTTTCTCTTAATGATAGCCTGAAGCTCAAGAATATGAGTAATAAGTTAAAAAGAGGGAAAAGTACAAAATATTTTCTTTGAATCAATAGCCGCCTACGTCTTCAAGCAGCTCACCACATTTCAAAGAGTTTCTCAGTCACACTTAAGGGACTTTAAAGAATCATCTATATTTTCTTTTGAAGAACTATGTAGTTTTAATAACAATAACTCAACTATTCCGAACTTTTTAAAATTATAAGAATTTATCATTTTACTTTCCCAACACTTTCAAAATTCATATACATCAAAAAATCCTATCTCTCCAGTTCAAAAAAGGAGCTAAAAAATTATCAATAGTTATTTCTGAAATTTCTTTTTGATCCAGTATTTGAAATGAAATAAAAACAAAATGACTGTTCAATACTAGCTGTTTCACTTTGCCTTTTAAATGAATGAAAAATAATGAAAATCACTACTACTAACAGTTACACAATGAGACTCACCAGTTCCTTTCAGAAGCCCCATGAAAGGGGAGGTCATGGGTTGTAAGGAGAAGCCAAATTTGGTGAAGGGAAAGACATATGAGTCCAACATTCTGTTTCAAAAAATAGAAAGGTATAGCTCTGGGTGAATTACTAGTCCTGTTCTGAAACACAAGCTTTCAGGACTAACGTTATAGGATTAGATACTAATCTTGGAGAGAAAACTACTTGGCTCCTGTCAACAAAGACAGCATGTGTTGTGCCCTCAGTGCCTCACCATCAAGGGCACATCATAGGCCCTCTGTAAATATTCATACTGAATGAAGACAAAATAATACCAAATTTCGATGGCTCTGACCATGGATGACAATTAGTAACATTTACTTTCTGAACAAAAAAAGCTAACAAAAATTAGAAACATAAACATGCATCATATCTATTTCTTCTCTATTTTGCAAAAGATTTTAAGTAACATGTTTTCCTGTGATGACTTGGAGAGCTTCAACCAAGTCAGTGGAAGCAAAAACCATATACTATGCAGAAACTTTAGAAAGTGCAAATAAGCAAAAGGGAGAAAATTTAAATTACCTTTAATTCACCTCTCTAATATTTTCGTGTTAATTGCAAACCCTTAAATTCTTCTTATCAGCCAAGCACTATCACGTTTAATCCTCATAAGAAGCCTCTAGGTACTTACTATCACTATACCCATTTTATAAATTAAGACATTTATGGGTTAAGTAGTATACAGTTCAGATGATTTCAGCTAGAAATGCGTGGAGCCAGAATTTGAACCCAGGCAGTGAGAAGGACTTCAAGAACTAAGCTTCTTCTTATTACTTTATACTGACACTATGTGTCATGATTAAAATGTGTGATATATTCCATACCTTTTCTTTGTTTACGTATAAACAATTGTTAGTTTACTTTTGCACTTTATACCATGAAAATCTTTCTTTGTAAATGTACAAAGATGTGCATTGTTATTTTGGCCCATTATATAACATTCCATTGCATGGATTTAACATATTGATGGTTTATTTATGAATCTTCTTCTGCTGGACTTTTCGGTTATTTTCATTTTTCGTTATTTATGAACAAGGACAAAAGTCTTTGTGTATTCATATCTATGTGTATATCCAATTATTTCTTTATTATAAATGCCCAGAAATGAAATTGCTAATGCACATGCTATATAGAAGAAATTTGTAGTACTCTAAAACATTCTGCCCATCAAAGAGTAGAGTCTGTGAGGGAGGAGAGTGCAACTGTCTTGTTCAAAGTTTTACATTAAGTGCATAGTAGGCACTTAATAAATAATAAGTAAATGGCTGAATTATAAGATCTATTAGTATAGTTGTCATTCATGTGGTCACACCCATTTAGGCAAAGAACTGAAGTGTACCTAATATAACAAAATATATTGCCAAGAGAAAATAGGAGATGCTTAGTAAGTATTCAGGCAGTTCTGCAAAACTCCATCTGAAATTCTTGAATATATCTGTATGTCACTGAGGACTGGGTCAAGATAAACTAATCAGTCATAGTTTGCTTTGCTTTATTTTATCTGATCTATGGTTAAATATTATGTAGATCTCAATATTATAACTATTAATTGAATTTTTAGAAATGATTCTCTATTAATGAAAGATTGTAATAGAATTAGGCCATAACTCATCCATTTAAGCAAAATATTTTGCAAGCTTTAAGGTGAAATGACACATCTTCATCTGTTATTAAACTGATAAGAATAACCGAAATGCAAATTGTCATGTAACACACATAGGAAACTCCTACTGATCATGAAACTAAGGGAAGTATGGGCTCACCTGCCTGAATTATAGACTGTATTTACAGAAATGCAATTTTCATGCCTCCAAATGCACCAAATATCATCAACTAAAAAAATCTGCTCTCATAAATGAGTGAATGATAAATGAATTTCCTTGATGGAAAATAAATATTTAGAATGCACTCCCCATTTATCATTATTTCGTAAAAAGACTAAGTTAATGTATGATAATTAATCTTTGAAGTTTAAATTCAAAGGTACATTAAAGAACTTCACTTCCTTGAACTTAAATTTGAAAAGCAGAAGTATTCAATTTTGTTTTCCCTCAGCAAGTCAAACAGAGACAAATTTGGGGAAAGGAAATAAATCATACATTTATATGAGTCTATACTATTTTTTCATGTAGTATCCTTGGATTACTGGTCTTATCTAAACTAAAAAATGTAGGTTTTTAAATTAGTTAATGTTTCTAGTTATTAAAATCTTACTTCAAATTCTAAACTATTTGATTTAATCACTATATTAACTACTCTTTTAACAGCTACCACTCTGCTAAATCAACCTGGACTTTGGGTTAAATTAGGTAAAGGCAGAAAGGAAATTCTTATAAACCAGTAAATACCCAATACAATCATTTCTTTTCCTTCACAATTAATATCTTATCATGGATAAAACCAGACCCTAAGTAATAAAGCTCTACATATCTAGTCCACTCTTCCAAACTTGAGTGTCGTATTACACTTAAGCCAAAAGTGTGGGTGCTTCTAAACAAGAATCTTCTCGTGTTAAACACATTTCTGAAGCAGAAATATTGGGAGATCGATGCCATTCTGTATAGCCATTGTAACATTTTCTCAAATGTCACTTATTTATAATTGGGCCAATTACCTCAAATTTCTGCCATGTTATAATAATGACCAGACAAGGGTCTGAAAAAAAACATTTTAACAGAGCAGTATTTATACTCTACAAGTAAAAATGTTCTTGCAAAATGTGCCACAGGGAATTTAGAGGGCCCAGCTTTAGCTTTAGGGCCAAAAATCATATACACAATTATAAAATTATTTTGAAGAGGATGATGGTATTTAGTGGAATAATTTAGCAAAGTAACTGACCCATCCCCCCACACCTTTGGGAAGCAGAAGCAATACTCCAAATTCCTGCCTACTAACTATGCTTTGTAAGAGCAGCTTCACTTTGTTAGAAAAAGAATAACTTTAAATTATTAAAAGAAAAAAAGAAAAATTATAACTTAACTCTGTTCTATAATTGCTGCAGATGAGTTATTAAAATCCAAAACTTATGTAATATTATCATAAAATATGGCATTTTTCTCAAGAAAGCCACAAATTGGATTTGAGCTTGTGCACTGTAAAACCCAGATGGTTTGCTTAACTACTCACACATCCAGTTCAAAAGTTAATTGAACTGAAGACTAAAATTTTGATAATTGACATTGCTTTGAGGGACTCAAGCAGAAGGAAAAATTAGCCTCATGCATGGGGTGTTAATAGACTTGAGAAACCACAAGAATTGGTCAGGAAATACTGGCAAAGTAGAAGGAAAGTAATTTCCTATCGATTAGCTTAGAACACTTTACCTGGACTTCCCATGGTACTGTTGCTTTTCTTTCTCCATTTTTTTACCCACTGATTCAATATTAGTCACTATTTTACACAGTTTAACTTGTTCTGGAATTAAAAAAAAAAAACAACTTTAATTGTAGACTATTAGTTTTCAAGTTATAAGTGCATTTTTCAAGTTAAGTTGCAAATCACAGATTTTTTAATAACAAGTAGTACAATATTTTTCAAAAAGAATTACTAACACAGAGTTGCTCTAAAAACACATTCGAGTGTATTTTGCCCACCCCATGCTCCTCGGATGTTTTGCAATTACTAAAATTTAGCAGTGAAAGTATAGAGTAAATGAACTACATAGATCAGGAAGGAGAGAGCTCCCCAGAAATGTCGGCAGCAGCACAACGCAACCCGATGGATACAAATGGCCCGTGTACACACATCAACATTATTGTCATCACGAACATCATAGGGCTTAGTTTTTACAGGTGAGCCTGCCAGTTTAAAATAATTCAGCAATCATTAGTTAATATCAACAGGACCGCTGAGTGCTTCCAAAATCTCATCCATTTGATTTAAAAACTGACGTCCAGGAAAAGCAGACTTTCTATTTAAAAATAAATAAATAAACTAGTTCTTCAAGTCCAAAGAGACAATTCCATAAATATTTTCAAAATACCTACTACTTTTTATTTTTTTACAGGCAATGGGACTACTGTATAGTTTTAAGCATTCCAACAAAATATTGCCATACATTAAGTACCTTCTAGCTACTACCTCAGGTGTATAAAAGAGTATATTAAAGGTAGAACGAAACCCTCAATTTTAGAATTATTTACAAACCAGTGGTGTCTCAAGGCTAACAGACAGAAAAGCAGAGTCGACTGCATTATGTAAATTAGATTGAAAACATATACATGGAACATTAAAATTTTGGAGAAATGAAGAACAGAACGTTAATATTTGTTGACTCTATAAAATACCAGTGTTATTAGTTAGCATTCCCTACGAACCCTGTTACACCGGTGCCTTATTGCTCTTTGTTTGTTTGTTTGGTGAAGCACTGTGATTGTTCCCTTTTATACACGAGGAAAGCAGAGTACCCAAGATATTGTAAGTCTAAAGGTGCAGAGCCAAGGAAGGAGCCTGTACCCTTCTGACTGTAGTTCAGCCTTCATCAGTCTGTTCAATTGCCCCCAGAGCTCATGGACCCTTGGGTACCTAAACCAGGGAAAGAGTGTAATTTCTGTCTTGCTTACTTTGCAGGGTAACTATAGAGGTCGCAAGGTACATTTTATGTTAAGACACATAATAGGTTGAGAAATATATTAAGGTGAATTAGAGAAAAAATTCATAAGATTGAGTCTTAAACATAGAAACATTTGAAAATATTTGTCACAAGCTGTATGTTAATTGCTGTATATTGATAACATATTTTATTCTCATAACCATCCTATAAATTAGGTACTATTTTTATCTCCATTTTACAGATGAGGACACTGAAACAAAAAATAGAAGCTAACTTTCTTGAAGTTATATAGCTAGCCAGTAGACAGAGTCAATGTTTAAAGCCAGGCAGGCCAGCCTTGGAGCCTGCAAACTTAATCACAATGATATTTAATATGCATATTTTTTGTTTGTTTAAGTAATATCTACTTAGTGAGAATAGCTATGCTAACTCCGAGAGAGGGAAGATGAAGGATATAATACATTAATTCTTTTTTCACTCAGTATGTTATAATCTACTTCCAACTTTATTGTTTTCAACGCTTATAGTGCCAAAACTGTCTGGTCACCTCCTGTACCATTTTGACATACTTCCATTGGTTTTTGAACACTCCTTCATTGCTGCCACTATAAGGGTTCTAGGCTCACTTTGTCCTTTCCCTGTCCAAGACCTGGAATCAGGCCTCCAAGGAGCTGTGGTCTCTATCTCTTCTAAAATCGGCTTGCTCTCATCCCGGCTGGTGAGGCTCGGTTCGTTGGAGCATCTTTCAGTAGATCAAAAGATTGCTGGTTTGATTCCCAGTTAGGGTACATACCTTAGGTTGTGGATTTGATCCCGAGAGGCAACCAATTAATGTTTCTCTCATATCAATGTTTCTCTCCCTCTCCTTTCCTGCTCTCTCTTTCTCTCTCTCTGAAATCAGTAAGTATACATTTTTTTAAATTAAAATTACCTTGCTCTCTATTCTCTAGTGTTTCCTAATCAGAAAATTCTAGTAGATTCATGTTAAAAATTCTCAATATGCTCCCCAGAGCTTAGTCTTTCATATTTTCCATGTCTTTGTGCTTATTTTACAAATTTCTTAAGATACCTTCTATAGTTTACTATTTCTTATCTTCAGCTTTATTAAATTCATATTTAAAACTTACTAAATTTCTTGTTTAAATTATTATATATTTATTTCTAGTAGTTCCTTTGGTTCTTTATCAAATCTTCCTGAACATTTTATAGTCTCTAGTTCATTCACATTTTGATACTTTTACTTTTTAAATATATTAAGCATACTTATTTTCTATTCTTTATCAGAAAATTCTAATGTCTATGGTCTGTGTAAATCTAATTTCATTTTGGAAGAACTGAAGGACTAGGTCTCTCATTCCCAGGTTAATTTCTTTTAGATTTTTTTAAATTGTAAACTCATATTTCATAGGAATGGAAATTATTTGCAAGCTGGGATTGAGATCCATTCTTTGAGAAATAATTTATTTTCCTCCAGGCAGTTGAGAAAACTTTTAACTCATAATAACATTAAACAAGTCTCTCACTTAGGGATTTTTGAGATTCCAGTAATATCGATTTTGATTCAATCCCAGGTGAGGCTGTTTGTGGTTATAAATTATAAGAGGAAACTTTGTTTTTCCTTCGCTCAGAGCCAAGGCTAAGACACTCAAGTTTCCTTGCTATTTCCTTCTCACAAAGCAAGACTTTTTACTTTCCTGGTGTAGCCATTCATTGATGGCATCACCTTCAGGGGAGACCCAAATTTGAGGAGTCTCTGTAGTGACTTCCCACCTTACATGTTTCATGAATATTATTCTGTGCCTTGATCAAGCAATGAAAACAAAATGTCATGACCACAAGATATGTGCAGAAAGGACCAGCTACAGAAGCTGGGCTCTGCCCTCAATCTTTTGTTTCTCTTTTTCTCTCCCATTTTTGATTTCCAGGTGCTCTATAAAAATGTGTCGAATAAAGAAATGCCTTCAATACTTTCCCCCATTTTGCTAGCCATTTGCATTTCAGGACTCGACTCAGGAAACACCAGTTGTTCTAAACATTAAAACAATTTGCAATACTCATTGTAATACCTAACACATTCATAGAACACTAAACAAATCCATAAATAAAGTATTTAATACTTTTTATTCAGTTACATGAAAGTTTTACTATCACCACTTACTATAGATTTGCCATTCCTCCTTCAACCGACCGTCATTTCTGCCCCAACCACCATAACAAATTCTTTTATGTCCTCCTTTCCAAAAAAAAAGTAGGAGCTCTAACTCAGGTGGCTAAAAGCAGCCAATCTTAAATATAGTAGTTAAACTGGACAAGTTTAAGTTACTAGGAACAAGTTTTCTAGAGTTCAGAGGGTTTTAAAAATATAGTTGGCATATAATACTATACTAGTTTCAAGTGTACAACATAGTGATTGGATATTTATATACTTTACAATGTGATCATTGTCATCAGTCAGTGTACAAACATAATATTATTGACAATATTCACTTTCACTTTTTCACCCATTCCTTCCCTTCTCTCCCCTTTGGCAACCACCAGTTTGATCTCCTTTTCTATCAGTTTTGTTTTGTTTGTTTTACTTTTATAAATTCCACATGTAAATTAAACCATAAGGTATTTGTCTTTCTCTGTCTGACTTATTTCATTTAGGACCTAGAGGGTATTATGGAAAGTAGAATTTAGAGTTTTAATAATTCAGAAACTGGGTACCATAAAAGGGAGTGTATTCCCCATAGTAGGTGTCTCCCGGCAGAGATTTGATAAGAACTTTCTGGAGAAAATTATAGAGCGGATTTTATACCATAAAAATAGTTGGGCTGGATGAACTTTAAGCTCTCTTATATGCAGAGATTTAATGATACTATAAAAGTGTCTCACATTGTTTAAATCCAGATATTTTACCTTCAAAAACTGAGATTTTTTAATTTTGTATATTAAAGTGATTATAAAATACTTTTCTCATCTTTCTCTTTTTTAAGACCTACTATTTAAATTGTACTTAGTTTCATATGAAGTAATTATAACAAAATTAAAACAATGTTTCAAATTTATAGACAGATTCATTAGTCAAGAATGACAGATTGCAATTTACTGACATTTCACATTCTAGTGTGTGGGCTGGGTGGATGTCATATGATTTTCTACGGTTGGAATTTCCAGCCCATATGTGTTAATATAGAATGCCAGTTCCTCACTAGACTGTGAACTCTTTTGTGGTCTCTTCAGGACAAAGATTGTATTTTTATCCATCATCTACTTATTCAATCATTCATTCAACAAATATTTACCGAATGCCTAGAATGTGACAGGAGTCTGCTAGGCACCAGGGATATGAGAAATAACCTGGGGATTGTGAAGGCTATATTCTGGGAAATAAAATTAACCAAATGATGAAATAATTATGATGAAATAATTATGCAAATAATTGAGTAATTCCAATCATAATGCTATGAAAATTTACTTCCATTATCTCATAAATTGAAGACAAGGAATGAAAGGTATTCTTTAGCATTGTAATTGGGAGATTATTGCTGGAAAAGTTAACGGCAAGATGGACATGAAAACAAAACTTCACTGGTTTGAAGGGACAAAATATTGGGAAATAATAAACATAGACTCTTTTCAAGAGGTGTGGTTTAAAGAGAAGAAGAGAGATGAAATGGTCACCATAGGGACATATATTTGAGAACAAAATATTTTGATGTCGATATATAATATTTTAAGATGGAAAGCTTTTAGGATATATATATATATATATATATAATGAAAGGAGGGAAGCTGAAAACATAGAAAAAAAGCAAATAACACATAATAAATGAGATACGTTCCTGGCAGAGAAGGGAAGGGATAGAATAAAATTTAGCCAAGATCTAGAGAAAAGAGGTATTTTCTTAGAAAAGAAGAAAGTAGATCAGGTGGCTTATTGATAAGTTCCCAGTAAGTTCATCCAGAACACCTTTATTTTCTCCATGAAGTGGGTAGTGAGGTCACTTACTGAGAGAAGGGGACAGAAGTTGGATAAGGGTCTCCAAGAGAGTGGTAAAGATTTGGGATACATATCAAGAGGAGTGGGAAAAGAATTGACCAAGGTCAATAAAAGGTTTTAACTTTTTAATGACCTCTTAATGTAGTCACCAGAGCTAATACTTAATAGCAAAACAAAACAAAAATTTCCCTTGCTACTATTCAATTTCTCTTCACTTCATAGAAAACGTTGAAACTGGTTGTCTGGTTACATTTTGTGCTTCCTCACCCCATTTACTCTTCAATCCACTCCAATCCAGCTTGTATAGCCATTGCTCTTATCAAGGATACGATGACTTTCATGGTGTCATGCCCACTCTCTCCTTTTTACTGTGTCTTCAGCAATGCTCAGTGACAATGGTGACTCTCTTGTAAAGGCACTATGTGACAGCACTTCCGCCTGGTTTTCCTCCTACAAAAACCAGTCTGCCCAGTCTCCTTTGCTGACTCTCCCTCTTCTATCTGACTTCTAAAGAACCGCGTACCTTAGGTCTCTATCATGAGCCCTTTTGTTTACATCAACATCACTTGTTCTCTGAGAGATTTCATCCATTCCTTGGACAAATTATATCTCTACTAAAATTTATTCTCCAGCCCACACCTGTACTCAAAATTTCAGACTCATGTATACAGTTGTCTTATACATGAACATGTACATGTATGGTAATAAGTATCTCAAATATATTTAATGGAACTCTTATTTTTCTCCTCCAGAAACTGTTCTTTCTTATCTTTCTTGTGTCAGTAAATGACATCATCATATAGTCACCCATTCAAACCAGAAACTCATTATCTGTCACTAAAATATATCTAAAATTTGTCCATTGCTCTCTACCTTCACTAATATCACAAAATTGTCATCATAATGCTGCATAACAAATCAAATCAAAACTTTTAAAATGAGGCTACATTTCAATTACTCTTGCAAACCTGAGCCTTTGCATGGGTTTACTGGGTCCTGACCCATATGATGGAAAAATACTTGTGTATATCCCTAGTCAGCCAATCTAAATTTTTCCCTTAAACATAACTTTAAAAAAATGTCCTAGAAAATAATTATCCATGAATATTTTCACATTTCTACATAGTCAGGGCTTTCTAAGCAATAAATTTTGGCACACCAGTTAAGGATGCTTGAATGGCAAACAAGCCATAGGAGTTGAAGCAGAGACCTCATGAGAGATCCAGTTCCACGGAGCAATAGACACGGAGACCATCATCTTCCCTGCTCTTCCCAGAGTAATGGATTTGCTTATATTTCTAAAGCATTCTTTCTATCTCCCCTTCATTCTCTCCTGCCCTCTCAGTCTTCCCCTCTCCTTCTCTATCCCCACCCCCCACTCTGCAAAGGAGGGTAGGAAAATGTGTCAAATATCCTAAATAAGCTCCAAGATTAATAATTTCAGAGTTCCTCTTCTGTTGTACTAACACCACTGTACATGTGGGTAACATCTGCCCTCGTTGAATTGCCCCACAGGGAACTGAATCATGGGAAAAACTGAAGTAAGATGCTATCTGAATAATTAATAGTGTCTCTGATCCAGAAACCTCATGTTTCTTGTCAGAATAGATATGTATGAATGGATGGAAGGATGACTGGAAGAACGGATGGATAAATGGACGGATGGATGGATGGATGGATGGATGGATACATAGATATACAGATTTACAAATAAAGATATAAACTTTAATAGAAGCAGGGCTTACATACTCCTCTTTTTTCACAGATGACCCACACGGAGGTGAGTAAAGAACTGACTTCCAGATGTTGGAGTCTTATTTAGTCCAGCAATTAATTTGGCTCCTCAAAACTGCTTTCCAAACTTAAGCATTTCTGAGTTCTCACCCTCTCCTCTAGGCAGCTCCTGACGTCTCAAATGCACTGCTTTTGCAGCAGCTCCTTACATCTCGCTCTGTCCGTCACCACGCTCCTACATCTGCAGTTCCCCATGCTCCTTCATCATCTGGAAGAAAGACCTTCTGCTTCTCATGACCTCAGTGAACACCTCAGCACTATTCTCCTTTGCCTCACGGCTGGATACGTACTAAACCCTCTAAAACTAACCATTCTCTTGCAGTATCTCTCGGCACTAAGGGTTTCAAAAGCAACTCACTAAGAACTCATTCCTTCCGGAAATGCGTCACTCTAGCCAGTGTGATATACTTAGACTGAGCAGCAAGAGACTCGATGACAGCAGACTGAGTTTGGGGCTCCACTCCAACCTTCAGCAAGCCACTTAGCCTCTCTGAGCTCTAGTTTCCTCATTCTTAAAAGTGGGAAAGGATACTTCTTAGCCTATTTAACACATTGCAAATTAGATTGCAATGTGTTAAATAAGTTATAAACTAACTACATATAAAGTACTGTTTCTAAGCACTCAGAAAATAGGGAGCTCTTGCCGTTGTCATTAATATTTTTATCTTCTTTGCTTTTCACTAAGACAAAACATAATTTCACCAACACTCCCTTGACCTAGCAAGATTCCTGTTATCCACAGGAAGGATCGTAGGGTGAACTCTTCTTTCCTTCGAATTGTGTGCTTTCTAGGGGATTGAGGAGAGTTGGTAATAATCCCTAGTCCTTCCGAACATGTTTCGCAATCGTGAGCTGTACAAATATCCTAACTGAGTCCCAGAAGCAAGTATACACATACGGACACGCTAACTTAGGCCCTGAGTCAGATTTTGGGAACTCAAAGGACTCATTCGATCCTAGCTGGAATGTCATCTGAGGAAACCAAGGAAGGAAGCAATAATCAGAAGTGGGTGACAGATATAAATACAGACCAATGTCAAACTAATCACATTCACATGTTGGGGGAGGGGGAAAAGAGTATTTGTGGAGAATCCTGAGCTACCACAGCCCTTCCTCATAACCATTTGGTAACCTTAACATAGCAAGCAGGATATTCATTTCTAATTTTATTTCTCACAGCAGATATTCACGGGGTGAGAAGGGCGCAATTCCTGGGCAGGGCTGCCAAACACGGAAGGTGATACCTGTAAGGCATTAGGGAGTGTTTGCAAATGAAGGTTGTTTTATCTGTTGCTTTTTGTAACATCCATCATGCTGCATCCTGCAGTGGCCTTGTCATTCCCTTGCACGCACTCAGTGAATTACCGAGGACTGCTATGCACTGCGCCTCACAGGCTGTGCCACTTCCATTTCATACTTCACAGTTTTAGTGGCACTTTGAGGTTTGAAATGTTTCACAGTTACTTGCTATATGTGGGCGCAAAAAAAAAAAAAAAAAAAAAAAAAAAGCCTATATCACTGAAAAAGTTACTGCAGGAACAGAAAATGGTTATAGTCAGATGGGAATTTTTGTCCTGTTAACATTCAGAACTTTATCAAGAATCAATTTATTTTTTATCAAAATCTAATTTATGTTTCCCAGATACATGAGTTCATGCTATTATTTTGCTCACTGCATACAGTTCTTACAAAGTTAAATATAAACTTTTATTGATGTAGATAAGATTCTATAATTAGAATGAAATTGCAAACACCATGCGTCTTTTCTAGCCTGCAAGTTGCCCATATGCTCTAACATAATAAACCCAAAAGCCTCATCCAGTCACCTGGTCTAATCCAGTATAAATATTGAGTGAATGTCCATGTATATGTCTTGACAAATGTTTCCATTTAATGTGTTAAAGTCAATCTATTTAAACAAAGATAGAATGACATAGATCTGCAACAAATGTAAGTGCATTGAGACTGATAATAAACAACAATATATCGACCGGCATCTGCAAATAACAATAGGCATTTCCCCAGCAATTTCATAAAACACCAGCATGAGATACTTTCTATTTCTGACAATGTACTCTTACTGATGACTCCTTTACTTTACACTTTAACATTTCTATTACCTCTTTCGGTTTTCACTGAGACAAAATGTAAATTTATCTGAACTCCTTTATCCACTAAGGATATCACCTGAGGGAATCTAGAGAAACTCATTTTTCCTTCCCATTGTGTCTTTTCTAAGTAATTGAGCAGTTTGACATTAGAGCATTCAAACACTATATGTATTATTTTCTTAGCATAAACTGTCCAATAGTCAACCAAATTTTTTACTGAATAAATAATAATAAACACATTAAGATGCAAAAAATTAAAAAAGGAAACTTTACACAAGAGAATGAGCCTTGGCATAAATTAAGCACTAGAATTTCTCCTTTTCCTCTCTCTGTCTTTCCAACTGCACAACATGCCTCCTCAAGTTGAAATGTCTGGTATGTTTCATTACAAATAGAAACTGAGAGCCACTGGTAAGCATGAAAAGAAAACAAAATAAGCAAATGCAGATGGAAACTCAAGCGGTGATATGTTTAGGCAAGCTCTGAATAACTTTTTAATATATAAAATTATTTTCCACTGACATTTAAAAAAAAATTTTCCAGGTGGAAAGAGGGAATTTATGCTTCTAATGTGTCTATCTGGAAGATTACAATTAACTACTAGAAAGTAAGAGATTAATTTGTTAATCTAGTGCTTAATGTAGAAACAAAAAGTGACTAATAATGCTGATATGTTGCTAGCACTACTTCAGCTTTAAATATTTCCACAGTTATCCAGGGTAATCCTGAAAGTGGGTATGCAAGGACGGGGCCAAATTCCACAAAATGGGCAAATGCACAAGAAAAGCTAATCCAGTCAGAATGCTAGCATGGTCTGCATTGTGTCCCCACCTTAATCTAAACTCTAGCTTGACAAGGCCACACTAAAAATGCAACACTGTCTCTATTGATTATATTTTATTCTACATTGGCAACTTGCCCTTGCATACAGTTACATGCTTAACACAGACAAACAAAAAGAGCCTCAAAACATACAACTTCTTCACCGCAAGGATAAAAGTAGGCTACTAGGAAACAGTAATGTTACACTATTAAAAAGGTTTCAACTTAATTTGGTTACCTATATTAGCTACCTGTATGGGACGCTCTGACTCTGGATTTACCACAGCCCCAAAGTACTGAAATGGTATCAGACAGCCTCATGACATTAACAAAAAGGTCTCAAAATCAATTAACTGTAATTCATGGTAAAGCTAAAATTAACACTTCCCAGGGGCAATGTTTAGAAGTACATGGGGGGAGGAGGTAAAAGAAATGGGTCACAAAATACCTGCGAAACTTCATAACTATCACAACCTCCCCACAAAAGGTAGCGGCATACCTCTTCAGGGGAAAGGCTAAGGGAGTAAACCCCGACAGAAAATCCGGAGCCGGAGTCCCGAAGGCGGTTTGACGTTGTAGT
The DNA here is from genome assembly GCF_987537825.1 of Furipterus horrens. Lineage (NCBI taxonomy): Eukaryota > Metazoa > Chordata > Mammalia > Chiroptera > Furipteridae > Furipterus > Furipterus horrens. The sequence continues at coordinate 16,925,246 of NW_028327180.1, forward strand.
CAACACCGGCAACTCCTGCGGCGCACCTGAACCCAAGCTGTATCGACTCCGTCTTTCCCTTGGACCCTTCAGCTGCGAAGAGAAGGGGGGTCTGCTGCATGGGCAACAGCAGACCCTCCATATTACCCTGCCCAGGCTCTGTAGCTTCAGCGTCATCGCAAGATGTCGATTCAACACGGGAGGAGACAGATACTACCATGTCACTCCCGAGTCGGACTGCACAACCATTCTCGGCGGTGCAGATAGACTCTTAAGAAGCTACACCATCGTCTCTCGAGACGGACGGCTGCCGACGACGACGACTGGTTTAAACAGCAGGCCAAGGCCTCTAACTATTGTCTCTAAAGACATGATATGGCCTTCAGTCAATCATGTTTTGTGTACATTTTATTTAGCTATGAGCATGTTGTTCTTTGTATATCAAACCTTCTGTCAGATGCTGTGGGGTTAACAAAAGCTATAAAATACATGGTCTAAGCCAGAAATAGAATTAGAGAATAATATCTTATGCAGAATAAGAAGCTATTTTAATAATAAAGAAAGAACATGGGACTAGAGGTTTGTAAATCTGGTTCTAGTCACAGCAGGTTTGACAAACTAGCTTTGTTGACTTGAGCAAGTGACTGAATATGCTTTGTTTCTCTTTCAGCAAAATAAGGGGTTAGAGCTGCTGACAACTAATATCCTACTTAGCTCTGAAAGCCTATTTGACAAAATCACATTAAAGAATATAGAAAATCTTTCAAACCCATGTTATACAACTCAGGCATTGCAAAATGGCAGCTGGAGGGCCAACTTCAGAGACAGGCATAGATTTGGGGAGCATGCAACCTTCAAGAAATGTTAAATCAAAGTGTGTCTGAATGAGTGTGGTTTCTCTAGTTTTCCGTGGACACCATTCTCCCCTCTGATCACACTAGCTATTTTGCAGTTACCTACTGATCTTAGGAAGGCATGTCAGCTTCTAACTCATGATTTCAGGGAACTATAATTCTGTGGTCATTTCAATACTTAGATCAATTATTCTGAAGTGCTATTATAATTAAACAGAACTTTAGAAACACATAATGAGAAGGTGCTAAGCTTCTACCAATCTGCTTGAATTCTTTTTCTTTCAGAATACAATGTAGTACAAGGACAAAAATTCTGAATTTTAGATTAAAATCGAATAACTTGGGTTCTGATCTTCTCTTTCCCATTAATAAGACCTTTGACCTTGGGTGGCATTCACCCTGGCATGCTGGAATCTCTGCTTTCTTATTCACAAAACGGAGGTGTAACAGTTACACTAAATTGTGCCTGATGCACTTTGTATTTCTACAACTCTGCAATTCTATGACAACAGACAATTTTGCTGTTCTGAACCTATTTCCTAGAACTTTGAAACCCACAGATCTTTAGAAATGAACAGATTTATCTAAGCTAAATGGAGGAAATGATGAAGGAACATGCTAGACCAATAAAATCAAAAGGAGTGCTCATTTTCTGAGATGCACAAAGCACTAAATAAGATAATGGAAAAGCCCTCACTAAAACACAGAGCCGTCATGGGCTGAAAATCCTTCAGTAGTGGTGCAAAAACAGGTTAATGGTAATAACATTAGACTATGAGTTAAAAACTCTGTGTTGTGGTGCCTGTTGTGCCATTTATTTGTGATCTTAGTTTCTTATTTCAACATATTGAGCCTCAAACTCTTCATGTGCTAAAAAGAAGGAATAATAATGCTTGGAAACTACAAATACAGATGCATAAAGTTTATGCATATTACACTTATTGATGCATCAACACTTATTGTTTCTCAGAATTGTCACGAGTTCCTTAGTGTTGGAAGAGGCAATCAATCTCCCACAGGTCCTGAGCATCCCCGAAAATTGTATTGGTGCCAAGGATGCCAGGCTCTGCCAACTTTTTGCTCTTTACCCAGTCTGTTTTTCAGGGTTCTATTCCCAGCAAGCAATCTTGAGGACAATGAACATGCTTACTCTAAAAGCCAGATTCCCCAAGCTCACATCTCTTAGCAGTAATACAAGCCCATCAGAAGTACAGCATCCACCAGAACCTCTCCACATGGCCTCATGGGACTTGGGGGCATGGGGAAGTGATAGGGACATGAAGCTCAGCCTGCATGCTGTGCTGTGAATAACAGAGTACTTGGCTCTGCCAGGTCCCGATTCTGCATCTTCTCCCATCTGCACCCATGAAACTGTGGCAGTCTAACTTTTTAGCTTGTAAACAGGAGAAAATTCCAGACCCTTCACAGAGCCTATGAAGATGCTCAGTAAATGTATGACTGTTGCACGGATGCTAATTAGGGTAGCTCACATGTATTTCATTACCTTTTCTTAGTAGACATCTAAGGTAAGTTCATTACCTATTCTCAGTAGAATTAGAGTCTCATGTTTTCATCTAGAACCAGGAAAGGAATTTGTAGCATGTGCAATCTTCCTCTTCCTGGTTCTCAGGCAATTCACTGCACTTCCATCAACATCCCATCCTGCCAGCCACTCAAAATGACCAATGACAGATGCCAGCACCACCACCCCCTTTCTTCTTTCCTCACACAGTCAGATTTTTTCCCACATTAAAGCTAAGATCTTACAGCCTTGCTGCTAAGGTTCTGATCTTGAGCTAATCCTAGATCTGCCACACTAATTAAAAGCAAGTTAGTATAATGTCATCTAGCACCAAAACCCAGAATATATTCTCTTTGTGGAAACTTTGCAAATGATACTTCTGTGCCTTAATTGCAATTGAAATTGTTACAGAAAACAGAGCTGAAAAAGACCGTAAAATTACTTAGGATCATAGACAGAAACTTGGGAGATTTAAGTGCCACCTTCACTATATTTTGTCAGAATACAAATATAATTGCAGGTGCTTAGAAAAAAAGTAAGCATGCCAATAAAAATCTCACATGCTGAACGCTAGGAAAACAATAACACTTCTATTATAAGCCATTTTATGTGATAATTGCCTTTTGAGAAATAGGGATAGAGATATTATCACTAACAAAAAAGACTTTAAAGAAATGCAAATTCCTGATTAGGATCATTTTCCAGTGAAGTAAACAGCTATTTGTCAATGATTATTTCTTCCTTTGTTTTCTTACCAGCTCTTGGCTTTCTTCACATTTCATACCACTATTTGTCTTAGGGAAAAGTCCTCAAACACCTTGACACACTTTCTCGCCTTGCATGAGGAGTGATAGTTTCCCCATGTCTAAAATAAAATGAAGTCTACGTGAAGAACCCAGGATGCTCTCCAAACCAGGATATGCAGTTTGTCCTCAAGTGGGTTTGGCCCTTTTTCTGTGATTTATCTACATCGACTTGCCAACAATACTAACCGGCAGACAGAAGAGGAATCTGACTCACATGGAGCCAGTCACAAAGCTCGGGGCCGCAGAGCTGACCAGTTTTGTGACTCATAGCAGAAGCAGAAACCAAGGTGACACAGGGTGGAAACTGGCCCCACTCGTCATTAAGACCCTTCGGCTGAAAACCCTGTTCCCCGGTATAGTTGATGCCAACAACGTTTGTCATAGTTGTTCCCCAGCAGTTTATTAAGTAGTTAAGGTTTTATCAACTATTTAAAACCACATGATACACAAAACTCTAAAACCAGATGACACACTAGGGTACCAAGGTAGTTTGAACACATTTACATAAAACTAGAATATGATTTCTCAGATAACCACCAAGTAAATGGATCAAACCACTCTTTGGATTCCCTACCAAGTGTAATGTTTGCCTACAATCTGTTGACCAAAGGGAAGTAAAGGAAGGGAGGGAGCACTTTCAGCCCACTCATTTCCCAGCAAATTTTCTTTTTGGAAATGCACTTTGTACCTGCTTTACACTCATAGACAGCCATCAACTTTCTACATTAGCATATATGCTCTCATGAGTTTTCCAATACGTCATTAACAATGTGCCCAGTATTCTATAGTTTACATTCGGCTTTCGCACAGAAATCCCATTTAGTCCTTCAACAATATAGTCAGCAGCTATTTTTATCATCACCATTTGAACAAAACAGGAAACTGAGGATCAATATGTTAAATAATCCGGCCAGGATCATACAGCAAGGGAACCAGACCTTTATTTTCCATTTTAGTTTCTAAATCTCAGATTCTCCTAGCAGGTGCAGTGAGTTTATTAAGTGACACATTTATTGGACTCCCGTCATCATTCATATACAGACCTTCATTCTGGACTATGTCTGCAGCATGTGTTCACAACTGTGGGGTCTTCTTGTTACCCACCCTCCCCAGCCACAGAAGCTGCTCTTTTAAGCAGTGCAAATATTTCCTCATGGTCAAGAACAAATCTAGGACGATGTGAAATTCACTCCAATTTCAAGGAAAAAAAAAAACTTGAAGGACAACCACAAAAGGAGTGCAACCTCTAGCTACAGTGAAAATCAACACCTGGAAAACATTCCTTTTTCAAAGGGAGGAGTGTCCCAAATTTGTAGATCTGGGTAATTAAAATATGTGTAAGAAATAAACCATTAGGAAATTCGCCCACTCATTTGATTTAACCGCTGATGCCATTAAATGTTTTCTAAATGTCAGTATGCCTATAAGTAAAGAAAATCAGTTGCAAAAAGCTGATTTAATCAAATTGGGGCTCCAGCTATTGTGATTTTTTTTTTCTTTCAACGAGGCAAAAGCATATGTACAAATTAAATCAGGCTTCATTTAAAAAAAAATTAGGCTTCATTTTAAAGCTTGGCAAAGAAATGTCTTGAGCAGTATAAACCTGAGGTCTGGTCATTCTAGCATCGGGTCCTAGAATTATAAACACAGTGTTGTTGCTAAGTCCTAATGACTCACATAACAATTTTATCTAAGAAACTGTGCAGGAACACCAAAATCATCTTTACAGTCATTTTGGGCAATTCATTATTGTGGGCCCAGCAAAGTAATCATGCCCTCAACTCTTACAGAAACGGTCAATTCTTCCCCATATTCTTGCTGCTTCTCCCACTCAAGGAAACAATCATAATGAATATAGAATTATTAGAAAGGATTTTCTGGGTAGATGTAGGAATAGTCACCAGTTTCACAATAAAAAGAGGGGGGGGGAAGCAACTGCCCAAGCTCATTGCAAATTCTAACCTTTAAAATATGTGTAACACTGGCCATCTTTTTCATTTTACTAGCAATATATATAATTTCTGGGATTTCTTGATCTCTTCAATCAGTAGCACGATAGCCCCCTCAGATGTCACTTCTTTTCTCCTGAAATTTCTAAGAGGCATCTAAAACTGTGGCTTTAGCCAGACAGCTATGTGGAAGCAGTAGCAGTAATCGAATATTTCACTAATGACCTGCACAAGCAATTGGAGCTGTCACCAATCCCTGGCATTCTTTGTCTTCATCCACAGGGGGCCGCTATGAGGACCCACTGAAAACGACACTGCCACTGGGAACATCTTTGAAAGAACCAGGAAAGTATTCATTTGCTACAGGACAGAAATGACACTGGCATCGTTCTCGTTATTACCTAAAAATGAGGCTGGGCACTTTAAATGACACTTTTCTTTCCCCTGTAAGATCATAGTTCTTCATGAAAATAGATTAGCCTTGAAAAGCAGGAAGAATTAGACCAGTTTTATGTCGCAACCTGAGATACAGAGAAGAAAAGTGACTTTAGGGAAAGATTTAGCAGGATGTCCATGCTCCCCGAGCACCTTGGAAAACCCTCATTCCTCTAGGTACCCCGAACTGCTCCTAATGCCACAGGGGAGAGAAGGGAGCCTGGTGACAAGGGGAAAGAGGGTCAGCCTTAGCATCAGAAAGGCCTCAGATCCTGGTTCTGCCATTTGCTCTCCATGACAGCAGATTGGGCATGTCCCTCTGAGCTTGAGTTTTCTTATCTGCAGAATGAAACTAATAATATAATTATCTTGCAAGACTTTGCAAAATGCACAGCTTTGCATAATGCCTAATAAGTAGTAGGTGGTCATGCTATTTGCCCCTTTGTCATATTCTCCATTAATGAACTTCCAACAGAAGAACAGTGAAAGCATTTTCAGTTCCTTAAGACCACATATCAGCTTGTAGAGATATATAAACATTTCCAAACTTTCACTGAGAAATGAAAAGGCAAAGTTCATTTATTTACAGAGCTACAACCAGGCAACCCATCTATTTTCAAATCCTTCTTAAAGGCCACACTTAGTGGCTTAATATAGCTGGAAAGCAAGAACTTAAGTAGAAACTCCCATTCACTCGTTCACATGGGAAGTACTTACAAGTGCCTATTAAACTTGCAATGGTCACGCGTTACATGTCTTCAAGAATGTCTCTACAGTGACTACCTGATGCATGTTTTTGATCCACCCTAAGTACAGTCAGAGTATTCACTGAACTTCTGGGGTAGTTAAAAAAATAAAATAAAATGTCTCTAAAGTAACGTTTTGATTCATTAAGTGCACTGGAAACAAAACCAGATGGATCTGGCAGCGGGCTTGTTCCCCTGGTTCTCGGGCTGCTTCAGAGAAGTGCCAGCTCAGAGGGGGGGTGATCGACGTCACACATTCCACACTGAGGCACTAACAGATCCTTGGCTCCAGGTTTCCCAGGACTCGGAGGGAGTGCCAGAACACACAGGCTATGACAGAACCATCTTGGAGGCACCCATGCAGGCCAGAGATATGAAGAACTGCCCTGGGCACTGAATAGCTCAGGTTACAGTTGTTTTATGCCTGACAGCAATGGCAATTGATCTCTTTATCCTTGTACAATAATTGTCACATCACACACACACACACACTAGGTCTTCTTAAGGTATAACCTAGAGATCAGCACTTATAACAGAAACATCCACTCCGTGGTATACAGAATAGTTTGGAAAATCACCAGGTTTGATTAAACCTGGTTAGTAATACACACGCACTTACACTCACACCCCCTTAATTTCATTATACAACAAATATTTATAGAGCATCTTTCAAGTTCTAAATGAACCCATCATTCTGCTATTTAAGCACAGACAAATGCAAACAAGATAAGATCCCTGCTCTCTAAAGGTTTACCATCTAGGAGGGAATACAAATCAATACATAGGCAAACGTATCTGAAAGAAGATGTTCTGGGAGCTACAAATAGTAGGAGTACCGGAAGCCCCTCTAAGATGGCAATAAGAACACTGTCCACTCATCTTGGATGATTTTTGATGTCTTGGGAAGCTACCGCCCAAGCTCTCCTTACAGTACGTCTATAGTAGAGAGCTATGAAGAGGTTTTGTTTTTGTTTTGTTTTGTTTTTAATATTTGACCTGAAAAAATAACTTATCCTGATATGTTTTAGTACAATTTAATTGACTAGGTCAGGGTATAAATAAGTGGCCTCATCAGACGAAAGAAGCATAAGTTTATAAAGATATTGACCAGCCAAATTTTGCTAAGAGTAATGGTAACTAGCAGAATAACCAGTTGCTAGCAAGATTATCTTCTACTGAACATCGACTGAAACAAAAGACAGAATTATAGAAGCTAAAATACATTGTTCTTATACAAGGAAGAATATTTTTTGCTTACATTTTCTATCTGATCCCCTTCCTCACAAAAAGATGACTTATTTGGGGTTTCCCATCTCATGTAGACCCTCCCCCAAAATGACTCGTGTCTACAGACTGCTCAGAGGCTGAGTCGAAATGACCATAATGGTGCCATAACATCATCACTCCTGTCCCGACTGTGGCTTTGGGATCACCTAACCCATCCTAGGCCCACCGTATTCCTCTGCCATAAATACAAACTTTGAGAAAATTAGTTAGATATGTGAAGTCAGGCATCCTTGCTGACTTGGAACTAGAGGTGACCGTGTTGGTTTATGTATAAGATGAGGAGGGGGGACCTATCTAGGAGGACAACAGTGTCCCCTTGAGAAGCAGGTTGAGAGGACCAAGTGGTCCTGGAAAGACTGAGGGGGCAGCCTCAGTTCCTGGTGGTTTTGCAGTTCTTATGAGCCCCAGCAGTATTTTATGTTCCCACTCTTTGCATTTAGTGAGGACTGAAACTCAGAATAAGTTCCCTATACTTAAGCTGGCCTGAGTGGGCCTTTGTCCTTGCACCCCACAGACAGATGCAGTTGTTGAGTAAAAAACTGACTCACAGTGATCTAGCCTCATCACCTTCCCTCCATTCTGATAGTCAACTTTTATTCTGAATTCATTCAGAAACATTTATTAAATATCTGTTTGCCTGGGCTACAGGTTATAAAAACCTAAAAGAAACTATTGTCTCCCCTGAGGAGCCATCTTGTAATCAAGTTCATTTCTTGGTCCTCCTCACTACCAATCACTGCTACTGGAAGAGCTCACCTTGCAACGTTTTTCTCTCTAATCAACACCTTCTAGTTTTTCAGGGTATCCCCAGTCACCAACAATCTTCGACCATTATTGGGACTTGTGACTCACTGAGAGCACCACCTTTTCACTCCTGCTTGCGCCTTCATATCTTAGCCAGTTTAAGTTCTGAACAGTCCTCACGATCACTCTCTCTCATGGACTCTCCACTCCGTTGCCCCTCCCTCATTTTGTCATCTTCATCTGAGAAAACACAAAACCCTAGTTGAATCTAAGTCTCCACCTATTCTGTGATACTTGCATAATCAATGTGATGGGAGAAAAAAAAAAAAAAAAAAACCCATAACTGGTTTCATTTGATACTCATAAACATGAACCCAAGTGGACCTTAATGCTATCATCAGTCACAGTTCAGCTCCTTAGTCTGCTCACTCTCCCCACTCTACTTCATATTTTCTACTTCAAACCTCCAACATCTCCCCCAGCAGCTTATTTTCAGCTGATATCCTTCTACTTCACTGAAAAAATAAAAGCAATTAAGACACCACTAAATCTACTACCCTACTGACAGCATCTGTATCCATATACTCTTAGTGAAGTTGAAAATAATTCACATTGCAATCTAAGGCCGACCCCTCTACTCATACAACAGAACTCATCCACTCTCACCTTAAGGGTGTTGTCCCCAACAATTCTCTCTTCTCTGTCCTTTATTAGAGACTTTTTCCTCACTTCTGGATAGTTCTGATCAGAAATGTCATTTCCTCCATCTTAAAACAGACAAACCAAAGAAAACGGCTCTCTCTGATCTCACCTCCTCGAACAGGTACCCAATTTCTACGTTCTCTGGTATAACACCTTGAAATAGTTCTCCCACTTGTCTGATTTCTCTGCCCATTCTCTTTTGAATTGACCACTCTAACAAAATAGAGGTGTGGAGGTCCTCACTGACCTCCATATTGCTAAGTTCAATGTCAATATTCAGTCCTAATCTTTATGTATAAGCAGAATTTGACACACTCGATCAATCACTCCCTCATCCTTGAAACACCCTCTTTACTCAGTTTCCAGCTCACGTTCTGAATTTTGTTTTGATTTTCCTTCCTCACCTGCTGTTCCTGTTTCAGTCATCTTTGCTAATGTCTCCTCGTTTCCTGACCTCTAAATACTCCATGGCTTAGTTCTTGGACTTTTCTAACTCCTATGGCCATATCACATAGCCTTCGGACATTAAATACTATCTATGAGCTGAGGTATCCCAAAGTGACACCTGAGCTTAGTCCTCTGCCATGAACCGCAAACCCAGATGCCAACTTACTCTCCGACATTTCCACCTCGGTGTCTAATAGACAGCTCAGACTTCATACAACTACAGCTGAACTCCTGGTCATGAGAACCATATCTGCTCCTCCCATAGATATCCCCATCTTGGTAAATGGAAACTTCATCCTTAATAACTTGGGTCAAAAGAATTTAAGTTCTGAATTTGGTTTAAAGGTATAATCTTCAACAGGATTTGCTGATGAATTGATCACCTTTGACTCTTCTCTTTCTCTTCAATAACATTCAATAACCAACTCATCAGCAAATCCTGTTGACGAATCTGCCTTTAAAAAAAACCCCAAACCTAAACACTTGCCGTCACCCTAACCCAAGTCATCATCTCACTGTATCTACTTCACAACAGTAGCCTCTGACTTTCCTGCCTCTAACTTTGCCTCTCCATCAGTGAATCCAGGTATTCTGGGGACTAAAACTCCTAAAAATGGTGGGGCCACACTAAAGAAGTGTCTATAAAAGCATAAATACAATATGAGGTGTGAAGGTGAATATTTAGAATTAGAGAAGGTTGTCACCACAAATAACAAGTTGTGAAAATAACTGACAAAAATCACATTCCACTATCTAGGAAAATGATGGTTTTGTTAATTAACTATCAGAAACACCTCTGTAATACTTTTTTTCTATGTATTTGGCTATATAGTTTTTGGTTACCTCTGCATACAACAAAAATTTTGTATTTTCCATAAAAAGAATAGAAAGATTATTCAGCCTTTCTTTTACAATAGTTAATATTTTTAATATTCATAGTTGAGATGCATAAAACAGATAACTTTACCTCCTTTATCCTGTAAGCACAGGGAAAAGATTGAGGAATTTTAGGGGGAAAAAGAGTACAGGATTCACATTTTTAAAAAGTCACTCTGGCATAACTTTATTTAAAGAATAAGTCAGGTTGAGACCAGAAGAAAGGGACAGGTTAGGAGAGCACATTAATAATGTAGTCTCAAAATGACTTAAGAATTTCTCTTACTGAAAATGAGGTTACCATCTTAACAATATTCTACCACTTATATGGAAGTCAATTTTTAAAAACTCCATTTCAAAATAGTAAAAAGGGAAGTGAATTAAAGTATCCCCTGCTTATTTCTTTTATACGAACATATCAATCTCAGGAATGTATTGTCTCAGAATGACAACTAAGATCTTAATAAGAAGTTTAGCCTCCAATGTTTCAAATGAAGGTTATTTGATATACTCTTTAGCATCTAATGATCACTATCTGTGCCTGAAAAAACATTAAGTTAATACAAATGTTAGTGGTTGGGGTTAACCAACTTCCATACAGTAGGAAAGAAATAATTACAGGTCCCTTGGCTACATGTAAGTCGCTGAGAGGAAGAAATGTTCCAGGACTTGCACATTTGTTAATGTCCCAGGTTGTCTCGCCTTGCTAGGAGGAAATTACATGCCACTCCATAAAAGGCTGAGTTACCTACATACCCAGTTTATGGCTGTTCCTTTTCCAAACCCTCTAAAATGTATGTAAGTCTCAGGCTATAGGTAAATCCTGCAAGTATTATAGTTTGTAATGTCTACTCTCAATGGCCTCTGATAGGGATTTACATCCCTGGGGAGCACACACGTATTTATCCTTTCTCTTAGTTTGAGACACAAGAGACATGGGTTGGGCCAGGTAGAAAGGTTCATGGCTGTGGTTTGCGAGCCTGAAAGGCCTGCCCTACCCGGCCCCTTTGCTCGCACTAATGAGAAGAGTCAGGCTGGGCTTAGTCCCTGTGGAGGGTCTCCAGGACGCCACCATGCCACAAACCAGTAAGGCTCCGCACACCAAGGCCTAGCGACAAGACGCGTGCTGCCCTGTGCAGAGCAGGAGTGGAGAACGAGTGTAATTCTGGAAGAGGATTAGCAGACCACATAGCTACTTTCCCAGAACAGTAGGCTCTCATCACCTTTCTCTGTAACAAAGTGAACATTTTAAACTCAACTGCCCGATTCCTTTGTCTTATTTCTCAATTCAACTGGTTCCAAACTCCAAAGGAAAAAAGCAGTTACTTATTATTATCCCGGTTCTCTGAGACAGACCGGGGTGGGGTGGGGGTGGGGGTTGTTGTACAGCTTCTACTAAACCAAAAGTTCCATGAGGGCAGGGACCAAACTCCGGTTCAAGTCGGAGCTTAAAACAGCTGCTGAAGAAATATAGGAATGAGGAAATGAAAGTTAAACAATTAGCCTATTGATGACACTTTTGCACTCAGTATACAAGGCAAAATATTTTCTAAATGATGTCTGCACTTGAAACCTAGTTTTGGCAGTACACTTTATTAGCTTTCTATGCCCATCATAACAAATTACCACAAAGTTGGTGGTGTAAAACAACAAGAATGTGTCCTCTTGCAGTTTTGAAGGCCAGAAGTTCGAAATCAAAGTATCAAAATGACACATTGAGTAAACGTTTTTCTACCATGTCTCCATCAGGCTAGCAGAGACAACCAACAGAAAGCCAACTTATTTTAAAGAAATAGAAGAAATCAATGAGTAACAAAGCTGGTATTTGAATCTAGGAAGTTGGACTCCCATGTTTTGAGCCAATAAACAATACTGCCTTCTTAAAAGGGGTATCTCACAGATTCACCTAAACTGAAAATGCAGGTAGTTTTTCTTCAGCAAAGCTTGAGTCTGAGTTTTAAAAAACATCCTCAGGAGTTGATTTCCCTGCATCATTTAGCACACACTTCCGTGCCGACTTTATTCAGAATTTCCAAGCTGTGTTCTTTGGTGCCTCCAAGCTCTCACCATCCTTGCTGGTTTAAGCCGAATCACTCCACCTAATCACTGTGGCCAGGAGAGTAAGCTCTTTCTCTGCCGATGCCTGAATCACATGCCCACCCTGAAGCTGGGGGTTTGGGTGGCGGCCCTCCCCAAATTGCACACATGAAGTACGGGGAGTGTTTCTCCCAAGTCACAACAGAGGGCCGTTACCAGAGGTAAGATTAAAGGATGCCAAGAAGCCAAAAACAATATATGTCTGCTGAAGACGCTTTTCACTACACACAGAAAACCATTTCTAGGAAGCAGAGACATTTATTTTACTTTCTTGGAGAAGATATTATTGCTTTGTACACAAAGCTTATGTACAAATGACCTAGGAAGGACCCTAGCCCACTGTAAAATATCTCACTAGCCTCTGAAGTCTTCTCTACCTGTGTTCCTTGTCAAATGCAAAACACAAGATGAACGTACTAAATTAGAAAACCCCTGCAAGTCGTTACTCTAGTCCTAAGATTTCTGTTATTCCCCAAGTTGTCCTCTGGGACATTAGCAGAGTTACTAGAAGGGAAATGGTGAAAAGAATGCCTTACAACTGTCTCTAAATCCTTTATAATATTTTAATGATTTTCATATTTAAGATACTATCAATTTATTTAAAAGTTAACGCCCTGGCTGGTGTGGCTCAGTGTACTGAGTGCTGGCCTGTGAACCAAAGGGTCACTGGTTTGATTCCCTCTCAGGACAAATGCATGGGTTGCAGGACAGGTTCCCCGTTGGGGGTGCATGAGAGGCAACCACACATTGATGTCACTCTCCCTCTCTTTCTTCCTCCCTTCTCTTCTCTTTAAAAATGAATTAATAAAATATATTTTTTCAAAGTCAATGCCTGTGGTGACTACTTCAATGTAGCAACCCATGTTATTATAGAATCGATGAGACTCCTCCCTGCATCTCCATCCTGCATCTTTCTATTTCAGAGCTTACCAGGTCAGTACAAAAAGAGAGAATGCATAAAGAAGAATTGACTGTGTTCAAGACATCTGTCATTCAGATATATAATTCTATTCATTTGCTAATTTTAAAAATTCTTTTAGGTTTTTTTTGTACGAGTATAGGCAAGCAAAAGAAAATCGCTGACAAGAAATAGAAACATAACAATCTAAGCCAGGAAGAAACTAAGAGAAGCAGAGAAACAGTTGCAAAATTCTCTGTGTGATGATCTCTAAAGACATTATCCCAAATGAATTCCCTCCTTTAAATTCTGCAATTAGAGTCTGTTTTTATACATGAAGGAAGATTAGTATGTTTCAAGTTCCAAAGCTTCAAAAATCAAATTACTTTGTAATAGCAAATTCAATATAATTTTCTATTTTATTTTTAAAAAACCCTCTAGTTTGCACATCTCATAAATTGTTATGAAACCTGATCTTAAGTTTCTCCAAATAATTTTTTAGAAATGAGTAAAATATATTTTAATATTTGTTAATAGTTATATGTATACTTAAAATCATTAAAATAAAAAAATAGAAGGTTTTATAAACATTGTTGATAAAACATCTGTTTGGCAAGTTGTCACCAGTGAGGGAAAAAAGTAAACATAGCACAAAGTCATTTTTTCTGATAGATTTTTCCAGTGCTTTCTAGCCACATAGTTATTTTAAACAGTTATTAAAATTCATGATGGCTTCATTTTACATTTAAAAGAAAAGACTTATGATTTGAAGACCAAAGAATACAAATACACACACACACACACACACACACACACCTACTCCTTTCCAAACTGTTAAGAAACAACTCAATACTGAACCTAAACGTATTTGCTGGACATGAATATCGCAAAAATCTCATTGAGTTTAACTAAAATCTGTTTTCCAATTTAAATGAATTGAAATAAGACCTAAGGTTTTTTTGTTTGTTTGTTTCCAAGGGAATGCATAAGTAAATGAGTACCATTTATTATATGGTAACTAAAAACTAATATTTAATATGTATTGCAAACACTGATTTTTACATGTGAGTTCTAATCAAGATTCATAAATTATTGGCAGCATGACAATAGAAACGGTTAAGCAATATTCAAAGAGAAAATTATTTCATATATTTTCTGATTTAGCTCCATTTGACTAAAACATGGTTATGTATTATATGAAAGCACAAAAACCCATTTACTAAAGATATTTGATATTATAATTGTTATGGTGTATTTTTCAAGTTGTTATTCTTGGATCAAATTCAAGGAATGTTTGGCCTCTTCTCACATAAAATGTTCAGCTTATGGAATATAATACACCTGAATTTGTCAGTGCATCAGAGCTAAAGGTACATACATGTCCCATACACACAGGACTCACTCTTCTTTCTAATCTCACAAACTATTCAAGTTCTGGAATTAATGTCACTGATATCTTAGATCATACTTCCACTCACAGTGAAGTGAATATTAAGAATACATGTGTTTTTAAAAATCAATTCAAGTTACAGGCTTAATATAGGCTTTTTGAGATAGGAACGTTGAGAAATAAATTTGCAATTTTAATTCACATATAAACTAAGATCAGCACTTCACAGCTGTCTGGTGGGACACATGCAAAGGCTCCTAGTAAAATGTCTCTGACTTCAACAGAGCCCGTAGTGGGATTTTCAGGATGACAACTGCCCTCCTTGCGTTCTTGATAAAACCTTCACTCCTTTCTCACATCTCCCTTCCCAACATCCTTGGCCCCAAGGCAGCAATCTGCTGAAGAGAACAATCCCCCAAAAGAGACTATCAGTAGAACGACTATCCTCCTTCACTAAGACACCCTCAGAACTAGTCTTTTCACTCTTTGCTGTGTATCTCAATCCATAGACCCTTAACCTCTCACCCTTACTTTCTAAATCTATTTTTATATTGAATTTATTGGAGTGACATGTGTTCACAAAACCATACATGGTTCAAGTGTACAACTCAATAAAGCATCATCTGCATACTGCATCATGCACCCGTCTCCCCAAGCAAAGTTTCGGTCCCCATTTCCTCCCCTTTGCCCACCTCCACCTCCCCACTACCCCCCTTTCCCTCTGGCTAGCACCATACTGCTGTCTGTGTCTATGTGTTATATGTATAAATGTTTTTTTTTTAACTTAATCCTTCCCCCTTATTTCATCCCTTCTTGACTCACCTACCCAAGCTCTTCATGGTGCCCTGGGACACCCCAAATCTTTCATAACTAAATTGATATTCGAGCTCTGTTCTCTATATGTTCCCTATCTTCTTGTTCTAAGAACCCTGTTTTCATAAGGCTATGACTTCTTCCACAGCTCTCTCAAGAAGTAACTGTCCTTTTTTCCCCACTCTTTCCATACTCTTTAGCTAAACAGTCTCTTCCTTGATCCTTATTGACACTTCTCAACCATTTCTCCTTTCTCTTAGAGAAAAAGGGGGGAGGACTTGTTTTTCATAGCAAAGTATCTTTTCATAGTCCATGTGCTTTCACACTCGCCCTGATCATGGTTACTTCACCTTTCTCTTTGCTCTTCAAATCCCAGTACTTCCCATCCCATCCTCAAGTGAAAAGCTCGCTTCTAATTTCATGGAAGCAACAGAAGCAATCCCACCACCTAATTTACCAACCAGCCTGTATCTGGCCCACACCCCTGCCCTCCCCCTGGGACAATGGACGCGCTTTCCCTGCTCCTGTCCAAGATGTTCCTCCTCCTTGATCTAAGTATGAGAACCATATTTCACACTCTGCCAATTTCCCTCCTAGCTGTTCATTTCCCACTTCTTTTGGTGGGTACTTCTCTTCTTGTCCTCTAAATACTGGAAAGCCCTAGGACTTAGTTCTTGGATTTTTTTTCTTCCACCTACATTTACTTCTTAGATGAAGTGCCATAACCACTCACCAACTATAGCTACTGAGCACCTCAAATGCAGCCATAGCAATTTCTAAAATTCACACTGGATTTTGGAGACTTAGTATGAAAAACACATAAAATAGCTCGTTAATTTTTTTTATATTGATGAAATGATATTTGGATTTATTAGGTTAAATGTCTGTTGTTAAAATTAATTTTATCTGTTTTTTGTGGCTCGAATTATATTTGTATTAGATAATATTGATCTATACATTAATAACTCCAGTCTTTCCTATTAGCCCACACTTATATAACAGACTGGCTATTGGACATTTTTATTTGTATGTGTATGAGGCACCTCAAACGCAATGTGTCCAAATCTCTCAGCTCTGGGATTCTGCCCATTAAAAACTGCATCTGCCTCTCTTCCCCCATTCAGAGAGTGACACTTCTCATTGTCCAGTTCATCAAATCTAAAGAATCATCCTTTGCCTCATATTCTACACCCATTCCTTTAGCAAGTACTGACAACTTGTCACCAAAAATAAAAAATAAAAAAATTTAAGAATGTATTTTAAGGAAGTGAGCTTAGGGCACAGGAATGAATGTTGGGTAAATAAAACAAAGAAGAAGGGAGAACTATGGAAGAATTTGGTGAGGGGAAGGATGACTCTCACTACAGGAGACTAGTTGCTTAACTGCTTGAGATCTTCTGAGAAGCTTTATAGGATGTAACTGAGACCCTTCTGCCCAGGTGGAGAAAAGAGAAAACATTTCCCCATTGGCCCTCATCCTCCCTTCCAGGGGGCTCATGTGTCAGTGTTGTGCTCATTCTGTGGCTGTCCCAAGTCTAGAAGGACTCAGAGAAGCCCAGAACTTGTGTTTATTACAGTATTGGACACACTATTATAAGGGTCCATTTATCTTCCTTCATACAACCACATACAAATTACATATGTCAAATTGCAACTTCCTGAGGGCAAGTAGCTCATCTTTTGTCTCTACATAGCTCATATAATAAAGAAATTTTGGTTGAACAAATTCATGAACCGCACAACCTCAGTGTGGCAGTGACCCCCAAGATCAATCTTCAATCTTCACCACCTTGTCTCTTCTTAAGTGCTAGATTTCCATTTCTAACCTTCTAATCATTATCTCCATATACATGCCTACTCAGCAGGTCTAAAACTAAACTCATTGTTTTCCCCACCCCTTTCTTCATCTGACCAAAATCTGCTTCTCCCTCTAAATTCCTATCTCAATTTAATGACATCTGTTCAGTTTTCCAGGCTGGAAACTGCAATATTGTTCTTTAGGACTTCTTTAATTAGATGAACAGGGTATAGCCAGGTTAAACACAGTAGACAGATTTCTCTTCTGCAATATTTGTCAGCGCTTTCAATACATTAATTCTCAATGTGAATCTTCAAGACGTGTACGCATGTTTTCAGACTCATCTAACTGAAGGACCCTTCTGTCAAGGTGAACCACCCAGGACCGAAGACTCCACTTGAAGAAACACCACTGTAGCATCCACCTCCACACTTCATGCTTCACTGCCACCCTAACGTAGGCTCCTGGCATCTTGTACATGGACCATCTCTTTCCTTAAAAGCCCCTTGTTGATGTCTCTGCCACCATCCTCTCTCGTTTGACTTTTCTAACAGCGTTGGTCATGCCTCATCCCATCCCCAACCTCGGCTTTAAAATCACCATTGGCTTTCCATTACAGGCAAGTTCAAGTCCTAGATCTCCTGTTAGGTTACCTTCAAAATCTAGCCTCATCCATCTTCCCAACTTCTTTCCTTTCACAGCTCTCCATTCCCAAAATGATGCATTCTTTTGTCCTTTGGGGTTTTATTATTTTGCTGCTACTGCTCCAGATGGCCTCTGCTGTTTCCATTCTACCTCTAACAAACTTCTCCTTAAATCTCATTTCTAATGAGATCTCTTCCATTCCAGCACATAGTTGGTTATGGCTCAGTGTTTCCATAATGCTTTGCACTTGCCTCTCCCACAGCCATTGTCACACTGTCTGATAAGGGACAACCTGTGTGTGCATCCCCCCACTCCCCCCTAATCCCCTTCTGCCTAAGCCTTTTAACCTTCATTTCCTCAGCTCCCAACACAGGGCCTGGCATAAAACAGGCATTGAATGAAAAAATCAAACAAATGAATAACAAAATGAGCAATAACAAAGAGAAAAATGTAGATGAACTTCAAAAGGCTATAACTAAAAATGCGTTTTAAGAGCTCATTTATCCCAGCCATTAGGCTCAGGAAAACAGTTATCACTTTGCTTAAATAGACCTTCAGGTTTCACCGTACCAAGCTCCTTGATAGAGAATAAATCTTTACTACAATTTGTCTTAAAGGAAAACTCTATGACTCCTAAAAGTCCCCTTAGGGTTTTGGAGGAACACACTCACACACAGTTTGCCTACCCTACCTACCCTGCTCCACAACAGAACCCAAAGCCATAAGCCTCTGACTGCTCTACCAGCAGTGAACTAAACAGTCTCTGAGGACTTGTACTACAATGAATATCACTCTGTTGGAAGAGTAGCCAGCCCATTTTGTTCATCTAAATTAGTTCCTCTTCCCTATTAGGAGGCTCTCTTCTCAATTTTGGGTGGCCCTAGGGGTTAGCAGCTCTTTTAACATGTCTCCCCCTACCTTTAATTGCTAAAATTTAAAGTTTGGATTTTTGCCTGAACAAGGAGATTCCATTATAAGCACACCAGAAGCAAATTGTTTTGCCTGTTAGTTTGCTGAATTTCTTTGTTCCACCAAAAACTTACCTTTTGTAATTAGATCTATAGCTCCCTTGAGTTTCTCTTTTACATTAAAAATGTGTGGCTCCTTGAAAGAAGTTTGCTGTGGGGGCTCCTCAACATTGTCACCTTTGGAAACATCTTTGGGGAAACAAAAACATTTGTATGCTGTCTGAAGTTCTGGGACCACATCGAGCGTTTCCTTTTTTTTTTTAATCTCCAAAGGTATGAATTTGCCAGATTTCGGTTTTTGGTGTTTACTTTTAAAAACATTTATAGAACTACCTTGAACTTTGTTCTGTGAATAAAAGATAAATTTAATTAAATTTAATTGTCACAGTAATTATATAATAACAGTATTTAATAAATTTTATTAATATAGTAATAGATTTATATCCACTAAATACATTTTGCAAATTACCTTTCTGTATAAAATATTTACTATAAAGCATATGATAATATTCAAATAAAGCAGATGTTTTCCTATGTAGTTTTCAAAAGGCACTTCATAGACATGAGGGTCATATTCTACTTCAAAAATGTAAATTAAAAGTTATTTTTTCCTCAAATGTGATATCTCCAAATACAGCTTTAAAGTCTATTTTAAAATAATGGTTTTCAACTACACCATAAGAATTCAATTATTTTTCAATAATCTTTGAAGAATTCTCAAATATCCATAAAATGCTAATGCCCCCAAAACTCTTTCTCTGTCAAACCATAGATAACCTCTCATACATGGAGATAGATTCTCAAGAAAATAATATTAAAAATTGAATATGTATTTCAGATCATTTCAACCACTTAAATGTTTCTTAATTTTGACTATTTTGAGCAACAGAAAAATAATATAGTCTCAGGTCTCTGACCAGTAGTTATTCAAGCAATTATACTTGTTTTAATCGAGTCATTCTCTGGCTCATAGATAGAGGTATAAACTCCCTCTTCTCCCTCTCCCCTCAAAAAAGGTTTAGACAAATTCAAATTGTTGCCAATTCAAGATGCCAAAGGAGGTGTTATGTTTTGCCAACCAACCAAAGATGGAGTATTAAACTCTAAACACAAGTCAGGGTTCTAAGGCACAACTACGTAACTCAATGAAGGTCTCATCCCATTTACTTACTAATTAATCAGTATAATTTAAAAGTGTTTTTTGGTTAGCGGAAAAAGTTAAGCAATGTTGACAATGTTGATTACAAGACTACAACCATCTACAGCCAGGCTCAGCATAGAGGACCATTCAAAAGTAACATCTGTAAAAATTATAATTGCTTTCCTCCACAGTAAGCATTGAAAAATATTTAAAATACATTGTTTTAAAAAGTATTCAAAAGGAAATAGGTTTGTGTAGCACAAAGTACATCATTCTAAGATCCTCCTTCCTCACCTGCCTCCCCAAAGGCCCGTTTGCCACAATAGCTGCTGCTCCTCAGAATTTTCCATCTCCTCTGTAGATGTCCTTCAAAGTTTCAGCCTGTGCTGACTCTCCTGTCTGTTTGCCATCCCTTTCCCTCTCATTCTTTCTTCTCTGACCTTCCAAATCTCTGCCATTCAGCAAATACTTATTGCTCCGGGCACAATGCTTATGGCTGGAGATGCAATATACAAAACAGGTAGTCACTACCCCCAAGGAGCTATCAAGACTGGTAAGCAGTGGTAGCTCAAAGTGATGAGGGGGAAGATCAGGTAAGCATGTCATGCTATGGGCATAGAGGAGACGTCTCACAATGTATTTTCTAGATATTTACTTGAGATATTTAATCTAAGTATGTATGTTATAATTCATCAAAATAAAAATACTAAAAATTGTGTGTGTAAATTTATATATTTATAGTTGAATAATCTGTATAGCTGAAAAATCTTACTTTTAAATGCAATCTGAAATCAATTCTTATAGCTACTTAGGATTTCATTTTTTCTCTATTCTATCCAAAATCTATTAGGGTTCATGCAGTCATTTGGAATAATCATTATAGTATACAAAAATAGTTATTAGTTTCCTGAAAAATATAATGATAGATAAATGTAAAGCATTAACCTCATTTATTTTCTCATAACGTTGGGCAATGAGATTTTTCGCTTCCTGAAAAAAATCTTGCTTCGTAATCTCTAATAGAGGACCTAAAAGATAAAGACAAAAACTTTTTTTAATGTAGTTAATGTGCTTTCTCAATCATATTATGGTGAAACTATGATATTGAAATTTGGGGACAGTAATGAATCTTGCAGGACATTATTAAAAAGTGAATTGTGTAAATGGAACTTACATGTGAACACAAAATAAGTTAATATAATGCTCTTTTAATGTTATATTTTGCTTTTAAAAACATCAGCTTACAATGGTCAGAGTGACAGATTATCCTAAATTATTAAAATTCAGAAAAAGCAAAGAAAGCACACAAAATTGAAATCTCATATAGTTCTAAACATTTTTAAAATGTTACTATACAGAAGACACAACATGATTTGGCCACAAAAATTATTAACAAGTCTATTTGTTTTCTGTACTTCATGAATAATTCATATGATTGTACATGTATTCAAGAATTTTTTTACCCTAGAACTTGTTGATTAAGTTATAACTGTAAAATAAAACTTTTTAATAGGTTTATTAAATAGCAATAGCATTTAAGTAAAAATATACACACCTACAAATGGGTAATACTATAATAACTTATCTCAATTATATTTTCCTAAGATTTTTTTTCCTCCAGAACTATATATGCAATGTTACTGCACCTGTATAAAATACTTATTCTCATTTAGCCTTGTCTAAGATTTGCTACATATGTATTTCCTGATTGTGACATTTAACGGTGTTTCTTGGCTTTCTCCTCTTAACCTGGACTCAGTAAAATTAAAATATATTATCCATTTGAATTAGCTTATCAGTCTGGCCAGTGTGCTCTCCATTTCTGTAACTCTAACTCCTTTAGTACTCTTAGGATCAAGATTTTTTTCTCTCTTCTTTTCACTCACTCACATTTTAAACAATTAAAACTCTATCTTCATACATATCAAAACCATAATGCAATAGTGTCTTAATCCATTTTGCCTGCTATTACAAGATGCTGCAGACTGAGTAGCTTATAAAAAACAGAAAGCTATTTGTCACAGTTCTCTTGTTTAGAAGTCTGACATCAGGGAACCAGCATGGTCAGGTGAGGACCCTCTTTTAGGTTGTGGACTTCTAGCTGTACCATTACATGGTGGAAAGAACGAGAGCTTTGTGGGGTCTCCTTCGTAAGAGCACTAATGCCATCATGAGGGCTCCACCCTCATGACCTAATCACCTCCCAAAAGCCCCACCTCATATTGTCATCACCTTTGTGGGATTAGGATTTCAGCACACATATTTGGGAAGGAGGGACACAAACATTCAGACCATAGCAGATACTACCACGTGCCCACCAGAATAGCTGAAATTAAAGACTTGTAACAGCCAATGTGGGAGAGGCTGTGGAGCTCCTGGAACTGTCATGTATCATTGGCGGAAATACAAAATAGGTAATCAGTTTGGAAAAGACAGGGTCATTCTTTCACAAAATTTCCCCTTTCTTTTCACCATGTAGACTCATGGGTCCAGGTAGCTGTTACTTTGGGGCAAAGACATTCTAAGGAACAAAGCCTGGGGGAGACTGTAGCAATAAAAGAGAGGAGCAATTGGACTCTTATTCCACCTTAAAAATTCTGGGTTTGGGGAGGAAGCACCTACTAAAGGGGTTCCATCATTAGGCATTGGAATTGTCCCTCTGCAGTTATCCTAGAAGGAACAGCATCTCCCCCTGTTCTCTGGCATCTTCCACTCATAGCCATGGCAAGTGGCAGTCATTACCAAATTCAACTCCTAGTCCTTCCACATTTGCCATGGTATCCCCCCACATTCAGAGTATCTACATATTTCTAAGAAAATTGCTTGGTGTATTTCTTCTCCTTTTCAATAAAATTAGTTGTCAAGACTTGTTGCACATGCTTTTGAAGAACTGTGCATATTCTTTGTAGAGAGCGGAACACAATATCACATGTGAATTATAAAACCGTTCATATAAATTTCACTATTCAAAGACATAAGATTCACCATCCTCACATGGAAGACACAGTGTTTTAGGAATTAAACTTGTTTGTTTCATCAACTTTCAACTAAAATCTGAATATTCTTTGAGGGAGTTTCTAACCAGACCACTAACTTGCTGGAGAAGAGGCAGTGAGTCTACAACTTGTCCTTGTTTATCTTCTCTTTTTTTGACTAATTAAACATCTCTTATAATTACTTGGATTATGATATTGCCATGTATCAGACACATGAGAGTCAATGTAATTTATTAATATATGAAATGACTGTCACTGGGTTTTGATGAAAATGTAGCTTTATATAAACCATCCCATCTTCACTCTAGACAAGACCTTAGAGATGATCTAGCAGGGACCTAAGAACCTGCTAATGCACACCCATGCTTGAGCCTACACAGATGCTGGTCTCCTGAATTCCTTCCTGCCTTTTTCTACACATCTGCTTGTTTTCTTGATGCCATGCCCTTCCTGTGAGTTCTGGAGATTTCTCTGGCATTTGGTTGGTTACCCTAGTAAAATATTTGCATTTCACCAACACTTTCCACTACAAACTCAATATATATGTCTCCCCATAATTAATATGTTGAAACTTAATGTTTAATGTGATGATATTAGGAGTGGAACCTTCGGGAAGTGATTATGTCATGAGGGTAGAACGCTCAAGATTAAGATTAGTGCTCTTATAAAAGAGACCTCAGAGACCTAGGTAGTCCTTTCTATCAGTGAGAAGACATCTGTCAATGAGAAAGCAGATCCTCACCAGATATTGAATCGTTGATGTCATGATTTTGGACTTTTAAGTCTTCAGAATTGTGAGAAATAAATTTATCTTGTTTATAAACCACCCAAATTATATATATATATATATATATATATATATATATATATGTATTTATAATAGCCTGAATGGACTAAGACACTTTCAATAACTGTGAATGATTACTGTTACTGTAGTTATTATTGTATTACTATGATTGGGCTATTTAGATGATTAATTTTAATTAGTCAATCTGCATTTCTTCAATATCACAAATATAAATTTCAACTTTCTAAATTAGTTTGAATGAGTCTGGTCCTATTATAGTTCTTTTTATCCAAAACTGATTAATTAATAAGTTTGCAAATGATAAAATCTCTTAATACTTTGGATTAATTTACCAAATCCCCACCCACAGAGCAATAAAAAATATATATTTGCAATAACAAATATTTTATAATAAAATTCATAAAGAGACTGAAATGGCCATATTAAACTTAACTAAAACATGAGTGCACACCCCCACTCTTATTAGGAATTTCTGGGCCCAAGGGTAGGTAGGACGACGACCATGTCCAGCTTGAAGCAGCTAGAGGAGCTTGAGACCTTCGCCCATTGTCCTTTATAAGATTACAAAGGGTCTTAATATCTGAGAGGGAGGGATAGTTATTTTTTATTGTTAAAATAATTAAGTAATCACATATTTACTAAAAAAAAAGAGAGAAGAAGAAGAAGAATATACGAAAGGGTGAAGCGGGAAAGCTTGTATGTACAAACCATGGGTATGGACTTGGGGGGGGATTGCTGGGGCAGGGAGATGCTGGGTGGAGGGGATTAAAGGGGAGAAAATTGGAACCATTGTAACAATATAATCAATAAAATACATTAAAAAAAAACATGAGTGCAAATATTAACATTTCCATGGGGAAAGAAATAACTTTACTAGCTTAAAACATTTTCTTATATTATTATACATATAATATACATTATATGTATTTGAAACTCAGCTTAATGCTATTATGATGGATTTTTTATAAAATTCCAGTTTTATTTTAATGCTTTAGAAGTTTCTATATAATTGTTCTACTAAAACTCTCAGTGAAGACATGGAGACACCAGAAGATCTAATTATGGAAACTATGATAAGGAATGAACTACTGGCCACCTCATGATTGTAATCACTGCACAAGTCTTTTCTGCGTCCAGAAAGTCCTAGGGACTAACAAACATGTGTTTTTTATAATTATGACAAAAATAACTGGACTTACTCAGAGGGTTTTCATCCTTCCCACAAACAGGCTGCATTCCTCAGAGACTTCACAAAAATTTACTGAGAAGATATGCTGAACCAAGATGTACAGCCACATGGTGAAGGCCAGCCTTACCTCTGTAAGTGAGTAAGGGCCTCATTGCCTGTTTGATTTCACAGGTGTGAGGAAAGCCCTCTATCACTCTCAATAACACTCAGCATATGATCATTAAGCACCTACTAAGTCCCAAATACTGTTTCGGTGCTAAATATACTGAAAGAAATAAGATGCTTGGCATCCTTAGAGCCTAATGCCAGAGAAAAAAAAACAAAAAACATAAACCATAAACCAATGCCATGACGTTCAGTAAGATCCGTGCTGTGACAGAGGCCAACATAAATCACCAGCAGCCCCTCCTGCCAGTTCACTGACGTAAAAACTTCCCTTAAAGATATAAGGCTTTACATTGTATTATTAGAGATAAGATTTGAAATAGAAATATCCCAAGAGAAATAACATAGTGAATCAAATCCAGACTAAGGCAGTTGTTTTAAAATTGTACTTCACCAATTTCACATGGCTTGGTGGCTCTTCCTTCTTTCAATCAGACCTTATTGGTTTTACTCAACTGAGTTTGTCCTAAGTGTTAAATTGTAAGAAAAAAATTGTTGGCTAAATATAACAAACACACACCAAACCAGTAAAACACAAATAAGCAAAGATTTGACTATTTGTGCATGGGCAGAACACCCTTCTAGAAGCATGTTCAGATAAAGGGAAGGGTTAGGAGAGAGAAGAGGTTCAGAGTGGAGACACAGGAGGGGGGACCTGGAACCAAGACCATTTAATTAGTTTAGGTCAAGTTGTTGTGGAAGCTAGAAAGGGAATAGAAGGTCTTTGAACAGAAACCTCAAAATAGTTTATATTCAATTTCATTATGTACAAATGAAGGAAACATATTTTTTTCTAAATTCTTTTCAAAAAGAGAGAACCAAGTAAAACCCAAATTTCAAGTAGCAGCTGTCATCTCCTAAAACCTATATGCAACAGTATTTTTTTTCACAACACTTTCTGCATTAAGATCCAAGTCTTCAATTCCAACCTGAAAGTATTCTGTTGAGTTTTCTCTGATAGACTCACATTTCCTCACTTTCCACCTTGGTCTTCTTTAGCAAGGTGTTCTATCCTCTTTGAGTAATACATTTCCTATGCACATCAGGGATATTTTACAGTGTACTTCTCCAAAAATCTGTCTAGGTTAATATTTCTCAGACTGGGGCTAGGTTGCAAAGAAGAAGTAGGAGAATTCTAAGCCTATAACATCAAGACTTCTAATATACTTTCAGTAATTATGGGCATAACCCAAAGGCAATATGAACTAGAGAACATTCCTTCTCCATCTTGAAAAATGTGTTGTACTATCCAATGGAAAGAGAGTTCAAGTGACCCACGCAACATTCTATTGGTAGCCCTGGACAGAAGCCAGCTAGCCAGTGTTATGTACTACCTGGGGTCATCTGAGCCAAGGTGAGGTAGCAGAACCAGGAAATCCTAATAATCCCAGTTCTGTATGCAGCAGTAAATGTTTCTGGGCCTAAATTTAAGATTACTCATAATGTTGTCAAGTCTACATCAGCTCTAAAATAAATATAATGTGAGCTACATATGTAATTTAAATTTTTCTAGTAGTCACATTTTAAAAGTGAAAAGAAGTAAAATTAATTTTAATAAATTATAATAATTGTTACATAGTTTGTTTAAACAAAATATTTCCAAATATTATTATTTCAACATTAATCAATATTGAAAATTAATGAGATACTTTTGTTCTGTCTTCAAAATCCTGTATGTACTCTTCATTTACATACATCTTGATTCAAATGCAAACATTTTATCAGAAATACTTGATTTGTATTTAGGTTTATAAAATGCCCACTCGAAAAAGTAGATTCACATAACTATGTTGCTCCAAACATGCTTAAAAGTTTTTCCATACTTGAGTTATGGGTTTTCATATTGAAAATAAAATGAATTAAAATTAAATACTCAGTTCCTCGGTTTCACTAGCCACATTTCAGGCACTGAATAGCCCTATGTGGGTAGCAGATACCACACTGGACTGCACGCTAAGTTAAAAGTTGTCACAGAGTTCTCAAAAGTTGCTTATATTTAAATAAAAGGAAAGAGATGAATTCTTACAAGGCGTGCCAACAAACTCAGTGCCCTGGGGGTTAATAAGTAATGAAAAGTGTCCTTGAAAGTGGTTGGAGTGTCATGCACTGCGCGCTGAGCTGGCTGAGTTGTAGGGGAGGGGGCTACTCACAGGCTTTATCAGACACGGCCTCAGCAGCAGCCATGGTCACCAGTTAGGCTGGTCTTCTTGTTTGAAAGTTGGGCTCCAAGTTCCTAAACACAAGTACATTAATTCAGTTATTCCTCACTTTTAGCTATTTCTTTCACTCACCCATGAAGAAATAAGATGAATGATTAACACTTTTTGTGCATCACTCTTTCACTCTGAACCCTTCAATGACTTTCACTCCAAAAGACAATAATAATAGCTAGCATTGGGTAGGGCTCTGAGGTTTTTGAGGTGCTATTACCTTACTGGTTCCAAACAACCTAACAGACACTTCTATCCCACTTTGGGTAGATAGAAAACCTGGAGCTCAGAGAAGTGAAATATATGTTATTTAGTGACATGTATAGAACTCACACCTGGATCTTTGGACCCAAGTCCCTGTATGGGGCCATCTGACTTTTATTTTCCAACTAACATCCAATTCATACCTGGTACATACCTTACACACGCTTGCCTTGGGCTTACACACAAACTTAGGTTCATGCTTGTCTTCTACTCAGAGCACCCTGTTCTCATATCTATATTTATACTCTAATCATCCTTAAAGCATAAGTTAAAACCTTATTTTATTAGGTTTTCTGCTCGGTAATCTGTTCCTCCCTTAAACACAGTAGTTACGTTGTCCATACCTCTCACTTGAAATTTATCATATCCTTCTGTATAAAAGCTAAAAAACCAGATTGATAGTTATAAATAGAAGTCCCATATTCCTAATAAGACTTCCAGTGCCTCCAATACCAAACTGTACTTTATACCACTGGTCCTCAACCCTGGATGAGTGGCTGTTAAAAATATATCAAAGTCTAGAGTGGGGCCTCACCCCCTGGATTTTTTATAAACAGCCAAGAAGTCAGTTATACCAAGCTGGTAATACTGTGTACTCATACAGCTTTATAATTAGAAATGAAATATTATATGTATGTGAAGCCCCATGGAGCCTCTTGTTCTAAAAGTCTCACTATAATTGTTCAGTTAGCCAACTAAACCATGACAATGTGGTGAAGTATTCAAGACCTACTTAAATATTTGGGGATTATTTGAGTAAATCCATAAGCCAGCTTTGCCCCATGAAAGTCACGGCTGTAGCCACATTCTCTTAGATAAAAGGCCATAACACTTTTCCTCAGCTTTTGCCCAAAGGGGGAAAAAATACTGCAGTTACAACTTTAAAATAACAAATCTGGAACATCTGAAAATGATTAATTCTCATGTTGTCAGCATTACCCATGGGCAAGACCACAGAACATGTATCTCATCTGCCTAGTTCAACAAATGAGCTGGAATGAATAAACATACTGCACCTCCATTAGCAATGAACAATCAGGACTCATCTTCTGATCTGGCTTAATTACTTTAAATATTAAAACATGAAAATAAAGGTGTTTCACATTTAATCATTTTCTTGTTATAATCCCCATTTTTAAAAAAAGGACCTTTCTCTGAAGCAGTTGGTCCTCCACCTTAATTCAGTATTCTGGGGGTGTCAGCCTGCATTGTATTGGCTAGCAAACAAGACATCCCACTGCCCTTTTACTGCAGAAAAATTAGTCAAGCATCCTAAGGTGTACTGGCATGGTAATGCCCCCACAAATCTGGGGTGATGGGGACAACTCAGAGACAGGAGAGGAGCTGGGGGTGGAAGAAGACCGTGGAGGATGGAACTCTTAGAGATGAGCACACTGACAAATCATACCAGCAGAAAGGGTCCCTCTCCACTTCAGTCCCCCACAGACAGCTACAGGGGACTGAGTCCTTCCTGGTGCGCTGATGAATTAGTAAGTGCACATGCAGTGTCTGGGTCGTACAGGGGCATATCACCTCTTTTGGAAGAAAAGGCAAAAGCATACATTTGTTCAATACAACGCGAAGAACTGTATGGCAGATGTCAAGAAAGTTTGCGAGCTTTGCGACGAAAGGGAGTGGCATGAGTTCAGATGAAGAGGAGATCACTGAGGGCTGGAAAAGTGACCTTGAAAAGGGTTTGAGAGAGACTGCGCTACACCTGGAGGGTGCAGGGGTAACAGAAATTTTAAAGAACCGGTTCAGCACAGGCATCAACCAGTTAGAACTAGTTGCTGGTCAGCACATCCCTATGGTACTGAATATCAGACCTGAGGGACTGGAGGCAAGTGAGAGAAATAGCTCAAGCATGTGACTTGGGAACAGCAAATAGTGTCTCCGTTCCATTTAAGCGGAGGGTTGAATTCCGTGCTACTGACATGGGCGACAAGGCACTGAAAGTTTCTGAACAAGGCACTGCCATAACCGCTGTTCTGGAATGTAATTTCCATAGAGGCAAGGGCACTGCTTTCTTCCTTGCTATATTCCCAGCGCCTTGGCCGGGGCCTGGCATGTCGGAGAATTTCAAAAAATATCTGCGGAATGAGTAATTACGGCAACAGCATGCTGGACGGAGATGACCTACCTCCCCTGTCTCCGTGGGCACGTTTGTAAAAAAGTCTTCCCTCTCAGGTGTTTGTCCTGTCACTATCTTCTCTGATCAGAGTCTCGGAGCGCCGCGGGGAAAGCTAACGTGGATTTCAGTCCTGTTTCTGCTGTTGTCAAAGTGTGTGATGTGGGTCGAACCACTTAACCTTGCTGAATCCCCCCTCTTCATGTATAAATCAAGGACTTAAAATAGATGCAGTGTTAAAAAGAGCAGCTTGAGCCCATGTTTAAAGAAACTCTTTCTCAGAAGTCAGTGAGGACAACAGATGAAAGCCTGGTTGTTCTGCTTTAAGAGCATCTCAGAGTCTTTCCCAGGGGCATCTCATCACTCCCGCTCACCCCACCCCAACCCACCAGGCTCAGGGAAGCCCAGTCCATGACCTCTCAGGTGCCTCCTGGGTGTAAGACTCAACGGCTTCATAACATGCTACATTCTGTTTCCTCGTGGGCTTGCATGGACATTGGTGCTCATTAAGAGATCCCAAATATTCCTGGTTTTAAATAAAGCATTTAAATGTTTAAATAACAGAAAAATCTGTTAATTTCATTTCCATTCTCAGGTCATTGACAAGTAGATGCTAAACTGAGAAGACTCTCACATTATATTTTAAAATTCCTTCAAATACTCTTTTTAGCTAATATATAGATCTTTTCACCTTTGCTTCAGTGTAAGAGAAAACTGCTCTTTCTTAGCCATGTTCAATAAGCTATGGAATTTTTCTGTGATTTTCAGGGTTTCATATGGAGATATAGAAAGTAGGATTTGGCAATGCATGAACATATACACTGAAGGCCACAGAGAATCAAAGATTACCAACAGGGGATGGTAGGCTGGACCTAGTTAGATAAGACTGTCATTCCACAGTGGTTAAGTGGAGTAACATAACATAGACAATATAAATAAATTTTACAAATCAATGAAAAAGAGACTTGTATATAAAAGTAGTCAAGTGATTTCGACAGACACTTTGCAAAGGCAATTTCTAAATGGGAAAGCAGCATGTGAAAGGATGCCTAAATCTTACTGGGCATCAAGCAAACAAAGTAAAATCGCAACCCCATACACCCAAACAAATGGCCTTAACAAAATACTAAGTGCTAACAAAAGTGTACAGCTCCTGAAACAGCCATTCATGGCCTGTCGTTGTGTACGTTGGTAATCTTGGGAAAACTATTTGCAGTATCTTCAAACACTAAATCTATACCTAACTATGACTCAGCTCTCCCACTCCCAACAGAAATAGGAATGCTTTACAAAGCATACTGATAGACACACACAAGAATGAGCACAGCACCACTATTTTGTAACAGCTAAAAACTAGAAGCAACCCAAATATCCACTGACAGCAGAATAGACCAATAAATTGCAGTTTATTCATACAGTAGGATGCTTCACAGCAGGGAGAAAGGCCTGTTATTAAAAAAAGACAGACATGATTCTCACACATGTAATCCTGAGAGAAAGAAGCCAGCATGAAGATGAAATATTGTATGCTTTTGTTAACATAAAATTCAAAAACAGAGAAAACTTATTAATCGCATTAGAACAGGGTAACGTGACATTTGGGGAAAGGGTGTGGTGTCTGAGAGGGACACAAGGAAAGGCTCTTAGGGTTCTGGTAATGTTGTGTTTCTTTATTGGATGATAGCTATATAAGCTTGTTCACTTTGTGAGTATTCACAGAGCTACAACACTAAGAAACTGTGCCGTTTTCTGCATATATGTTACACATGTATTTATCTTTAGCAATAAATATTAATTTTTAATTATTAATTTTTCCAAGTAACCCATTAAAACTGAAAATACTACCCTCATCATTATAAAGAGCTTTATTTCTGATCTTCTTACTCTTCCTCAAAAAAAAATACGAAGCCTAGGTCTTTGCTAAACCTAACAATATCTGTGCTCAGTGGCAAGCCTTACTAGTGAGGGAACTAGTCTTTCAGATTTACATCTTCCATGAGACTGAGCACATGGCTAAACCAAGCAATTAGTACCCCATAAAAAGCAGTTGATTTGAATTCCTGCAAGGAAGTCCTGACTTGTGAAAATCTGCTTCGTTTTCACAGAGTTCCTAATATTTATTTAGAAATCTCACTGTTACTAAACTTTCCATGTAAGTTGTCAGGACTTTTTGTAGTGTGGCTACTGAACTTGGCTTGTTTAATTTTAGGCACCTAGTTATCCTGATAGGAAGCTTATAATTATCCAAATGAGAAAAGGAGCTAATTACTTTGGCCCAAAATGAGTGGTAGTCACACACACACACAAACACACACACACACACACACAGTTTTCAGAAAAGCCACATTCTTCTTTTTATTTTTATTCCACATTTTTCTCACCTCAAATTCCCCTTCAGTCTTTGAATTCAACTTTAAGAGGCTGACAGAAAGGGCTAGCAGTGGAGGTCATTGGGAGAGTGAGACTTTTCTTGAATAAAATGTTTAAAATATTAAATGCTATGTCTTATCATAAATTTTATTTGAGGAAAAATTTGGTTAAACCACATGTATCCAGGAACAAAAAAAAAGGCAGCAGTGCCTTATTTTTGATTCACTGTATCAAATCAGAAATTCTTTTAAAATATCTTATGAAGATTCCCATATCAATACACACAGTTATATCTTCAATGACAATTGCGGTGTGTTGTGACTATTTTTCTTATGATTTTTACATAATAAAACAGTGCTGTTATAAAAGTGAATTGTCTCAGCTAAATAGAAGCCATTAACATTTTATAAATTAGCAATAAAGAGTAAAAACGATTTATAAATCAGTTCCTGCTGCGATGTTTGGGACCTTATATAAACAGTTAAGGACAACAATGAAAATGCCATAAAATTAATTACCACAAATTTAATAAAATAAATTAAAGGTCAAAACCATTAAGCTGTTGCAACGGACTTTTGCTGTGCTCAGAAATACTAACTAATGTTAAAGAGCTGGATCTAGAAATTTGAGCAAAATCATTAAATATTGTAAATCCTAGCATCTATTTTCAGAATTCTTTTTTCTCAAGGACCTTGTAAAAACTAGCCTATATTCATCAGCTAGAAACTTGTTTTGGAGAGTTTCTATTTAAGGAACAAGTTCAAGTAATATAATTTTTTAATTTAAAATCGAAAACAATCACAGGCATGGTCCTCTTGTTAGCCCCTCGTTTTAGGGGTAAGGAAACAGCAGCTCGGGATGAGGGCCATTTGTTCAACTCCATGCTGAGTCTGTGAATGGACCGGAACCAGATTCTGATCTCGTGACTCCTGGTAAAGCACAATTTCCCCTGACAAAATGCCTTCCAGAAAATAGTATTTCCCCTGCATGAACTCTTTCATCTTTGAAGCAGTCCTTTTTCCTACTGCGTTCTAATGGAGATAATACAGCGTCAGAGTGGAGAGCAAAGACCCTAGTCTCAAGGGGGTCTGATTCCAGTTCCGGCTTCTCCACTTCCCAGTCATGGATCACAGGCCTCATGGGACCAGTGTGTCCCAGTTTGCCTGGCATTTTCCTCGTTTTAAAATGGAAGATGCAGAGTCCCTGCAATTTGAGCTCTTTTATCTGGAAGACATGAATGATAATCATCTTTAACCTCACGTTGTTGCTGCAAGACCGAGTGAAGGAAGGGAGGAACACATTTAGCACCTCTCCGGAGCCTTGCCCAGAGTAAGTGCTCATTTCCATATCTGTTGCTTCCTCTGCGGCCTCTTTCCATGTTGGAGATATAAAAATCCTTTAAAACCAAGTGAGAGTGAGTTTCCTTAGAAGCTGGATAAGCAGCAGACTTGAAGAGATTGGGAGCAGCATAGAAACAAAGAGCATATTAAAATGTAAGGGAATGCCCCAAGGCCATATCAGTGAAATTAATCAAACAAGAAATGAGGGAATTGCAGGGCCATGACCTACCCTGGAGGGGTCAATAATACATTCTACTTGACTCTATAAATATATGTGGATTCTGTAAAGGACTTTTTTTCTAAACTAAGAAAGAGGAAGTAAGGATAAGGGATAATAAGTATACAAGGTGGGACCAAAAAAAACCCCAGAATTATCTTCTGGAGGGAGGGACCCTTGTAACATAGGCTTCCCCCACTAGGTGACTGTTCTAGGAACCCATCTGTATCAGTGGACCAGCTGGCATTATTGGGACAGGCTAAATTCTGCTTCAGTGATTTTTTTTTAAGACTCTTTCAATGTATATGCCCATTTCATGATGGGTGATTTACAAGTGCACCTGCCCGCACTGTGCTGAGTGTTCAGCAGTTTTTGACCAAAAACAGCAAGACCCACATGTCCCTCCCTCCCTATTCACCTGATCTCACCCCAGCAACTTTTTTTTGTTTCCCCAGATGAAAAAACTCCTCAAAGGGAAATGTTTTGCTGATGTGGAAGAGGTGAAACAAAACAGCAGAAGCACTAACAGGCGTCAAAATCAAAATTGATGAGTTCAAAAACTGGAGCAGTAGAAAAACTGTCTCGATAGGTGTATTGCATTCAACTTGAGAGTACTTTGAATGTGACTGGAGTTTAAACATGTAAGAATAAATACACAGTTTTTATAAATAAATTCTGGGTTGTTTTGGGGGTGTCACCCCTTGCATTTTCTCTACTGCATGGGATGACTTTAAAAACAATGAAGAATCCCCAAAAGAGCTAAAAATTGCCCAAAATTACCACATCATTGATGCATATACTAAAACATCTAGCATTCTTATCTTTCTAGGAAAACAAATCCCTGGGAGAAATAACACACTGAACAACAAATATCAAAGCAATTATCTTTTCCTTCCCAATATCTGGCTAAACACTTTTCCCTACGGAATGGGACAGACATAAATAAGCAAGGGGTGTATTTTCAGTCATGGTCTACAATCAGAAGTAGGAGTGATGGAGAGTAGTGATGGGACAGAAGCCTGTATGCTGTCCCCGCTTCAATGCAGGAAGTGGCAAGCTGGGGTTCAGCTCCAGTGGGATACCCTGGACCCAGCACAATCCCCATGTGCTTGGGGATCAGGGCCCAGCCCTGCTAAAAATCATCAAATGAGAGAAGACAGAAAAAAACAACTTCCAACTGTTGCTTGGAGCAAGGACTTATCATAAGCTCCATTCTTGGGGAGGCAGAGGATACAGACATGTCTCCCCACCGGAACCTAGACATGCCAGTCATTAGTTCAGAGACAGGATTTGAAATATTGTCAATATCACAGAGGCAGGAGCCCCAAGGAACCAATAAAAGACCTGGTTCTGGAATGGGAAACCCAGTGGCAACTACAATAATGTGAATCAGAAACCAACACTGTCTCACAAACCACTGTCTGCAAGGCTAACAGGAAAGCAGACATGCTCAGCACAAGGACTGATGATTATGGTAGATGAGACAGAAGATACAATCAGCATACAATCACACATAGCTAAAGGGTAACTCAGCCTAACACCCACAGAAATTCTTTTCTTCTATTCATGGAATTATTTCCCTTCCTTTTCTCATAAAAACCTTTGTCTTCACCCTGTAATTAGGACACTATTTGGGTTTCTGCCTGAAACTGCTCCAAAAATTGCAATTCTTTTTGATCTCGAATAAATGCTTGTTGCTTTCATTTTGACTTTTTATTTTTAGGTTAAAAAATCAAAAATATTTTTTTAAACTATACTCCTGATTAATGGGTAGATCAAAATGAATATTATGAAATATTTATAATGTGGAGTAAATTAAAACACAGCAAATAAAGCCTGTATAATGCAGGCAAAGTAGGACAGAGAAGTAAATGTATTAAAACAAAATAAGTATTTAAAATAGTTAAGCACTCAACTTTAACTGATATAAAGAAAAAACTATTAAATTCAAAGAAAGTAGAGGAAAATAATAATAGAGATAAGAATAAAATGAACAGAATATAAAACAATTGCAAAAAATTAAAGAGGTTGCCCACAAAATCAAAAGCAATTTCTTTGAAAATATTGATAAAATACACAAGCCTCTAGGTACCAAGGAAGGAAGGAAGGAAGGAAGGAAGGAAAGGAGGAAAGAAGGAAAGAGGGAATTAAGGAAGGAAGGAAGGAAGGGGTAAGTAATATTATGAACAAAAAGGAAGGCTAAAAAGGACAGGGAGAGAAGTGCAGATTCCTTAGGGCACTGGGCGAACCAAACAGGCCTGAGTAAGGCAGGACGATAAGGAAGGCTCAAACATCCAAGAGCAGCATGAGGCACCGAATCTACATGGAAGAAGAAATCACAGCATAAGAGGAAGGACTGCAGAGAAGAGCAGGAAGTGCGCTAATGTGAGAGGCAAGTGAAGAGCAGCATAAAGTAACCATATGCTAGCTCTTGAAGTACAATATTTCCTTCTCTTACAAAAAGGTAGCATTACGTAAAATAAAATCAATTCAGAATGAAATAACTTTATTAAGAACTATTATACAAAATTAAATAATATAGCAGAAGGCTGAAAGTGAACTTAATTGTTCTCTTACACATCTGAATAGCTCATTAACAGAAATCGGATATTCATTAAGAAAGCACCCCCTGAGCTTTCTCTAGAGAAGAACCCCTAATCCAACTACCCACCACAGATCACATTCCTGATTTCAATTGTTTTATATCTTTTAAAATACTGATTATTTTGTTTCATTTTTATTTAATTAAAAATTGTACTTAATAAAAATTACATAAAAACTACCAATGAACTCAGTGTGTTGTTTTAGTATATTTTATTTACATATATATATGTATTTATATTCAACATATTTCTGAAACTTATCAAAACAGGGTTAGATAAAATTGTGTAGTCACTCAAAAAAACAAAAAGTGCTCACCTAAATATTCTTCCAGAAAAGTTCTGCTTCTTGGAGATATCTATCCCATCCCTGCCCCTTGAAGACACTCCTGCCCTGCATGAGGCTCTCAGACAATGCCCAAGGCTCTTGTATTTTAACAGGGGAAAGTACATCATACCTTTAAGGATCTTAGCAGACAGAAATTTTTGCCAAGCCTTTGGAAAACAAGCTTTTCTAGTACCCTTAAAATCACAAAATATAGAACGACTACTATTCTGTCAATTCTTTGGACCTAGAATGCCTATAAATATAGTCCAGGATGTGAAATCGAATGTGTTTGGAGCCAAATATTAAATAATACATAATTCAGCTCTTCCTTCATGTATGACCTTATCGCTCAACATAAAAAAAAAATCGTAACAACCTCTTTTAATAATGGATCTATCCATGTTCCTCTTCTGATCAGTCTCAGTGTTTACAAAATAATATCATCATAAATAATCTAAAACCATAAGTCCCACTCCGGGTCTCCGTGCTCTCATCCATGCACGGTAAGCAAGCTTCCTATTTCCTATTCCCACCGCCACCAGCCTGTTCTCTCCTTCTTCCTTGGTTTTGCTTATACTTATATGGAATCTAAAAGAAAAACCAACTTCTATAGACAGGTTGGTGATTGTCAGAGGTGGGGGGTGGGGAATGGGCCAATGGTTTGATCAAAAAGTACAAACTCTCAGTTACAGAGTCAGTAAGTCACGGGGATGTAATGTACAGCGTGGTGACCCTAGTTAATAATACTGCATTGTATATTTGAAAGTTGCTGAGAGAGCAGGTCTTAAAAGTTCTCATCACAAGAAAAAAATTTAACTATGCACAGTGATGGATATTAACTAGATTTATTGTGAACATTTCACTCTATATATCGAGAGAGAACCATTATGTTATACACCTGAAACTAAGATGTTATATGTCAATTATATCTCAGTTTTTAAAAAGAACTACTAAGGTTAAGATCTACATAGACAATTTACATAAAATATTAAGAAAAACTGAATGGTGATTTTTATTTGAAAAAAGTCTCTAGTAGCTTAAATAACGTGACAGGAGAGGTTCTTCATCAATGGGGAAATTCAGGAGTATGTGAGTTATGAAGTAATGAACGAAACAAGGTCATATTTGGAGAATCGTCTTTCTAAGTCAGCCTTACAACCTTCTCTTCAACGACAAGGCAGATGGAGGAAGGCAGCCTGAAGATGACACCAGGATCTATTCTGGGGAAGAAGGTTTTCTTTCAGGCTTCATATTCAAATCACCTCCCAGTTACACCAGTGTGTTTCACAACAAACTGTATCAAACTCTTGATAAAAATTGTTGTCATTTTATTTCATCTCCTGTGAGATAGCACTACAGAGCAATTAAAAAGGACACTCTCACTTGCACAGTCCCTTCATAAGATGATGTGAGCATTGAAGACAAACGGTACAGTATCTCTACATTGTAAAGGTATCTTGATCTTGTAGGCTCTGCTCACCTGGCCCTCTCTATCAGGCAATCAATGCCAATAGGGGAATTATATTTAATTGCCTTGTTATGTAATAACTTTTAAGTACAGTCTCACATGAAGTATTAGAAATAATAATTTCTAGTTGAGACTAATTTATAAAAAATCTATTCCGTTGTAATTCAGGTATAAGGCTCTCTGCATAGATCTGTACAACCTCTAACAGACAAATCCCCAAGTCCTTTTATTTTATTTTATTTTTAACTATGTTTTATTGATTATGCTATTATAATTGTCCTGATTTTTTTCCCCTTTGCCCTCCTCCAGCCAGCAGCCCCCACTCCCTCAGGCAATCCCCCCACCATTGTTCATG
The DNA here is from genome assembly GCF_987537825.1 of Furipterus horrens. Classification (NCBI taxonomy): domain Eukaryota; kingdom Metazoa; phylum Chordata; class Mammalia; order Chiroptera; family Furipteridae; genus Furipterus; species Furipterus horrens. Next base: position 16,963,781 of record NW_028327180.1, read on the forward strand.
CCCGTGGATCATGAGTATAGGTTTTTGGCTGCTCCATTTCCTATGCTGTACTTCACATCCCCCTGGCAGTTCTGTAACTACCTATATGTGCTTCTTAATCCCCTCACCTCTTTTCCCATTCTCCCATACCCCCTCCCTTTTTTAACTTAAATCACCTTTCCTAATTACTTTTATTAGGAGTTCCAAGAGATGTTAATCCCTTTGCCATGCAGCAATTCTCTTTTGCTATTTATTCGTTATTGTATTTTTTCCATTACCATTTAGTCCCCTTATACCCATGTAGCAATTTTCAAAAGTAACTTTAGTAAAAATGTTAAATTTAAGTATACATATGCATGGAGCACGTCACACATACATACACACATACACACACAGCCAGGTCCATTCCCTGGCATCAACATCTGAAGTTAAATAACAAAGAATATCAAGTACATTCAATGAGTGATATTCAAATATAATTACATCTAATCTAATATTTGCCTTTATGCTAAAAATATGACGACTTCCAATTTTTAAAGTCCATCATTGTCACTGTCATCATCAGAAAGCAATAACCTGGACAATATATCATGCTGCTGGTGTACAGCATAACATTATTTATATGATGTCAGAAAGAACAAACAGAAAAACATTTGTAATCTTGCAGAATGTTATGGTTCCAAATGTTGAGTTAAGGGTGTGTATGAAAATGCATGGAAGAGGTGGGATTTTAAGAGGCTCTTAAAGGAGGAAAGAGGCTTGGAGGAGCACAGAGCTGAGGTGCCCCTCCCCTAAACTGGAACATCAGAGATGCTCAGAAAGGTTTGTAAAATAAGAGGTATTAAGAAGTACAAATAGGTAGTTACAGAATAGCCATGGGGATGTAAAGTCCAGTATAGGGAATGGAGCAGCCTAAGAATTGTTTATATGCATGACCCATTGACATGAACAATGGTGTGGGGACTGCCTGAGGGAGTGGGGGGCATGGGCAGAGGGGGCAAAGGGGAAAAATCAGGACAATTTTAATAGCATAATCAATAAAATATAATTAAAAATTAATGGGAAAAAAAAGACTAATTGGTATGCAAAGCCCCCGGGATATGATCTTTGTGATGGTAAATCCTTTAAATAATGATTTTATTAATGATCCACTACAATATTTTGCACTTACCACTAATAATTTCAATTTCTTAGGTAAGGACATGGGGGTTTGGAGAGGTCCAGTAACTTGTTCAAGGACAAAGAGTTATAGGTGCCAGACCCAGGATTTAAGCCAGGACCCTCTGACTCAAAAAGTTAAGCTCTTACATTTCAGGCATGTTGCCTCTCCCACTGTAAAAGAAACAAAGGCAAATTCCCACACAGCAATGCAAAAGAAGAATCAGGATTTTTTTTTTTTTTTTTTTTAACCTGGAAGAACACGTGAAATGAGGAAAAGGAGTTTAGAGCACAAAGTTCCTGGTGGTGTTAATGGTAGAGTTGAAAAACGTGCTCTCTTTGCCAGGGAAAGAATGAATTTTCCAAAAAAAAAGGGGGGGGGGGTCCACATCCACCTTGTAACCTATATGCCTACTTCCACCACTTTGGAGATTTTAAATGTGGATGCTGCTATACCCCTACCCCCAAAACCCGTGAAGAAAGAAGCACCACAGGCATCTGAGCTGGATGAAACCTTTACATCCAATGAGCAGTTTCTTAACAAAACTTATAAGTCCCAAGCTACATATCTCTCGTCAGCTATGGTTTTGATTATTTACCTAAAATTTTATACTTTAATTTTCACTACTGTAACCTTAGCTGAAACTCCACAGAAACATTGCTTTAACATTTGTTTCAAGCTGAATGTTACAGAAATCAGGAAAGAACCCAGGAAGAAGGCCATAGCATATTTGGGTATGCCACCAACCTAGAAACTGATAAAAAGGAGTACATTTGACAGCTGCCAAACAGAGGGAAAAATTGTGTTTTCCTCTACTTAACAACTCAAAGCCACCTTAAGTATATTAGAAGTACCCAAAAATGTATTTCTTCATGAAATAGCCTTATAAAATTTAGATTACTGTATAACTAAACACTTGTGCATCTTATGTGCTGGACAGTGCTGGAATCAAGGAGATAAAGAATAAAGATGGCAGTTTTTGACGTAAAAAACAGCAGACACTGACCACAGGACTACAAGAGAAAAATCAAAAACGAAGATATTTTGAAGATAAGAGAAAAAGATGAAGAGCTCTGTATTAATCACCACTTTTGTATTTTTCTGATTTGCTCAAAAGTCACAGAACATCACTACTTTGCAACCACTGCCCCATAACTGGCAGACTTACTATGAAAAAAAAATCATGGCTTACCAAAAATGTTTAATGCAAATAAGAAATTCAGTGGATCCCCATAGGTACAGAATTTGGTTCTCAGGTTTACAAGTCAAGAAACTCATTACATACACCTTTCTAATTTTTACATTTAGCATCACTGCTGCTACTTTTCCACACTAACAGAAAAATGATGTGAAAGAAGATTAATGTCAACTCTAATAATAGTAATATTTTTCATTATTTTAATTAGGGCTAATTGAAATTTTACTTAATGATATGAACCAAAAATATATTAAGTTTCAAACTATGTGTGGAATGATATTTTGTAAAAATATACAAATAAATTTGCAATGCAATTTCATGATTTTTTTCTTTTTCTTTTTTCACTTTTAGTTTTCCTAAAAACAACATGAATTGCTCATACTTTTTTGAAGAGGGAATAGGAAGAAGTAAAATATAATGAAATGATTTTTATTAACCAAAATAATCTAACACTAAAATGGCAATTTCTCCATTTCTTACGATAACTAGCAAGATCTTCATGAGGATAGGCATCACTCAAACACTACTGTCAGAACATTAAACTTGGAAGCCATCTTGCCTGAGAAACCTTGGAACAAATAGATTTTTGTGGTTTTGTTGAAATTCTTATTCTGTTCAAAGATCAGCAAAACACCATTTCTTTTATTCATTTCAAAATATCTTCATATTTTTCTACTATTATATTTAATTATATTTTACTATGGTTTCTTCCTGGTGCCATAGTCAGCTCCTGCCATTTCAAAATTACACTCCATGAGTCATTTCTGAAAGACACTGCTGTAAATAGCAAATTCCATCCATGCATAGTGTACGCATTAGTCTCAGAGGGTTATATTTCCCAAACTTCACTCAAGTTTCAATTAGTGCATCTTCTATGAAGGCCTGTGGTTTTCTCCCTACTGATAATGTTGGTTAGAGTGAAAACTTCAGTGTTGTTATGGCATGTTTTAGCTTGGAGTATTAAATGGTCTGTTGAACTGTGTTATCATCATTGCTAATCATTAATCTTTGTCATTAAGATGACAAATTGGTTTTTTGAAGAATTTAAATCTTTATGTATAACTGGTCTTTTGAAAAACAAGAGAATAAATGGGAATGTAGGAGGGTCTACAAATGCATTTAAAAAGAGAAAGAGACAGCGTAAAATAGTCTTTTAGAAATATACAAGTACTAAAGAGATCTGTTTTAGAGTTTAGGGTATTCAACCTACTTTCAATTTACACATATGGCCTAATTTTAGTTACATGGGCCTATATAAAATGAGTGTGACTAACAGTCCCATTATCTCAAGGAAAGTCACTCATAACCCTCATGTAAGTAATTTTATCACCTCTCAAATTTCCTGGAAAAACAGATAATAGGAAATGAGGTTCTCTTCACATATCTTGCATTTTGCTTCAAATTAAACTTTTATTTCACGGACAGACACAAGTATGAAGGGTGGATAGATTACACTGTTAGTAATCATGCCTTCAGCAGAGACACCATTTCACCATTACTGTGAAGTCCTCTACAACTGAAAAACTAGATTAACGGCAATACCAGGAGGCAGTGACCTTGCCCACTTCATGTTTCTGTAGTAACAAAACCAGGGTTAGAAATTGAAATGTTTACTGACTAAATAAATCATTGATCATAAATTATCTGACTTTCTAGCCTGTCTTTGGATTGCTACAGGCTCAATCAATTACACCTATAACAACCAACAAGAAAAATAAATTTAAGGTACAATATTATAGCAATATCATTGCATCACTTGAAAAATTTCTGGACAAGTGAATTTTAAAGTTAAAATAAAATCCTATGTAGGATCAGTTTTCTGAACAGCCCACACACCCCTTGGGAACTTGAATATCTGCTGTCAAGAGTTTCAACATGTAAAATCCAGCTTGTGACATTTCTGTCTGTAATGGGATTATCCCAATATTTTCCCCAGCTCTAATCAGGGTAAGGTTATTCAACAACAGGAGCACTTAAACCAAGACCAAGGATTATTAAGAAAACATGCATGATATTTGGTAATTAAATCATATATTTACTGAAGTCTTAACATATGTGAATTCTCTATGGTATTACTTGGCACTAAGAGTTAGAAACAAAACAGCTGACAAACTGGAGCCTTTGGGCACTTTATGTAACTTATACATCAGGACAACTTAATTCTTTGTAGCATCTGAGACTAAATTTAGAGAAGTATTTATGGATAATTTAAACTATTTAGATCAAGCACTTTCGAAGGGGTCAATTCATCAAGAGGACATAGCAATCCTAATGGTTTATGTGCCTAATGACAGAAATTTAAACTACAAAGCAAAAAACTGATAGAACTGCAGAGAGAAAAAGACAAATACATAATTATAGTTGAAGATTTCAATGTCCTTCTATCAATAATTGATAGACAAAGTAGACAGAAAATTAGTAAAGGTTAAGGGAACTTAAATAACACTATCAAGCAACTTGACCTAATATTTATAGAATAAAAAGAATAGCAAATTAAACCTGAAGTAAGCAAAAGGTGGCCTTAAAATAATTATCATACTTAAATATTATACTGTCTCTTAAAATTTTCTCTTATTACAAGCTAATTAATTTATTCACTTTCATTATGAGTTATCTTTTCAAAATAGTTCATTGTAAAGTGGAATTTCTCATTTTATTTGGAAGATGTATAGACTAATAAAATTCTTTCATCCTTTATTTACTGGTTGGTTGATCACTTGGTTCAGGCTTCCTCTTTATAGTAATTATCTGAAATGTTTTATGTTGAGACCTATTTATAATGTTATAATGGAGTTACACTGTCGGTCCTAAATTGTGTGTGTGTGTGTGTGTGTGTGTGTGATTTCTAACACTCGATGTACCTTTGCATTTGCTCATAAACAGACCTCTGATGAATAAGAAAGCATAAATTCTTGTGCTTGCTAATGAATTGTTTTGACAATATATTTTTATTACCTTTATTAATAGTCAGTCATGCTAAGGAATTTTGAAAATTCTAATGGAGGTAACAGTGGAGGAATCTTAATTTAAAAGGGAAATAACCATATTTTCTTTTAGTAACATGTTCCTAAATTCCATTTCAATTACTTTAGTCTTTGCAACCCATTATTCCAGTTCTGTCCAGTTTAATATTTGTTCTGATAAAAATATCAAGGTTTGGATAATCCACTACATGGTCAAACAAACTTATCTTTTAGAGAGATTACTCTGAAAGTTAGGAAATATCCATATCTTTTCATCAAATACCCTTCTAGAAATCTATTCAAAGGAAATAGTCACAGATGCAGAGATGTACATTTGTATATAAATATGTCTATTATGGGATCATTCATTATCACAAAAACATAAACAACTTAAAGGCCAACAATAGCAGAAGTGTTAAATAAGTAAATGAAATATTATCATAAATAAATGAAATATGTAGCACTTAAATATTGTTTCTAAAAATAGTTAATGAGCAAGAAATGAACAAAACAATATTTTTACAGAAAAACTGAAGCACAAAATGTATTTATAGTACACTTCCTACTCTATCACATGTACCATATTTCATACATATACACACACATACTATTCAGAAAAATAAAAATATACAAACGGTTATTTCTGGATCATGATTATGAGTAATATTTTATCCAAATTTCACTATATCTTTTCAAATTTTCTTTAATAATGTGTCACTTTTATAATCAGAAAAAATAAACATTTATATGAAGAACATGAGTGAGTAAATCAGAATGATGAAGATTTACCACTTTGGAGTTTTGGAAGTGGAGAGGCCAGTTTGAGTAAGTAAATGAAGCATAAAGCCAGAAGCATCTTGAAAAATAACACTACAATATAAAATATTGTCAATAATATTACAATAACCTATTGTTTCAGGTGGGTAATTGAAATATCACGGGGATCACTTCGTAAAGTATATGATTGTCTAACCACTATGCTGTACACCTGGAACTAATACACAATAATATTGAATGTAAACTGTAATTAAAAATAACTTTTAAATAACATGGTAATATTGGTTAGTAAGATAGGTCATTTTCCATAGTGTCATTCTCACCCTGGCTGGTTTGGCTCAGTGGATTGAGCGTCGGCCTGCGAGCTAAGTGTCGCTGGTTCGATCTTCCAGTCAGGGTACATCAGAGAAGGAAAACTCTGACTCCAAAAAACCTCCGCTGCCTTGTGGCATACCTCTTCAGGGAAAGGCTAAGGGAGTAAACCCCGACAGAAAATCCGGAGTCGGAGTCCCTAAGGCGGTTTGACGTTGTAGTCAACACCGGCAACTCCTGCGGCGCACCTGAAGCCAAGCTGTATTGACTCCGTCTTTCCCTTGGACCCTTCAGCTGCGAAGAGGGGGGGGGTCTGCTGCATGGGCAACAGCAGACCCTCCATATCACCCTGCCCAGGCTCTGTAGCTTCAGCTTCACTGGAGAGGACACTCCAGCGTCATCGCAAGATGTCGATTCAACATGGGAGGAGACAGATACCGTGTCACTCCCGAGTCGGACTGCACAGCCATTCTCGGCGGTGCAGATAGACTCTTAAGAAGCTACACCATCGTCTCTCGAGACAGACGGCTGCCGACGACATTCTTTTCAGGTATTACTAATTCAAACAGTAATTCCAACAGAAAGTGTCTGAAACAGGTCGTGTATATAGTCCTAGTTAAACTTCAAGCCTTATGTCACCTTGAGTATTATATTGTGGGCACTTTTAAAAGGAAGATTTTTTAATGGAACACATTTTTGAAATAGCAACTAAGATAAAAACAAGACTTGTATATTATGTAAAGAACACTTAAAGACATTAGGAATGCTTATCCTAGAGAAGTGACAGTTTTACGTCCCCTCATAAAGATGGATCTCTCATCCGGCAGTGAATTGCCTACCCACTAAATACAGGGACTGTCACTGTGCAAACAAACCCACACAACCACTTTGGAATCTGCTGTCATTTATAAAGACACACCTCTTCATAGTAGAGAAGCTAGGCGTCAGATGGATATTTAGATTAACTGTTCTCTAATGACCCCTCTAAAGTTAGCACGATGGGTTAATATTCCTAAGATTTGATCTGCATTGCTCACATTTAGTTTTACGTCAAACTGCAAGATAAAGTTGGTGTTCCGATAAAGCTGATGTTCCGTCAATTAATAGTCCGTTAGTGATTATTCTCAGCCACTTCAAGGTTCATTGCCACTCCCACTAGGGGTGGAGAGGGTGGAGGGTTCATTCATATGAGCTGACTCTTCTGTATGTTAAAAATTAAAAATTAAAGACTTTATGTAAAAGTTTAATACCACTGACCAAAGTAGCAAACTGGTATTATGAGTGTGCTCCCTTAACCACTCTATCCCTATTACCTATTTCCTTTTACATTAGCTATTTTCTGTTTGTTAACTAAACATGCAATTGAAATTTATAATTGTAACTTCAGCTTCCCTGAAATGTCAAATCTGTAGCAATAATAATAATGCTGAGGTCATCTAGTCTGAGTTCTGATTTTATCACAAATGAACATATATTTTACAAATGACCGATCCTGTATTCTGCTCTATAATGACTTCCAAGAAATATGTCATTCACTCTAAGAGAATAAATCATAAATATCTCTAGGCTTCATTATTGTGGGTTTCTGGTTAAGTTCCTCGTCCTGAAAGCTTATTTACAGAAAACAGACTTTATTAATAACATAAGAATCTGCTTTTTGAAATTATTATTACTGTGGTATATATATATATATATTACAAGATATATATTTTACCACCTTTTCCATTTTAAGTATACAGTTCAATAGAGTTAAGTATATTCAAATTGTTGCAAAACAGATCTCCAGAGATTTTTCATTTTGCAGATCTCAAACTCTATACCCATTAAATAACAATGATCCCTTTCTCCCTCCCCTCTATTCCTGGTAACTATCATTTTACTTTGTTTTCAAGAATTTCCTTTTTGACAGACTCATATAGAGAACTGACTGGCAGCTGTCAGAGGGAACATGGCCTGGGGGGGTTGAGTGAAAAAGGTGAGGAGATTAAGCAAAAAAATAGAAAATAATTTTTAAAACTCATAGACGGACAACTGCATGGCGATTACCAGAGAGAAAGAAAGAGGGGGATAGGGAGGTGAAAAGGGGTAAATCAGGGATAAATGGTGACGGAAGGAGATTAGACTTTGGATGGTGGGCACACAGTACATTATACAGATGATGTACTCTATAATCGTACACTTGAAACCGCTATAATTTTATTAACCAATGTAACCCCAATAAATTCAATAAGAAAGTGTTTTAAAGAATTTTCTTTTTGTATAAATTATTCCCCAATTTTTAATTTGTAATATATTTGTATTTTTATTTTTTATGGAATGTACTGGGGTGACACTGGTAAATAAAATTACAGAAGTTGCAGGTATACAATTCTATAACACATCATCTGTACATTGTATTATGTGTTCACCACCCCAAATCAAGTCTCCTTCCATTGCCATTTATCCCCTCTATTTCCTCTTCTAATGTTTGTGAAAACAGGGAGAAAATGTAGACTACTGTTTCAGCTTATATGTGTTTTTTTTAAGACTTTATTTACTTATTTTTAGAGAGAGGGAAAGGGATGGAGAAAGACAGGGGGAGAAGCATCAATGTGTAGTTGCCTCTTGTGGCCCCCAAATGGGGGACCTGGTCCGCAACCCAAGCATGTGCCGTGACTGGGAATCAAACCAACCAGTAACCCTTTAGTTCACAGGCCAGCATTCAGTCCACTGAACCACACCAGCCAGGGCTCATACCAGTTTTTCAAAGCATCAGTCATTATTCAAATAATAGGTTTCTCAGCATGCCATAGCATATATTATTTTAATGACCATTTTTTTCTTACCACACCTAAAAAGTGATTTTTAGAAAAAATTCTAAGAAACACTGAAGCAGTTTTCTCCTTAGTTTTGTTCAAATATAGCAAGAGTATAATTAGCTGGACAAGCTGCTTAACTCTGTAATATATGTCACCTTCTCAAGTTACAAACCTGAGCAGCGACAAGCCTTGCAGTAAAATAAGAATTTCTACTTTCTTTTAAAAATTACATTCAGAAAGATGAAGTAAAACACATCCAATTTTCCTCTTTCCCAGGAGGACAGTATATATATATATATGAGAGAGATTATAAATTTTTTTTCAATTTTTTTTTAAATTAGCAAGTTAAGATGCTGCCATAATGGGGCATTCATTTTTCTCACCACCAGGTAATCACTTCCACATTATTGGACAGCTTCATGGGTTTGACTGCCTCACTGGCATTTAATGATCCTGGAAATAAGCCAAGATGTTTCTTAGGTTCTTTTTGCTAAAAAAATAGACATATAAAAAAATTTTTTTAATCCAAGAAGTTATTTTGGTAATGCAGCAACTCATGTATTTGACTTTGGATTAGTCCTCCTTTTTTAATGAATATTCAATAAATAAATTATTCTACCCCTAAACCAAAGTTTCAAAGAGACAGGCCTCTTGATGTCACCCATGGTCTTGAAATAGTTAAATGCAAAATCTTCTCTGAAGTATCTGATTGAATATTGCTTCTCCGAAACGAAACACCTCAAAATATGACTCAGAATACACATTTCTCACACCAAGTAAAGAAGTAATGCCTAAAGTTTTTAAGATCTAAAAAGGGGAAGCAAGTAATAATCCAGCAAGTCATGCATCTCAGCTTGGTAGAAACTTAAGTCTGCTGATAAAGACACAACAAGAAAATGGGTCCCCCAAACTACTAAAACTGATAAAGCTGAGATAAAACCATCCCTTCCTTTTGGATCTTATAATGGTCTTTTCAGGAGTTCTATCAATATTTGCCAGCACAAGTCATAGACTTACATTGTGTGTTTTACAGGGGTTTTAATGAAATTATTCATTCTAAGTTCATACTTTCAATTTATTACAATACTTCTCTTAAATAATACATCGCTTGCACAAGTTGAAAAAGTCATATATAGCTGCAGGTTCCTCCCACTCAAACTATTTTAAGTTCTGATACAAGCCAAGATGATGTTCATCACAAAACACTGTCATAGGTTTAAATGCCTATTTTAAAAATATTCATTAATTCAAGGGCTAAGAGCAGACTGATTGAAAGGCACTGGGCTTAATGGTACAGGTGCCACAAAGATGGAGCACTATCTCTGCCCTCAGTCATTTTTCAATCTACCAAGGATGACAGGTACAAAGAAAAGAACAACTATATTTTGGGTGACAGATATATTCTTCAAACTAGGGTACTTCGACAGTGAGAGAGGTACTCTTAAAAATCAAACCTAGGCTCTAACCCTTACAATGTAATAGGAGTGGCACCTCTAACCTAAGACACAGAGGCAAACACACACACAGGGGACTTCTGGCCAAGATGGAGGCTTAGACTGACATGTTCTGTCTCCCTCCCCAACTAATAAGGAATATAACTACCGCAAAAACAGAAAGAACCAGAAGTTACAGAAAACAAATGGAAGTCCAACATATGAAGTTATAAAGAAGTGCTGTTTGTCCGGATAGGTAGGAGGGGTGAAGCCAGAGCGGAGAGGTCAAGCTGTGCTGGCGGCAGCAGCAGTGGCAATGGCAGCAGATGGCAGTAAGCACAGACACCTGTATCTAAGGGGAGGTAAGAAGTGCCTGGGGAGCACCCCTGGCTGCAGACCAGACCCATTAGCTTGTGATTCCAACTCCGGGGAAGGCAGACTCCCATTGCTTTGGACTGTGAGGCCCAGAGGGCTTGGGGACGAAAAAAAGAGGCTCTCAGTCTCTCAGCAGAGAGTGAACAGCAGGAAGCCATCTTGAACCCCCTTCCCCACACAAAATGCCACAGCGTGGTGAGAAGGGTAGCCCCATTGTGATGAGTGCACTGGGCTATACCCCCTATAGCTTAGGAGATGTGACAGCCCTGCCCAGGAAGCAAAGATAAACACAAAACTGTCAGGATGCCACAGATCATGATAGAGATCCCAGAGATGCAGCTGACCAGACAGCAAATATCAAATCTAATGAAGCAGCTGATAGGAAATCTTTCTGAGGCACAGTTCAGAGCTTTGGCGATAAGAATGCTTACAAACATAACAGCAGATCTTAAACAAGATGGAGAAGAAATGAAGGCTAGTCCTGCTGAAATAAACAAAAACACATACGAAACTAGTAGTGAGGGAAAGAAAACCAGGGATCAAATCAACAAATCTGAACATAGGAAAGGAACAATCAACCAGTGTAGAAAGAGGAAACAAAAAGTGAGGAAAATGAGGAGAAGCTCAGAAACCTATGGGACAGCTATAAGCAGGCCAACATCCAAATCATAGGGTTGCCAGAAGGTGAAGAAGAAGAACTGGAAATTGAAAAAGTATGTGAAAAAATAATGAAGCAGAACTTCCCTAACTTGGGAAAGGAAATAGACTTACAGGTCCAGGAAGCTCAGAGAGTTCCAGAAAAACTGGACCCAGGGAGAACCACACCAAGACACATTATAATCAAAAGGTTAAAAATTAAGGATAAAGAGAGAATCTTAAAAGCAGCAAGAAAGAGGAAGAGAATTACGCACAAAGGGGTCCCAATAAGACTATCAGCTGATTTCTCAAAAGAAACTCTGCAGGCAAGAAGGGACTGGCCAGAAATATTCAAAGTAATGAAAAGCAAAAACCTACAACCACGATTACTCTATCCAGTGAAGCTGTCATTCAGAATAGAAGGGCAGAGAAAGTGCTTCCAGGACAAAGTAAAACTGAAGGGATACATCAGATCCAACCACTGTTATATGAAATGTTAAAGGGATTTGTTTAGGAGAAAGAGGATCAAAACTTGAATATTAAAATGAAAACTGTATCACAACAACCAACAACAGAAGCTAGGGAATTGAAACAAAGGCAAACAAAGTAGGCAAGAGAGTGGGGAAAGAATTATAGATATGGGGAACATTTTTTGGGGAGGTCAGTGGGGATGGGGAAGGGGGTAAATGGAGGGAGATTGTACAGGAATTGAGAAGCACCGTAGGGCACTGGCTGCTGTGGCTCAGTGGATTGAGTGTCGGCCTGCAAACCAAGTGTCGCTGGTTTGATTCCCAGTCAGGGCACATGACTAGGTTGCATGTAAAGTCCCCAGTTGAGGGCGCAAGTGAGAGACAATCACACAGTGATGTTTCTCTCCCTCTCTTTCTCTTTTCCCCTCTCTCTAAAAATAAAATAAACAAACAAACAAATTAATTAATTTTTTTTAAAGAAGCATGGCAGGAGGGAGTGGAGTAGACAGGAAGATGTTGAGAAGAACTATATGCACAATCCATGGGCATGAACTAAGGAGGGGGGACAACTGGAGGGAGTGGGGTCACTGGGTGGAGGGGAACAAAGGGAAAAGAAATTGGGGCAACTGTAACAGCATAATCAATAAAGCATATTTTAAAAAATCAAGCCAAATAATGGACATAAATAAATCTGTCCCAGGAAACCTAGGACATATAGTCACCATAACTATGGTATACAATATTTTGCAGTTAATTGTTTTTCAAAAAAATGTTTACCCTGTAAACAGAGCTATGAAATAAATAGCACATTATCCCTATGTTTAGATGGGAAACTAAAGCTCAGATAAACTAAAAGATTTCCCTAAAGTCACATAGCTAACAAATGATGGGTTCAAGTTGAACTGAGGTTTTCTCATTTCAAATCTAATGTCTTTCCACTCTAACACATTTCCTCATCACCAACTGTAACCACTAGCTATGTAGCTAAGTTCTATAATCGGAAGCATGGTTCTTCTGATTATAATTTCCATACGGATATATAAGGAAGAAACATTGATCAGTTTGACAGTATCATTATTTTCATGGTAAAAGTGATACTGATAAATGAGGGAAGATTAATAAAAGAAAACTATATGATATAAGATAGACATACAAAAAAACTAACAAGTTCGAGTAAAATCAGAATGTGAAGAGTGATGTCCTCATTGCCATTATTATTCAAAATTTTCTGGTCAGTCTAATGAATAAATATTGGATAAGATGAGATAAAATTATTTCCATTTGCTAATAGAATTGTATAATAATAGTGATAATGACTAGAATTTTTTTAACTTGGTAAGAGGGCTAGATTCAAGATCAATATTTTAAAACTCAGTTACATGAGAATTTTTACAATTTTGAATGGAATATCTAACGTCACTTTGAAGTGTATGGTTTGGATGATTTTTTCAAATTCCACAGTTATCGTAAGAACAATGATTTATCTTATATTTATGACCAATAACACATAGTAAAATCTTTCCTTTGAGGTCAAAGAGACTGCCTCTTAGAAAAAAATTCTACTCCCACTCTTAGAACCACTGGCAGCAAATTTCTGGACATTTTTTAAATTGCAGTTTTGCCTGTTTCCCATCTTTAAGAATGTATAACTACTAACATCCAATATCAGAGTATTCAATGCAGATAAGGGAAAATGTCCATGATAAAAAGACATTCATGTGGCTTTTCTGGAAATTGTCCAGTTCAATATTAGCTCCCTAACACACAGAAACCCAGAGACAACCTGTTTTATATGCCTCTATTTCAGTCTTTACAATGTTTATTTCTTAAAAATTTAATTGTAAAAATACAGCAGTTTCTACAAAACTCAAAACCAGATGATTTATCAATGAGATTTACACACATTCTTTTAAAGAGTGATGGTAACATTACATTTTGTTACTGTGTTTAGATTTATGCCCTAAAACAGGTCATCTTTTGTATCTAATAGATATATTTTGTATCTAATAGGTATATGGGACTCTCCTTGTAAGCTTGAAAAACTGAGCAGTTATATGGGGAAGACCACATGGGAAAAAATTGCAATGGCCTCTAGGAATTGCATGTGGCCTCTCCTCTAGCACCTGAGACGATCTCCACCCACCAGTTACACAGCTAGAAAATGGATTCTGTTAACAACTTGAATGATCTTGGAAGTGAATTCTTCCCCAGTCAAGTCTCCAGCTGAGATGAAGTCTGGCCAATACAGTGAATGAAGTCTTGTGAGACCCTGAAGCACAGCACATTCAGCCATGCCCAGTGTCCTGGCCCATAGACACTGTTAGATTATAAATGTCTGTGCTGTTTCAAGCCACTTAATTTGTGATAATTTGTTACACAGCAGTAGAAAACTAATATATCTTCCAATGGCTTTCTGTCTCAGAGTAAAATCCCAAGTCATTTCCATATTTTGGCCCCTTGCTACCCTCATAATTTCATCTTCTTTTATTTTTACCTTTGTACACTTTGCTTAAGCTATGATGGTCCATTTGCTTGTCAAACATGACAAACCTGCCACTGACTCAGGGCCTTCAAACATTCTGTCTGAAACACTGTTCCCAGAGAGCCACTTAACTCATAGCTCACTTTCTTCAGGTACCTGTTCAAAGATTACTTTGTGGGCCCTGGTCAGTGTGGCTCAGTTGGTTGGAGTGTCACCCCATAAACCAAAAGGTTACAGATTTGATTCTCAGTCAAGGCACATGCCTAGGTTATAGGTTCAGTCCCCAACTGGGGCGCATGTGAGGCAACCAATTGGTTTTTCTCTCCCTTTCTTTCTTCCTGCTCTTCCCCTCTCTAAAATCAATAAACATGTCCTCAAGTGAAGATTTTAAAAAAAGAGAGAAAGAGAGATTACTTTGTTGGTAACACCTTCCCTGGAAAAAAAAAATAGCACTTCCTACCCTTACCCAACTTGGATGGCTAACACCTGACTGCTGTGTTTTCTCCCCAGCCCTCACACATCACCACCTGATATATATTTATTGAGTCATCTGTTTCTTGTATTTCTCCCTGTACCAGAATGTAAAGTCCAAGGGGCAAACATCGTTTTGTTAACTGTTGTTAACCTATGTATGTGGGACATTCATTGAATGAATAAATGATAAATAAATAAGCTTATGAATGCATTAGCTAATCAAAGTGACAACTAAGATAGTGAAGAAATTAGAAGTTAATGGATATGAAGTATAAATAGAATGACTTAATGTGAAGATAAATTTTATCTACCAAATGGCATTCAGAGCTTTAATAAATAATGATTTTTCATTTTCTCATGATCCAGGTAGAAAAATAATACAATTTTCTAATCATGGAAATTTGACTAAAGCTACAATTTTTCATAGCAACTGTCAGAAAACAGTGGAAAAAATGACTGACTATTCAAGGAGAAGAGAGTAACCTTAGGATTTTGTACTCGTTCAACTTTTCTTTTGATATTCAGGCAACTAACAGCAAAGCATACAAAAATCACATGAAATATAATCTCTACAATATATTCCTGAAAAAGTGAAGCTCTGCCAACTGAGAAAGGAATGAAATAAGGGACTCAGAAACAAAGATGAATAGATAAGTGTTGATGGGCATTGAATCATTTAAAATAATTTTTTAACTACTAAAGTAGTATGTAAAAAAATATAATTTCCATAATTTAAATTTTGACAAAGAAAAATAATATAACCACAAAGACCAAGAGAGAAGTAAAAGCAAACTTATACATTAACTATTTTATTAATGAAGTAGTATAATATCATTTAAATAAAATAAAAACTTAAAAGTAATCTAAAACACAGTAGATACAAAGGACAAAAAGAACAAAAATATACAGAAAAATAGAAAACAGAGAATGATGGTAGCTTTAAACCCAAACACATCTATAATATTAAATGTAAATGGCATCAATCCTCACAACTTAAAGGTAGAAATAGTCCTACTGGTAAAAAGCAAAAAAAAAATTAAAATATAAAAGCAAGTAGATTTTTTAAAAGAATAAAAAAGATACACTGTGTTAACACTAATCAAAATAATGCTGAAATTGCTATGCTAATATCAAAGTAAATTTTGTAGAAAATAATATTACCAGAGATAACATTTATTTCATAGTGATAAAGAGGCAATTTATCAAGAGGACATACCAATCCTTAACAATATGTACCTAATAACACAGCTTCAAAACACATTAAGCAAGAATCAATAGAACGAAAGGAGAAATCAATAAAATCAAAATTTATACTGAGAGATTTCAACACACATATCCTAGCAATAAATAGAATACATAAAATGGCAGAAAATCATTAAGGATATGGAACACTTGAACAATACCGCCAACCAACTTAATCTAATTGACATTTATATAATATTTCAACTGAAGACATTCTATTCAAGGGCACTCAGAACAATTACTGAGCTAGACCACATTTTGGGTAATAAAATAACTCAATAAATTTAAAAAACTAGAAAATTATACAAAGTGTGCTTTCTGACAACAATAACACTAAATTAGAAAGTAATAATAGAACTATAGAATGCAATAACAGAACTATAGAAAAACCAAATATTTGCAAACTCAGTGGCACTCTTCTAAATAACTCAAGTGTCAAAGAAGAAATCAAAAGAGAAATTTAAAAACATTCTAAGCTGAATAAAGATGGTGACACAATATACTAAAATTTTTGGTATTCAGTTAAAGCAGCACCTACAAAGAAATATATAGCACTAAATGTCTACATATTAGGTAAAAAGTAAGTTCTCAAAAAATGACCTTAGCATCCACCTTACCAAAAAAAAAAAAAAAAAATCCTCAAAAAGCAATAATGAATTAAATACATGATAAGCAAGAGAAAGTAATAACAAAAACCAAAACAAAAATCTATGCTATGGAAAACAGAAAAATAAACAGAGAAAAAATGAATAAAATCCAAAGCTGGTTCTTTGTGAAGGTCAATAAAACTGATAAGCTCATAGCCAGACTGATTAGTAAAAAAGGGAGAGACAATTTACTAATATTGGGATCAAGGGAGGTGATATCACTTAAGTTTCAATATACATTAAAAGAGTTATAAGAGAACATTGTCAAAAACTTTATGCCAACAAATTTAAAAATTCAGATGAAATGGACAAATACTTAAAAGACAGAAATTACTAAAATTCACTTAAGAAAAAAAAATTAACTGAATGGCAAATAATTATATTAAAGAACTCAAATTTGTAATTAAAAAATTTTCCAAAAAGAAAACTCCTGACTCGGAGAGTTTTACTGGTGGGGTGTGTGAATACCAGGATGCAGGGTTAATTCAGGACTATCTTATAGTCTGTCTGTCACAGATGATATATAGTACAGTTCCATTTTAATAAAATTATTTCTATTTGAATATCTGTCATTCACTTATCTGGCTATTTGTTCACCTGTGGAGATTAATCATTTAAGAATGGAGACTAGTTCTGAGTGGGGATATGGGCAATTTTCAGCTTGTTTCTTTGTAACTTTATATAGAATGGGTATATATCATTTTAGTAAAACATGCTGTTAGGATAATGAAATCATTATTCTTTCAGAAAATAATAAAGATTGCAGAATCAAGTTAGTATAATGTCATGAAGGTCAATAAACAAGAGTAGTTCAAAAACAGAATACATGATTAAGAGTGATAAATTCAGCAGAAAGCAAGATAAGGCAGAAAGCTGAGGAAAGGATACTTGGTTCAGTAATTGGGAGACCAGTACAGTTTCTACAGAATGGAGACAGAGAAGCCAGATTACAGGGTATTAAGCAGTGAGTGAGCAGTGAGGCAGTGGAGAAAATAGCTTAAACCATTTATTTGAGAAATTTGGGTCTGAAATGATGGTATCTATATCCCAGTGTAGCAGTAGAAAAATTGGAAAATTGTTACAACTCCACTCTTAAAAAATAATAACTGGGACGCCTAAGGAAAGCCATCTAATCACTTTATGTAGTTGTTAAAAAATATCAATGAAATAATAACATCTGGCCAACATCCACAAAAGGAGAGAATGGGTTTTTGTCCTTAGGAGATAGAAGACAATTCTAGTTGCAAGACGTGCGAGTGGGATTATACTTGTCCTAAAGTAAGTGAGATATATTTTTTCCTACATAATAAAATTGCTAAACAAGACAAAGAAAAGACATCTTAAAAGCAGTCAAACATAGAGGATAATGTAATCAAATTAGCCTTACTGTATCATTAAGACTGTATATTCTTTACAAGAGTGCTTTGCATATATTACCCAGATAACTTAAATCTGCTTTACAAAATTTATCTGTAGAATTTCAAATTGTTCTTTAAATATGTTACTGTAGATGCAATGGAAATCACCGAATCATTAAGAATACTTCTCCTCCACTTCATCTTTTAAACAAGGAAATCAGTAAGTTTATTTCAGTAAATGTAAAAATTTCTAAGGTGTATCATATTAGAATTCATATCCTATACATATTTTAAGATGAATTCTAAATTAATAAGTTATATTTAGACTCCTTTAAAAATACTCCTAAATGACAAATAAATTTATAGTGTCAATGAAAAGACCTACTACTGTCACATTATCATTTACGTATGTGAATAAATTAGAATTTACCAACTGCATTTTCCCCAAGGATAGTTTTCGATGTAAGCATACCTTGGAGCTGAATTGAAAAGAGGCAGATAATTCCTATAGGTTTGTCTACCAAGTTTTTCTGCTAGAAACTGACCAAAGAGAGCCAAATAAATCCTTTAAGTCTTTACTCCATATTGTTCATTGACAAATTTTCCATTACAATCCACAGTCTTTGCCCTGGCTGCTGTGGCTCAGTGGATTGAGCGTCAGCCTTTGAACCAAGTGTCGCTGGTTTGATTTCCAGTCAAGGTACATAATTAGGTTGCACATCAGGTCCCAGTTGGGGGCGCATGAGAGGCAACCACACAGTGATGTTTCTCTCCCTCTCTCTTTTCCCCTCTCTCTAAAAATAACTAAATAAAATAAAATAAAATAAAACAATCCATGGGCTTTTAGCTTCAACCTGGAATTTGTCCTCAGCTTATATAGATGCATTCACACTATTAGTATATCTAGTTTTAAAACACAGAGGTGACTCATTGTATCAGTAGCTATATTTTTTCATTAAGAAGATGGCTGTAGTGACCAACACTGTAGTCAGTATGTCATGATATATGGCTTTCTGGTAATAGATACGTCTCAGGCAAATATCTGCTCAAATTTATTAATCACAGAAAGCAGCAGAAAAAGAAAGAATTAAATCAAGAGATAAACATCTTAATCACATGTCAATGTTGGAAAGTGTTTTTTTTTTTTTTTACTCAAAAGCATAATATACTACTACAAAAAAAAGAGTCACTGAGATATATATATATATACCTCTTTAAGCCAATAAGGTCCTTTGTACCAATTATTCTTAAATCACTATATTACCTTAGGCTAGCCATACTTAGAATGTCATTTTAATCATTCAGAAAATATATAATTTGGCATTTGATAAAAATTCATTTTATTTCATCTTCTATCATTGTTTAATACTCTAATATTCATTTCTTTATTGCCTACCTTCCACAAACAAAGAAATTTGGTTCTCTTTCTTTAACAACTCACAGAAAGTAAAATAAAAAGTTGAGCTCAACAAAAGGAAAATGTGTAAGTTCATAAAATTAAAAAGTCAAAATAAAACACTTCAGGCATGGCTGGATGTAGTAACTTGAAATTTTCATCAGAACTCATTGCTTCTCTTTCCATCTCTCAGTCCTGATGTATGATATGGTGGTTCTGTCCCCAGCAACATCCTTATACACAATGAAAAGATGGCTCCCAACAGTTCTAGGTTTGTATTACCAGAGCTCAGTATACTCTGATTGCCTTCACTTTAGCAGAGATCCATGGATAAGTTGTCATTGGCTCTGAAGACCTTATCATCGTCTACATGTCCATCCCTGAAAAAGTTAGTGTTCCCTTTGGTCAGAGTGGGTTATACCCTCCCCTGGAGATATACTGAAACCATATGCACTGAAAATAAATGGCATCTAGTTCTCTAAGGAACATCAGAGAAATTTTACTAAAAGATGAGAAGAAGAATTTTTGGTACCAGAAGCTTGGGTTCCCACTATACAATGCTAATACTCACATTATATACAGATCAGACTGTGGCCTCTGCAAAAATAATGATACTAATTAATATCCTTCAATTTGGGACTGTCTGGAATTCATGCGTTAAAATTCCCATCAGAGACTACTATGTTCCTATCTGATAAAACCTGTCAGAAGAAAGAAAACAAAACATTCTGTGTTCAGTGTTTTTAACCTGAAGGAGTACAAAACAATAAAAGAGAAAAGCTTGTTCAGATCCATACCTATTTGTTTCACCAGCCCAATGAGTAGAACTTATGACAGATGTAAAAGTATCTAATATATGCAAAAAGTAACACAAAACAAACAAAGAAAACAAATAATAACTTTTGCTGATTCAACCAGAAAATCAGTTTAGGAGGTCTGCTTCGAGGATGCCTCACTCCTTCACCCTTCTAATTTTTATATCAGAGACCTTTAATCCCTGAACTACAAATTCAGTCCTACACCAAAGTTTTTAATCCTGAAGAGTTTAAGGACCCCAGCTCTGCAATTCTGTATTGATTCTGGTTTGCTGTTGGCGCTTTACTGACTTTGCTCCCTGAGCCTAGTAACTCAATCGTGGCTGCATTCCTCAAACTAAAAACCCGCACACATTGCAGTTCCAAGGTTTCCTCGTTCCCAAGTTTCTTTTTTCTGTATGACCCCCACTCTGAATTACCTCCGTTTCATTCATTCATTCTTTCAATACATTTTTATTGAAAACATCACAGTTGCTACATATTGTGCTAGGTGCCATGGATATAGACATCATCATTGTCCTCATATTGCACTAATGCCTATTCCCAGACCGCTTTGATCCTATGCTTTCCCCAAACACAGGGAGGAAGTGGTGTTAGGGGGCAGCGGTAATCCCTCCTGACACCTGTCATCTGAATGCCCGCCTTCACAAGTGGTCCAGGGGGCAGTAATAACAACCAGAAACAATGTATTATGTTTGTGCCCTCTCTATATGTGCCATAACAGAATCTGTCCAGAAATTAATAAATAATTAGGTGTTTATGTGTTTTTTTTGTTTAACACCCTGGGGCAAAATTAAGAACAAAAATTATCTATTAGTCTAAAGTGTGCTTGGACTAACGTTACAGGCTCTGTGACTTCCTCTTATTCCCTTTGGTATGTTGTGATGTTCAGCTATATCCCTCTAGTAATTTCCCCCTCTCTTCAACCTTCTAGACCTGGACCTCACCCTGGCCATCAAAGATGCCTTTTTAGTGCTCACATTATAGTCCCCACTTGCCTGTTCAGTTCTGCTACTAACAAGTGAATCTGTGCTCTTGACCAGAGGGCATTTAAGATGTCAGAAAGAAGAAAGCTATCTAGTGTCCAATAAATTGGATGACAATAGACTAATTCCATTAAATGGATACTGAATACCAAGCTACACTTTACAACGGTGCCTAACATACAGCACTTTACACATCTAGAAAGGACAGTCACACATATTATCTCAGTTGGAAATCTCAGAGAACATCACTAAAATGTTAGCAAGTTGCAAGCAAATGGGAAACAGAAACTCAAGTAGAAGGTCCTATAAAAGCATACTCAACAAAAGTTGATCACGGAAACGTGTACCATATCTTTGGCTGTTACTAAAAAGCTTAACTGCATGATATTTTTATAAATGATCACCCTTATTAATTAAAAATCATAGCACAAGCTGATTTAAACCCTTCAGGCCTTCCCATTGTTCTTGGTATAAAGAGAAAAACTGCTCAGAAAGGCCAGCTTTATCATATACCTCTCCTTAGACCCCAAAAACTATACCCCTCAGTTTTCTTCTTCACTTCTACTGTTCTGCCCTACAATTTTTTTTATCCTTACCTGAGGACACCCTCATATTGCTTTTTAGAGAGAGAGGAAGGGAGACAGGAAATATCAATGGGAGAGGGAAACATCAATTGGTTGCCTCACGTATGTGCCCAGACTGGGAATTGTACACACTCCAAATACGAATCGAGCCCGCAACCTTTCGGTTATGGAACAACACTCCAGCCAACTGAGCCACACTGAGCAGGGCTTCTATCCTACATTTTTATCTCTAACGCAACATGCTTTCTTCTTCCTCAGGGTCTCCATGCTTGTTCTTCCTTCTGGAATGTTCCTTCATCATTGCTACATAGTTAATTTCTACTCTACCTTTCCCTCTCAGCTCAAATTTCTTCTGTTAATGTTACTGGTGCAGAGCTGTGTTCTGTTCCTTTAGAGCATTCATCACAGTTGTCACTGTGCGTCTATAATAAAATATTATTTGAAAACTATCAATGTTCTCTAATGAGACTGTAAATATCAAGAAGACAAACTACGTGATTTTTTACTCACAACTGAATCAAAAGAACAATGTACTACTTTCATAGAAAATCTCCCAAATATCCATTGACTTTTCAAGGGGTTATGACATATGTTAGTTGGTGACAGCAAAGTCTTTGGAGTCAGAAACACCTACCTTTGAATCCTAGCTCCACATTTACTACCCCCATATAACTTTGGACCTATTACCAAATCTCTGAAATCTTCTTTTTTAATATGTTTTATTGATTATGCTATTACAGTTGTCCCAATTTCTTTTCTCTTTGTTCCCCTCCACCCAGTGACTCCCCACTCCCCAGCTGTCTCCCCCTCCACTTAGTCCATGCCCATTGGTTATCCATATAGTTCTTCTCAACATCTTCTTATCTACTCCACTCCTACTATGCTTCTTAATTCCTGTACCATCTCCCTCTCTCTCCCCCTTCCCCCTCCCAGCTGACCTCCTCCCCAATATGTTCCCCGTACCTATGATTCTTTTCCCTCTCTCGTTGCCTACTTAGTTTGCCTTTGTTTTGGTTCCTTAGCTTCTGCTGTTGGTTGTTGTGATACAGTTTTCATTGTAATGTTCATAGTTTTGATCCTCTTTCTCCTAAACAAGTCCTTTTAACATTTCATATAACAGTGGTTTGGATCTGATGAACTCCTTCAGTTTTACTTTGTCCTGGAAGCACTTTCTCTGCCCTTCTATTATGAATGACAGCTTCGCTGGATAGAGTAATAGGGTAATCGTGGTTGTAGGTTTTTGCTTTTCATTACTTTGAATATTTCTTGCCAGTCCCTTCTTGCCTGCAGTTTCTTTTGAGAAATCAGCTGATAGTCTTATGGGACCCCTTTGTATGTAATTCTCTTCTTCTCTCTTGCTGCTTTTCAGATTCTCTCTTTACCCTTAATTTTTGACATTTTGATTATAATGTGTCTTGGTGGGTTGTCCCTGCATCCAGTTTATTTGGGACTCTCTGGGCTTCCTGAACTGTAAGTCTATTTCTTTTCCCAAGTTAGGGAATTTCTGCTTCATTATTTTTTTCACATAATTTTTCAATTTCTTGTTCTTCTTCACCTTCTGGTAAACCCTGTGACTTAGATGCTGGCCCGCTTATAGCTGTCCCATAGGTTTCTGAGCCTCTCCTCATTTTCCTCACTTTTCATTTCTTCTTTCTGCACTGGTTGACTGTTTGTTCCTTCCTTGTGTTCTGATTTGTTGATTTGATCCCTGGTTTTCTTTCCCTCACCACTTGTTTCGTATGTGTTTTTGTTCATTTCAGCAGGACTAGCCTTCATTCCTTCCCCATCTTAAGATCTGCTGTTACGTCTATAAGCATTCTTATAACCAAATCTCTGAACTGTGGCTCAAAAAGATTTCCTAAATGCTGATCAAACAGATCATATATTTGCTGGCTGGTCAGCTGTGTTACTAGGATCTCTATCATGATCTCTGCCATCTTGACAGTTTTGTGTTTATCTTTGCTTTCTGGGCAGGGCTGTCACACCTCCCATGCTATAGGGGGCAGAGCCCCATGCACTCATCACAATGGGGTGACCCTTTTCACCACGCTGTGGCATTTTATGTGGGAGTGGGCGTCCAAGATGGATTCTTGCCGTTCACTCTCTGCTGAGAGACCAAGAGCATCTTCCTCCATCTCCACCCCCTCTGTCCTTCATAGTCCAAGGCAATGGGGGTCTGCCTTCCCCTGCATTGGAATCGTGAGCTGATGGGTCTGGTCTGCAGCTGGGGATGCTCCCCAGGTGTTTCTCACCTCTTTTTAAATATGAGTGTCTGTGTTTACCGCCATCACTGCAGCTGCCGCCACCAGCACAGCTTGATCTCTCTGCTCCGGCTTCTCCCCTCCTACCCGAACGAGCACTACTTCTAACTTCATACATTGGACTTCCATGTAGCTTTATTTTCTAGAACTTCTTGTTATTTCTGATTTTGCGGTAGACGTATTCCTTCTTAGTTGTAGAGGAAGACAGAGCATGTCAGTCTAGGCCTCTACCTTAGCCAGAAGTCCACATCTCTGAAATCTTAGTGTCTTCATTTTTACAGCATAAATAAGAATAATCAAACCTAACCATACCATAGATCAATGCTGAAGATTAAAAAATCATATAGTAGACAAACATAAATGAACATTTCCTCCTCAAGGCCCACCACCATTCATATATACAATTTATATTTGGATGAATGAACAATGTTTTGAATTTAATTAAAGAATCCAGTCATTAAAAGCACTTAAGTATAACATTTACTAAGGATCAGGTACCATAAAAGGATAAACTTGATTTAAATGTGTTCTCTGGTGCAAGAAACCCTGAAGTGTTAGTAGAACAAATAGCTCACATGATATAACTTGTGGGGGTAGTTAGATAATAATAATCTAGTCCTTAAAGTAAAGGATAAATTAAAGACTAAATGGGAGGGTTCTTGCATAATTAAGGATGAAATTCTTCCTAAAACATCGGCTGCTATCATAAATCAGACCAAAAATGGAAGTGAAACAGCACAGCTCAGCAACTATACATTCCACTCAGAGATACTCCAGGGGTCAGGCCACATGCCAAGGAAAAATATACACCCATGCACCCCGACTTCCCTGTAGCATCAATTAAATAGATACCAAGGTAGCTCTTACACATTTGTGCTAATAAAGTCTGATGAGTTGCAGTAAGTAACTCAGCTGTCTAATTTTTATGGCCTTTATCTTTTAAATGTCATCTCAATATTCACATGAAGACAAATATTATGAATTTATACACAATATTCTCTTACATGTTGCATTACTGACTTCATTTTAGAAAGAGCAATAGTTACTTTAGGTAATCAAACCTTCAATTATTAAAAAACAAAGCAATAAAAGTATAAATAATTTTATCCAGGCACCAAAACTTTCAATAAAAGGATTAGTGATGAGACTTAAGCTTCATATTTCATTACATATCAGTAACTTTCATAGATAACACTACTGACTAAATTTTATTACTGTCTTTTGTTGTTTTTCTCCATTTTTCTTTCATTGACTCTAATTATCCTCTCTTCTACCTAGAAAACATTTTTATGTGCATTCTGCAGTTTGGCTAGCAGGTGCCTGAGAATCCTAAAAGGTTCGCCACATGTCAGAAACATAACCATGCTTCAGATGCTGTCCTTATTTTACACCACAGGGATGTTTAGCTGAAGAGCTTATAATAGAGGAGGAAGCAAAACTCCAGAACCTCATTAGATAACTTGGGAATGGTCACTACTGCAAGCAGTACACATTTAATCTATCACACTGGAATCCTAAATCTTAACCTCAACACAGAGATTAAATACCAGTAGGAAAATAAATATGGGTTGAAAACTAAAGTTGTTTTTCCGTCCACAACATGATGAGAATAGGTCATACACTGACATCAAGAACAGGCGAACCAGAGACTAGACTGGTGCAAACGGGGTGCCAAGCAAAACCCAGCTTTCTGCCAAAGGTTTTCCCCAAGAGGTGAGTAACATTTTCCATAAGCCTATGAAAATTGCATAATTGGTTTGGTAATGAAATACTCTTAGCGACTATTTAATGTATGATTTAACATTGCTGTTCTCCAGTGAATTGTATAGGTTGCATTAATTACATCAGAGGGAAGCCCATATTTATTATTCAATTGAAATAGTCACTTGAGAAATACTCACTTGAGAAAATGTTACTATATGTAATAATGAAAATATGCATTTTTTAAACATTTTATAGTTTAAGACTATTTATACAATTACAGTGCAATTTCACAAGATAATAATTAAATGTAAAATTTTCAGGCAGGAGTACTTTGTGTTATGTGATCATGATCCTAATTGCAGAGTATTACAATTAAAAATGCCATACTGCAATTTTCATGAAGCTACGTGTTTGGGCCAGTTCAGGACTTCAAGGTTAGCTAGCCATGGGAAGGAAGTTAATTTTAAAAAAATATTTTCTGTCCAATTGTCCCCAAAATGCATCATAGGTGACTTTCAAGCAATAGAATATTTTAACATATCAGTAACCTTTAATTTTGTCTTTGACCTACTGTCAGTTATTTTCTTCTATTATTATCGATACTCAATATATTTATAAATAGAAACCATAATTGGCTGCTATGCTTACTGTTATTTTATTGGATCATTTCCAGAGATTAGAAACAAAGAATCAAACCAAGTTATGATAAATACAAGCAATGCTACAAAATTATAATAAATCAAGCAGCACTGCACTGAAGTGTTCAGGGGACAAAGTCTTTCAGAGATTTGCAACCACTGTGTAAAAGCAGGCTCTGCACTGAGCCCCATTCATTTCGGCACCGGGACAACATTCACATGTAGGACACTGTACAGAAAAGACACATTAGTTGTCTGTATCCTTGACCGGGCTCTGTGACTTTGGAAAATTGAATTTCACCTTCATTTATTAGGAGGTCAGCACAAATCCCTTGATAGAATTTAAGCCTAATTAAGAAGTGTGATGAGAAGTTTGCATCTCTTTACTCATTCACATAAACATTTCCTGGGTATAAAAAGCACATCCCAGGTATAAAAAGCTGGGATAAAAAGCCACCTTCTGATTCAGGAAAATTAATGAATACATAGCCCTTATGTGCAAAATCCTCCAAAGAAACTCAAATTTGTTTTCCTTTTGCAGTTTTGAGTTCTAAGTGTTCAGGGTCAGAGCTACCTTACAGTCTCTTGCATGCCGAAAGAAGTAGGAAGTAGGAGACCAGGTATTTTCCCTTTTCACTCCTCACTGGTAGGCAGTTCTTTCCCTGCCATCTCTAAGTTCTTGTACTTGACTCCTCCTAGTGCCTCTTTCCTCTGATTTCACCGGCTTCTAACTCACGACCCTTTACTACTTCATAACTATGAAATCAGGTAAAACCAGAGAATGGTTTAAGTAAAATTCACTTAAAGCATATATTGTTTTAAGTATGGGTGTTACCATTGGTTTTTAGGTTTTTACTTTTGCCAGAACATAAATTTGCTACAACAAAACTTTCCCATGCTCTAATATGATCCTTTCAGTTATGATTTCGTGGTAGTGGGTTTTAAGATTTAGTCATTCAACAAGTATTTATTGGGTCTGTCCAGAATTCAGTTCATAGCAGAATCCATAAGGGATAAAAAAAAAGGGGGGGAGGGGAGCATATAAAATATTGAAATCTGCTTTCAATGCTCTTAAAATGCTTTAAAAAAATCCAAAATTTATGCTACTATTGAGGCAGGACAGCAACCCAAACATCACTGTGTGGTTGCCCCCAACTGGGGACCTGACATGCAACCTAGTCATGTGCCCTGACTGGGAATCGAACCAGTGACACTTGGCTCGCAGACCAACGCTCAATCCACTGAGCCACAGCAGCCAGGGTTCTATTGTTCTTTAGAAAACAATGTACAGGATTTAATTTTTTAATACTACAAAACCTGCAAAAAAAAAAAAAAAAACAAGCAAGTCATAACCAAGGGATTATATATTTAATAGAAGCAAGATACAATGGTTGAAAAGATGGAGTATTCCAGAGGTAAATAGAAACTCTAAAAAAGAACTAAAAGAACATTCTAAAACTGTAGAATTTAAACTTAGCATAGATAAAGAACAGATGGATAACATTTTAATTTATTCTGAACATCACCTTTTACCCTCAAAACTATCTGGGTTGGAATTGGATCATAAATCATATGGTCACCCTAGCTATTACATATGGAGCTGCAGCTTCTGACCTTACAGATTTGATTTTGCCAAACTACTAGTACAAATGAAGTGACTTATTTCCTCATAGGTAATATATCTGTAACTGAAATAAAAACTCAAAAATGGAAGGCGGCATCTGAACTCTAGTGTAGATGTCAGTTTCCCACGGATGTGATTAACCAGGAATATAAGTAAGCTTGCTTTTCTACTCACACATGCTCTTCTGTACGAACAAGCCTAACAACTCCTAAAATACATATATTTCAGAAGCTTTATAATTTAGAGCAAGCTTAAAAGTATCGAAACACCTGCTTAAGCTAAAGTATTTTTCAAGCCTACCAAGGACATTATATCGCATTACCCTTGCCACACAGAAAAACACAAAGACAAAAATACACCTCTGAAAGAAATACTTATTCCAATCAAGAATTGCAGAACTGTGTTACTTAATAGTTCTGAGATCTCTTTGCTTTTGGCAATAATTAGTCTCATAGCCCTGATTATCTATTCCCTGAAGTTTAATATAAAAAATCGTTTAATTAAATTGCTTTCTTCTAGTTAATGGAACTTTAATGAATAATGTTTAGTTGAATTAAACATGTGTTTAATTGTTTAAGCATTAAACAGTTGTTTAATGAATGAAATATAAAAGCATTTTATGTTTTATGGTTTTATTCTAATAGAGCTTGTCTGAGTTTAAGAATCTATATTCTCTTCCCTAAAATATTGAGATATATATGACACAAAACATCACACGAATTCCAAGCAAAAATACAAAGCCATATCTCCATATTACTCACACACATTTCACATATTTCAAAGCTGTAAGTTTGTCTTTGCCCTTTTCCCACTTCTCTTTCTTCCCTCCTCCCTAGCTCCACATCTTTTCTTCCCAAACCAGGTATCCAGTGTCCTTATGCCACGCGTTGGATGTCCAAAGTGAACCCACACTCAAGCCTTCTGATCAGCCTAACACTGAAGAACCCCAGGGACTGCACTTCCTCTTCCCCCATTCCTGACCCGCCCATTAAAGCTTCCATTAGCTGGAGAAAGGCAATTTAATTAAAGTAAGCCACACTGGATTGTGAAAGATTGATTAACAGATTACTTAACCCTCCCTGGGATATTTTTATTTTAAAATACGACGTTATAACCTAAGGGAATCTGTAATAAGCAGAATAGGAAACAGTTCAAAAAGTAGGGAGAAATACATAGTCTTCTTTCTGGAGATATGTTTTGATAGAAGGTCCTTCTGAGGGTCCCTCAAATTATCCCTTTTGGTGGCTACTTACTCAGTCTCAATTCTTGACTAAAAGAATAAAATATTGACTGAAATGCCCTTTTCCAGTTTTATCAGTGAGCAGCAAAGTACTCTCAAAGGAAGGCATTTGACTTTGAAACAGACTTCAGAAGTTGAAGTATAGTTTATTACTCCTTTGGGTGAACTGAGAAATACAAATGCTTCTTTTAACTTGGAGTTGAATTCCCAGCAGCCGACCTTAAACACCAGATATCACCATGACAAAGGTCGAATCTTTTGTCATTTGAAAATGACCTGACAGGTACTCTTTTTAGATTAATTACATTTTTTTAACTTTTCATTGGAAGATGGGAATATATAATATAACCCCATATTGCAAAGATGCAAGTGAGGATATAATGGCAGCAGAGGAGCCTCTACAAACTTCATGGTAAAATTCAGCTTCTCATATCATCTTTCCTTCCTTCTAGATCATCTACACACACACACACACACACACACACACACAATCTCAAGTGATAGTAAAAACTCTAATTCCCCAAATATTATTTACTGACCAAACTCTTAAAATTTACCTATATATTATCTAAACATTGTGAACAACATTAATAATTCAAATGCTGACATATCTTTTTTGCTGACAAAAAGGTTAGAAATAACTACAGCACCCTTTTTGTTTTGACTGACAGTGGTTTTTTTTCTCTTATCCCAGGTACAAAATACACAGAAAAGAAACTGTTTATTCTTTACCTCCAGTTTGATTGATGTAAATTGAAGCTTATCCTCCACTCTGGCCAATTATAAATTGTGCCCATCCCTAGAACAAGGTGACAATGCAGATGTCTGTGTTCATGAGAAAAGCCTTTAGCATTTTTCTTTGTTGTAATAGTTGTAAAAATCAGCAACTTGCCCCAGGTTATGAGTAAACTGCATTAATATTTCAGAGTTTTGAGCATATTTATGCATGAATTTCAGGCAATATTTAGCTCTTGGTAAAATTTTTCACTGCATTAAAATATTATACTTTTAATTTTCAAAATTCACATGGGTGGCTGGATAGAAAACTAGATGCAAGAAAGACATAGCTACAATATCTACACCAAAAACAATAAATTTTAATGGGTATTTTTTCCTTTAGCACCTCCCTCCAAAAAAATAAATTCCTTTTTACAGCTAAGGAAATTTTCTACACCAGACCCTGGTACATTATTAATTTGATATCTGTCTTCTGAAAGTTTCCCATTCAAAAGTATAGCTTCTCATTCAAACGTGCAGTTGAATAGGATATTCCAGAGTAATATAGCATATTGAACAAATGTGTCTAATTTGGCCTTTTGTAAAGGAGCTGAACCTACAAGAGTGGAAAGATTAGGAGAGAAGACGATGGAAACTAAATTTGGGAAGGTGAAAAGCAGGTGCTCAAATAGTAATTGAATTATCAGCCTCAAGAAAGTTCAGTCTGATGTGGGCAGTGGGAAGAACCAAGAACTAACTAGTTACACAAAAGATTCCCCCGAATGCTTAGCAACTGATAGCACCAGCTTCTCTAGAACTGGGGATAAAGAGGGATAGGCAGGTAGGAGCCTAAAATAAGAGGGATTGGATAAAAGCTATTTGAGAATTGGTTAGATACCTACATGTCTTCCCCTACTCCACTTTGCTGAGCGTTATCCCTCATCCCCTCCCCTCTTCCATCTCTCCCACTCGCACTGAAGTCTGGGAAAGGTAAAACAGAGGGTCTTTGAATTGGGAGGTATCTGAAGCAACTAAGAATATGGAAAACCTACTGAAAACAAAGGGGTTAAGTAACTGTGCATATATAGGATGCAAAGTATTGAACCATCTTCCTTCCATCCCATGCAGCCTCTTTCCTAGTAACAGAACTTTTCCCTCCAGAATGAAGATCAGAACACATTTCTTTAGGGAGCTTGATCAACCAATTAATGGCCCACCCTAATTACCCACAGTAAAGCTCAAGAGCTTAGAGGTTTCAAGCAGCTTTTTAGTTCTCTACTCAGGGAATAGAGGTCAAAACAACTTATTTATAAAGCAACTTGGCGGATACAGAGACTACTAAGGAGAAGAAACTTTTTTAAAATCACAGCAATAAGTCACAATATTTGTAAAACCAAAGGCCAAAGTTCAACAATATTTTTGGTCAAATGTTCAAAGAACAACCACAAACAGAACTTTCAGAAACTAAGCATAATAGGAGAAATTTAAAATCAGTATAAGGGTTAGAAGATAAAATCTGGAGAAATCTCCCAGAAATCAATCAAAAGGACAAAGAGAATTATTTTTAAAGGAGAGGAAAGATACAAGAGGTAGGAGACCAGTCTAGGAGATTCAACAAATGGAAAGCAGGATTTCCAGAAAACAGAGAAAATCATCAGTAAAATAATGCAAGAATATTTCTTCATCACTCTAACCAGAACAATTGAAGTTTGAAAAAGAATTCAGCTGGGTGCTCTTTGGTGTAGTTTAACTGTAAGTAGAAAACAAATCTAGATTGTACCAAATCTCTAAGCCAAATAGAATGTGTTTTTATTTTTACTTAAATTATTAGAATCTGATCTGAATCATCTTTATACTGAGCCCAAGCAAACTGATCCACCACTCAATTAGGAATACCTTTAAGAAACTCTTTATTGTTTAGTCCTCGACAATGTTTTTCTCTTCATTGGAAAGCAAGGAAAGCAGCAGGTGCCGAAATTATTATTCCAGAGTCTTTAGCACAGATTGCCTCTTGGATTTCCTACAACCTGACAAAGTACAAAATCTGCTCTGACCCATTTAGAACCCCAAAGCTTCATTGCAAACTTCCCCAGAATTGGAAATCTGCACTTCATTAGGAGCCTGCTGGGATCCACAGGCTTCATGAAGGAGCTGCCTGAATGGCAGGAGGCAGCTGAAAAGAACCTTCTGAATTCAGATTTATAGTTCTAAAAATAAACAGGAGAATCTTTTGATAAGCTTACCATACAGAAAACCAAAAAGAACCTAGGTCCTGGATTGTTTAATACTCATTAGAATAAAACCTTTTGCGCATTACCCAAACTTCTCAAGTACACAGAATGATGTTTTAAAATTACAAGACATTCCAAGGGGAAATATTGAAGTGCAAATTTCCATCACATACTGATCAAGTAATTTCACTACAAAATGTTAATTTATGTTGATAGTTCCATGTTAGAAATCATGTTGGAAACCTGTGACTTCCTCTCCTTGAAAACATGTAATTAGCTATTCTACACTGGAAACAGCTCTAGAAAATGATAATCTCTTATCATCAGAATTGTATTACCAACCTGTTCTAATAGAATAACCCAGGCTTTATCAATCTAATTACCTTAATTAAGTCTAAAGGGTAATTATTAAAGATAGATAAAGTGCTGTGTTTACACTTAATCCAAAAGAGAGACTGATAATATTTTTTAGTATGTTTTCTTAACTCCATGAAAGCTTTTTCATAACACATCACAAATATCAACCAGGTGTCCAGATGGTTATTCTAACAGTCACTGTTCACTTCTGTTCCATCTTACTTAGGCACAGTTAAGAATTATTTCTCTGAATAATTTCTTATATCTATCTCTTTGGTTTATCATTAGCATTTGACCCAATGGACAGAGATCATCAATAGTAAAAAATGCATAATGCTCATACAAATCCTATATATTGCCACTTTGGAATCTGAATCACATCACTACACTTAAAAATCTTGGGTTTTTCTCATGCCTTGTTTAATACATACCTTTCAAGAATTTAAATATGTCTGTGGCCAAGTACGCTCTAAAAACTCCACATCTAAACAGCATGATTTAGCAATGGAGTTGATTTTTTTTAAGCAAGAAAAACAATAGTGTCCTACTCTTTGGAAATGGCATGATTTTATTTTCTTTTTTTAAGAAGCCTCTCAAAGAAGTGCTGGTCTCTGTTGACAGCAGTCATAACGGTTCAGCATTAACACTAAAAGTATTTAATTTGGCAAATTCTTCAACTTTTCAGTGGTAATTTTTAAGTAGCCTAAATCACTAAATCAGCTCACAAAGCCGCATGGGAACATAGCTTATAACTGAGGCCACACAAGGATACAGTGCCACTTAAATCAGCCGTTGGCCAGGAGGCCTTAATAGTTTTTTATATGTAATGTGGTATATTAGTAACCTCCATCTTAAAATTTTTCCTATTGAAGCCATTTGCTTTTCTTCCTATAAGGCAGAGAACTGCAGGCACTAACAGACAATATTCTTCTTTCCGTCTTATAAAACAGAAAACATTGTCAACTATGTATTTCAACACCTATAAGTAAAAAACTCTATAATTTTTTCCAATCCTAAGAAAATTCATTTCCTGGACAAGTTCCATGCAAAAATATGTGTCTTACAGAATTAAAAAAAAAAATTTGAGAATCAGAAACATCAATTTGTTGTTTCATTATTTTAATGTATTCATTAGTTGTTTCTTGCTTTGCCCTGACCATGAATCAAACCCACAACCTTGGTGCATTTGGGACAATGCTCTAACCAATTGAGTTACTCAACCAGGGCTTGTGGAATAATTTAAGTCCTTTTCAAAAAATAAATTTATACTATTTAAGTACTTACCATTTTACCTTAGCTCCAAGAAACTTCTGGAAACAAATTTACTGCCTCAAAGTTATAATGATCTCAGTTGCTTAAGGATATTTAATTCCTGTATACTTCCTGAATTCTTTTTTTATCATTAATTATTCAACTTTACATTGTTTTACATTTTTAAAACCAATTTCAAGTAAGTAATGAATAACAAATAATTTTCCAGATCCTGTCAACCCTGTGATTATGTCCTACTTCTCACGTGTACCTCCTTTCATTAGATATCAGAAGAATTCTAGAAGGAGAACATTTCCTTGTGATGTACTTACCAGGTAACAATTGGCTGTTATTATTACACTGCTTACATCAAGATGAGCTTTTCTGTTTCAGACAAGAGTACAGTCAGTCTCAACTCCTTTAGGAAGAACACCAGATCTGACCACAGAAAATAGTACAAGATCTTACAGAAAAGACTCTACTTTTAACAAGCAAGATTTAAAAGAATCAATAAAGGCTGACTAAAGGGGAAACATTCCTTATGTTTCACTTCTTACAATATCAAACATCAATGTAAAAGCATAAAAGTGTAGTCGTCTATGATGATTAAAACATCAGTATTTATAAATGCCAAATTTTAAACTGTCTCAAAAGACTTGATCATTCTCAATGTTGTCTTCAAGTGCAACATCAAATATTGCATAGTTGCCAGACATAGAATACTGAAATCAGCTCACAGCTATATTTGAAGGGTTGGCTCAGCTTTATTGAGCTTAGTGGCAAATGGACTACATACTTTGATTTTTATATTATTTTAATATATACACTATGATGTCTTGAAGATGGATACTTTCTTGTTTGTCATTCTTCTCTCTTTTCTGCATTATCAATGTCAAACAGTGGTCCTCTATCAGGGGTGATTCTTACCTCCCTGGGGACACTTGGAAATGTCTAAAAACATTTTTGGTTGTCACAGCTGAGGGTAGTTGCTACTGGCATCTAGCTCCATCCAATGAACAGGATAACCCCTGACTACCACCACCCATCACAACAAAGAATTATCCAGCCCAAAATGACAATACCAGGGAGGGTAAGAAACCTTGCTACAAGGACTAATGCTCAAAAGCTCTTAATGTGTTATGTATGCCTCCGGTTGCAAAAAAGAGCCTCAGTGAGCAAGGAGAAAGGAGAACGCAGGCTGGCTCATAGCTGCTTCTATGGTCAATTTAACCCTGAAAGTTATCTTACATTTTGGCATGCAAAACCCACATTCATTAAGGTTTCATTCTAGTCACATCTTTTCATTCATTCAAGAATTTTCTTTATGCCATTCCAGGCCAATGCTGGAAGGCCCTCTGTATAATTAAAATTAAGCACAATTTTTAATAAAAGCACTCAGGGTCATGTGTATTCTGAACAAAAGCTCAAAGAGAAGCTAATTAGAATAAATTTTATCAGTCACTAGTTCTTCAATGTTCTCTCTTTAAACCATTTAACTTTTACTCCTCAAAAGAAGCTGATTATTCATCTGTAGTTTTCATGTTTTTATTATAGTTCTGACAGTTTTTTGAAACTTTAGCACTGATCACAAAGAGAGATGCTCTAAAATACAAATCAGAAGTCCTCACTATGTTAAAAAACTAAATAGTGTCACAATAAAAATAACAGAAGTTGAAGTTCTATGATCAGATGCCTTCTATGAAATATGAAATAGCCAGACAAACTTTAAGCTATGCCCCAAATTTATAAGCTTCCAAGCTATTCAAATATAAAACAACCACTAACAAATGGGCAGCCTTGTGCATTGCAAGGCTTATAAATCAAAATCACCAAGGTAAGTTAACTGCATTTCCAGTGGGTGCAGATTTATCATCAGAGGCCTGATAATCATGCAACCAATAAAAAAAGCAATGTGTTTTCCGTGACCTTGGTCATAATTCACCAACACTGACTTGTAACTTTTACTATTATGTCATGCTGAGCATACTCTTAAAAATATTTCAGGATTTTGGGACTTCTGAATGTGTTCATTTCGTAATTTTTTTTAACGTTTGAACTCAATATAAAACTATAAACATCTTATACCTGAAAAACAGTACAGTGGATTGACCTGGCCAAATGGCTCAGTTAGTTAGTGCTGTCCATAGACCCAAAGGCTATGGGTTCAATTCCCGATCAGGGCACATACCTAAGTTGAGTGTTT
The DNA here is from genome assembly GCF_987537825.1 of Furipterus horrens. NCBI lineage: Eukaryota > Metazoa > Chordata > Mammalia > Chiroptera > Furipteridae > Furipterus > Furipterus horrens. The sequence goes on from NW_028327180.1 coordinate 17,000,091, forward strand.
GATTCCTAGTCGGGATGTACAGGAGGCAACTGATTGATGTTTCTCTCTCACACCAGTGTTTCTCTCTGTCTCTCTCCCTTCCTCTCTTTATAAAATCAATAAACATATCCTTGGGTGAAGATTTAAAAAAAAAACTAAAGAAAAACAGGACATAAATGTTTCATAACTTTTCTAAAAATACAAAACTGGCTTGAAGTTTGAGCTAGTCCAAATGCAGAAGCTTCCAAACTCCCTCCTTGTTGGCAATTACTGTGTCTCTTACATCTGGCAATTTATTTAGTTGAATTCCCCACACCAAACATGTAATAAAGCAAGCAGAAATGTCATCAAGGTTAAAATAAAGTCAGAGAAGCTTTCAAGCAGTCCATTCTGTAAGTAGCTTTATTTTGATCTCCCCATGTGAAGAAAGGCCTGGCTGCCACAGATGTTTCCAAGAGGGTGAAAGTGGTTAAGAGATGCAGATATCTTCCTAGGCTTTTTAGAGATTATTGGAAAGAATTGGAAATCTTTTCAAGAACATAAGACAGAGGAAACAGGGGACAGTTGTTGCAACAATGGACAAGCCAAGGTACATTTACCAAACTTGTACCTTGGCTCACAAAGTTAGAATGAGGGAGAAGAGAAATAATAATTTTATATATATATGTAGAGAATTTTTTTTTGGTCTTAGGACAATAGGCCAAGTATCCACAGGATAAAATGCTGAAGAAGTGTACTATTTGAGAAATTGCTTAAAACTGAAAGCCTGAATTAAAATCCTGATTGGCCTCCTTCCTGAATGTATTGGGTTGGCCAGAAAAACCATTTAGAATTTTCCATAAAATAAAAGACACACTTTTCATTTTCACCAATAACTTTATTGATTTAGATATTTTGAGTATGTTGGCTGTCTCCCAGTATTGACTTCTAGTGGGTAGAGGCCAGGGGTGCTGCTAAACATCTCCCAATGCATAAGACAGCCCCACAGCAAAGAAGTATTTGGCCAAAATGTCAATAGTATGAAGAAACTTTGCAAACCACTTTTGACATGTTCGATCAGTCACAGCATCTTCTCCATAGATTGCACAAATCTTTTTTTTTTTTGCATCCCAGTTGAATTTTTACCTTTCTTGAAATAATAAAGCACAATACACTGAGAATGTTGCATATTTCCTCCATCTTCAGTATTAAAATGGCTGCACAAAAATTCACCAATTTTGATAAGCTTTTTTTTTAAATGCACACTGATGTGACAGCTGTCACAATACAATCTAAGAAAATTGCCTCTAGTGAAGTTAAAAACAACTAAGCACTACTAGAGCCATTGTATGGAAAAAACTAAATGAACTTTTTGGCCAACCCAAAATAAGTTTAGGCTAACTATGTAATTTTTCAGAGCCTCTGGTTTTTGCCATTGTTTTTGTTTTATGTTGTTTTCCTTTGTTTTTGTTTTAATCTATAAAATAGACACTATGAACTCTATCTTCCAGAAAGATTATATGAGCTAATGTAGGTAAAGAGACTGAAACATATGTTATATATGAAAATGTATGACATCGAATAGTAACTTTCTGACAAAGTTGGTTATGGGGTCTATATGTCAGAAGACAAAGAACAAAGAGAAAGAGAGGGTGGGCAGGAGCCAGCATACTGAGTCCCACACACCTTGCTGGCCCTGAGTACTGAAGATAGTCCAAGGAGCAATCACTTTGGAGCTTCTCTGACTGCTGGGTAGGAAATGAGTCCATTGAAAACTTAAGATTCTAACAATAGCAGTAGCTGTGCCAGACACAACCATCTCGTTGAGGTGTTCTATCATTACCTATTAGTATTCTCATCATTCTATAGCTGCAGGAACGAAACAAAGGTCAAAGAAATTAGGAAAATTGCCCAGATTATATGCAGCAAATGGGAGGTGTAGAGCCTATGGATATCCTAGAACCAAAATCAAGCCCAAGAGCAGGCGGCAGTGGGCATAGTGTGAGTTCTGCTCATGATGAGCCCTGGATGCGGTGAGGGCATCCCTTTGTGCTTCTAGACACACCTTCTCTGTAGCACCAGCCTTCCCTCACTGGACCAGTATCTGATGCTCCAAGTAGGGTTTTAGGAAAAGATCAAAGTTTTGGCAGAGAAGCAACGATGAACAGCAGGACTAAATTCCAGGAGAGTCCAACTTGAATGAGTGAAATGGCCTCTAACAAGTACACAACACCAAGATGGTGGCTGAGGTTGTTTTATTTTTGGCCATATAATATTATATCTGCGAGAGTGCACAGGGTTAAACCTGAAAAAGCCAACTTTGACATTAACAAAAAGGACGAACATGAGGTCTGGAAACAGCAGTCAAAGCCAAGAAATTAGAAGCTAAATATACTCAGGAATGAATTAAAAAAAAACAGGAGCAAAAACAGAGAGAAATGAAAAAGCCCAGACATTTTGCCTTGAATGGGAATTCAGGTACACTAATGAGTAGAAAAGAGACAGAAACCCAGGAGTCAGCCTTCAATCAGTGGGTGATGGAAACCCATGAATTAGGAAAATGTATATGTTGCAAAATGATAATCAAAATAAGGTTAGTTCACATCTCCTATCCCCTCACACAACTATGATCTTTGTGTGTGTGGTGATAACACTTAAGATCTACTCTCTGAAAAACTTTCAAGTATATAGTACAGTGTTGATTGTAGTCGCTATGCTGTGTAAAACAATGGGATATTTAAAACAATACAAATGCCCCTCATTTTATTGGTCAAGTTATGCTGTTTTTATACTAGAAAGTGTTATTCATTTGTTTAGAAAATAAAGTGAATCGACATTTAGAAAGCTGTTCATAACATACTATCATTTCATTTGGCTAGAAAATAATTATTAATAACATAATGCAATTTCTGTAACTAAATGTGTTTTTAAGTCTGGAAAAGTTAACAAAAAAAAAATAAAGAAGAAGAAGAAGAAGAAAAAAGTTCATAAAAATAAAAACCATGGTTTATATAAATGGTTTTCTATGAATGACTGGATTATGAATATTTTATTGTTTTCCTCATTTTAGTTTCATAGTTCCTGATTTTTCCTTAATAAATCTGTTTTGCCCTTGTAATAATTATGTGATTTCTTACAATGAAAGAATCTAGATTAAAATATCCATCTTTTTAATAGATCCATAAACATTAATTACAGAAAACCAATCTGTTTTTATAACAGAATACTGGTTTATTTTTTGTTTTTGTTTATATTTTTGCTGTTAATAACAAAATATACCAACCTTCCTAGTGTTATTTTTTATATTTAAGAAAACTGATTTGTCACATCTAAAATCCTAAAACCGAGGAACACGGCTAATACTAAATACTTGATCTAGTCTTCATAATTATAGCCTCTGCAAAGTAAAATTATGCCTCTTTACAGGTCAATTTTTTCTAAAGAACCATGGATGACTCAACGTTGGTGTCAACACATGCTGTTGATTGGCTGACTCATTTTCCAATGTAGAAAAATGTCATAATATCAACTGACACTAAAATATGATGACAGATTATTTACCGAGTGAATTGTAGCTACAGAAAAAAAGAAAATAAACCGGAGGAAAATAAAAGATCCTGAAATTGACCGCATCAAGAATTCTGTGTTAATGTAAAAGACAACAGTTTCTTCTGTTCATAAATAATAGTTGGGTGCTCCTGCGATTAATTTTTAGTTTCAAATTATGTTCCAGAAGCACTGTCACAAAACAAGTTTGTTGTTTTAGTTTTCATATTCACTGAGTTTTCTTTAAAGAAACTGCCAAACTCATACCGGCTGTCCCTAAGGACAAGACTAGGCTAACAGTACATATTTCTTTTTGAACTGCTAAGATATTAAAAGGTTAGAGTTGAACTAATCTAAACCCATTAAGTTGGAATAAAGGATTACCATGAAAAGTTTGAATTGTATAGGAAAAAATTAAAACATTTCCATTTTTTCTCCTCAAAATGCTCATCTCTTTTAAGTGTTCTGTTTTTTCTTACACATTAATCATAGATGAGGTGCTTAGCTATCCTGCTGCTCCCTTCTTCCTGGCTCTTCCTCGTGTTGTCAGAGTGGTCCCTGGAACCATTAGTGAAATGTGGATAGAAATAGGCACAGCAGCATAGCCTGTGGTACCCAAACCTCACTCCCTTCCCTATCTTTCTGAACTTCATCCACAACATTAGTGATATTGACAGAAATTCGAGTTAGTAAGAAAGAAAAAAGTGCATAAAATGATTAGATTGCTAGTGAGAATATAAGTTGTCCTAAGTACTCTACATTGTAACACATGGCAATGCTCTTTAAAATCTTCATGCCCTTTGACCCAGTAAGTTCCTAGATCATATTTATATTCAACCAGGTTCAGCACAGCATTATTTGAGTCACAACAGACTCATTTTTTTTTTTTTGGCTAGATCTTTTCTAACTGTGATCAGGTGGTACTCTCAGCCAGAAAAACCAGTGTTAGAGTCACAGTAGACTTTAAACTAATGATCGTCAGTGATTCTCAACCAGAGCTCCAAGGGCTGTTTGGAAATATGGGACAGTGTTTGTTGGTCCTAATGGGCGGGTGCAGTCCTGCTACATACCTGCAATGCCTGGGCTACTTCCACATAAAAAAAGATGTCCCATGCCCAAAATATCAATAATAGAATTTGGCGCTCTTCCCAAATCCCCTCTTTAAGGCCAATGAACCCACCCACAAGTTGCTGTGTATATCACTGGCTTATGCTTCATAGCTATGTCCTTCATTGGGCATTGCCCACTGCTGCAGACCATCTCCTTGTCCACGGTTATTCTTTCTCCCAGAAGGAACCCACAGATGATGTCTGCCTGATAAAGGACACAAAGACCTGACTCCTTTACTTCAACTTGGAACAACCCTATCAGGCCTTCCTATTCCTTCCTATAGCTTTAGATCGGATTGGCTGAGAGGAGTCAGCAGCTGTCGTACTGCAGGTCAGCTTCTGCCTCTGCCTGGTCTTGTCCTCTTAATTTCATCCCAGGAGATTCTTCTGTGAACACATACCAGTAAAACTTCTGCACGCAATTTTCCCTCTCAGAATCTATTTATGACAGTCCCCCCTGACAAACACTGTTTTAGGTCATCCCCTCATTTCCCGCATAAGTAAAGAACAGTCCAGAGAGGGTAAAGATCAAGTTCAAGGTAGAGAGGTAGCTCATTCAGCACTCACTGTACATGCTACACATTAAAAAATGTAAGAAGCTTGAGAAATTGAGAGAGAACTAAAATACAAAGAAAAATATGTTAAAGTATCTATTGTGGGAAATAATAAGTACCCAAAGAGAAGAAAGTAGAATGAGAATAACAAAAGCATTTAAATTTGACTACCCTCAGATATTTTAAATAATGATAGAGCCTGAGAATAAATAACATTGCAATAACAGAAATCAAGAGAATTGCAATAACAGATATCAAGAGAAGACTGTCAAAATATTTTATTTAGGGGAATATTAGTTCCAGATTCCATAACTACTATCCGACTGCCTAAACTATTCACATTTAGTGTTCATCATCAAAACAGAGCCAAAAATAATAATTAGAAATTTCCTCTTAAAGGCAAACAGCTGATAAGATGGAGATTATCCATCAAGGTGAGAGTGAATAAACACAAACCCATAAATTAAACCCCATTCATTTACAACCCTATTACTCTTTCTTCAGAAAAGGTAGCTAGTTCTAGACACCCACTGTTCTCAAAGAAGCCTTACTTATCCCCAATGGTCTCTTCTGAGGCATTTGTCAGTCTTGGAAGACACAATTATACCTCGGCCAATTCCTCCACTCTTATTTTAACATAGTTCTTAAGTACAGTTTTATAATATTTTTACTGTGCAACTTTTATACTTACACTATCTTTGTTCTGTTCAAAGTACAGAAATTCCCTCCATTATTTTCAAAAATCATGCAGAAGGTGCTACAATATAGCTGAAAGTTCCAGTTATGTTGTTAACAACCACCCTTTCCCAAACACACACAAAAAAGGAAAATATTTTGAAATATTTTTTCATGTAACTCCATACTTGGAATGCAAAACTAAGGTGAAAATTCCTAAGACGTTTTTTTCTAAAAGAAACATTGCCTTTATCACCCTGGCTTTCTTAATTTTCTCAGAATCAAAATTAGTATTTAAAAAGCAGGTAATAAAACACACTGAATGAATAGAATTATTATCATACCAAAGCCAACATGATCAAGATAATTTTCCCTAAAGCCTCATTTGAAAATAATTTCATATTTTAATATAAAAACTCACAAATTTTTGCATTTTACTATTTCAAAATATTGTGCCATGCTTAACATTTATTTTAAAACATTTTGAGTAGCACTTTTACCCTATCCATGTCCCAAAACAATCTTGAAAATAATATTTTTTCTAATCTACAATAAAAAAATTTCTGCTTTTCAAAGTCCTAGGGGTAATGAATAAAATACTAGGCTCCTATTTATTAGCTCATGGTATGACAAAATGTTGTCCAATACCATCAGAGAAAACTACTAACTAAAACTTGCTATTAATTTCCTCAGTGTCTTGGTCATCTACATGAAGTTGGGGCAGTCACATGTTAGGACATACTCTTTGAAAGCTGAACAAAGCCAGAGTTATTGTCAGACTATGTTGTGTAAACTATGGTTTGCACCAAAACGTCATCCTCTGACTTATTGGCCATACTTCCTTCATATTGCATGAAACAATCATATGTTTAGTTAAATCTGAAAAAAAGTAACAAGCGTCCCTAATTTGGGGGGTAACAATATGGGTCTCCTCCTGTGTGAAACATGTCCCAGTTTAGAGCTAAGTTGACAATTCAAAGGCTAAGTAAGAGAAGTCAGGACAGCTTGACTTTGTTGGTTTCCAGTTGTACAGCTTGCAATCTCTCTATTACATCGAGGTAACAGGGCACCATAACAGGAACACATTGTTCCATCAGCAGAACAAAAATTGAAGCAGCAGCAGCTTTCTCCAAAACTGTGACTGTTTTCCAAATGTGCATGCTCTAGTTAGGATTAAGGTTGTTTATTCAAACGCTAATAGAAGTTATTGTTACCAGTAGCTAAGTTGAATTCAGAAACTATTCTTTCCTCTCTACCTAAAATATTTGGTGATATGCCTATATCATTTTCTTGAATGTTAGATTCTAAACCAAATATCATCTTGCATCTGTGTGAAATTGTGATTTGACCTTGATCACTGTTTAGCTTGGTTGGCATCATTCCACAAGCACTCTCACCTTTAGAAAATAACATTTTCTTGATATCCTGATAACTATGATTTAGTTCTTCTCTAGTAAGTCAATTTTAAGGCCAGTTCTATAATCAAGGTAACTAAAAGACTGGAAACCCTTGGATCATAGAAATAGCTTTCTGGTGGGCATTGTCTGTTAAAGCTCTATTAAATCATTCCTGGCTTTCTATTGTCTTCACAATGAAATCAGAACTACTTAACTTGGCTTACAGACTCTCCACCATCTGCCTTCAGCTTACTCTTCCAAAGCGCCTCATTTCCCTCTTGAATTCTAGCATCAGCTTAGTGAACTTATTCTCATTCTGGAAGGCATCATGTTCCATTGTGCTCAGAGTATATATATACATTTCTCTCTACCTAAGCACTCTTGCTAGTACTCCCAGAGTGTTGTCCTGCCTTCTGTCCCTGTCTCTGTCTCTGTCTCTGTCTCTGTCTCTCTCTCCCCCATTCTCTCTATGAGGTTATAATGCTCAGCTACGTCAGACAGAATTAGTATTGCCATCATAACACTTCTCTCAAAGCATCTCTCTTACAAAGGCATTCTTGTGAAGATGGAAATATAAATTCTACAAAAACAGACAAAGCATTATTTGCATATAATGAACTTAATAAAGTTAATAATAGGGTTTGTTTTGTGACTATGCCAAGCAGAGAACAGAACCGCAAGGAAAAAAATGGAGGCCTGGCTGGGGGACCCCCTTAGAAGCCCTGGTCATCTACGTTAGTGCTGCCACACCGGTGACCACAGGTTGGTACTTGTCCGTGAACTCTTTGTTACAGGATAGCAAGGATATAGGTGTTTCCACTGGAAAGTAAATCACACACCCTTTCATTCACTGAGAAAGTGTAGCTGCCCCCCAAAAAATGTTAGCTGTATTAACCAATGTGTTTAGTGATTTGCACAGCACAGACCTAGAGCACAATCTGTAACCCATAGAAAAAGAACTAAACATAATAGAAAGGATCATAGAATTAAAATGATGATTATCCAATAAGAATTTGGTATCTGTCAGTTCTATCTAAGATCAGGCTTAACTTATACCCATAACTGCATTCTTTATTTCGTCTTACCTCTGGCATGCTAAACCTAGCTATGATACTAAACAGCCAAATGAGGAAAAATCTCTTCATTCAGAAAACATAGATAAGACATTAACATTATTTCACAATACAGGGGTTGCTCTACATCAGTGGTTCTCAGCCAAAGGTGATTTTGCCCCCTACCTAGCATTTGGCAATAGCAAGAAATGTTTAATTGTCATAGCTGGGCCTGGGGGCAGACAGACAGTTATTGGATAGAGACCAGGGACACTGGCAAACATCCTGTAATACACAGGACTGCCTTCCCCTATCCCCACTCCCCAAAGAATTATCCAGTACAAAATCCCAATAGTGCTGAGGCTAAGAAACCCTGTGACAGATGATCTCGAACGTCCCTTTCATCACTAACATGCTCTGATTCTTTATTGTGATGTTCACAAGAATTGTATTCATTTTAGTAATCTAATAACAAGCGAGCAAAAGTGACTTCTTTCGTGTTAATTTCTGCAGGGAAATAAATTTAAGCTACAAAGAGAATAGGGTAATATAATTTCAGTATAAATTCAAAAATTGAAATGGTTATAATGCTCAGCAACCTTTCATAATGTTGATTTATTCTAATTGAATAAAAAAATTAAAAGGGAGAAATGCCAGAATCTTCTGTCTAAAAGGGCTTATTTTTCTCTATCAGCTATTTGTTTAATCCCATTGTATAAGAAGGTGAAAAACATTCAAGAGCTGTAGATTCAGTCAGATCCTCTGTCCTGATCTGTTACAGAGCCCTAAGCAAGGTTCTGCATTTGGGGTTTTCAGGGGCTTTTTGTTTGTTTGTTTGTTTTCACTGGAAAGCAGAGATACCACTTGAAGGCTACACCCAAGAATGTTTGGCACAAAAATAAAATAGTGTATTATATTCCTTCAGACTTATAGTTAAGCTTTTCTGCAGGTAAAAAAAAAAAAAATTGCTAACATGAAATCTGTTTTACTCTGATGTTCTATATGAATACTCTGAAAATTCTTTAAATAGCATGAATAATCCTTTTAGATAAATTTTATACTATATAGCAAATTTTCTTTTACCAGGTTAAAACACTAATTCAAAAGAATACATATCTTATTTCACGTAAAAAAATTATTTCCTGATCATTTCTGAGACTTGTTTGTTTAATGATGTTATTTTGTCTGTAAGATTCGCCAGAAGTCAGATTCCGGGCCCCTTTGTTTTTGTGAAAGAAAAGACTAAAGATTCTCATAAAGGAAGTCGGTTGTGTCCCCGAAATTACACCCTTCTATTTGATCCATTCCAGCTTTCTCAGCTGGCATGTGCACACTTGAAAAGAAAAGAGAAAACTTCACGTTCTGAGGATGGTCTTTTGTCTTCCATCTCTTTTGGCGGGCAGAAGTGATTTTGTCCCTGCATCCTCCAATATAGGTTTGTCAAGTGGCTCCTAAAGCACTTACCCCTGAATATTTGGATATTGCTCTTAAGTGTTAATCAAAGTCAATAGATCTTTCATATTCACAGACATAAACAGATAGGGTTTTGTAAGTCTTACATAAATAGTAATGACTACATGCTAAGCATCAGATGCAAAATGAGTAATCATGATTATTATTTAAATTTAAAGGTCCAGGATAGAAATATCAAGGCCATCCGCAGAAACTGCAGACTAGATTTCAAAAGGCAATATGGATAACTAGAAAGGAAGCAGATAAGTTTCCAAATGTATGTGAATGAGTAATAAAAACAAAATAAAACAATACTAGCATCCTGACAAAATGCTAATGCTTTGACCCATTAGTAGAAGGTAGTGATAACAACAAAGTCTGTGTAGTCCCAGCTCTATCTAGGAGATATGTGAATGACTTCATCTCTATATTTTGATTTCCTGACCTGTAAAAGAGGATTTTATAAGTACTGAACTTACTGAAGCATAGAAAATATAGTTAATAATACTGTAATAACTATGTAAGGGACCAGGTGGGTACTAGACCTATCAAGGGGGAACACTTCATGAGTTATATAAATGTGTAACTGCCATGTTGTACACCTGAAACTAATACAGTACTAAATGTCAATTGTAAGTGAAAAAAATTTTTTTAATTTTAAGTACTGTACTTCATAGAATTAATGTATCAAATGAATCCACACATTCATGTGTTACCTGGTGCTTGATACACAGCATGTGGTTAATATATATTGATTATGATTCAGAAAAATGATACAAAAATTACTCGGAAGTCTAGACTGGGGGTTGGCCAACTACAGCCTGGCCCACAAGCCAAGTCCAGCTGGCCACCTATTTCATAAATGGCCTTCTGGAACACAGCTATGACCCATTTACTTACGTATTATCTGTCCCTACGACAGCAAAGCTGAGTTCTTGTGGCAGACAGTATATGGCCTAAAAGCCTAAAACATTTACTATCTAGACCTTTACTGTTTCTAAGTATCTGCTGCCCTGAAAAAAAAGACAATAAACACGCTGATAATCATGGAGAAGCAGAGCACATGTCCCCTCTGGTTACATCTACTCAAAGCTTTTTAGAGAATAAGCTTATCCCACAAGGACGAAGAGGGAAAAAAATCTTTTCTCCTCCAAAACAGGGTTCTTGCAATGGAAAGTTACCGTCGTGGCCATTGTCTCTTTTAGGGGTTTAAAATACGACCATTTTCAGAGTGTTCTTGAGAGACTGTTCAGCGCTGTAGTTACAAGCACAAACGCTGAAGCCAGGTTTCTTGGTGCAAATCCAGGCTCTGCCGATAAGTAGCTATGTGACCTCAGAAAATTAATTAATCTCTCTGTAGCAAAGATTAAATAAATTACTAAAAACACCTCTTACTTAATGTCAGTAATCCATTCCTAAAAACTGAAAGTTGTGTGCACGAATGCTCACCAGACCACATTCTTTTTAAATGAGAAAATCCCCATGTGGCCCACCTCACAAACCCCACGCTCCGCTTTCACCCATCTACACAACCACTTTGTCCCGGGTCCCCAACAGCCAGTTACACACAACACTAACCCTCCCTGTGTGTGTCAGTTCTTGCTGAGGCTTTCATCTCTGCTGTCTCCTGAAAACGAGTTTTTGAAAGTGGGGAATACAGAATGATATGTGTATATTCAAAGGTTCTACATACATATTTGTTTGCAATAACCGAGTGGTGGTGGTGGTGGTGGTGGAAACTTCCAGTCAGACTGCTGGGGGCCACTATGATCTACACCATCTCTTACTGGTCTGAAGTTAAAACGGAAGTGCATGAATACCTGTCAGAAAACAATGGAGTCAGAAGCAGTGCTGGGGAGGCGGAGTATGCTCTCTAGGTTTGGTGGCATTCGGGACCTTCAGCAAAGGAAACACCAGTGTCCGGGCAGCTGGAAGTTCCTGGGCCGTTAGTTTAGGGCCAGTCCTTCTCCATTCCCTCCTCTCGTGAGAACTTGAGGCTTATCTGCTCCAGGAACAGGTATTTTCTGTCCCACTCCCCACCACGTTCCCCCAGCTACAGCCGGCAGTAGCCCTCCAACCTCCACATCATTCAGCTCCAGCCACGTTAAGCACTAGCTCCGCAGGGCTTAGGGCAGGGATGTGCTCACTCCTAAACGCCAGCTGCCTGCTTGGGGAGTGGAGGAGGGAGGGAAGTCGGAAAGTTCACCGCACGTTCTCGTTGCCACAATAGTCACCTCTTGTCATTTTTGAGAACATCCCCAAGTAGGAAATGAAAAGTGGTAGGAAACAAAAATTCCTTTTCATTTACCAAGAACATTTTTATATGAAATATTTAGAGTACTGAAAATTTTAAGTTAGCACAAAATTACTTTTCGTTGTATTATGAAAATAAATGCTTGATCCAAAGATTCCTAATTTTTTTTTTTTGCTTCAGAACACCCTTAGTATCCCAGTATCTTTTTACAGCACCTATAGACCAAAGAAACGCCTAACAATTTTGCTTATTAAGTAGTTAGGTCTAAACAACTTAAGTGTTTATATACTATTTATATACTTAGTAGGCTTTGAAAAAATAATAAACATTAAAAGAAAGAAAACATTTTAATTCTTCAATTACAACAATTACTAATAGGACTGTGCGCCTTTGCAGAACACACAATTCTCAAATCTTAGACTCAGCCTGCACCCCACCTCTTTTTCCTGTTCCAAACTGATGTTTACGTGGTCATTTTTTCTCTAAGGAACCACCAAAAATCCAGCTTTGTAAAGATATGGGATCACTGATAGGAATGTAGAACTATCTAGTATAGAAATTGTGAACTAGCTGAAGCTAATAGTCTGTGCAATTTCTGACAGGTGACAAGCATCCTTGAATATTTTAAATATTCTGCAGTGACCTTGTGAGTTCATTCCAGTGCTGCCGGGTGTCTCAGCACATGGTTTGAGGACCGTGGGTTTCAATTGTATGTAATGAAGCAGTCACACGACATTGTGGACAAATTTACCGAACAGGAGTTTGTGTGCATGAGAGTGTTTTCAGTTGCACTTATGTGTACATCTTTGGGTGCCACGTTGATTGTGGGAGCAATTATTACATCCTTAAGTTGATGCTCGCGGGGTCAGATGTCCATCTTGCCACTATTGTGCCTATCTTCTGAATCTAAGTTCCTTTTACTCCTCCAAGCACGCACATTTTCTAGGTCCTTGGTTTCATTTTCTAATTCTCAAAGTTTACTTAAGGAGAAGAATATCAAGGAAAGATATTAATTACAAGAGACAGTATTTCTCCTTGCATATAACTAGAACGTGAGGTTGTTTTGTCATTTGTGTCAATCAATCTGAATTATCAAATGAAAACAATGTTATGATGTCAAAAGCTGATTTTACCATTCGATTGCAGCTTATTTTGTAGAGAACCATGAAAATACAATGGAATAAATATATGAAAACATTTACTGATTCTGAATTATATACAGACCTGATTCATGTGCAATTAAGTGAATTTTAACATAAAAAAATCCAATTTATTTTAAAACATAACTCAGAAGATATCATGCAATAGCTCTTCATGTTGTGATCACTCACATACTCAGAAAAATATATTAGTCCTTTTTAGAGACACACATAGTATATTTATATTAAGTACGTCTATCTTATCACTGGGTCATTTGTAATACATACAAAGCTAAGTCACAAGTAATTCAAAGGGAGTCTAAATTTCTTGTTTCTGAGTTGATCCAAATAATTACAACTCCATTGTAGTGACTATTACCTCAGACAACTGTACTAAAGAGACTGCACTTCTTTTCATGCCTCCCAATGATCTTTTGAAGCATTTGGTGGTTGATATAGCAAACAGGTTTTATATTTCTAATTTCACTTCAAGCTTGAACATGATTGTTTTTCTGTTTACTCTCCAGTATTACTCTAGCTCCCTGGTACTGACTAATTCTTTCAACAAATAAATAATCCAATTATGCAATTGCCATTTTTTCTATGTGTAGAAAAATGTGGTAGGATTTAATTTGCCCTGTGTGTGCAGTTATGAAATCTGTCATCAGTAGAATCTATATTTGCAAGCATTTTAAAGAAGACAGGCCAAGGAATGCTTATTAATATAAGCATCCTCCCTATAACCTCTTTTAAGCCCTTTGAGATTTTGTTCTGGGCTCTTATTCTGCCTCCAGAGCTGCTGCATGCTAAGCTTGTCTGTCTCACACTGGTGAAGAACTGGAGGCCTCTCAGAGAAACTGTGCTATCAAAGAATGGAAACTGGTCTTTGATTCAATCCTATTTTATTTCTAACATTTAAAATCACAAGTGCAAAATGAAACTGGAATATTGCCCAAGAATATCTCCATTCTTAAATGAAGAAAGCACACACATACATGCGCATGCGTGCACACACGCGCAAACACACACACACAGTGTTCTGCCTGCAAAATGCTCACCGAAAGATTTTCTGGACAGTTCTTAGACAGTATCTGACATATAGTAAGTAGCAAGTGTTAATTATCATTATGTTTGTTGTTATTGCTTGCAGAGTCCTGCCTTTCTTTAATGCAGGAAAGGCTGAGATGGCAAGAATTAAGAGAAATGGATAATACATGAAGTTATTTCAAAACAGTATCTCTGCTATACAGAAAATGGTGGAAGGAAGGTAAAGTAAGCCAGGAAAGAATATTGTTTCCTATATGTCCTCCCTCGAAAAATATCCTTATATCTCTTTATGAAGATCATCATCTCTTCTAATAATTATCTCATAGGCTCTGAGGGAGAGTAAAATCATTCAGCTAATACACCTGTGTACTTTCAAGGGTGGGACCCAACAAACAGCTTCAGCCTACATTTAATTTTTTGTTTGGCATAAAATGGGAAACAAATCCATAGCTTACCCATTACTTCCCACAATCTCTTTACTGTCACCCCCATCTAGAATATTCCACTCATTCACTAAGGTCCCCTTCAGAGTAACAGTTTCCCTCTGGACTTGGTGGTAGCTCCTTTTACTACAGGTCAGAAATCCTTCACTTACCTTCAATATTAAGGGGACTGGATAACACTTGCAATAATACACGGGCCATCTTTCCAGGATGCCAGTGGCCCCATCTTCACCCCCTGAATAACTACCTCACTGTCCTCTCTTTCCCATGGGGTCAGGAATGCTGCCCAGCAAATATCACATGGGTGCGGCCCTTTTTCTCCAGCTCTGATTCCTATCAGCCAAGATCAGGAGTAGAGTCAACAGCTGATGATAATTATGTTAGCAACTTGCCTTGATTTGCTTTGTTTATTTTTTTTGCAGGGTCTTTAATGGCAGGTGGCAATACAAAAGTAGCATTCCACTACTTCACTGGACAGGCCTAAAATCACAGTGTTGTTGTTCCCTTTCTTTTAAGTATTAACAAAACACTTACATACCTAAGCAGTGATTTATCTGTCCATATCACTGGGAGAAACCCCTTGGTTCTTCAACCTTCTGGTCTTAAGAGCACTTTATGCATTCCCCAGAGAATTTCGCTTACGTGTGTTGTATACATTGAGATTTGTCATTAGAAATTGAAACTGAGGCTATTTTGAAACAAAATAAAACAAAAGCATACATTCTATTGATTGCAACTGCTCTTGAATTTTTTTAAGCGTATGCCATTAGCCACCACAGAAATTATGTTCTCATTGTGCACTTATGAAGAAAAGTTACTGGGAGGTCTAGGAGTGCTCTCATTCCTAAACTTTGACACATCCCCATCATGCAAAAGAAGGGTTGGTCATTTTAGAAATCCTCAGGATTAAATGTAAATATTAAAATTATTTTTCTATATACTCTTCTCCTTTTAATATGTCTGGGAAGATTATGAGGAAATGATGATATTTAGAAAATTCTAGAAGGGCTACAAATGTAAACTCTTTCCTCATGAGTAGCTACTTCCCAGGAGCTTGAAGGTCACCAGCAAAAACTCTCTCCAAATCTAGTTCTATCTCAATTCACTGAGATCCATTAAGCCATACGTGATCTCTGGAAATCCTCATCTGTATTCCATGTGCCAGTTCTGTACCAAAGACACTGATGCTGTTCCAAGCGTAGGTCTTCTCCCAACAGTCGCAGAGCCTGGGGTGAAAGAATATCTAGAGACCCTAGTTCCATGGCCCACAGCATTTCTGTTCCCACTCAGAGCTTTTTCTTGCAATGTACGGGGCCTCAAGAACATCCATCTGCACACCGCTACCCACAAAGCCCGTCTTCATCCACACCTCTGCAGATAACCATCCAGTGGTCGTGCCTTGGGCCCAAGGGAGCACACACCAGTGGTCTGCCCTTACAACTCCCAGGGTGAAGGGAACCATGCTGCCTCTGGCAGGAGGCTTAGGGCTTTTTAGACAAAGAGTTCCTGGAAAACGTAAGTGCATTCCAGGGTGGAGGACACAGACTCTGGTTAGGCACAGGGCCTGGCACTGCAGCCTTCTCACCTGTAGGAAGAACCTACAAGGGAGGACCAACGAGGAGTCCTGGAAACCCGGGGGCCATCAGCAGAGGCCTGGTTGTCCAGCCTGAGGGATAATCCTGCTAAGAGCAAACTGCACAAGGATTTAGAAAATCCTGGAGAAGATCCCAAAATTAATCAATGCATCCTTAAAGCCCTGTTCACTTTTAAAGACCATCTCTTGGTGATTTGGGTTCTCAACAAACTCATTAGTAGAAACTAATTTTTCCCAAAGGTTTCTCCAGTTTTTCTGAGGTTTGCCAAAACGCTGCCTCATATATGTCCACAAATCAACTTGTCACTGCAATCAGTCACCGCTCTGTCTTATACTGGGCAATACACACCTCCTGCCCAGGCTCTGTAGCTTCAGCTTCACTGGAGAGGACACTCCAGCGTCATCGCAAGATGTCGATTCAACATGGGAGGAGACAGATACCGTGTCACTCCCGAGTCGGACTGCACAACCAGTCTATCGGCGGTGCAGATAGACTCTTAAGAAGCTACACCATCGTCTCTCGAGACGGACGGCTGCCGCCGACGATGACGACCCACCACCCACAAAGCCATAAAAAGAAGCTCTACTCTTCACACTGTCCATCATCAGAACTCTAAGGTTCAAGCCAAGGGTGCTGACTGCAGGTATTCCTAACACTTCCAGCCCTAAGAATCTGACCTATTCTGGGAGCCTCGTGGAAAAGAATGGCATCCTATCCAATTCTGGGTCACATTTCATCAGCTGAGTTCCCAAATAGCCCTATTTATGCCCCAAATTTCAAAAGAAAAAGAAAAAAAGCCTTTCTTGTATAGTTCTGCAAATTTCTGGACCTCTCTTCTTTGACTATGAAGCTCAAAGCCAACACTGCACATTGATATAGGGGCAGACACCATAACATAATGCCACAGTCCATTCGTTTAAACCCCTCATGTTTCTATGTCTCCTGTAAAACAACATATATTATATCCATACATATGAATGGATATAACTAGATAAAAGTTTCGAGGAATGAGGTAAAGGGAAGACATGTGCCCTGTTACAAATCTATTAAGGAGAACAATTTGAAGCCTGGCTATTAAAATAATTTAACATCCACTGGCAAAAAAAAAAGAAAGGAAGGAAGAAAGAAACTTTTTAAACATATCATAGAGAAAATTAAAATGCAAGAGTCTAAAATAGGTTAGTATTTTTCCTGAGGAATTAGTTATATAATGAAATGGTAAAAATAATAGGTATACTGGTAAATGGTTCATTAGAAAATCTATTTTTTATTAGAACACTTATTTTTAAAACACAAAGATTTAGTTGACAGACATTATGTAGGTATTATTTCTTATTGTTCCCATCAACTTATTAAAAGTAGCATAAAAATAACAATGACAATATCCAGACCAAGAAAACATATGTGACTCAACACATGAGTAAACACAGAAATCTTTTTTTCTGTTTTAAAATGCATCAAGCACCTGTTTTCCACACAACATATTTTACAAAACCAAAAGTTCTCGCTTTGAATTCTCTTTCCACTTTGTATGGTAAAACAGTGACCCCACTACACCCAAAATAAAGTTTCAAAAGTGTTTGATGGCTTTTTTATCTCTAATTTTTGTTGTGTAGTCACTGTTGAGAGATGTAATTATTTGATGTGTACTTATGATAATAATTGTACAGCTTAATAGAAATTTTTCATTTTTTATCCTTTTCATGATCATTTTAATCCATTTGTTAACCAGGCTCTGCAAGTTTATATAAAAGTAGATCCAAGATGTTTATGGCCAAGACCTTTCTGGAATTTATGTGCTGTTCTCTATAAGATGACTTGATTTTCTAATAACAAAAGCTGCCACCCTTGTTAAAGGGTCACCAACTGCTGTAACATTTAAATGACACTGTTGAATTTTAGACCCTAGTCAAAAGTGCTACAAATTAAGCAGTGTTATAATCTGGTTTTCTCTGATTCAGAACTAGCAATTGATTGCTGATCAGTTAGTGTTCTTACCCTGACACACATCGTATGGAATGGCTCTAGGTTTTAATTTCCATGTTGATTCCAATACACTAACCATGAGTGAGCATCTTATAAAAAGCATTCAGTCTACTGTAAAGGAGACTCAAGGACTTTATTAAATTTTCTTCTAATTAACTGTTTTTATTATTGGAAATGTGGGAAAGAGATGGAGTCTCAGAGAATCTAAATCAGAGATCCATTCAAAAGTGATTGGTATTAGTAAATTGTATGTCATTTTGTGGTTGGAAGCAAATTTATTTATTCATCCTACTTTACTGTATTGAAAATATCCATTTTTGTCCTCTCCCCTGTTATAGAGAAATATCTGTAGCGTTTCTTCACATCCCACCCAGGAGTCAGGAGAGTAATGGAGAGTGAAGGTTCTAAAGGAGAGAATGGATGTTAGGACATGAGTGTGAAAGAATCTATCTCTAGAGACAAGATTGAAGAAAAAAAATGGTGAGGCTCCATTGATCATACTATATGCATGGGGGGGGCAGGAGAACATGGGTTGGGGACGGGGTGTTAATTCCTTCATCCTTCCCCACCCTCCTCCACGGCAGTCAGATTTGCACTGATTTCTGAGGCTCTCCTCGCCTCCTTCAATTCCTTCTCCATTTCATTCCGCGCCAGTGTTTGCCTCGATAAATCTCTTGTATTTCTAATCTTGTCTCAGCATGTGCTTCTGAAGGTTTTATCCACATGTGGGTCAGAGCATGTGCAGGGTGAGTTTATATCCCTGGATCTATGGTGACAGGAGCAATAATAGAAACTGTCCCCTTATCACATGTTTAAACAATTTGGTAATGTTATGCCTCGATATTATTTTATTTGTTTCTTGGCCTTGGGGTTCATTTAACTTGGTTCTATGAGTTTATAGTTTTTATCAAAATTGGAAAAGTCTGGCCATTATTTCTTCAAATATTTTTGGGTTGCTTTACTCAGGAAGTCCAATTTCACTTAGTTTAGCTTGCTTAAAGTTGTCTGCAGCTCAGTGATGCTGTTTTGTCTTTTTTGTGGGTAGGTTTTTGGTGGATGGGAAGTTAGTCTTTTTTCCTCTCTTTATTTCATGTTGAGTAGGTTTTACAGCTATATCTTCAAGTTCACTAATTTTTTCTTCTGAAAATTCTAACTTGTTCTTTATCCTATATAGTATATATATATATATATATATATTTTTTTTTTTTGGTTTTTCAATTACAGTTGTCCCCTTTTCCCCTAATTCTCTCCCCCACCCAACCCACCCCCTCTCCCGAAATCATATCCCTCCCCGTTGTCCATGTCCATGAGTCTTTCATACAGGATCTTTAATTAAACCCTTCCCTTACTTATCCCCCTTCTCTCCCTCTCCCCTCCCCCCTATTGACTGCTATTCTGCTCTTTGTTCTATTTAGTTCCTTTGTTTGTGTTGTTCTTTAGTTTCCTGTATTAGGTGATATCATATGGTATTTTTCTTTCTTTGCCTGGCTTATTTCACTAAGCATAATTCTCTCTAGTTCCATCCATGTTGTTGCAAATGGCAGGAGTTCCTTCTATAGTATATTTTTTACTTCAGACATTTTATGTTTTGTGTCTAAGAATTCACTTTTAATTTTTTATCTTTCATATCTCTACTTAGCAAGTTCAATCTTTATGTAGCTTCTATACCTCTAATAACAGTTTTAATGTATTTGCTACTACTAATTATATCACCTGGGTCATTTCTGAGTCAGTTTTGATTAATTGATGTTCTCCTTTTTATGGGTTATATTTTCCTACTTCTTTGTATACCTGGAGTTTCTAATTGGATGACAGACACTGGATTTTTACCTTTCAAGGGTTGTATATTTTTGTGTTCCTTTAAATAAGCATGAGCTTTGTTTAGAGTGCAGTACAATTCCTAGGAAACTGATTCTCTAAGGCTTTCTTTTAAGTTTTATTAGGCAGAACCAGAATAGACATTAATCTATAACAGGCGTCAGCAAATTATGGCTTTTGGGCCAAATGTGGCACCGAGGCTGTTTTTGTATGATTCATGGGAAGGAGAAAAATCAACAGAAGCCCTGTGTCATATACAAAGTCTAAATTATTTACTATCTGGCATTTCATAGAAAAAGTTTGCCAGTCCCTGGTCTAGGGCTAATCTTCCCTCAGTCTTGAGGCAACACCCTGATAAATTATAAGAATTACAAGGTTTTCTATTCTGGCTGGTAAGAATATAAACTATTTCTGGCCTGTACAGTATGTGCAGGTTGTTTTCTCTGCTTCTCTTGGCTTGTTCTTTCCCTGGCCTTGACTAGTTTTATCACACACATATTCTGATAGCATTCAGCTGGAAATGCAAGGGGGCCCCACTACACGTATCTGGGGCTATCTCTTGGTACAGCTCTCTGTATTCCAGTACTCTGTTCCATGAATCCTAGCCTTGCTCACCTCCGACTCTCAGCTCCACGATGCAACTCAGGAAGACTCCTGGACTCCCCTTCCCAAGGAGAGCCTCTTAGAAATTCTCTCCAGACAGCAAATTGGGTTTATCATACTCTCACAATCACTGCCTCATCCTGTCCTGTACTGCCTAGTGTCCGATGTCTGAAAACTATCATTTTATATATTTTGTCTGGTTACTCCATCATGGCCATAGGTGAAAGCTTCCATTATTTTCCTTCAAATCTCTGGTTCTTCTAGTTGAAGAATATTCAGAGACTGCAAGGCAAGTGCCTAAAGAAAAAAAGAGTAACCATTCTATTCTTTTTAACTACTTATCTATACACCATTATCTTCTCAATTCAGTGAAATTAAATTTTTTTAAAAAAACACAGAAATTTATTGCTGATAACTGTAACTATTATCAGTTATGTCCAATTTTAAGTTTCCTGTTTGTCAAAGTAGTCTCATCATTCTCACTGGTCATTTATAAGTAAACATCACATATTTAATCTTATAAAATAAATATATTCTAATACAATACTATTTATGTATTGGTGTTCTGTGAATATTTGTAAGTCAAAGCAAGGTTCTGATGCAAACAAAAAAGTTTGAAAACACTGATTAGGCAGAAATACTTTCAGCCTTGTGGTGTTAATATCTAAAAAAGATTTCCAAAGGCACAATGGTGCAAAGCCTAAGGCAGAGATCAAGAGCCACCAAATGGGTGAGAAACTCTGAATTCCAACACTAAAATGGAAAATTACTATATCTCAGTATCTTTCAGGTACAAATATTCTTATCTCTAGAACCATTGTTTGGGTTGCAAAAGTCTTGATATTGTTACTTTGGCAACCCAATATCTTTACATGCTTAATCATATGAAATGTGGGCATTCTTTGTCAGTGTTTTAAAAATGTCTTCATATTTTTGATCCTCTATAGGATTTCATGCATCTGACCTCTTATCCCATCCAACTTCTTCACCATTTTTTCAAGATAGGCCTAGACCACCAAAGACTTAATCTTTGCCAGAATTAACATTTGTCCCATACTCACTGAGGTTTCTCTGTCCACCAATAATGAAATGAACAGCCGGAAATTACATCCAGAGATTGATTTACAGTGTCAATAAATTTGCTATCTCCAAGGAACTCCTTACTACAAAATTATTATCTAATTAAATTAAAGGGTGAAAGCACAAGAGCCTTCCTAATTCAGGTCACAATAACCCATCAACGAAGACAGTAATAGCAATACATTGAATATCTCACCAGATTTTTTTTTAAATCCTTGGGTCCCTGAATACTCTAATTAAATAGCCCCTACAGCCTTCAGTGTGTTGCTCTGGGCTTATAATTTGTGCTTATTTGCTACAAAAAAAAAAAGAAGATTTTATTTCCGAAACAATCCATCAAAACATGAATAATTAAATTTTCATATGAAAAGTTCATGTGAAAAATGTTTTAATTGGTTATCACAATAGAAGGAACATTTCCTCAGATATGGAAATAATGAAAGTTCTCTTTTAAAATGTTAATTTAGAAACTTAAAATCTATACCTTAAGCTATGTACATCAATGTATATTCTTTATAGTTTATAAGCATGAAATGTATTTACAAAGAAGCTCTGTTCATTACTTATTTTACAACATAAGATCTTACAAAGATATAATATATTGTTCTGATAAAAATTATAAACACAATTTTCATGAGGAAATACAAAGTAGTTTAATCAAGTATTCACAAAGGAGACATAAAATATAAAGTGAAGTAATATATTTAAAGGGAGGACTTTAAATTATAATTTATTTAAAACTAAACACATAGAATGAATCTAACTCTTAGAAAAATGTTTATTTTAAAACTTTGCTTCTATTCTGATGAAGAAAAACAAGGCAAAGCCAAGGAAATTATAGTACTACTATAGCATGATATAGATTTTTAATAGTGTACACTAACAAAAGTTAAGAATAATAAATAGCTTATTTGCTGAAAATAGTCAAACAAATTTCTCTGCAATATTTCATTCTCAAAAATCACTAGGGACATCAAGCAGAGAAAAAATTTTTAACTTATAAAGACACATAGCTCAGATAATCTATGATGTGTCATTTAAAGCCCTTAAAAATGAAAACTAAAGAGAAAAATAGAATGAATTTGCCAGCTGTGCTGCCAAAAAAAAAAAAAAAAGGCAAAATAATTTTTTATATGGATTATCATCAATATTTACCTGGAACATATTTATTTCCAGGTGAGATTTCCGGAAAAGCATACGTGAATACACTACATTTTTGGAGCTGAAGAGCTTCTAGCAACCAGTTTTATATAACAGGTTAAGATCTCTATGGTTGTCTGTGATATGAAGAGCATGCAGGCCAGGTCCAAGTGGAATGCATTATTTTAAATGTTTTTGAAAGGATTTGCCTGGCAACAATTTTTAACATCTTGGAAAAGAAAAATTACTGACTCTAGCTATCTTCCCCAGGATTATCATACTCATAAATCATTCATAAGAAATACCTAGATCAGTGCCTAGCACAAAAGAGATAATCAATAAATATAATTCCTCTCTTTTTTACCCCATCCCCACTCCTTCCCTACCATATGCTATTCAGTGGTTTCCCTGAGGTGTTTCAGGAGCCCAAGCCAGTAAAGTACTGAGATGAGGGAGAGGTCAAGCAGGCTGGCTTTTTGTGTAAGCTGCTCTATTTTTATCTGTCTTGCATATTGGTATCCAGTTAAAAACTTTTTTGAATAAAGGGTTCTAATTACACTACTGGGAGAAAAAAAAAAAGATGGTCTCTGTCCTGCAAAAGTAAAATTCAGTCCCAGTTTTCTCTTTCTGGGGTGACCTCATGTCCTCCAATAGCTTTGATTACCTTCCGTGCATTGATGCCCAGATCTCTCTCTCAGCTCCATCTCTATTTTTCCCAGAACCCAATCCATCACAAAGTCCTGTGAATCATAAACATCTCCAATCCCACGCCACTCCACTCCTACCTCCACTGCTTTAGTTCAGGTCCAAATTACATTTTGTGTGGACTGCTGCAATAGCATAGAGCAGAGAGTTCATTCGAGCAGTGATATGGAGTATCTGTGTCACTGGGGGAGCTCTAGGAGGCATCAGGCCAGACATGAGGTGACGAAGACTTGGAGGGCAGCAATGGGAAGGAAAGGGTGAGTGTAATATCAGCTACCCAGGAAGAGCCAAAAGATTTGCTAACTAACTGACCATGAGGGGAAGAGAGAGAGCAAGGAGTCAAAGCAACGAAAATTTCCAGGTTAAGTAAATTGGAAAATGGCTACAGAGATTGATTATAGAAGGAAGAGAGTCATCAAAGAAGATGCAGGAAATTGACTTGAAGTTGAAGGAGAACTTCACAGCAGTAAGAATTAAAATGGCAATCGAAAAGTATATAATTTACATAAAATATTATCATAAAGTATATAATTTACCATTATAGTTATTATTAATAAAACTTTGTTATTCATTCTTACTATTATTATTCCTACAAAGAAATATAATACAAAAGCCATAAGGGAATAATTAATAACACGAAATGATGTAAACATTAAAAGGACATGAAAACACCTCTCTGGGCCATGGGGCCTTTTCTGCACCGCTGTGGCCAATAGAGCAGTGGGGGCAGTCTGGGACAGAGTCGTTAGGCTCATGCCCAGCCCATCCTCAGAGTCCTCAGTCTAAGCTCTACCCCACACCCGCCCTTTTCGAAACCTCCCCTGTCCCCACACCCAAGGCTACATCTGCCTGCATGAAAACTTGGCTGGAGCCGGGCTCCGGCACCATGCCCTCTCGGACCCGGGGAGGACTCCTGAGAAACCTTCAAGGGTGCTGGATAGAAGTAATTGGGCATGGTAGTTCAGATCGACACACTAAGCATCCATTCTTTGTTATAGGAGCTAAAGGTGTGTCAGTGGTGGGTAATCTAGTTTCAGCCAAGAAACCCCACAGGTGTGTTCTTCAATTATATTTTATTGAATTCAATAGACACTGTTGATAATAAATAAAAGATCCTCCCCGTCTCCACCCCCCCGACAAGAAAACAGACATAAAACAGAAATATTCACTGGATTTGCCAATGAGGAGATCATCAGTGATTCAGAGAGCGGAGTGGAAATGGAAGCAAGTCCACAAAGAACTGATATGAGTGGACAGTAAGAAATGCAGGTAGTGATAGATTTTAAGTAGTATGGCAGAGAAAGAAAAAACTGGGAAAGGAAAATATTAGGATAAAATGGCTTCTTAAAGAGATTATAAGTCATGTAAAGTTTGCAAAATCTTAGAAGACAGTGAGTAGAAAAGAACCATCCATTTAATAAGTCAGGGAAATTTTCCCTCTTTATAAATAAGTCTCAGTAGAAGACAGTAGCCTCCCATATGTAAGAAGGTATGTAGAGAAATCCGTGCTGATGTGACATAGGCCATATCCCATCTACTTGGATATGTGTCTGGGTCACTGGCTGAGAGGGCAATGGCAGGGGTATTGCAAAGAAATCTATCACCCTACTCAATGTCATAGGTCTGCTACCTTCCAAGGTAATATTTTCCTTCATACTTTCAATTTAACATTTTAACATTTTTAAAAAAGTAGATTCTATAGAAAGTTATTTGATGACACCAAATATTTAGAGTATGGCACTCATCAAATAGCCTACCTTAAGTCAAATGTCAGCACAAACTTTAATCACCAAGATGGCCAGATAACTGACAGTACATTTGATATTCAGTATTTGTGAAGTCATCTCCTGAAAAAATGCACACTCTCAAATTTAGCAGGAGTCAAAACATGCAGGTTACTCACTGACCCTCACCATTTCCTAAACAGAGAGTTCTTGAAACTTGCTCTTCAGTTCACAATAATAGCCTCCCAAGAGCTTCTAAAGCAAATAGGAAGAAATGGGGGAGTGAATTTGTGATGGGAGGAGGAGATACTGTATATTTGGAAAACTCCATTTAAATAACGCAGTTTTAACAAATCCCCTTCCCAGATCCCCATCCCAGAAGACTGAAATGCAGTAATTAGAATGGGTGGGCTGAGAAAGTCAACTAAACACAGATTGACAGAGCAGGCATCCCAGGAATGTCCTTATTCCAACAATGTCTTTCTTTATAGAGCAAAGTGTTCAGCGAAGCTTTTCAATAAGCAGTAACACGCTGCTAAAAGAATAACCCATCACCACCAAGAACTTCTAATTTAAAGGTACAAAAACCAGTGTGACAATTAGTCCTGTAATTCCCAGAGAAAACAGCGAAACAGCTATTCTTCACGAGTCTTGTAAATCACAACCATGGCAAATTAACATGTACCGTCCTCTGGGTCAACTGCTTCTCAGAATGAGGCCAGGGACTGGGAATTTGAGCTCTTACATTAGAACTAGAGAAAATTGATACAATAGCTTTGTATCGAAGTTAGACTTCTTAGAAAGTCTAAAAGCAAATCTCAAGTAATAATAATATATATCCCTGCATCTTGTTATACTGTTCTTACTGGTATTCTCAGAATTTTCTGGCCTGTTTTCTATCCTCACAATGATCAAAAATTCATTGATTAAGAATGGTCACCACTGTGTATGTGTGCATGTGTTGTGTTTGGGTTGTTTTGTTTTGTTTTTTTCTGATTCTACACTGAAGACAATGCTGAAAAGAACATTTTTTTGCTATGAACAACCACTGAATAAGGCTAACACTGGCTATATATGTGCACTATTTCCAACAGTCTGCGACCAATTTATAACATATACACTGAATAAATCAAAAAGTCCTGATGTACTATCTAAAGCCAAAAATGTAGGAGTGGGCCCATTATAATCTTGAGGGCTGTTAATTTTATCATATGTCAAATAGCAGATGGAATTAGATAAGTTCAAATCCCAGCTCTACTACTTAATTTCTATAATCTTGAACAAATGACTTAACTTCTCTATACCTCAGTCTCCTCCTCTGTAAAATGAGAGATGATAATCGTTCATACCTCATGAAATGAATTAACACATGAAAGCAATTAAAACAGTACCTGTCTGGTAGTAACTGCTCAGAAAACGTTCTCCATGGTAATCAAGAGAACACTTGATAGCACCTCCTAGCTTCCAGACCTGTGATTGTATCAAAATTATGTGCCACGTATGCTCTGTTTGCTATACAGTATTCCCTCACTTATCGTGGGTATTACGTTCTAGATACCACCACCCCACCCCACCCACAATAGGTGAAAATCTGTGAAGTAGGAACCTTACATTTATTTTAGTATTTATATATATATTAGGGCTTTATAAACCCTTCCCACACACTTATAAACCATTCCCAGTCCTTTATTAACCTTTCCCACTCCCTTATCAACCTTTTCCACACTTTTATAAACACTACTTATGTTCTTAAACATATTCTACACTCTTAAACCTATGTAACTTTAACTACATACATATACAGTACCACAAAATCCCGGAATATAGCAAAAAATTCATGATAAATAATTAAATATAATATTTTTTAAAATCCCGCAATACATTAGGCTGCAATAAGTGCACTGCAAAATAAAGAGGGACTACTGTACATAAGAATGAAATATTAAGAATCAAAAAATAATAATTCTGATGAATCATCACTTTCTAAATATTTGGTGCCATCCTATTGGAAAGACCAAGTGAATCAGACTACTAATAAGGTGTTTTAGAATTAATATCTTCTCATAACAATTGCACTCTTAAAATAAAATCAGATGTTATTTTCATTAGAAAAAAAAGGAGTCAGAGCCATATTTGGGGTTTGCTTTTCTTCCTATCACTCTACGCTCTGTGGTTCCTCTCTTTGTTGAGTGTCCATAACTGGCATTATGAGAATAATTCTAAAGAGTAAAAAAATGGTAGGTCCCATAAATAATTATTAATGAAGAGGTCTTCATTAAGAACGTCTATCAATAAATTAGGGTAAAGAACCTAGTAGCTGAGCCTGTTTGTAAGGACCCCAAGACTTTAAAAAAAAAAAAGAAAGAAAGAAAATACTTCAAATTAAATATACATTCATTGAATAAATATCTATTGAAAATATTAAGCAGTGTTCCAGAAACTATGACTATTTAAGTAAATACCTAGCCCATTCTCTCAAAGGGCTCATGGTTTAGCAGGAAGACAGCCACATAAACCAACAATTAACAATACAGTGTGAGGAGAGAAGTATTCAAAGTATGCATGGAGGACACTGGGAGCATGAAAGAAAGAGAACCAAAATCTTCCTGGAACTGCCACAAACAAACAAAAAAATCACAAAGGGAAAAAATGGAAAAGATATGTTCTCAGCCTGGAAAGAATGAGAGGGCATTCCAGGCAAAGGGAATGGTATCTGCCCAACCCCGGAGGCATGAACGAGCGCTGCCTGTTTGACGTGCTGCCAAAGGATTGCTGTTGCAGAAGAGTGAGATGTGGATGGAGAGCCAGAGCTGGCAGAGAAAACTGGAGAGGTTGATGGGAAACAGATCAGCCATGCCTGGCTACAGAACTCCAACTTTATTCTACAGGTAACACCCAAAAAACTGTGACAATAAAAAATACTAGATTATTTCCAGTTTGGAATGTTCACCCTTGTCATGAAACAAAGCCTGGATCCAAGGAGAGGCAGATCAAAACCCCAGACTGAATATGGTGAGTGCCTAAAATAAAGCAGTACTCATAGGAAATAGAACTAAGGGAATGCATCAACACATGTTTAGGGGCACAAATTTACAGAATTTGGTAATTGATTTGGATGGAAGCCTGAGAAAGAGGCAGGAAACAAGAATAATGCCTACGTTTCTACCTTGATTAAACCAGGAGAAAGATCAGGGCAGCAAGAGGAGGTTTGTGACTTCAGGTTAGGACATGTGAAGTGTTTATGGAATTTCCAGGTGTGGGATGCTGAATCCAGACACCAGGAGAGAGATTTAAGCTAAAGATAGAGATTTGGATGTGAAAAGAATAGGAGCAGTTACAGTGAAGAGCATGAGTGAGTGCACCCAAGCTAGAGTGTAGATGAGAGGAGAAGAGCCCAAGAAATCAGTCACAGAAGAAAGGTGAGCAGAGGTAGCAGAATTCTGAAGGAGAGGCTGGAAGTCACAGAGACCATGCAGAGGAGGAGCAAGTGGTTTCTGGCATCAGATGTTGCTGCCAGGACCTGAAAAAGCACAGAAAAAGAAATGCCTATCAAATTTGATAACTAGGGCACCATTAGTGAGTTTCCGGGGTGGGGGCAGAGTAGAAACTGAATTTGTGGGTTGATGATTAAATAGGAAGCAAGAGTAAGTGCAAGCAAGCAGACTCAGCTCTCTGTGAACTCACACACACACGCAGCTTATCTTACACACATTGCAAACACACTTTGTTAAACCGTGCTGGTAGCTCCCTTTTTCCCAGCAAAGACCTTTTTACGCATACACTAATGCTTGAAAACCCAACAGAAGACAAAGCCTTTCTTTCATAGAATAATTAGAAGTTAATTAAAAATGTAAATTCCTCTAGAAGAGGTAAAACATGGACAAACTCAATTCAAGCTGGAAATTAATCTACCTAACCATTTTCTGAGACGAGGTCTGGGAAGGGCAGGGTGCCGGGAAGAATCTGAGAGAGGGAACAGAAAGAAAGGCCTGAAAATGGTGAAAAATTTTGCGTGGCCCAAAATGGTACTTGGTGCTACCTCTGTCTTCCATGGTTTTAGAGCTCACACTGTCATAAATACAAGGAGGCAGATTTCTAACCATCAGGGGAATTCCTAACCATTCCCCTGGTTGCAGAAAGAAAGAATTGCCCTGATTAATAATTTTGTATTGTCTAAATGCCAGATAGTTTTAAATAAAAAGCCTACCCTTATTCTACAAACCACAGATACATTATCAGCTTCTATTTAATAATCTTGACACATTTCATTTGGTTTTAGGGGTTTTTTAAATATCTCTTTAGCATCAGTTAATTTTTTTAATTGCCAACAAAGGTGTTTTAAATCTGTTATGGATATTATGATATGGAATATTAAGCTTGTACATATATACTGACTCTCAGATATTTTTGAAACCTGTCATAAAGTCTTAACTTTTTAAAAATATTCCACTACTTTCACAAGCCTTCTTAAAAAACCACTCATCAGAGAAATTTAGAAAGAAATATGATATTAAAAGGAGGTAAATCTCCATGTATTATACTGTGATTTAGTAGTGCTCTCCCATTAAGTTTAAATCTGTCTTCCAACAAGTGGAAAGTA
This sequence comes from Furipterus horrens, assembly GCF_987537825.1. NCBI lineage: Eukaryota > Metazoa > Chordata > Mammalia > Chiroptera > Furipteridae > Furipterus > Furipterus horrens. Next base: position 17,029,968 of record NW_028327180.1, read on the forward strand.
GTAATGATTTATTTGAGCCTGATGGTAAAGGTCTATTAAAACAATAACTTGAAAATAGTCTTCATAGTTAACTTGCCACTCGTCAAAGAGAGTAGGGCAAGAATTTCACAGAAGACTGTAGGTCTATCTGCATCAAGGAAATGAGCAACCCAAGGGACTATAGCTGTCTAACACTTCATGCACAGAGATTTCCACTCTTGGAGGGCCTCAGAGAACTAGGAAATTCTTGGAAACAGCCCATTGGAAGCAGATGTCTCAAAGTCTATACTTCAGGCAAGCCATGAATCGTCATCACTGTTCAGCTCTGCACTTAAAAAATGAAATGTTACAGTTGGACACAGAAAACAAAAATGAATGGCTTTAAATTCTTTAAAATAATATACAGCAGAGTTGTTTGTCACTCAGCTTACTAGTAAGTGGATTTAGACATTCTGGGGATTAAATTCATGTCCCCCAAGTCATAACAGATATATAAGCTATAAGGAAGGTTTTCACTGTGACTCTCTCTACCAAACTCTTTCACGGCCCTTTGCGAGGAAAGGCTTGTTAGCTACTTGAATCTGGCAATGACCTTCATCACAAGTCTTCCTTTCTATTGCTGCGCACCTGCTTTATAACCAAACTCCTCAAAGTTCTATCCTCACTCTCAACTTTTGCTCAGCGCAAGGGCATTTCTCAATTCATTGCGTCAACACGCCCCTGAAACTGCTCCAGTAAACTTCCAAGTGCAAAATCCAAACCTGTGTTTAGTATTCACCTTGCCTGGCTTTCTGTAGCATTTTCTGTTCAACCATCTTACAGCTGACCATCTGTTTCATTGCTTTTCAGAGCCCCGTTTATATCCACTTCTTCTCTTCCCTCTGATCATTTTCTCTCATACTTCCTAACTGACCTCAACCTTGACTCTTAGAAGTTCTCATGATGACACGTTGGTCTTCTGCTCCATTCAACAGCCCCTCCCTTCTCCCTTTATGATCTCAGCTACCATCTACAGGCCTGTGAGTTCAAAATCTTCAGCTCCAGTCCCAATGTCTCTGGGGATCCACACACATGCCCGTCTTTATATCGCAAGGGTTCTTTTCACACGCCGTAACCAAAACTTGTTTTAGTCTTGCCCTATCTCATTCCCCTTCAAATCTGTTCCTTCTCTCTTTTAATCTCCATCAATGCTACTACAAATGTAAAAACCTTGGGATATTCTGTGTTTCCTTGCTCTCTCTCACCCCTGAGAACCCAATGAGTCATCAAAACTTCTCAGTTCTATCACAGAAATGCCTCACAAATAGAATCTCTCTCCTCTGCCTCAGACCAACCACTTCTTGTCTGTCAAATGGATTGATGAAATAACCTCTTAACGGCTCTTCCAGCTGGCAGTTTCTCCCCATCCTGCAACCATTCACACACCTGGCCCTAAAAGCAACTGTGGATCCTGACATTCACCGTGATAAAGATCTCTACTGCTCCACCTCAACTGCCTGCAGATGAAGCTCCTTAACCAGAATACAAGACCCTCAGTCTGGCCCCAATCTAGTCTCCAGTCTTAACCACCAAAGCTCTTCCCACAAAGTACCATGTACATGTAGTCATATAAGGCTTCTCATTTATTCCCTCTGAAATCTTAAATAAATTTCCTCCCTGAATGACCAACACTACCTAACTGTTCAATTTGGTCACTGCCTTAGCACAATATATCTAATTCTTTACCTCACCAAAACCTCTAGTCCTTCCATAATAACTCTCCCCATTTATTTCCAGTCCATTTAGCTTCCTTTTGAGCAAAAAGTCCCTCCCTAGACTCCTCCAGTTATGTCCTCAATACTTCCTCATCTCTCTTGCAAATCCTGCTCTTCTTATCCTACAAAACCCTGGACGAATCCCAATATATGAATTCTTCACTCTTATTCACTGGGGGCAATCACCTTTATCAGTTCTGCTCTCAGAAATAAGTACATTAAATTTTACGCTTATAATAGCTTCTAAAAGCAGTAGGTGTCACTCTGCTCCATGAGAAATTAATGAAATGGCTGACACTCGAAATATTCTCTGATGCTTCCACAAGAGTTAGATTTTTTTGGTGTGAAACTTTACACAGATCATTTCTTTTTCCAAGAAAACCTTTGTCTTGGTTAATGAAAGTTCCAGCCCAGAATGAGGATCGTAGGAGAGCTGGAACATGATCTTGTGGCTCTCTTTCCAGCTAGCCTACACACAAGTCTCATCAGATCAAATCATAGTTTTTGGCCTTTTCAGATGAGTTCCTGACTAATTAATTAATTGACTGAAACTGAATGATTAAATAATAGCAGGAATTTACTTTTTTTTTTTTTTGGTCTGGTATAAACATGAAAAACATTATTCTTTGAATAAAATAGAAAATTAACACTTAGAGAAAAAGGACTGTCATACTTCCTTATCTTGTAGAATAGCATTTTGTTTTTGACATCCATGACCAACTTCAGCCAACACAGAGTAGGCCAACCTGGGTTGCAGATGAGGATCATGAAAGCTGTCAGTGGGAAATTCCAAGTAAAAGACAGAGAAGAACCCTTCCTACGCAGAAAGGTGGTTTAGATTGGAGCCTTCCTAGAACTGGACCAAAAGTCAAAGAGTGTTAGCACATTTGTGATACTGTTCAAAAAAGAACACAAAACACCGAAGAGTATGCACAAGGAAAAATGAAAGAGAACAAACGCTTGATACAGAACACTTCAGGGACAAAACAAAAAACAATCCTATTGTAAGCGATAGAAAAAAAAAATGTCGTGAAGAAAGCCAGGGCACGCCAACCCAAATCTGAACATCTGGAATTCAAGATCAGACTCAAGCAGTGGGAAGTTCCCATCCTTTTTTTTTTCAGGCAGACAGCCTGGGGGAATCCAGGAGGGCCTCAGGAAGCTGGTGAGGAGCTTGTCTTCCATTCACCGTACCAGGTATCTTGGAGCACCTGTGCTTGGCAGCCCTTCCCATGAGCAGGCCTAGCAGCTCCCAGCCATCTGTATCTGTGGGTACTATAAGGGCCCATTTCCTTGCCTCCTCAGGGCATGTCAAGGGTTGTTTTTTTTTTTTTTCTTTTCTAGCAAATAGTACATGAATCCTGAATCATCATCACCAAAGGAATCTTAGTTTTCTTTTCTCCTGCCAACATCTGGATTAGTCTGTTGGCCAATACCAAAAAAAAAAAAAAAAAAAAAAGAGCCTTGTTTCCACACATGATTATTTAGGGCTATTTTGAAAGGACCAGTTGCAATCTCCCTTTCAAAGGACGAAGACACAGCCTTCTGCGGAGAGAGGAAAAGGGAAGGGTAACAGAGGAACCCCCAGCATGCCAGAGAGGAGGAAGGAGGAAGTCATTTATTTGACTCATTTTCCTGGCAGCGTTAATTTATGATTCTTGGAAACTTTTGGCAGGAAAGTGGGAGGAAAGATTTCAAGAATTCATAGATGTTTCTTTTTTTTTTTTTAATGAAGGGGGATGTACAGTGCATCCAGTCTGGATCTGTCATTTCATAGATTTGGGAAATGAAGAAAAGGAAAAGAGAAAGAAGGTAACACTTACTGCAGTCCCAGTGTTTGCCAATTACTTTATATATATTTGTCATTTCATTTATCCCCTTTAAAAGCAGGCAGTAATGATATCTCTACTTTATGAGGATAGAACTTGAGAATCAGCAAGGTTAGGTAAGTTTTTTAAGGGCACACAGCTAGTGAATGAAAGAGCCAAGATTTAATCCAGATTTTCTGGATCCAGACCCTCCTTCTTTCCACAAAGAAGTGTTAGAAGGTTCAAAGATTGTCCTTGGCAATGTGACCATTTAAGGGATCAGCTAGATCTCTCAACTCCCAGCCCAGGAGTCACTGTGACACTGGGATTTCAACGTTTGTACCTGATGATATGGGAGTTAAATTGTCCCATTCATTCAGTTTGTGCGTGCTCAGCACTGCTCTTCCCCATCTTCCCTCCAGCCCCTGCTTCACCTCCGCCCCAAATCCACCGCTGTCCTGGACTCGTCACTGACCCTCACGTCACAATTTCCTTTCTCATTCCATTTTCTCCCCTCAGAAAGTACCTGCCCTTCCTTTAATTCCCAGAGGACCCAGCTGTTTTCTTAGGAAACGATACCTTCATTTAAGGAACTATGTTAATTAATATAGACTCAATGCTAATAAAGGCTTAATGGCGCTGCTCTGTCTCTCAATGCTCATAGAATTTTTTTTTCCTGATTATCTAAAAATGATGTTACTACAAACCTCTACCTGTGTCATTGTTACATGTCTCTTTCTTCCACTGTCCTATAAACTCTTGAAATGCAGACCGACATTTAACTTAGAGACAGTCAAAGTGCTTCAGTGGTGGAGAGAAGTTAGATATCACTTTCCATGTGGGAAAGTAAGAGACAAAAGTAAGGCAGAACTAATCTTTGAATTGAGCCTTAATGCATTGGGAAATGCAGATATATCAGACTGAAAAGGTCTGTCACAGCAAGGAGAGATCTTGGAATAAGGCTCACTTATATTTGGTATTTATGAGGAAAAGGGGGTTGTCCAGTTTTGTTGAGAGCTGAGTGTCTGATAAAGTATCATCAGACTACTTTTCTTTAAGTGCCAAATGTTAACCTGCATATAGCTCATGCACATAGCCTGGACTAGCACCTCAGAGGAAGCATGCTGTTTCACTAGATGTCTATAGAATGTGTTGTGCTTCTCACAATTTTCAAGGTTGGTCAGGGGAAAGGAAATAAGGGAGTAAAAATGGCCAGTACCCCCTGACATTGTTGCCTAGTGACTGGGAAGCCAAAGAATCATTGCAGCTGCTAAGGAAACACTGAGCAAAGAATCATAAACTCATTGGTGAGATGTAAAAACTCCTAAGCTGGTCTTAATCTATACCTGCAAAGGATTCTATTAATCAACCTATACAGCAGGCAAAGACGTCAATGCTGATATTGCAACATATTTTTCTGTAAGCGGTCTTTGGTTGCAGGATGAATTTAAGGAGTTCTTGGGAAATGGTTTTAAATGTAGACCGTGCTTTAAAAGCATAGATGCTGCCTCACTGCCTCTGTGCTCCTTCCATTATTTCATAGAAAATGAATAAAGAAGAAAAATTTTCTAATCGCTTGGAAAAAATCTCTGTTGAGGAAATTCTATTATATCTTCATCCAACAGATGCTTATTGCATCTTCCTGTCTGACGGGCACTTTTTCTCAGCACTGTAAATGCAACAATGGACAAAACAGACAAAAATCCGTGCTCCCGTAGGTTTACAAACCATGAACAAAATTAATAAGTCAGGTATGTAGTTATTAGATGGTGATAAGTGGAAACTAAAATGGAAGAGGGGGAAGAAACAGCAATTGCAAACAGGATAATCAGGGAGGTCCTCCCAGCGAAAGAAATATTAGAGCAAAAATGTTGGCAGAATGAAGCAAAACAGTCATGTGATTATCAGAGGGAAAAGCATTCTAGGCAGAGGAAAAAGCAACTGTTAAAAATCCTGATGTGGGAGCAGTAGGGGGTGCAGCTGCTGGTACCACAGACCAAGGAATACGGAGTTCAGACTGGCGGGTTTGGGGTGGAGAAACCAATGTAGTATAATGATATGGAGTGACTCTTTCTGTAAAGTAACAGCCAAACTCCAGCGTTCCTGCAGAAGGATCCAAAGTAACTGAAGAGCAGGTGGACCACTATGGAGAGTAGCTGTCCTACCAGTGTGAGGACTGGGGGCTTTGACTTCCAGGACCGGAGAGGCCCTCCTGTTCTCCCACACTGGTTCCTTCTTCTGCCAGTACACTTCATGGGAATGACACAGACCCAAACAAGCCAGGGTTTTGTAAGAGTCTTACCACTAAGGGGTGATTTGCATGCTTCATCCTTGGCATGGCTGGGTCTGTTTTCTCTGAGAATTTAATCTTTTCCAAAGATATTGCAGAGGGACAGAAAGACATTTTAGATTGGAAAATTGTCCCTTTCATAGGGCAGATATTCCCAGAGATGCTAAATTACCCTGAGGGAGGGCTATACTTGACCCAAGTAAAATATATTAAAACAGTCTAAACAAATTCCTGACTTAAAATATGCCTTGACAATCAGTTACTTTATTGAATGGTATTCTTCTAGTATGTTCTGATAAACAATAGATCATAAATGTAAACTTCATATCCTAACCCCACTATAAGCATTTAACTTTTATCAAATATTTTAAAATAGAAAAAAAACAGAATTATTAAATTCCATTTCCAATTGTTTAAGATAAGCTGTCTATAGCCTATTAAAATATATATGTGTATGCTTGAATGCTTCTTCATTTCAAAAAGTTCTAAAACAAAAAATGAAAAACATTGCTTCTAAAAATATCCCTGCCAAATGTGTGTACTGGGAAGTCATCACTTAATAACAGCCAGGAAAACTCTTTCAATATACCTGAAACCAATATAACAATAATTATTATTCACTTGAAAGCACTGCACTTAGCATGACTTCTATATTTATGTGAGCTTTAAGTGATCACATTTGATTGTCTCATTTCACAGTAATGTCATATATAATGATGTTATCAGCCTCAGAAAAACATATAACTGTTGTAACAGGATATCTTAATCCTGCTAAATTGGTGGTTTGTCACTAATTTGCTACCACACTAATTTTATCGAAGTACAAACACCATGTATAGCAATCCACCTGAATTTACAAGGATTAAAATGGAGGCCTTTTCTTCAGCAACACTGCCACCTTCTGTTGAATGTGGACTTTACTTTTACGTCTATGGCTTCAAGAGTGATAAAATTTACTTTGGACTCTTGTTATTTAAAACTGAAAGAAACCATAAAGAATGTCGAGTTGGGCCATCTCATTCTATGGATTTAAAAGAAAAAGAAAAAGAAATCAAGGCCCAAAGGTGTTAAGTAACTTGCCCAATGCCCTAAGTCATTTTGCCCAAATTAGAATTCATAAGCTCTTGATTCTTTCTGGTTCTCTTCCCTTTAACTTGGCTATTTTGAAATCATACATAGTGGTGATGTTTTATCAAGAACTAATAATGCTTTTCTCTGAGCATGGGATTTGCTTATTTACATTAAATAAATGTTTTACCATGAACAAACATTATACTTTCAATTTGTAAAGATTTATGTTTGTTCAATGTGTGTCTTTAAACTGAAAAATTATTCAGCTTTGAAAGATCTGTATTTGTTCAGTGTGTGGCCTTATGTAACAACAAAGAAAATTCTGTGGCCATAAAAGCAGGTGATAACTAAAATTTTTTCTTTTACTTTCCTCTATTTTCTTCCCCTCAGTTATAAAAACTTTTGTCAAGTAGAGCACAATACTAATTGCTAATGAGAATGTTCTAAAAAACAAGGAACAAGAACTATATAACATATATTTAGCAGTAATTAAACAAGAATTGTGCTGTGAAACTTTATAAGTTTGGTAAACCTATCGATATTAAAAGTGAACAATTTTAAACTCACACTTAGCAGTTTTTTAAAGTTTTGTACCAACTTAAATGTCTTGTTCAGTTAGGTTGGGTGTAAATAGGATTAGCATTTCTGGTATAAACCACATTCATTGATTCTAACAAATATGCTAAAATATTTGTTAACATTTTGTTAAGGATTTTTGTGTTTATCCTCATAAAGGATATTGATCTGTAGTTTTCTTTTCTTGTAATGTCTGGTTTTTATGGTAGAGTAATGTGGGCCTCATAAAATGAGTTTAGCTTCCTCTTTTGTTTTCTGGAAGAGTTTGTATAAGATTGGGAATATTTCCTTCTTATATGGTTTCTAGAATTCTCCAGTAAAACTGTCTGGGACTGAGGTTTCATTTGAAGCAAGGTTTCTATTTATGAATTCAAGCTCTTTAATAAGTAAAGATCTCTTCTTACTTCCAATTTCTTTTTTAGTTCATTTTGTTAATTGGTGTCTTTCAAGGATTTGTCCATCTCTCAACTAAGTCGTCACACTAATTAGCATAAAGGTTTTTATAAATATCCTCTATTGTCTTCTCAAGTCTATAGAACCTGTAGTGATAGCCCCCTTTCTATCTTGATATTGCTGATTTACCTTGCTTTTTACAGTTAGTCTGGCAAGTTTTATCAACTGTATTGGTCTTTTCAAAAAAACTACTCTTTGCGACTTCCGGCCAAGATGGAGGCTTAGACGGACACACTAAGTCTCCCTCTACAACTAGAGAGGAATACAACTACTTCAAAACAAAGGATAACTAGAAATTCCAGAAAATAAAACTACACGGAAGTCCAACATATGAAGTTATAAACCAGCGGTGCCATTCGGGCAGGTAAGAGTTAAAGAGGGCAAAGCTGTTTGCGGAGCGGCGGGGCGGCAAAAAATCCCGGCTGCAGTCAAGCCCCTGGCAGTGCGCGACCCCAGCGCTGGGGAGAGCGGCCACCGCATCGGCTTGAACAGTGAGGCCCAGGGGGGCGGGAGGACGGATCCCGGTCTCCCAGCTGAATAACTGTGTGAATCCATCTTGGACCCCCGCCCCCAAAGAAAGAAAGCACCACAGGGTTGCGAAATAGGTCGCAGACAGGCGCCGGTCGCTGGCTTGTGACGCGTACACAGGCACTGCCCCGGACAGCCGGCCCAAGAAAACAAAACGCATCTGTCAAAATGAGGCAGACAACTATAGAAATCCCGGTAGCACAGCTCACCAGGCAGCAGATAGAGAACCTGACAGATGAACAGATAAGAAACCTGTCAGAGGCTCAGTTCTGGGCCATTGTTATCAGGTGGCTTACAGAATTCACAAAAGAGCAGGAAAAAGATAAGAAAGAAGCGAAAAACTTTCATAACGAAAGGAACAAAACCACATACGAGACAGATGGTGAGGAAAAAAAATCCAGAGTTCATTTCAACAAACTGGAATATGGAGAAGGAACAAGCAGTCAACCAATGCAGCGAGAGGAAATGGGAAGCAACAATGAGAGGATCAGAAACCTCTGGGACAGCTATAAAAGGCCCAACATAAGAATCATTGGTTTGCCAGAGAATGAGGAAGATGAACTAGAACTTGAAAAATTGAGTGAAAATATAATAAAGGAGAACTTCCCAGACTTGGGGAAGGGAATAGCCTTGCAGGTCCAGGAAGCAAGGAGAGTTCCCAAGAGACTGGACCCAGGGAGAACCACTCCAAGACACATTATAATCAAAATGTCAAAAATTAAAGATAAAGAGAGAATCTTAAAAGCAGCAAGAGAGAAGAAAAGAATTATGTACAAAGGGGTCCCAATTAGACTATCAGCTGACTTCTCAAGGGAGACCCTACAGGCAAGAAGGGACTGGCAAGAAATATTCAAAGTAATGAAAATCCAAAACCTACAACCACGAATACTCTATCCAGCGAAATTGTCATTCAGAATAGAAGGACAGAGAAAGTGTTTCCAGGACAAAATAAAACTGAAAGAGTTCGTTAGATCCAAACCACTGTTATATGAGATGTTAAAGGGACTGGTTTAAAAAACAGAAGCTAGGGAGATGAAACAAAGGCAAACTAAACAGGCAACGAGAGTGGAAAAGGAACTGTGGGTACGGGAAGCATATTGGGGGGAGGTCAACAGGGAGGGGGAATGGGGAAAGGGAGGGAGATGATATAGGAATTGGGGATCAAGGTAGGAGGGAATGGAATAGACGGAGAGAGGTTGGGAGGAACTGTATACACAACTAATGGACATAATCTAAAAGGGGGGGACAACTGGAGGGAGGGGGGCCACCGGGTGGAGGGGAGCAGAGGGAAGGGAAATTGGCACAAATGTAATATTTTAATCAATAAAACACATTAAATCTGAAAAAAAAAAAAAAAAAAAAACAAAAAACTACTCTTTGGTTTTATTAATTTTATCTAATGTTTGTCTGATTTTTATTTCATTAATTTCTTCTATTATACTTATTTGGGTTTTTATTTTCCTAACATCTAATGGTGGAGGCACAGATCACTGAATTTAAATGTTCTTCTTTTCTAATAAAAGTATTTAAAGATACATCGCTAAGCCCTGTTTTAGCAACATTTTACACATTTTGATATATTGTTTTCATTAAAACTTCAGTTCTATTTATTAACTTGCTTAGCTTTTTCTTCTTAGTCCCATGTGTGTTTTAGAGTATATTGTTCAATAGCTAAATATTTCAAGATTCTCAAGATTATTGTGTTATTGATAACTTATTTAATTCAGTTGTGGTCATAGAACAAACTTCATAAGTTCAATTTTTTAAAGCAGTTTAAGAATTGTCTGACAGTACAACATATAGTCTGTCTTAGATAATGTTTCATGTGCACTTAAAAAGAATGCATATTCTGACATTGTTTAGATGAGTATTCTATTAATGATACGTAGATCAAGGTGATTTACTTATTTTTTCTATCAACCAACTCAATATTCAAGCATACATTCACATTAAGTTTTGTTTCAATGACTTTTATATTATTGGACTCACCCTGGAATGTTATCAAATTACAGCTGAATATCATTGCCTAAGGTAAAAATCAGTTTGAGAGCTACAGACCACACGATTTCCTAAGGTCCCTTGTTGTTCTGAAATGTTATGATTAATCACAACACTAGAGAATATAGATTATAAGTCTTTATTGAACAGCCACTAGAAATTTGTTATACAAAAGAAGGTCAGTAACAAGTAAAATGTTACTTTCCTTTCCCATGCCCCCCCCCCCCCCGGTACACACTCACTGCTCCTGCTGAAGCGCCAACACTACCCTTAAATGGCTGAAGAGCTTCATTCACTGAGAAGAATTCAGAGAGAAGTCCAAGTAAAGCAGTCTCAGGTCACTAATAGATAATGAACTCTGGACATGAACAAAAGAATCGTGCCTGAACTGACTTCCAGGTCTTTCATTTAGGAGCTGTTAGACATCTGGCAGTGTTTAAGCCAACTTTCGCATTATAAAATGAGTTTTGTAAATGTCTCATAGGCACATATAGAGCCCAATGCGTGGTGCACAGCAGGTGATGAGCAGTGACTCCCTTCTAACTCCCCTCCAGCCCACCAGTCCAATGCTCTGACTGTGTGTATTTTTTGGTGTTTAAACAATGCACAAGAACCATCTCACAGTACCTAAAGGCACTCACTTTTTTTATAGAATTACAATGAATGCTCCTGAGCCAATCAGATTGCTCACTGTGCAAATTAGACTTACTACGGTAGTACAAATGACAGTAGTCAGTAAATATTAAATAAAGTTTAAAAGGTAAGTGTGCTTCATAGCAGTAAGATTTGGAAAGTATTTACTCCTAGAACTTTAATCACATTATAATCAAATTATTTATACACTGGTGAATCATCACTGAACTGTAGTATAAGAATATTCCAGATACCACTACTGTGCAATCACTCTTACTTGCCCGACTTCATTTCTAATGGAAGGTTTATCATTGCTTAATAGATCACACATTTTGCTGAGAAGCTTTTACCTCCTGATATGTAATCAGGAATACATTTTGACAACTGAGTGCAGATGAACAGAAATTGCGATTGGCTCTAACTAGCAACTTAAAGGGGAAAAAACATACACTGTAAAGATCTATAAGGTAATTTACCACAGCTTTTTTGTCATCTATTATTTCAGAGGGGGAAATAAATAACTTTTTTTATAAAACTCCAATATTTCTCAGTATAGAAATAATTGCTTTTTGTTGGGAATTGGTGCGTCCTAATGAGTGGAAATAGTTTGAGGTAATTAAGACTTACCATATAAAGACATAAAGAAATTATTAAAATACAGTAAAATAAACTTAACACCAACACTCTACTGAACATAAATTTGTTTTCTAGATATTGAGGAGCTTCAGCATCTTACGCTTCTAGGTCATTGTTATGAAAGCAGTGATCATTGGATTATACATAAAGAAGAGACTGGAGATTCTAGAGTAGGTCAGTCTGGTAATGATGATCCCTGCCATGCCAGCAGACCCTCCTAATGGAAACTGCTCATGCCCACAGGCTCTGCATGGCCCAAGGCAGCTAAATTTCAAACTTAGGGCAGCACCTGCTGATTGGACCAGCGTGATCATTTGACTCACAAGAAGCCAATCCACAGTCTATCAAGCAATATATAATGTGCTTTGGCATGAAAAAAAAAAAATCATCCTCTACCTTAGGGAATTTAAACTTGAAGAAAAAGGAGTATTACAACTGTCAGAGAGAGCCGATTAAAGTTTATGGAAATGTAGAGAATGGAGGAAACTGTGACAGCCAAATTTATGAGCAAACCAAAATTATTCAGTAGAGGAAAGATATATAGAGAATGGAGGGAGAAGCATACAGTCAATAGAGTGAGGAAAATGCAGCAGATGTATGAAAAGTAACTGAATCACATTAATGCCAGGGTCCTTGACTCAAAATCAATAGATGCCTGTTGTCCAAATCCCTGGAGCTTCCTGGGATTCTAAGTAGCATGCAGACTCTCTGTGATGTAACTCTCAGTGGAAGGGCAAACTGAATCTGGAAATAGAGAATTTACATTGAGATACGGCTAAACTCTCCTTGTAGACCAAAGCCAGCTCCACAAAGGTACTATTGTTATAACTATTTTGAAAAAATCAGGTATAAATAGGGTCTTATGTTCCCCAGAAAAAAATAAAAGGTGCATCAAGTTTTGTGCATAGTTGTATATGAAGTTCACAAGTCCTTAATTCCAATGTATAAAATAAAAATGGAGAAATCTAATAAAATTGTATACAGGCACAATATCCAGATTACCAAATTTAAGAAATACATAAAATAAAATAAATACAGCAGAAATGCCAAGACAGAAGAAGAGAGGGGGAGAGAGAAGAAGCAGAAGAGAGAGGAAATTCTAGAGGTAAAAATGATGACTCCAAATCCAGATACGCATATACTGAAGACTCCACAAGGAGAACTGGGTGAGTAAGACCTAGAGAAAGGTCAGGCTGGAGAATGGAGAGGACCAATACCAAACTCATCCTTTCCCCTCTCAGACTTCTTTATGAATGAGGCAGTAAAAGTTTGTGTTAGTTAGCCCAATGTTATAATAGATTTGGCTAGAAAGGGAAATTAAAGGGCTATTTGTGGTTAATGTTGAAAGTATTTTACTCAGAGAACCCTAATTACATTTTTGTTAAATTATGTTATACACTTAGGTACTTGTTTATGGTACGTCTGGGACCCTTTGACCTATGTTATATTCTGTGCTAATTTCTCCACTACAACTAGAGGTTCCCATGCGGCTTTGGTTTTTTTCAGATTATCCTGTTTCCCAAAGATAGGTGATGTTTTATACTCTGTGTAAATAACAAGTAAAATCACCTCACAGTGAACTAGTTGGGAGTAAGTCAGATTTTGACTCTAGCTTGTCTTCACCACTCTCCCTTCACACCGGAGTCCAAGGTCATTCCACAAGAATCTGTCACCGACGGGCCTTGCCTGCCCCACCTCCATAACCATCATTAACTATCACATCTCAGAATGCAGTGTTCAGAAACATTAATGGATGCTCGACATGGTGATACAGTAGAGACATTACGGCTGAATATGCTTTAACAGAACGTATATCTTAGTCACTGAGCAAGCATTTTAACTTTTGGAAGGTGCAAGTTGGGGCCCACATGCATGTGTGCATATGTGTGTAATTCTTCTAAGACTTCAAGATCTTCCCTGGGAATACATGCAGAGCTTTTTAAAAGTTTAAGAGGGAAAAAAAGTTAACTTAAAGCTTTTCTTCACTTAGAAACACTGCATTAGCACATTTGTTTTGAGAAGTCAAAGATTCTACCACAATTAGAGAACCATTATTTTTACACTAAATTGCCTAAAGGTGAACCCATAAAGAAAAGGGCCAAGTGTTTGTGTCATTTTAGATGTTGGAAAGTTTTTTAATCTATTATAAAGTTTAAATGACAGGGTAAATAAATGGTTTAATGGAAATAGGGAGGAAAACTGAATTCACTCTTGGGGGAGTCTATTAAACTACAGTGATTTTTAGCACACTCTGCATTCTCCTTGCTTCAAAGGGAAATAATTCAGAGACCAGCCCTTTTAATTCCTGAGAGAGGCATAAAGAACAATGACTGAAATGACTTTGAAAGGAAAAAACGAACTGACAGCGAGCCAGGAGAATGGATACTGCTATGAAGAAAGGACTCAGAAGGAAAAAATATACCTTGGGAAAAGGACATAAAATTGTACTGGAAAATGAAGAAATAAGCACAGAAAAATGGATGTGTTGGGGGAAACAAGAAATATTACAAAAGTTTTGCATTCAAAATATAATGGGCATAACATTGAACCAAAAATAAACTCTCAGAAACAAACTTACATTAATTCTAGTGTCATAAAATATTATGAAATTAGTCTACTCATTATTTCTAGCATCATGACTAAATTGTCACGATTGCTGTATTTATTACTGATCCTTAGTTACTAAAAATTCCAAGTTGCTTTTTATTAAAAAAATAATTATTAAATGGGAAACAAAGTCTGGACTCCTTTAATAAAACACACTTGTTTTCTTTTTCCAACGCACTGCAAGAATTATTTCATGATCAAATCAAATCATCAAACCTTGTGAGTTTTCTTTTTAAACTTCTTTCTTTACTATTACAGCAAATGCCCAACTAAAAAAAAAAATGAAGGTTAATTAACTGCACTCATCTGAAACATATTTCTCCTTTTTTTTATGAATTAATAAACTGAAAACAACAAATATCAAGCACAAGTTTTGTAAAATATAATCTTAAGATACTTCCTTACATATACTGACAGGAACCCCAAAACTCAGCCCAACAATGCAGTTCATCTCTTACTAATTGCAAAGTAAGTATATCCCCGCTGGAATGGCTTCATTGTTTCCTCCGGACCTTCCACTGAGTGTATCTATCTGCATTATTAAAAGCCATCAAAATGCATAAATCCAGAGAGGCACCATTCACTTTCAGGCCCACAGAGATGGTGCCCCCTGGAGCTGTGAAATGTATAGGCTATTTGACAATACAGGAAACCCTAGCAGTATTTATACTTATCACAGTCAGTTTCCTAGAGGCTTATATCATGCACCTCCATTTCAAAAATAATAGCAATAAAATTTATTACTTTTTATCAAAACTGATTCTCAGTCTTTGTCATCCATTTCCCAGCAAGACGTTATGAAAAGAATACCAGCTTGCTTTCAGACACATTTAGTTTAAATCTCAAATCTGCCACTCACTACCCATGAGACTTGGCAAAAGTTATCTAGCCCCTAGGCTTACTCATGTCTAACAGGACAGCCATCTTCCACAGGATCATTATAGGCATTAAATGTAAAACAGGCAAACTTCCTCACGTAGAATACATGCCAAATAAATACTAGTTGTTGTTATCATTCCACCAGTATATTCCAACTTATATATTTGGAATATTTTAAAAATTCCAAAAGCTAAAGGGCTAAGAATTTACATGCGGGCTCAGAATTTAAAAGTATGCCTCTGAATTAGATAATTGTAATAAATAATATATATGTTATTACATAATTTATATATGCATGTTAGAGGTTCCTCACAGAGATTGGTGCATTTTTATATGCACATAAAACAAATCATTCCCTATAACAAATAAATTTAAATAAAGGGACATCAATAAATGTAACAACAGGTATTAAAAGGTTATGTTCAATCACAGAAAGTACAACCCTAGACTCAGATGCCTTTACAAGGGAGAGGTAATTTCCACCAAACATTCAGAAAACAGACACGTATTCTGATCTTATACAAATTGTTTCACTACTTTAAAAGGAACATGATATTGCTGGTGCCCAACTCATTCAATGAAGTAAACAATACCCTTGATACAAAAACCAAAATATTTTAAAGTAAGAAGTTATAAATTAATCTCATTTATAAGCATGGACACAAAAAATCATAAACAAAACATCAATTCAAATCCATCAGTGTGTTTAAAAAATAGTCATGTTTTATTTATAACAGCAATGCAAGAATGATTAAGTGTGACAAAAAAAAATTTTGTGATTTTGACCACATTAATTAATAGATTAAAAGAGAAAAAGTGTATAATTATCTCAATGGAGGGGGGAAAGCGTCAGATAATATTTATCTGACCAAAAGCAAAATTTAAAAAAAAAAACTCTTAGCCAAATAGCACTAGAAAAAAAAAACTTCATTAACATAAAAAGGATACAGACCAAAAATTTAGTGAATATTATACCTACTAATGAGAAGTCTGAAGCATTCCTTTAAGTCAAACATCAGACAAGGATATTACTATCACTGGTTCTATTTAGGCATGTCCTGGAAGTCGCAACAACGCAGTAAAATAAAATAAAACAGAAGATTTAAGGATTGCAAGGGAATGAACATAAGTGTCATTATTTTGTAAGTAACATGATTTTCAACCTATAGAACTCTAAAAGAACCTATAGACAAATTATAATAAAGTTCAGCAGAATTGTAAGGTGAAAATAAAAAAGAGCTACATATAAAATCTGCAGTATTCCCACATACCCACAACAATTAGAAAATGTAATTTTCTTAAATCCCATTTATAACAGTAACAAAAACCAAAGATACATAGACATAATTTTTAATTGTGTTGTACTTATATGGAAAAAACTTATGTAACATTACTGAAAGGTAGAAAAGGATGGCAAAAACAAAAGAGGAAATATATCATGTTGATAGGTAGAAAAGAGTCAAACTATGGAGATTTTCATTTCACTTAAATTCATAAATTAAAATTCCAAAAGAGATTTCTGTGGACCTTGAAAAACAGACCTAAATTTTACTTAGGAAAGCAACAGAACAATAAAACTTGAAAAGGTTTTGGAAACAAAGAACAGCTGGGATGACTTGACAGAGTAGTAAGAAAGCAACACTTTACTAAAGTCTAATACTTAAGACAATGGGATCCTGGCAAAATAGCTCAGTGGAAAAGAACAAAGAACTCAGGAAAAAAAAGACAATTCAGTAAATGGTTGTGGGGCAGATAATTGTTTAAACATACACAAAGTGAATAAATTGAGCTCCCACATACAAAAGATTTTTGTGGTTTAAAGGACAAAAAAATGGAAAACAAAAATTTGATATATTTATAAGAACAGGTGGCAACTTTTGCAGATTAGAAAAATATTTCTTAGAGAGACTTCCAGTCAAGATGAGGGCATATGTAAACACGGCTCACCTCCTTCACACACCCACAGCAACTAAAATATAGAACAAAATTACAACTAAAATATAGAACCATCACTCAGAACCACCGAAAATCAAATTGAATGGAAGTCTGACAACAATGGAATTAAAGAAACCACATCCATCCAGATGGGTAGCAGGGGCAGAGATGTGGAACTGGCTGGTTCCACAACCACGTGTCGCGGATAAAAATTTAGGAGGGATATCTCAGGACCAAGGAGTCCCAGCCCCACACCAGGCCCTCCATCCCAGTGTTCCAGTGTCAGGAAGCTAAGTCCTCATAATTTCTGGCTGCAAAAACCAGCAGGGACTGAGTCAGTGAAGAAACTTCTAGAGTCCCAAGCACTTTCCCTTAAAGAACTTACAGGTGGACTTACTCAGACTCCCTTCTTCTGAGCTCCAGCATCGGAGTAGCCGCTTGAAAGGCACCAGCGGCACACAGGGAGGAACTGGGGGACAGCTTTTCCCCAGACAGAAAGGTAGGCAGAGGCCATTGTCACTTTTCTGAACACTCCCCCTACAGAGTCATAAAGCCAGCAGGCAGGTGCCATATCTGTGACTCCATCAACCAGGCTAACACTGTTTGCCCCACCCTGGAGGCCCCTGAGACTCTGTCCCATCCAATTTATAGGCCCACCCAAGCTGGTCTTGGCTCAGGCTTCACAACTTCTTAAATCCTATCAAACAAGCAACGGCCAACCTCATAAGGCCTCAGCCTCCATATCACTCACTAAGTGGCCCCAGGCCCGGCACTAGCAGCAGCCAGCCTAGATTCACAGCTTGCCTTCACCTGGCAATCTCCAAGCCCAGCACCAGTAGCAGCCAACTCAGATTGCTTTATAGCTCATGCAGCGTGGCCTAGAGCAGAACACAGGTGGGGGCTGACCTTGGCCTGCACCACCTGGAAAACTCCAGAGCCTGCGTACCCAGCAGAGAGCTACAGACCATGTCAGAGTTCCACCACCTTGCCCCTGTATAGCTGATCCCACAGAAGGCAGAGGGTGGTGTCAGTAATCACAGCCAGTACCTGCAGCTGTACCCTGGCTGGTTTGGCTCAGTGGATTGAGCGTCGGCCTGCGAGCTAAGTGTCGCTGGTTCGATCTTCCAGTCAGGGCACATCAGAGAAGGAAAACTCTGACTCCAAAAAACCTCCGCTGCCTTGCGGCATACCTCTTCAGGGGAAAGGCTAAGGGAGTAAACCCCGACAGAAAATCCGGAGCCGGAGTCCCTAAGGCGGTTTGACGTTGTAGTCAACACCGGCAACTCCTGCGGCGCACCTGAAGCCAAGCTGTATCGACTCCGTCTTTCCCTTGGACCCTTCAGCTGCGAAGAGAGGGGGGGTCTGCTGCATGGGCAACAGCAGACCCTCCATATCACCCTGCCCGGGCTCTGTAGCTTCAGCTTCACTGGAAAGGACACTCCAGCGTCATCGTAAGATGTCGATTCAACACGGGAGGAGACAGATACCGTGTCACTCCCGAGTTGGACTGCACAGCCATTCTCGGCGGTGCAGATAGACTCTTAAGAAGCTACACCATCGTCTCTCGAGACGGACGGCTGCCGACAACCTGCAGCTGACTGACCAGGGTAAATCCCTCCTATTGACCTGCCAACAGCAGGTCAACATAGGAAATGAAACAGCCAAAGAACTTATACGCATGACTCATGGACATGAACAACGGTGCGGGGGTGGCCTGAGGGAGTGGGGGGTGTTGGGTGGAGGGTGGCAAAGGGGAAAAATTGGGACAACTGTAATAGCATAATCAATAAAATATAACTTAAACTATATATTTCTTTTTGAAAATATTTTGTGTATTTTTAGAGAGAGGGGAAGGAGGGAGAAAGAGGAGAGGAGCATTGATATAAGGGAGAAACATCAATTGGTTGCATCCTGTATGAACTCTACAGGGACCAAACCTACAACCCAGGCCTGTGCCCTGACTGGGAACACACCGGCAACTATTTTGTTTGTGGAACGGTGCCCAGTCAGGCCTAAAAAACTATTTCCAAAACAGGACACCAAAAGTACGAACAATAAAGAAAATACTTATACTACTGACTACATTTAAAAATAAAACTTGAGTACAGCAAAAGACACCTAAAAATGAAAAGGCAAGCTATAGACCAAAAGAAGACACAACAAATAGAGCCACCAACGGATGAGACCCAGAGTTTCCCAATAACTCTGAAACGTAGGAAGTGGGGGGAAAGCAGCTTTATGGAAAAACAGCCAAAGGATGGGAAGAGATGAGTTAAAGAGGAGAAAACACGAACGACTAATGAACAAATGAAACGATGTTCATCCTGACCAGTAATCTGGAAAATGTGAACTAAAACCACAGTGTGAGATCATTTCACACCCATCAGGTTAGTAATCGATGTAAAGTGTGACAGTCCCAGGTGTTGGCAAGAATATGGAGCAAGGAACTCTAATAAACTGCTGATAGAATCATAAATTGCCAAACTTTGGAGAAAAAAAATTGGTGATGTTTAATAAAATTGAATTAAAGCATGTATTTTTTTATCTCAGCAATTCTACCCCTAGGCACATACCCTAGAGAAACTGTTACAGAGGGTAGCCAAAGACACCTGTTTGCAATGTTCTTTGTACTGATATTTATGATAGCAAAATATTAAAAATTACCTACATGCCTATCAACAGAAGAATGGATTTCAAAATTACGTGGCTAAAATGGAATAATATTTTTGTTATATTAGTCTTTCTGTTTTTATGTATATTTGCAATATTTTCACTTTTTAAAAGCAGGGAGAGGGGAAATAGTTATATTAGAAAAAGGAAATATTCTGAATATTTCAAATCTATGAGCCATGCTAGAAAATTGCCAAAAGTAGTCATTGCACAATAAATTTGCAAACTCCTCAAAGGGATTAGAATGCATGATATGCAAGGAACAGGTCCCATCGGACTCACCTAATTTTGTAACATGACAGAATAATAATCGGGTGGAGGAAGAGGAAGAAATAAATGCAATGCCCCAACTTTAGCAAGACTTCTTACTTGTGCCATATGGTAGTCTCATCAAAAAAAAGAAGAAAAAAAATGGGGAGATTTTAAGTAAAAGTGGGGACAGCATAGTCTAAACCTAAATTGAAGCCAATAAAATAAAATTACACAGCACACAAGGAAATGGATAACTATTCTTTAAAGACCATTACCAACCTTTGACAGCAAAACTAGAGGCAGTTCTAGATTCACATGTCTCTTGGCCTCAGTGTTAAAATAAAGACCATAGACTTTAAACTGTGCAGTTGAACTCTCTAAGAGGGAATGAGAAGAGCTCTGTCATAAGGGGGTTCATTTCTTAAATTTAGAAAGTGGTCACAACCAATCTAATATTTTAAAAGAGTACACCTAGGGAAGAGAAATCAATGTTATATATGCAAACAATAAAAATAACTGAAGCTCTAATAAGGAAATTCAGCTCACAGGAAAGGAGCGCTTGTCCATCAAGGAATTACTTTTAGGAGAGATGCTTAGGATAGCGAGGGGAGGACCATCTTCTCCAAGGCTGTGTCTCCATCCAGCCTGGTTGGGCAAATCCTCCCTAGTGACCAATATCATGTGGGTGACCAACCAGATGGACTGATCAGATGAGAGTAGAAATCAATTCAAAGATCAGCTTGGACATCAGACTGACTTTTAAACATCAACATATCACTGTGATCTAAAAATCAATTACAGTAATGGGATAGAGAAAACAGGAGCTAAAAATTATTTGAGAAAATATTTTAAGGAAAAAAAAAAGTCACTGTAAATTAAGTACTTGGCAAAGAAAACTTTGCATTATGCAACGTAAGTGTTTTACCTTAAATTATACACCCACTTTCTAAAAAAAAAGATCAGCATTAATGCTTTTAAACCAACTAATGCTTCACAGAAAGATGTATAATTTCAGAAACCATCTGCCCACGAGTCATATTTTCTTTGGTACTTCCTTGTGTTTTCTTAACTACTTCATTAATATTTGCATAAGAGCAGGACCTTACTTTCATAAAAGCACAAATATTCTATTGGTGTTTATAATATTACATGATTGTTGAAATTACACTGAACAAAAAACACATATATAATTCTGAGGAGTTTGTGTGCTGAAAGTGTGAGCATTCCCAGAATAAGTATTGGGTTGGCCAAAAGTCTGTTACATTTTCTCTGTAAAATAAAAGACACATTTTTTTTTAAATTTTCACCAATATCTTTATTGATTTGGATATTCTGAGTATGTCTGCTATCTCCCCGCTATTGGCTTCTAGTGGGTAGAGGCCAGGGGTGCTGCTTAACATCTTCCAATGCATAAGACAGCCCCACAGCAAAGAATTATTTGGCCAAAATGGCAATAGTACCAAGAACCTTCGCAAACCACTTTTGACACATTCAACCAGTCACAGCACCTTCTCTATACACTGCACATACCTTCTTTTGCAATTTCAGTTTCATTTTTACCTTTCTTGAAATAATAAAGCATGATATGCCAAAAAATGTTGCACATTTCCTTCCATCTTCAATGTTAAAATGGCTGCACAAAGATTCACCAGGTTTGATAAGTTTTTATTTAAATACACGCTGATACAACAGCTGTCACAATACAATCTAACAAAATTGTCTCGAATGAAGTTAAAGACAACTAAGCACGACTGGAGCCATCGTACGAGAAAAAGATGGTGGACTTTTTGGCCAACCCAATAACATGTGTTATTGCTGGTGTTTCTCCATTCTCTAGTAGCTGTCCTTTATCTGAGGAATGGGCCCAACTCCTCCCCTTCTAAGGCAGAGCGGCAAAGAGAGGAGCAGGTGCAGAGGGGCATGTGTGTTCAGAGGTGAGACGGAGCCCCTCTGTGTGAGCCTACCCGTGCTTTCTGAAAGGAACCAGGCGGGTCACGGCAGCACAGACACATCAAATTGCAACGAGGGGTTTTCCCAGCTGAGACTGGGGTAGAGCAGAGAGCATCCTGACACCAGAGACTAAGAATAAATGAAAGTGGGCAAAGTGCTCCGAGTACAGGATTTCATCTGCCTTTTGTAGCCTGAAGAGTCAAACAGCAAGAAGGATGAATTTCATCTTGAAGCAGAACAGAAACTGGTGACAACACCAAGAAGCCCTGGCACGTTTCCTCCTCGCTTCTCCTTGCCAAGGCCGAGCCTGGGCTGCGAAAGAACTGCCCACACCGGGGTGGGGGAGACTGCGGAAAAAGAGCCTGTAGCTCTTAGATCTTGTCAGCGGTGAAAGACGGGACCGATTCTAGCTGGCCTAGGAGGGGAAAGTGGAATGCTTTACCCTAACAGAGGTTAGTGCTAAATTTTTTTTTAAGAGAAAGAAAAACAAAGATTTTTAGAGAAAAGAAAACAAAACTAAAATCTAGGCAGGTCTAGGAATTTAGAAACAAACAGACAATTCCTTCACAACCACCACAACCACCAACCCCCTGTCATGACGAACATGTTCCAGTCCAGCACGTTTGTCCTGCGTCACTCATGACAAAGTTCAAATCAGGGAGAAAGAACCCCGTCTTGAGTTTATGCTCACCCTTCAGACAGGAATTTAATGGGCACTGCGCCCGACAGTCACACTGATACTGGGTTCAGCAGGGCAGGAGTCATTCAGCAGAAGAAAAATTAAGCTCTGTGAGAAGCAGGAAGGGATGCTGGGCAGACAACATCAAAGGAAGAATAAGCACTAACTGCCAGGGAGGGGACTAGCAGACAAGGAACCGAGGGTTAGGGGTCTATGCACAGACTCACAGCAGAGGCCTTCGGGTTCTAGAGACAGCAGGTTTACTTGACCCCTCTCTGATGACCCTTAGCAATCCAGAACAGTCTTCAGTATGCAAGAATTTTGCTTTCATCTACTTATATTTCAGCTCTCTCTCATCCTCATGCCAAAAATCTCATTTCAGTGATATCATAAGGGAAGCTTCTTCACCCCGCACTCTCCTTCCAATGAAGCCATACAGACCATTGTAGATATCATCTCCTCATTAATTCATTCGACAACTGCTCTCTTTGGCCATGAAGTGCCACTGAGAAGTGTAATGATTTGGGCCTTCAGCATCAGCAACCATATTCTGGGGGCCCAACTCTAATAGTTGAATGAGCTTTTGGAGCAAATGTGCCCACAAAACCATTTCTAAAGGCTCCTCAAAGTTAAACCTGGTGATGTTAGATGTGGAGGTACATTATCAACCCCAGATCCAACCCAACATCACACCAAAGGTGAGAGTTCCAAGGCATTCAAGACAATAAAACACTTAAATTTTTGAAAATGACAACTCTAGGTTAATCCATGTGCTTATGAAACTTTCAAATGTATCCAGAATTAAGTGTCTTTATAAAAGGTGTGTTATGAGATCATTATTTATATGCAAGTAGAGATGTCAGCACCATACATGCAGTCACTTGGTTTCAAGTGGCACGTACCTCAGACAGACCACCCCACTTCTATTTTTTCTGGCTCCTGTTCATCGTAGGAAGTGAACAGACATGCATGTCTACACACACATATACAGGTATTTACACACTCACCTACATAACACCCAGCATGTTCTCACACCAGAGGTGGGGACCCTGTACGTGTAGCATATAAACGACAGCATTAAATGACTCACTGAGTAATAAAATCCCCCTCGTCCTTCCTGAGCATAAAGAGCATGAAGCAGTCAAAGGGGAAAAAAAACAGGGACTTGGCAAAGAGCTAAAAATAACAAGGGCTAAAAATAACAAGGAAATTTTTGAAGAGAAAATTAGAAAAGTATAGTGAAAAGGGAAAAAAAAATGCCAGCACCAGAGGAAAGATACATTTCCAAATCAGAGTGAAGTAGTCAAGCAAATATGATGAACTACTCGGCTTATAGGAGCCGAGAATGCAGTAAAACCTGGGCAGACTACCGGCTAGGAAGTCCACTCTGAAATAGGAAAATAGATACTTTTAATGAAGCTATAATATTTTTAATATTTATAATAATCCTAGAAGGCTAACAAACGGGTAATATGGAGAACCTGAGTTTAATGAAAAGACAAGCAGAGTTTCCCATCTAGCACTCAAATATTCTTATTGCATATAAATGTGTATTAAATTTAAATTACATTTTTTTAAAAAGCATAATCTGCCACACAGAAAACTCATAGCAAAAATGCTTTATGTTCCACATTCTAATGTATTCAGACATTTAGAGGTACAAATTTTTCAGAACTGTGCCAAAAAGACACCAACTATTTTTAATCTGAAAGAGCTAGGAAGCACCATATTTCCTCAGCCTCAGCCCCTTGACCATGACTATCACAAATAAAAATTGTCTGAAAACATTAAAGCAGCTGTGGGAGGTGTGTCAGGGGTGACCCCTTCCCTTCCTAGGAGCTGATGCTATTGATTAGTTGTGGGAAGAACAGGAGATGTCGTCCAGGTATAAACCAGCCCTAATTAAAGAGAGAGCTTTGGGAAACCAAAATGAGCAATGTGTGCTTTAACTCATTCTAAGTATCCGTTTAATAGTTTGGGTAATGTTTTATATCTTTAGGACCTCTTTTACTCCTGAATATTTTTCCTGTAGAAGGTTGGTCTTCTGCTTAACACTGGGTTGAGTTGGTCAAATCCAATGAACAATATGGCTACCAAATGCAAGACTTGGCTTAGGTTGAATAATATGCAGAAATATTTTGTTTCACAGAAGTCTATGCTTTTCTGTTTTTCCCATTTTGTTTTTCTTTTTTCTTTTTATTGTAATAATATATAAAATTTGTCATTTTAATTTTTCATAGGTGTATATATAATTCAGTGGCATTAATTACGATATACAAGGTACAATCATCTATTTCCAAAACTTTTTCATCACCCTAACTGGAAACTGTACTCATTAAGCAATAACTCCCCATTTCCCCTTCCCTAGTCTCTGGTAGCCTCTAATCTCCCTTCCGTTTGTGAATTTGCAAACTCTATACAGGGAGAGGCAAAAGTAGGTTTACAGTTGTGAGTATGTGAAGCAGAGTTTATTCTTGTATTATTATTTATTAATTATTGTATTATTGCCCTGGCTGGCGTGGCTCAGTGGATTGAGCACCAGCCTGTGAACCAGAGGGTCTCTGATTCAATTCCCAGTCATGGCACATGCCTGGGTTGAGAGCCAGAACCCCAGCTGGGGACATGCAAGAGGCAACCACACATTGACATTTCTCTTCCTCCCTCCCCCTCTCTCTAAAAATAAATAAGTAAAATTAAAAAAAAAAATTATTGTCCATATAAACAATTGTAAACTTACTTTTTCCCTGACCTGTATATTTCACACAAGTGGAATCATACAGTATTTGTCCTTTGGTGTCTAGATTATTTTGTTTACTGGAATGTCTTTAAGGTTCATGCACGTTGTAGCGTGTATCAGAACTTCATTCCTCTTTATGGCTACATAACACTTAATTGTGTAAATATACCATATTTTGTTTATCCTTTCATCTGCTGATGGACATTTGAGTTGTTTCTGTTTTTTGGCTATTTGAATAATGCTGCAATAGACGTTGGTGTACATGCATCTGTGTGAGTCCCTGCATTCAGTTCATTTGGATTTCTGCCTAGAAGGAGAATTGCTTAGTCATATGGCAATGCTGTGTAACTTTCTGTGGGACCACCAATGTGTTTTCCACAGCAACTGCACCGTTCACATTCCCACCAGCAGGGTTTTTGTTTTACGTTTCCTTTTTTTAAGTAACGTTTTTTAAAGCTTCACAATAGCCCAAAAGAGAAGGAAGAAATCAGGCACCAGCTTGTATCTCAAGGAGGAAGCCTGTGTAATATTTCATATTGTCACTCTGTCCCCCTGACTCTTATAAATGGACTGTAAAATGGTCCTCATTGTAACACTTGGTTTTACTTTATTTCTTCCTATTACACAGATGTGTGATTAAGTACATATTTCTCCATTTGGTTCACTGGCCCCTATTATTTCTGTTTTCCATGCTAGGGTTGTGGAAAAGCATTATTTTGCTTGGATGGAAGGAAACATGTCCAAAGCCTGTTATTAGTCACTCTACATGTACTCTGAGAGTTGTTCTCTGTTCCCCTAAATACCCAGATTCTTCCACCTCACCAGATTGTGGTTACACTTTCCAGTCTTTTTCCTCCTTTAACAAGTTTCCCCATGTCATTTCCCAGAGCAACTGCAGGCTGCTCTTCCTGCTTCTGGCAGATTGATTGTCTCATTTAGTGGTGTGGTTTTGCTTTGCCCACAGAAGTAATTTCTTCTGCATTAATCTTTGCTCTTAAAATTTCAGGAATAATTCCACTAAGTATACAGTTAAATGGTTTCTAGGAATGTGAACTTCACATGATTACGACCAAAAGATGGCATTTTTGAAAACTGCACCCTATACATCTTTGGGGCCCATTATGGGCCACAAGCAGAGGAGTTTGAAGCTGATTGATCTTTGAAGCCCTCAGAGCAAGAAGCCCACTAGAGGGCGCATTCTCCATGTGTGCCCTCTTACATTGCCAACCTAATCAAGAGGCAGATGGGAATCACAATATGTTTTTATAGGGAATAAAGCAGTGTGGTTACCTTCCTTGGGTGAAAAATTTAATGGGTTCCAAGATATCTCAGTAACCAATCAAGATAAATAATATCTTAATATTTTAAAAATATATATAAATTAATGCAAAAATATACATGATGAGCAATAATGGATCAGAAAGATAAATAAGGTAGGCTTGGTATTACTGATTTTTCCTTTTGCCTCTGGGTCCACTATGGCTTAAGACAGTGCTAGTAGAGAGAAAAGTTTTTATTAGGAGAAAAGAAAAGCAGAATCGCTTTAACATTTCTGTGGTTCCATCATTCCACTTCCTCAAGTTTTTCTCCCACAGAGCCCTGGGCAAAACTGTAGCCAAGTAAAGTTTATCTTAGTGGGCCCCATCTTTTTCTTTGGCCCCACTCTCACCTGCCAGGCATGCAAAGCAGGCCAGCGGCACCCCTCTTACCCTCCAAAGCAAAAACAATCTATCCCAAAGGAAAAAAAAATAAGGTTTGAGATCAAAAAGACCTAAGGTTATTGAGAGAGAAATTAGTCTTAAACATAATCATACAATTTCATAACAAGAATATCGAGAGCCACCCAACCAATTTTTGTTACATTACTAATAAAGTAACAGGCCCAATGACCATACCACAAGTCACACTAAAGGCACAGCAAAGGCTAGAAACCTGGTCCACTTGCCTACCAGATTGAAAGAGCTTCATCCTCACTCTATGTTGTTGACACTTGCAGCAGAACATAAAATTCAGAAATCACTGAGATGTGAAATACTCAATTTCTGTTTTAGAGTTTATGGCACAATTATCATCATTAATGATTTCAAGTATTTATCCAAGAATGATTTTGTGACCAGATTACTATGCTAAGAACTTGAAGCCCTGAGGAAGGTGATGAAATTCCAAATTGTCATGCAATAACTAAGAGAAGAGAGCTCATGGAGAAGAGAAAATGGGCAAACACAAATGGGGAGAATGAGCAAAACAAGCAGTATGTAAGTAAACTACAATTTTTTTAAAAATCTAAGGGCCAGGATTCAAGCGAGTTATAAATTTTGATATTATTTTAAAAATTTCAAATATTTCAGTAATCAAGATATCGTCAAGGTTTGGTTCAGGAATGCAGATGGATTTTCTAGCAAGTACACTCGTGCCTCCTTTTCCCTGGGGGGATACATTTCAAGACTGCCAGCGGATGCCAGAAACCACAGATAGACCAGACTCTCTGTATGTTGTCTTTTCCCACACAAGCATACCTATGATAAAGTTCAATTTATAAATTAGGCACAGTGAGAGATTAATAACAATAGTTAATAATAAGACAGAACAATTATAACAATATATTGTAATAAAAGTTATGTGAATATGGTCTTTCTGTGTGTGTGTGTGTCTCAAAATATCTTATCATACTGCACTCACCTTTTTACTGACAGGAGGGCTCTAGGGCTTCTCTTTGGCGTACCTGAGTTGCCAGCATCACTAGCTTGTGCTTTGGGGCCATTAGTAGGTAAAACAAGGGTCATCTGAGCACAAACACTGCGGTACAGTGACAGTTGATAGTCCATAGGGCTGATAGTCCATAGGACAAAGGTGCGGGTCAGGTCACCTGCGCACGGCGGCAGCGGGGGGTTGTGGGGGGAGGGACTCATGAGATTTTCTTGTAGTGCTTGGTATGGAGTATAGTTTAAAACTTATGAATTCTTTATTTCTGGAATTTTCATTTTAATATTTGCAGACTGTGGGTAATTGTAATGGAGGAGAGGGAAACAGCAGAAAGCAAAATAGCAGATAAGGTATGTTCTTGTACCCAAAAGTGTCACGGCTTCAGACTTCCTTCTCTTCTTAAGCAGTTTCTCATTGCGCTCCAATGTGAGATATAAAATACATTTACATATATCAAAGTCAAATAAAACACAAACCATTAGCTAGAAAACACGTCACTTTACTTGAGTACAATAAACAATTTGGCTAGAAAACCTGAGTGGCCTCAATGCAATAAGGTTGGAGGATGGGGAATAGGCATGATGCTTATTTTTCTGAGGTTCTTTTCTGAAAATAAGTACTCTGAATCTGGGAATTTTAATTGACTTTTCATTCTTACTATAACATTTCTGATTTTTTTGCTCTTCATTGAAGTGGTTGATTATTTTCTGTAAACTCTCAACAGCCTAAAGATTCCACTTGCTTTAACTCACAGAAATGTGTTTGTTTAAAAATCCTTAATTCAGAAATAAACACCTTATATTATTGCACCAAGTTATACTTCTAAATGTAATTGATGATCATAACTGTTGAAGTCTCGAGTGATGTATAAGAAGCATAAACTAAAACAATGACAAGATCTGTGGAGAAATCTAAATAAGTAACCCAGACATTGAACTCCACCTCCCCACCCTCATCTCTACCCACACTCAATACTCCTTCCAACACTTGCCTCCTTCTCCCGCTCTGTTGTTTCACCACGTCTTCAAAATTCCCAGGAAATCTACATTTCTTTTCAAAATGTACCCAATTCCTTACGAAGCAGTCATCATGCCATTGAACACTTTGTTTTACCGTTTTATGCAGCATATTTTTTCTAGCTGCTGCCCTGGATTCCTAGTTTCCTTGGTAGTAATTTTACTGGTGCTTCCTAAAGTGCAAGTCCATCATCATTAATGCTTATCCGTGTGCAGTTTCCACATTCTTACTAGAAAGATAGCACCATCGCATACATGCCACCTGACAGCGCTGCTGGTTGCTACACTGGCATTTTAGGAAAAAATACTAAATATCATATACCAACTCCAAACACCATGTAGAGCTTAGTAATATGAAGGGAGACAAAAAAATGGAATTTATTTATTAAAATATTGTGTATTTATTCTTACATGCTTGAACTTCAGTCACATTCAAAGTACTCTCGATTTGATGCAATAAACCTATCGAGATGTTTTCTTCAACTGCTCAAAAGTTTTTGAACTCTTCGATTTTGATGCCTTTTAGTGCTTCTGCCATTTTTTGTTTCACCTCTTTCACATTGGCAAAATGTTTCCCTTTGAGGACATTTTTCATCCACGAAAACAAAACAAAACAAAAAAAGTCGTTTGGGGTGAGATTGGGTGAATGGGGGGGGCAAGGGGTTATGCCATTTGGGGTCAAAAACTGCTGAACACTCAGTGCAGTGTGGTCAGGTGCGCTCATAAGTCATCCAACATGAAATGGGCAAACGTGTTGAGTCTTCAAAAAAAAATTCACTGAAGCCTAACACAGCCTCTCACAACACTAGCTGGAGCTCAGATACAGATGGGTTCCTAGAGCACTGGCCTATCAGGAGAAACCTGTACTACAAGATGCCTGCCTTCTAGATTATCTAGAAGATAATTCCCCCTTGCATATTTTATCATTCAACTTGACCTTCAAATATTTTATTTTGCACTTTGTGGGTAGGCATTCCTAATATTATTGATAAACACTAGGCAGGTAGTGAAGTGGAACTACACGTACTTTATCTACAAGCAAAACCGCTTCGACAACAAGGAAGTACCTGAAATATTATTAATACAAAACTGCTTCACATTTCATTGCTCATTTGAAGTAAAAATGTTAAAAGATGGCTCAGTGGTTGTTCATTCACTATCAATATTCTCTGGACAGTACAGAAATTATGAGACCAAGTCAAGCATATTTTAAGTGGATTAAAAGCATTGTATAAAGCTAAAATCAGCTTTTATATCATGGTTGATTAATTCTTATTCAAACAAAATGTTCCTGAAAGTTTCCTTCTACATATTTAGTTTAGAAATTAAATATTGGATCACATAAGTGATTCTTTCTGACAATGTTTATGCATGCTTATATAAAATGAAGATAAACTATATAAAATATGAAAATGCTTGGACATAAAGGATTTTAGTCTTTTAGTCTTTGAATTAAGTATATTGTGAATATATTGGTCTCCATTCTGACAAAAACTGAAGAAATGTGAAGTGAAGTAGAAGGAATAATAATCTTGGAATTATGATAATCATGCATGAGTTTATGAAAGCTAAAAATAGACATCAGGATATTTATTCTAGACTTTTACAACTTATTAATGGTACTCCCCTCATTCAACTTCCAAAAAATAATTAATGTAAGCTGGACAAGACCTTACATAGCAAATTTCTCAAAGTTAAGTAAAATAACAGGAGGTAGAACGCTATTAAAGTTTTACTACACTCTCAGGAAACGTGCCCAGGAGAACCTACTTCCATGGTCACATCTGACCCAATAGCCACCCAATGCAGCCTTGGCCTGCAACTTATATATGAGGACCTGGGAAAAGAGCTCTGGCCACTAAACCACTAAAGACGTTTCGTTCTAGGTACTGATTCAGCCAATCAAACATTTCTCAGGAATCTGAATTGTATATATATACAACTGATATATATTTGATAATGAGGGCAAAACCCAAGAGACAACATTAAGCCAAAACTATAGAGCAGTAGAAGTCACACTTTAGTAATTCAAGTAATTGCATTTAATGTCAAATAAAATGATTCTATCTAGCTGTGTCACCCAGCCCTCACAATAATATTGTCACCCCTTCCTAGTATATTTTGGGAAATTGACTTTTCCCCTGCCCATGTCTGATTCAGCCCGCCTCACTGCCACCTGGCTTTTCATCATTGCTCTCAGCTCTCTGGAGATTTCTACCTATCTGATACTATCCTAGACTAGAACTACCTTCGCCTTTATTCTACCAAACGCCTTTAACCTAAGATTATTATATATAACCTACACTTACTGAAGACTGAGAGTAATGGGGGGTGATTAAAGTGGTAAACAAGTGTAAACTGAATGTTCAGCACCAATTTCTCTAGCAGTTCACGGCCATTCCCTGCCCCGGGTGATTCCATTGGCCTTTTCTCTAGGTAAGCTTTGTCTGTTCTTCATTCTGCTGCAACCCCTTTCCCTTCAGGCTCATGTGCATTAGGGTGCAAGGCAGGTAAAGTAAGTGAGAGAAGAAAAGCAAGTATCAGAAATGTGAAGACAAAGAAACTTGCCTTTAAACACATGGCTTTGTCAGTCTTTTGTTTTTCGATTTTTTCTCATTCTTAAAGCTACTGTTAAGAAAAATCATTCATATGTGCATACATGTGTATGTCTGTGATAGGAAATGGTAACTGAGTTTGGCCTCCTCTTCTAGTACAGTTAGGGATGGGGACACTAGAACAGACAGTGTGTCTTCCCCCTTCCAAGGAGACAACCGGTCTCTTGCGTAAGCCTCTGTTGCCTGGTAGGATGTCAGCCCAGTGCTGCTAGCTCTTCTGACTTTTCCAGAAAAGCCAGAAATACAGTGATTAAAATTTTTCCTAAGTTTTAAAATTCTCACTACTAATTATTATTTTTTAAATACCACGAGTCAAAGACAACTCATGCAGTGCAAAATCCAGCCACAAGGAGACCCCATCTTCATTTATTTGAGTTGCCAATGGACAACCTCTAAAATTCCTATCTTAAATATTGAAGTAACACAATTAGAAGTAGTTAAAAAAGGAGAATTTACTAAATGCTATCTTATGGGTGCCAAGCAGAGAAATGTGGCTCAGTCTTGGGAACACTGGACCCAGGGACTAAATCCCATCAGAACTTTCCAGCTGTAGTGGCTGCTTTTCTCTGTATGGCTGCTTCACCTCTCTGTCCCTCTGTCTCTCTCTGCCTCTGTCTTTCTTGAACGCCTCAGTTGATTCACTCATATCTTCTGCCTACATGGAGGCAGCCATGGAAATCTCCCAATCTTTTCATTTTACAAAATTAGGCTCCTAACGAAAGCTAGCCACCTCTTCCCCAATTTCCAAAATTCCCAGGGAAGGATTCTGACTGTCCAATGTGGGTCAGATGACTAACCTTGAACCAATCAAATGTCACCAAAATGGAGTCTCATTATAAGTGCTATGTAATGAGAAGACAATATTGCACAGAAAAAAAAAAAGGAAAGAAAAGAAAAATAATTAGCCCTGGCTGGTGTGGCTCAGTTGGTTGGAGCATCATTCCATAAACTGAAAGGTCGCAGCTCCAATTCCCAGTCAGGGCACAAGCCTAGGTTGTGGGTTCATTCCCGGATGGGGGCACATAGAGAGGTAATTAATCTACATTTCTCCCTCACATCAATGTTTCTCTCCCTCTCTCTCTCCCTCCCTTCCCCTCTCTCTAAAATCAATAAGCATGTCCTTAGATGAGGATTTAAAACATAATAATAATTTAAAAATTTAAAAAAGAGAAAAATAGGTATTGCTATGCAGACACATACCTACACCCATAAACCTTTAGATAATAGCACAAAGGAGGCTGTAATTAATGCTCATATGTGTGATAGGAGTAACTTAAGTCCTATAGGCCTTACAGATGTAATGTAGCTTGAAGACAATGCCACTATTGTCTTCTGAAGGATGAGTGACATGAGTTGTCCTCTTATGTGTATCTAAGATTTTGTTTGATTGCAGAAAACCAAAGGCTAGAAAAGCTGAGCAGTCACAAATGGAGACATCCAAATCCAATTCACCAGAACTTTGTCAGAGATCTGTGCTGTATAAAGGATTATACAAGGAACGAAGGACCAAAAATGGTCAGGAAAGGTTAGGGAATAGTCTGATCATTCTAACTGACTGATTTACATTTGATTGAAAAATAGGCTCAGAGAATATTAATAGATTTTTATCAATATTAAGAGAAGTTTCTAGTTGCATTTTATAGAATATTATATTCAGCTCTGCCACTTAAACATTTTATCAACTTGAATAAAGGCATTTAAAGTATGCTTACAAAACCTGCCAAGGATACAAATTTGAGAAAGCTATTTAATACATCAAAAATACTTCAAAATGTTAAAATAATAGATCAAAACTAGCATAATAAAATTTAATATAAATCAATACAAAGTACTACAAGTAAGGATCAAAATGACAACTGGTTAGAGCCTCAAAATGTGGAAGATCTGCAAAATCACAATCAGGTAGGGCACAAAAAATCTATGATCTTTTGTTAACTGCAACAATGCTACAAGCCAGGCTTCTGACAAGGTGCAGCATATCAGAGGCAATCTGTAGCAAAATTAATAGAATCATTGTGTCTAGAACAAGAGTGTCAGTAATGCCGCTGCTGGGCCTGATTACATCTAGATGGTTCTATTCAATTCTAGACTCTGCATTTAAGGGACACATTGAGGAAGGGGACCAGAAAGTGAAAGGGTCTGGAAACCATTATGAAGAACATTATAAAGAATTATATTATAAAGAATAACTAAATGGGTCTGGGGGGTGGTAGAAGAAATCAGCAAGAAAAGTTTCAGGAGAAGAATTTAGACTAATTCTGAGGGTTTCTAGCACGTAGAACAAGTACCAAGAGAAGGAAGTTACAAAGAGACTACTTTTTGCTTTGAAAAAAAGTCAATAACAATTACTGCTGTCCCACCAAAAAAAAAAAAAAAAAAAAAAAAAAAAAAAAAAAAAAAAAAAAAAAAAGATTACCTTTTTAAATGGTATAGTAGGCAAATACCTGCCAAAGACCGGTCGACCATATATCTGCAGTGGAGAGGAGGTTGGGCTCAATGACCTAATAATCTCTTCCAACATTCTATATTCTATTATTTTCTTTTTCTTTGCATATTTACATATAAAGGTGGGGGGGGCTCCTTTAGCCAAGTTGAATAAAGGAGACAGCCCACATCCATCATCTTCAATACATTTAGAATTTTAAATTACCATCAGCTTGGGCAAGATGTTTGGCAAGTATATTTTATTCTGCACACCTCAAATAATATTTACCCAGAGAATAAATATAATAATATCAATGCATGGACTATTTACTTAAATAGACATGAACCTAGGGGGGCAAAAGTAATATTTTGGTCCTGAAGGTCAAAACTGTACCAGTGTCTACAACTCATTTCAGGACAAAATGGGGACTCCTACATGCTCTTTTGTGGAGCTTTTATATGTTGCTGATGAGACAGACTTTTCCAATAGAAACAAGATTTGAATACTAGTTATGTTGTTTGCTGGTTGCTTGGGCAAGTCAAGTCATTAGACTATCTGAAGCCCAGTTTTTTCATCTTGAAAATTAAGCTATTAATGCAATAATACGTTCCACATACCTTTTAAGAAATGTGTAGAGATTAAACTAGATAACCCATGTGAAAATATTAATAAACTAAATATTAGCTATTCTATACAAAGGAAAAAGAGCCTGTATTCAATTACAAATTTCTGCAGCTGGGGTTTCTTACATTGAAACGTTTTTAATGCTCCATAAAATTTCTGCTTCCACCTGCAAGGTTGCCTGGTTTTACTACACCAAGTTACATTTTAAAGACACAACCATTCCCTAATTATGGCTGTTTCCTACAAGATTAACTGTTACACTTTAGCACTGAGTTTAGCAGCTGGCACAACTTTAATGCTTTTTACGCAGACCACACACTGTGACATAATATCCTTTCATTATATTCCAGTGTTTGATATTAATTTTATACTTAATTGTCCTTTATAGTATTCCTGTCCATTTTTACATTATGCAGTCAAATAAAACATATCCTGTAACCAGGGGCCACCACACCATCAGAACTTTTCCAAATGAGTCATTCAACAATTTTATAAAAGTTAAACTTTTATGAAAGATAATAAAATTGCTCGACACCCAAGCTGAGATTTTAATCTAAGTTATTTATAAAGCAGAAGGGAAGGATTAGATACTGCTGAAACAACGGGATTTTGCACTTGCAGTATTTTAACTAATTTTACATGCACAGTATGTTTTTAAAAAGTTTACTGATCCCACATTTAGCAATAAACTCCATGGGATGTCTGGCAGAAACTCCCTGCTGCAACAGTTTACATCGACCATCTGTGTCGGCAAGAAGCCTTCAGACATTCTGCCACCTGACTCACTGTCCAACTCTTCTCACTTCTACTCCCAGGCTTCATTTCACGTTCATCGTATCCTCTATCTGCCCCAGAGAGGAAGAAAATATTACCAAAACAATACAGCGTGACATATTTCTGAAACCAAAATAAGACTGAACAACCTTTAACAACCAGTTCGACGTGTGATGGACGGGTGAAGCGCTTGTTCCTAGTAGTGAGGGTGCATCAGCACTAGAAAACATTGACAGAAGGAGGGTCTTTAAAGAGTGTTGAGTCCACTGCCTTCCTTAGACAGGTAAGGAAACTGAGGCCCCACAGGCTGGTGTCAGTGAGCGGTGAGAACTTGGAGGGCAGCTAACTCCCTGCCAGTGGCCTTCTCAACACGCCACTCAGGTCCAACATCCTTACATGACTAGTGACTTCCTCCATTCCGGACCCAATGAATAGCCTCCCACTTACCATTGTGGCTTTGGAGATTAGACCTACCTAATAAGGAGAAAATTTCCAAATCTTTCCCCTAATTTCCAAATGCTAGCTTTCCTCAAAGGACTCTTTTCACCAACCCCCACAGCCCTCTCTCCCTTCACCTAGTGTTCCCACATGTTTTGTGTTTCCATTGAGGTACCGTTAACATATTACATTGTATTAGTCTGAGGCATACGACATAAATGACATGATGATTCAGTATTGGCATACATTGCAAAATGATCACCACAATAAGTCTAGTTAACATTCATCACCACACATAATTAGTTTGTTTTTTTTTTTTTCATGTGATGAGAACTTTTAAAACTTACTCTCTTAGCAACTTTTAAATATACAATACAGTATGAAATACAGTCACCATGCTACACATTATTACAACCCCAGGACTTGATTGTATAGCTGGAATATTTTACCTTTTGATCCCCTTCCCCCATTTCCTCCTTCCCCCCAACCCACTGCTCCTGGCAACCAAACCCCGGTTACCAGTGGGGTGGAGGAAGGGCAAAATGGATGAAGCAGATCAACTGCATGATGATGGATGGTAACTAGACTTGCAGTGATGAACACCACAATGTAGTATATACAAAGAATTGAATTACAACATTGCACACTTAACATGTATGTAATCGTGTATATCAGTTTTACCACAAGATAAAAAAGGACTATACTGAAGAGAGAAGACAAAAAATATATATATATATTTAGCAACCCTGAAAAGAATGTGACAATGGTTCTAACAATTCCGAAGTAAATTAATGCAAACAGAGTAAAAAAGAACTGGGGAAAGAGCTAGCTAGCTACTGAATAATTTTATCAAGTGTCAAAAGCAGCTGACAGGAAAAACAGTGATATTAATTAATACCAACTGGCTTCTCAAAAAATAGCTAGTGGCCCCTGTCAGGAAATGTGATTACTGGGTCAAAGTCCACAAATTCATGTGGCATTTGGGGTGAATCCTGCGTGTCCTGACATGCTGGACTGTGGAGGGCTCTTGGATAGAGCAGTGTAACCTTACTGAGCATAAATCATGCCAGGCCTTGGACAACTTCCTCGTCTTGTATCATCTCCCCAAAAAATGTGGGTATAATACATTAATGTCTCAGGAGGCAGCGGTGGGAGAGAACACAGGCTTTCTGTGCTAAACTGTTAACGTGGGTATTTGAGTTTAAATGTTTGAGGACAATCAAGGCTTTTCAGAGCAAATTGATTATTTTTTTTAGAAAAATAATTTATTTAATTGCCAAAGTAATACACATTTATTTTATAGAACTTGGAGAAGACAGACATGCATATGACAGATCATGATTTTTGCAATATGGTTATTGCACCAGGACCATGATGACAGGGCCAGTGGGAAAGGGGACACTTTGGCTGAGCCAGATGCATGATGATGTTTAGGGCAAGAAAAAAAGGATTAAAAAATATTTTTAACAAAAACTTAAAGAGCTATTTTGGCAAAAACAGGATGGACCACTGTAAGAGATTTTCACACCCTGACTGTGCACTCAACCAGGTGTTAGGTTCACCTTTGCATACTTAGCACCTAGCACACCTAGAAGGAGGAATGAAAGGAAATTCTTTCTGTTTCTTACCTGAAGGACTTGCCTATGTGGGAAACAGCTTGACTGCACATCGGCAAAGCAGAATGTCTATCACTGCAATTTTCCTATTTAAGATTCACATTCTACGCCATTTTTGTTTTCTTAATCCAAAGCATCTTAATACATAGCCTGTCTGTCCTTAAAGCCCTCAGCTTCGGATAGCATCTCTCTCTTTGAGGTACTCCCTCCTTCCTGCAGTGGAATGTTGTGTCCATCACATATTATTTTAAGTTAAAAAAAAATTATAAACATACACCAAAATTGAGAGCTACTTGTTCAGCCATTTTCTCACACACAATGTAGTAGCTTGTCATGAGAAATAGATAATAGTGGTGAAGTTCAGTTCAGTGCAAGAAACATTGGTTATGTGTTCTATGCCAGCAACTGTCCCAGGTATGAGTATATAAAAATAAAGTTATTCTCCTTGTTCTTGAAAACCTCAGTATGAAGAAGGGGAGAGGCACAGAAATTATTTTTGTAAAATGGGGTAAGTGCAAGAGTCTCTGGTACATGGAAGACAAAAGACGTGCACTGTGTTAACTTCCTTCCATTAATTTCCCCCTATTTATAAAACTTCCACCTCCATTTATTCGATTTTGGGTTTTTTGGTTTGGAATTACTTTTAATTCATTTAGCACTTATATATGACAGGCATTGTATTAAGTGAGATGAACATTTTAAAGGTAAAGAAACTAAAAGAGATTAGCTTCACCAAATGATAGAACTAGTAAAATGACAAAGTTAATATTCAAATAATAATCTGTCTCCAAAATTCATTCTTTTTCCCAGAAACCTAACACTCTCAGATAAATGCAGTGGATCATGATTAGAATGGTAATCACTACCTTTTGAAGAAGTGGTGAGTCTGAATTGAGATGCTATATCACAGTCCTTAAACAACGTTACTTCTTTTAAGGAGTATGCTTATTGAGTTCAGTGAAGTGCTCATTATTAACTCAGTCTCACACATTCCACTTCTTAATAATCACCCATGGTACAAAGGTAGTCCATTTCTGGGATATCAAAATCAAATAATTACAAAAGTATGCTTAGTTTCCTTAGATTACATAATCCCCTTTAATGAACAATTGTCAATGATTACCATTGCCTTTAAGAAAGATTTTCATTCAAAACATAAACCCTGGCACCCAGAGCCCTGCCATAATCCCTCTCACCTCCAGGGTGAAGCCTGTCCTTACAAAGCCCATCTTGAGACTTCCCCTCCTTACATAAAATTATTCATCAGGAACCAAATAGGTTCATTCATACACTACCAAAGAGGACCAGGTTCCAATATCTAAATAGCTGAATTACTGATGCTAATATAGAGGAACAATTTTATGGTGGTAATGTCATAAAATGACAAAAGTACTTGTTACTTTCATTTCATCCATCTATATTTAAGTAATTTAAGAGAAGAAAAAGAGACTATTAGAAATCCAATTTTGTTGTATTCTGCATTCTGCCTCCAGACTAAAGAATTTTGAAGTTTCCCTCTCTTAAAATCAAGTTCAAAATTATATAACTTTTTATTTAAATATAATAATAATGTTACAACTGGCATAAATTTGAGCTGATCTATAGTTTTCTGTTATTATAATTTTTTACACAAGCCATATATGTGCACTATAGAATATTAGAAAATAGAGACAATTAAGATTAAAATACCATGTTCCTACCACCAAAAGGCGGCACTCTTCACCTTTTAGTGTATATCCCTGTTTTGTGTGAGAATATTTTCTCAAAATTTATTTTTGAATACTCAGATTAAAAAACACTGTCTTTTTTTTTTTTTACTATTAAATCTATTAACCATATTTAGTGTCCATGTTAATGGGAAAGTAAGCTCTGTTATAAACAGAATACCCAAGAGAGGGAGCAGATAAGCAAAAAGAGAAAGACCCATGAGCTTCTAAGGAGATGCAAAATCATTTGAGGCTAAATTGCTCTCTTCTAGAAATAACTTCATGACCATCCACGAACTGCTTAGCAACACAGCTAGAAGTTGTCAATCTAGACAAGCTAAAGAAAAATGTCCAAATTGCTTCTCAGCCAAAATGGAAATGTTTTACCAACCCTGCAGAATGGAAAGTAAAATGGAAAGGAATGGGAGCACCAAGTCCAAAGCAGAAAAAAAAAATCATTCATTCTAGAGTTCCAGTTTGTAGATGACAATGAAGTTGACATTTTCCTCTTTGCCTGACCCTCTTCTAAGCACCTTACATGTAATAATGCATTTTATACTCACATGAGTCCTGTGAGATCAGTACTATTATGCCTCCTTTTACAGATGAGGAAAATGATGCACACAAAAGCTGAGTCACTTGCCCAAGGTCACACAGGTAGTTAATAAAACAGTCAGGAATCAGATTCTGGGACGATGACTGCAGGGCTTGGTTTCTAATAACTGCTCTGTTCTGCCTTTTAACTCTCAATTTCTTCAAAGGCCAAATAGAGAAATGGGAAGAAGATAATCCCTTCAAGAAAACATTTCAGACAAAGCTAATGAAGCAGTTTTCCAAACAAAGTGGGCAACTTTGAAGTGCAAAGCCTGCCAGCATTAGTTAGGAAGCTCCCCTAGGTAACCTCACCGATATGTCTTCTTTGCGAGCCTGCAACTCAGAAGCACAACCCTGACTTCTCCAGAGTACAAACAGCTGACCCAGCATTATCAATACTTAAAATGAGCCACCGTCAGATCTATGCTAAGGTACTGCATTTAAAAAGAAAGAAAGAAAAAGGAAGAAAATAACAGGGGAAAAAGTCGCGCAGGAAACTCAAATACCAGATAAATTGTAGCCACAGAGCCAATGAGAGTTATGACCAAAACTCTCTATAACATCAAGAATATATATTAGATAAGTAATAAAGACTTTTATAAAATAAGAATTCAAAGAAAAGATGCAAGAGTTTAGAAAAGTTGGCGAGATACCCGAAAGAGATGAAAAAGACCTGGCAGACCTCAGGAAAGGAGTAAAAAAGAAAATAAACCACCATAGAAATGAAGACTCATTTTGAGACAGTAAGTCACTGCTCGAAACCCAGTAAGGGATACAATAGACGGGAATAACAAAAGTGAAAAAATGCACATAAAGCGTAGAGAGGACATGACTAATAGCAAAGCCAAAGGAAGGCCCACCAGAAGTGTTTGGTGCCTCTAAATAACAGAAACAAAATAAACTTTTACAAAGTTAGAAGTCCAGAATATCATGTTAAATGAAATTGGTCAAGCAGAAAAAGTTAAGAACCATATGATTTCCCTCATATGTGGGATATAAAACTGAAAGCAGCAAATGAATAAAGAAGAAAAAAAACCTCATAGACACAAACAACAGTATGGTGGTTACCAGAGGAAGGGGACTGGGTAGACAGTTAAGGAGAAAAGGGATTAAATACATGGTGACAGAATATAACTTGACATTAGGTGGTGGGCACACATGCAATATACGGAACACGTATCATAGAAACGTATGCTTCAAACCCATGTGATCCTGTTAACCAATGTCACCCCAAGAAATTTACTTTTTAAAAAGTTATGAGTCAAAAAATAATCAAATAAGATTTAAATCTGAAAACTTTAAGATACACTTTGTCGAGGCTAAATTAACACACATAGCTTAACACTCAAACATAACCCAGTAAAATGAAAGGATTTAAGCATTTCAAAGAAAGAACCCTTTAGGCACTGGGGCAGGAAAGCACAAGCCATCTATAAGAAGAAAAGTCAGAATCAATGTAGACTTCTCCTGAGCAATATTCAACACAAATACCTAATTGGGAAATACCTAAAAAATAGTCAAAAAAGCAGAAGTATCCCAAGGATATAATCTCCAACCAAACAAGCCTTAAATATAAAGATAAAATTTTTTTTGGACTTTAAAAAAACTCAAAGAATACATTTCTCCCTGAATCTCTTTGGAAGATGCTATTAGAAAGCAAACAAAACAAGAGATGAACAAAGACTTCCAATAAACAGAACTGATTGTGAGAAGTGACTCTCACCATAGGACTGAAACTAAACTAAGTGTAGAAATTTAAAAGTGGGGGCAAGTGCAATTATGCTGATGGTATAAAGTCATTCATTTTTCCCCATCCTTCCTCTGTCACAGAATTTCTGATTTTTAGGGAGTACATGGCTTCATTTCCCTGACTCCCATACAGCTAACTGTGGCTTTGTGATTTAAGTACTAGCCAATAGGATGTATACAGAATTGGTATGGGCAGCTTCCAAGAAGTGTCCTTAAAGGGGAAGGATAGGCCTTCCTTCATTTTTTTCCCTCCTTCCTGCTGGCTAGAATCCCATGTTCTGTCTGGAGCTCCAATAGCCATCATAGACTACAAAGTGACAGTGGAAATGGAGGGTCATAGTGAAGCAGTGAGGTAGAATGAGCATGAATCCCTATCGTCGGCAGCCGTCCGTCTCGAGAGACGATGGTGTAGCTTCTTAAGAGTCTATCTGCACCGCCGAGAATGGCTGTGCAGTCCGACTCGGGAGTGACACGGTATCTGTCTCCTCCCGTGTTGAATCGACATCTTGCAATGACGCTGGAGTGTCCTCTCCAGTGAAGCTGAAGCTACAGAGCCTGGGCAGGGTGATATGGAGGGTCTGCTGTTGCCCATGCAGCAGACCCCCCCTCTCTTCGCAGCTGAAGGGTCCAAGGGAAAGACGGAGTCAATACAGCTTGGCTTCAGGTGCGCCGCAGGAGTTGCCGGTGTTGACTACAACGTCAAACCGCCTTAGGGACTCCGACTCCGGATTTTCTGTCGGGGTTTACTCCCCTAGCCTTTCCCCTGAAGAGGTATGCCGCAAGGCAGCGGAGGTTTTTTGGAATCAGAGTTTTCCTTCTCTGATGTGCCCTGACTGGAAGATCGAACCAGCGACACTTAGCTCGCAGGCCGACGCTCAATCCACTGAGCCAAACCAGCCAGGGTGTGAATCCCTATCATATTGTCGAATATTATACAAGCTCTGGACCTACTGTCCATGGGAGAGAGATATAAACCTGAATTTTATGTAATACATCATTATTTTATGGGTATTTATTATTTCCAGCTGAACTTAGTCCTAACCAATACAATTCTCTTTGTCCTTGTATCATATCTTACATGGAAATAAATTCCAGAAGTCTTAAATATTTAAATGCTGAAAACAAAAACCATAGAAGTATGAAAAGAAGAAAAACAAGAGAATTATATTTGAAGTAAGAAGGCCTTTCTAAATATAACACAAAACCCAGGCAATGTGATATGAAAAGTTTATAAATTCAACTACTATATAAAAACTCTGTAGGGAAAAAACAAAACATATAGTCAGGTTACAAGACAAAGAAACTAAGTGAAATATTTGGAACACATTTTGCATTAGACTAGGGCTAAATTTCACTATATATATTGGTCAATAACACCAAACAGTATCCCAATAGAAAAGCTGGCAATGATTATGAACAGATGGTTTATGCAAAAGAGGAAATGTAACTAACTCTGAAACATATGGAAAGATGCTCAGTCTTATAATAAGAGAAATACATGTTAAAGCTACTAAGAGGTATCATTTTCTACCTATTATATTGACAAAAGTCAAAAACTTTGATAATATACTCTTTGGGCGAGGTCTTGAGGAAAAACTAGTTACACAGTACTCAATGTAAATAGTACCAATTTGACAGCACATAGAGCAAATAGAGCAATTTGACAGTATATATCAAAAGTACAAGTGCACATACCTTTGACCCAGAAATTTCATATCCACAAATGTATCCTACAATGCATGTGAACATCTGCCAAATGATGCACGTCCAAGGATATTCATCATTGCATTATTTGGAAAGATTGGAAAGGACCTAAATTGTTCGTCACTAGGAAATGGCTAAATACAATACAAGTATATAAATGCACTAGAATCCTATGCATCTGTTAAAAGGAGCTCTCTACGGACTGATATGGAATGAAAAGAGATACATTCTGAGTGAAGGAGTGCAGAAAATATGTGTATTATAGTAACTTTTGTGTTTGAAAAAGCAATATAAATATTTTCTTAGCTAGTGACTCTCTTTTGAAAAATACACAAGAAACCCATACCAGAGGCAACCTCCAGGGAGAAGAATCTAGGCAGACAAGAAGTACAGGAGGCTTAATCTTATAATTCACACCACTGTGCATGTTTTCAATATTGCAAAATGTTCATATATTACCTATTCAAATTAATTATTTAATAAGGTGTATATTAACCAGAAGGAAAAAGAAAGCCTCATACAATGAAAATGACAAAAATTACTGTTTATAATCTTCACTTATATGTATCATCCTGGGCTAACTAAAATGTTTGAAAAGGATATTTAGACTTTCAATCTCAGATAACATTCCAGATTTAAGTCAAAGATTTAAATTAGGTAGCTCTATAGAAGACAAAATGTT
Organism: Furipterus horrens; assembly: GCF_987537825.1. NCBI lineage: Eukaryota > Metazoa > Chordata > Mammalia > Chiroptera > Furipteridae > Furipterus > Furipterus horrens. Next base: position 17,074,049 of record NW_028327180.1, read on the forward strand.
AAAGTAATTTTTTAATAATTTAAACTTGAAATAAAGAGATTATGTTATTTCATTGTATAAAAGCAACAGTTATAGAAATTCTAAAATAGTCTCAGTGTCTTTTCATTTGAAGACAACCAATAAATTCCATGAGAGCGGGTTCTTTGTTATATTCCCAGACACCCCCAGACCTGACACAGGATAGAGGCACAACAAATATTCACAGAACAAATTAAAGGTTTGAATGGAATTATACTAAAAGAAACAACGAAAAACGTAATGTTGTAATGCATCATCATAACCAGCTTTGCCTCGGTGAGTATAAACCCAGCTTTCTGCTGTTTTGATTTTCAGAGCATCGAAGGTCTCGTGATTTTTTACCTGTCACACTCACTGTACTATTTGCGCCAGAGAACAGACTGTAAGGTTTACAATTCTATGGCAAATCTTCCTGTTGTGTTACTTGCTCTTTTCACACACGCGCGCGCGCGCTCGCACTGTTCTCAGCTTTACTGTTCTCGGGCTGCTCACTTCTTCGCACGCCAGCTGCTCCTCCCACCTGCTCCCGCAACACATAATGTAAAGCCGCCATCTGATGCACAGAAAGGGCACCAACTAAGATAAGGGTAAATTTCCAAGGATGGTCCTATTCGCGATTGAGGCAGAGGGTTTTGAAAGGGCTCAGCAGCTAAGTAGCAGGCACATAGTATGACCTCACTTCAGACACAAAAGTAGAAGTGCTCTGACTTCGATCAGAAAGCAGAGGAAGTTGTGATCTTGGGGAGGATTTTTCCTTTTGGCTGAAGTTCAAAATCACACATTTCTCCTTAGAATGAAGGCATTTAGTGATGAAGTCTTTAGTCTCTTCTGAGAAAGCGAGGAGATTCAGATAAGAAGGGTACTTTTAACATCATGGTCTTGGTTTTCAACTTGTGATGAGATTTAATAAGAACATCTTTTTTTTAATTTAATCTTTATTGTATTTTATCCACTACCTTAGTCCCCTAATACCCCCGCTCCTCCAGCAATCACCACATTGTTGTCTATCCATGAGTCCTTTTTCCTCTCTCTCTTCCCCAGCTCCACCCCCCATAACTGGGCAGTATGTCTGGAAGACACACACACAAAAAAAATGGGAATAAGATACCATGGGAAGGGGAACAAACTTTCTACTGCACACTTGCTGTTCCTTTTGTACCTTACGGATTTTTTAAAAACATATTTCTCATCTCATAAACTGATGCAAAGAATTTGTGCACTCTGAGATCCTTAGAGAATATGAGGGTAAGGTAGATCTTTTTCTAGAGAAACTTTCAAAAGTTGCCCATAGTAAAGCAGATTCGTTAAGCCTCAAATTGGGGTATGGAACTGAAAAAGTAATTTGTGTATTTTTTTTTTTTTATATTGTTACATTAAGATGAGTTGCTGATATACAATTATCCTGGGATCTGCTTCTTGTTCATCTTTTGTGGGAGCATGGCTTACTTTGTTCAATTACATTATTTCATGTTCATTGCAACTCATCTACGATGGGAACTTGAAGCAGAAAAGAAGGAGGAAGGCCCAGTCCAGTCAGTGACAAGGGCAGGAGCCACTGCTAACAAGCAGAGCAGCAGTAAGCTGGGAGGAACCAGGTTAAGTATGGTGAACCAGAAGCAAAAGGGGTGGTGGATAATCCGTCGTCACAGAACAAACAAACAGAATAAGTGGCTAACAGGGCAGCAGCCTGTGGCCCAGCCAAATCCAGATAATAATATAAAAAGAAACCAAGTGAACATAAGCAGTGTTTTTTCGAGTGCAGCACTGCCAGAGTGGAGGAAAAAGGAATTACAGTGGTCTACCCACCTGACTCCTGAGGGTTTCATTCATACATTATCCAACAAATATTAGTTGATGACATGCTCTGTGCAAAACACTAGGCTGAATATTCATGTAAATAAAATGAGCATGGTCTCTAATCTCATGGAGCTTATAATAGGTCAGGGGTCAGGGTGGGCAGGTCAAATAAAAAAATATGTAACCTGATTAAAAAATAAGCAAATAAAATAGTTAAGATATTACTAGTACAATGGAAAAAAACAAGCGGGATGCTAAAAGATAGACTAGGAGAGGAGACCTATTTTTTGAAAGAGTGGCCAAAAAAGGGGCTGCTGGAGTGACATTAAACTGAGGCATGAAGGATAAGAAGCAGCCATAGAGAAGATGGAGGAAGAGATTTCTAGACAAAAACCAGAAGTAAGAAAAACTCAACCCTATTCAACGAACTTCAGGAAAATCCCCATGGCTGCAAACTGACATGCTTTCCCCTGCTACCTTCTCCAACCCAGTTCACATCACAGCTCACAAGCCTCCTCATATCCGAGCCGCCTGGTGCATCTAAATTATTCCTCTTCCATTGCTCCTTCAGAAAGGCTGTCTAAATCATGACCTCAAGCTGGAGATAAATTGGAAGGATGTGTTCTTTAAAGGTTGTTTTTGTTCCATTTTGTTTTCCTCTAATAATAGACTTCAAAACACTGAAAAACACCAGGAAGTTGTCAAATGAATGCAACTGGCATTTGTGTGTCTCTACAAGACCCACCCACCTAGCTCAGAGTCACTAGCCCTGTTCACAAGGTTACCATGGCATCCATCTGCAGAGCACACAGCTCACTCACCATCTCGCTGGGTTTCCCTGGTAGGTCTCAGGGGGGAGAGGTCTCTGAGGGAGCCGCACAGCTAGAAAGAGTCAGCAGGCAGCCTAGACCTGAGGAGAAAACAAAACACACAAGATGAAATTAATCATGCAGTCTGAAGTCCACTCTTGTATTCATTGGTGGTAGTGCAGATATTTAGAAAATACATTATTTTGTACATGCAAAATGTTTGAATCTTGGTCCACAGAGCCAGAATAAAAGAAATGTCACATTTTGTTTCCTTTCTTGAACCTAAATAAAAATTTCTGTCCTACCAGGTGGTAGGGAATTCAGTTTTATTCATGATGGGGTTTCTTTTCTTCCTACTCACTGCTACCTCCACCAAAGGTCATGTAAAGGTGTCCCAGGCTCATTTAGAGAGACCAGAAATGACTTCTTTTTTTAGGGTTCTGAACCACACTACCTACATTTGTATCTTGGTTCTGCTACTTAGCAGTGACATTGGGTGACTTAATCTCATGTTTAATGGAGATAATGATCGTAACTACTTCATAGATGGTTATATGAGTTAATACATACAGTGATCTTAGGATAATGTGTTGCTCTTAATTCTGCAGTAAGTATTTATCACCATGACGATCATCATTTTAACATCATGATTCACTCTGGTTATCAGAGATGCTCAGTCTCTCAGTCCTAAGGGTTTCCTCATATCCCAGGGCCTTACTGCTCCTGGCTGGAAGCACCTAAGGCTCTGAAATGTTATCTCCACCCCAGAGCAACACCTTGAAATGAGCCACAATCTCTTACCAATCTCTCTAATATTCCCCAGGGACCTCCCTGCAAGCATCTCCCTATCTTCCTGCTTAGAACCTTTGCAAGCCTCTCCTCCCTCTGAAAACCCAACAGAATGTGAGTTCAGCCTTAACAACAACCACAACAAAACTAAGCTTCAGAAACTTCAAGCAATTTTTGCTGCTTGGGACGGGGGAGGGAGAGGGGATAATACAACGAGGAGAAATAGGAATCTTGATTATTCTACCATACTGATTGTCATTGCCTGCTTAGGTGAACTGGGTCCTGTTTCATTGTTTGCTCTCTCTTTTCCCTGAAGGAGGTTACTGGACCCCCTTTAAAGTCTCAGTCTCCTCATACATCAAGTCAAGATAATAACAGAATGTAACTCACAGGGATGGTGTGTGGATTTGATAAAAGGTGTGTATAGGCTACAGCAAAATGCCTAGCACGGAGTAAGCACTCAACAAATTCTAGCTTCCTCCCGTTACTTTTTCTTTTCCATGAAGACACCACCACCTTTCTCCTTTTCTGACTTAAAAGTCTCATAAAAATCATTCCTTTCAGTTTAGGCAAGGGTGGTCACAAAGAGACAATCATTAGTGACTGTCAATCAATTGAGTGACTGAGGAGGGAATGGGGTTGGGGTTTTAACTTTTTCCTGAGAACACATTAGTCTGGATCTGGTTTTATTAAACAACTGACCTGTCTACTGTTTATCCTATTGTCAGTTTTGAGTAAATAGCAAGAGTTGCCTAGGTCAGTAGAGCATCATACTTGAACATTTATAAACTTAGACAAAAGTGAGGGCTAAACAAGGGATAAATATCAGGTCACAGGGAAAGAAAATAAAGACACAGTTTTCTGAATTCAGAATTCTGCCTAGAATCAGCCCTGGTAATCTGCCTGGGAAAACAAAATAAAATAACACAGATCATTGTGTTGACAGGTAGGTATTTTAATCTACTCTGCTCAAATATGTCAATAAGAACTTGCAAGCGATACTCCTTGTCTTATGACAATTAACTAGATTCTCTTTCAATGACAAGTCTACGATAAGAGAATTCAATTCGGTTCAACCAACATCAATTATACCCCTATTACATGCACATATGTACTAGAAGTCCTTGTAGTGACAAGGAATCAATTCTCTCTACTAATAGTCAACTCTGAAAGAACAAACATGGATTCAGAAGTAGTGTGCTACTCCCATAACTTTAGTAACATTTACACAAATTCATTGTTTCTGTTCCACTTACAGTTGGATTGAAATTGTTATATTTATAAAGGGATGGCTAATGAGGTTGTGATTCTCAAAAGCCTATAGCACTCTTCAAAAGAAAAGTCAACATTTTTGTAATAACCAAAGCCCAGCCTACTGAAGGACTATGGAAGATAGGAAAACTTAGAGTGCATAAAGAACTGGAGACAGGCCCTGACTGGTAATGGCTCAGTGGACTGAGCACTGGCCTGCAAACCAAAGGTTTGCTGGTTCGATTCCCAGTCAGGCCACATGCTTGGGGGGCAGGCCATGTCCCCAGGTGGGGACACGCAAAAGGCAAACACACTGATATTTCCCTCCCTCTCTTTCTCCCTCCCTTCTCCTCTCTCTAAAAATAAATAAATAAAATTAATAAAATGAAAATAAAACAGAAAAACTTAACTATTGAATATAATTAAAAAAAAAAAAAAAGAACTGGAGACAAGTTGGAACTGCATGGGGACTTTAGAAAGCTAACTGGTAACATGCTTAACAACAAATGCCAAAGGAAAGCCAGGTTCTTGATGACCCTGAGGGTCTTGGTAGCAAAGCAGAGGAGAAGCAACTGTAAATGGTACTGTTTTCTACTTTTGGTTTCCACTTGTTTGTTGTCAGTAGAGAGAAAAGCTATTGATTTTTGTGTGCCAGTCTTATATTTTGTGACCTTACTGAACTCACTTATTAATACTAAGACTCTTTGGTTGGTTGTTTGGTTGGCTGCTTTTAGATTCCTTGGGATTTTCTACATAGACAATTATGTCATCTCCAATTAAAGACAGTTTTATTTCTCCTTTTCCAGTTTGCGTGTATATTATTTATTTCTTCTTGCCTTATTTCACTGACTAAGACTTCAGATGCTATATTTATAAGAATAGTGATAGCAGACATTTCTAATTTGTTTCTGATCTTAGAAGAAAAGCATTTTTTTTTTTTTCATCATTAAGTCTGATGTTAGCTATAGGTCTTTGTTGATGCTCTTTGAGTTTGAGGAAGTTCTCCTGTGTCCATAGTGGACTGAGATTTGAATTTTGTCAAATGTTTTTTCACTAAATTGGTATAGTAATATGATTTGTATTCATCAGTTGACAGCATGTATTACTTGATTGCGCTTCAGATGTTGAACCAAACTTGTACATCTGGAATAAATCCCACTTGGATGTGATATATTATTCTTTTTATACATTGTTCTATTTGATTTGCTAAAATTTTGTTGAAGATTTTTATATCTCAGTTCGGGAGAGTTACTGGTCTGTAGTTTTCTTTTGGAGGCACTTGTCTGGTTTTTGTTATCAGGGTAAAACTGTCCTCATAAAATGAGCTGGGATATAATCCCTTCTTTTCTATTTTTTATAAGACATTATATAAAATTTGTGTTAATTGTTTGAATGTTTGATAAAATTCTCCAATAAAGCCATTTGGACCTGGATTTTCATTTTTAAGGAGTTTTTAAATAATAAATTATATTATTTTAATTGTTGTAGGTCTATTCAGGTTGTCTATTTCATCTTGGCTGAGTCTTGGTAGATTGTACTTTTTGAGGAATTGGTTCATTTCTTCTAAGTTGTTGAATTTAATATAAAATTGTTCATAATTGTCCCTTATTACCTTTTTAACATTTGAAGGATATATAATTATATTCCTTGTCATTAAAAATAATAGTGATTTGTTTCATCTCTATTTTTATCTTTGTCAGTCTTACTTGAAGTTTATCAATTTTATTGATTTTTTTCAAAGAACCAGCTTTTTGCTTTATTAATTTCTCTAATGTTTTTCTGTTATAAATTTTACTATTTCTGCTACCTTGATATCTTCTATCCATCCCTCTGCCTCCTTTGGGCTTATTTTTTTTATCTCATCTTTCTAATTTCTTGTGGTAGGAACTTAGATTATTGATCTGAGATTTTTCTTCTTCCCTAATATAAGCTTTGAGTCCTCTCAGTACCGCTTTAGCTACATCTCACAAATGTTGATATTTTGCTTTCACTTTCATTCAGTTTTATGTATTTTTAAATTTCCTTTGAGATTTTCTCTTTGACTTATGTATTTATTTGGAAGCATCTTATTTCATTTCTAAGTGTTTGCTGATTTTCCTGTTGTTCTTCTGCTAATGATTTTTAGACACATTATTACATTATGGTCAGAAAGCATATTCTGTATGATTTCAACTCTTTAAATTGCTTAATTTTTTTTTCTATGATCTAGAATATGGTGTATCTTGATGAATGTTCCATGGTGTTTGAAAAAAATGGATAGTCTGTTTTTGTTAAATGGAGTATTCTGTAAATGTCAATTAGATCCTATTGTTTGATTGTGCTGTTCAATTCTATGGTAGTTTTAGCAGCTACTAAGACTATAATGTTGGTGTCCCCAATTATAAGCAATCTGTGTTTTAACAAGCCCCCCTAGGTGATTTTAATGTGCGCTAAAGCTTGAGAACTACTGGCCCAGAGCAGAGTAACTCAATCAAGCTAGCTGAGTTGACTAAAACTTGACTATTTTATAAACAGTAAATTAGAATTTTCTTTAATGAACTTGATACTGGTTTTAGTGAGTACAAAATGTTATTCCATGTTAGAAAGGTATGAATATAGGGGAAGCTCTCACCCTGATTGTTTTCCCATATATAATTAAAATAAGCAATCAGTTGTACCACAAATACCCCCCATGGGGACAGGTTTACCACAAGCACAACTGCACATGGGATAGTATCCAGAAAATTTTGGAATTTTAACTATAGCCAAGTTTTATTTTTAAAGCAGAATTTTAAACTTAAGTGAGGGCCCACTTAATGACTTAATTCATCATTTTTGATACTGGTCAGTGTATTTCCATGTGCATTCAATTAATGAGTATTTATTGATCTCCTTTTATGCTACAAGAACTATATAAGGCACTAAAAATAAAGCAGAGAATAAACATGATGTTCACTATATACACAAATAATTATATTATTTATAATTGTAATAGACACTGGCAAAAAAGAACAGAATACTAAGGTGGCATGTAACAGTAGGCCTCAACTGGTTCAAAAAGATAAGGAAAGCTTTCCGACTATCTAGGAAATCCCAGCCAAGATGGAGTTGTAGGTAGACATGCTGTATCTTCCTCACAACTAACAAGGAATTTACAACCAATTAAAAACAAAACAAAACAAAACAGAAAACCCAGAAACTCAAACTATAGGGAAGTTCAACAAACAAAGAAATAAAGAAGAAATACTCAGCCAGACAGGTATAAGGGGCGGAGCTGGGGAGGAGAGAATGAAGGTGACATGGCTGGTGTGGTGGCAGCGGCTGGGGTGGAGGCAGTTGGCAGCAGCAGCAGCACAGGGGGCTGTAGCCATGGTGAAAAGCACAGTTATACATTTTAAACCTGGAAAGCGATCCCAGCCCCAGACCAGACCGTGTAGCTCATGGTTCCAATGCCAAGGAAAATAAAGCCTCATTGCTTTTGACTGTGAAAACCAGTAGGGGTTGGGGTGGAGGAAGAAACTGCCAGTCTCTCAGCAGAATCCATTTGTTTAGAGGCCCCCATGGTCCTAGAATGTCCACAAACCCACCCATTCTGGGAACCATGGCCAGGGCAACCTCTAGAGGGGCACCAGTCCCATACAGGAAGTGGGAGAAGTGCCTGGAAAAGGAGTGAGTGCAGACTAAGCGGCACTGTTCCCTCTCAGACCCCTCCCCCACACACAGCAACACAACATGGTGAAACAGTCGACCCGTACTGATGAATACCTAAGGCTCCACCCCTTACAATGTAACAGGTGTGACAGCTCTACCTAAGGCACAGCAACAAACACAGAAAGCTGTCAAGTTGAGGAGACAGAGAGGTATGACCCAAAAGAAGGAACAGATCAAGGTCCCAGTGGAAGAGCTAAGTGATGAGGAGATAGCCAACCTCACAGATGAGGAGATAGACAAACTAACATAAGAACAGTTCAAAACACTGGTGATAATGATGCTCACAGACTTGACAGACAAAATTCAGTATGACAGGGAAGAAATTAAGGCTATACTAAGTGAAATAAAGAAAAATCCACACAAAACTAATTGTGAAGGGAAGGAAAACAGGATTAAAGTCAATGTATTGAAACATAAGGAAGAAATAAGCAGTCAACCAGTATAGAAGGAGGAAAAAAGAATTTTTAAAAAAATGAGCAAAGGCTCAGGAACTTCTAGGACAACTTTACACATGTCAATATCCGATTCATAGAGGTGCCAGAAGGAGAAGAGGAAGAGCAAGAAATTGAAAAATCGCGTGAAAAAACAATGAAGGAAAACTTCCCTAATTTGGGGAAACAAATGGACATACAAAACCAGGAAGCAGAGAGAGCCCCAAACAAACTAGACCTAAAGAGGAGCACATCAAGACACATCACAATTAAAATGCTGAAGACTAAAGATAAGGAGAGAATCTTAAAAGCAGCAAGAGAAAAGCAGAGAGTTGCCTACAAAGGGGTACCTGTAGACTATCAGCTGATTTTTCAAAAGAAACTTTACAGGCAAGAAAGAACTAGCAAGAAATATTCAAATTGATGAAAAGGAAGGACCAACAACCAAGACTACTATATCCAGCAAAGTTATCAGTTAGAATGGAAGGGCAGATAAAGTGCTTCCCAGACAAGGTAAAGCTAAAGGAGTTCATCATTACCAAGCCATTATTATATGAAATGGTAAAGAGACTTATTTAAGAAAAAGAAGATCAAAACTATGAACATTAAAATGACAACAAACTTACAACTATCAACAACAGAACATAAAAAACAAAAACAAAAACAAACTAAGCAGGCAACCAGAGTGGGAACAGAATCATAGGTATGGGAAGCAAGGTGGAGGAATGTCAACTCAGAGAGGAAGGGGGAGAAAGGAGGAAATGGCACAGGGACTACGAAGCATAATTGGTAGGTACAAAATAGACAGGGGGATGTTAAGAATAGTGTAGGAAGTGGAGAAGTCAAAGAACTTATATGCATGACCCATGGACATGAACTAAGAAGGGTGGAATTGCTGGAGGGAGGGAATGTGCTGGGCAGAGGGGAGAAAAGGGAAAAGAAATTGGGATGACTATAACAGAAAAATCAATAAAATATACAGAAAAAGAAAAAGAAAAGAAACTTTTCCTGGTTACCTGACAGGTAATCTGAAATTTAAGGATGGGTTAGACCTGGCCTAATGAAGAGGAAGGAAATGAAGGTAAAAATCAAGGAAGCTCCATTTACAGAAAGCTAAAAGAAATATCTTGGCCTTATACAAGGAGCAGAAGTAAAGATTCACTAGCAAGAAGATTCAGGATGATGGTAAGGTCTAAAGGAAGTACTCATCTACCTGAAATGGTCTATATGGAGATCACAGCTTCCAGCCAACTCAAGTACATCCCACCAAGTCAGTGAGACTGAGAACCTATGAGATCACAATAGGATCCTTTCACCAAACCCTTCTAGGTTCTAAGAACAATACAACGATGTTCCAAACATTCACTCCTGAAATTTTCTGGGTCTGCATCAACACAGTTTGGTTCTACTAGAATGAAGGCCATGATGGGCCATATCAAAAAGAGGAATGTGGCCCTGACCATACGGCTCAGGTGATTGGGCATTGTCTTGCAAAGCCATCATTGCTTCTCTCCCTGTCTTTCTCCCTCCCTTCCCATCTCTCTAAAAATAAACAAAATCTTTCTTTTAAAAAAAAAGAGGAATGAGAAAACCATCAAATTCTGCATTTAGAGACATTCCTCCATTAACCCCTGGACACTGGGAAAGATAAACAAGTAACCCAAAGATAGGAAAGAAAATTAAGATTTGTCAAGTGCTTACTATGTATCAGGCACTAGCCTGAAAGTTATCTGTGTTTATCTATTCTAATCTTCATAGTGACACTATTTTTCTCATTTTTAAGACTTGGAAAGCAAGACTCAGAAAAAAGAAGTAACTTTCTCACGGTAAATCTAGTAAAAAGCCAAGTCAAGACCTGAATCCAGGGTCTTGTGTGAAAACAATCTGGGATCGATTTATGCTGGCAGCTGTTGCTATAGGAGCTACATTCCATTTCAAGGATGCTAATCTGATTTTTCTTCTACTTTCAATGTTTCTTTTCCTTGCCCTTCTGGTCAGCCCCTAGGTTTGTTCTAATTCCCAAACCCTAGGACCTGCCCCTCGGCTCTCCCTCTCACATCAGCCAGATTCCTTCTATAATACTTGATAACCAAAGCAAGATTTTTCCCCCAGTCTGAAATACCTGAGGGCTAATAAGTGTAATGTCAAGAGTTCATAAGGCCAGCCATATCACCCTAAGAAAGCCCAAATCCACTAGTTCACTCTACTTCCTTTATCACAGTCATGTAAACAGAATTTTAGGACTCAGAGTCTTAAAAGAAACATGTTTAGCTCTACCACTGATATATTATTCTGTTTCAAGATCATATTACTATTGTGTCAGTATGATTTTATTTGGATTCTAATATGACTTTAGGGAACGTGAGATCTGTAAAATATATTTATGTAGCTGCAATAAAAGAATTGAGATGGCTCTGAAGGGAACAAAAGAGAACAAAACACCAAAAGATTCTGGGAGTTACTGTGGGTATCCTATTTCTGTTATCCAGTACGGAATTCATACAAGAACAATTTCCTAAAGTACACAGATAAAAATTGAAAAGCCAAAAGATAATTTCAGTGGGGAATAAGATTGTGTGTAAAAAAATAGATTGTGTGTAAAGGGCTTTTTTCCTACTCTAGACAAATGAAAGCTATACAAGGTCCAGAAAACTATGTTTTCCCAGTTCTAGTGTATGTATTAATAACTTTAGATTTTAATCAAAACATAATTTTACCTAGGTTGTAATGGGAACTATGAGGTAGAATAAGTATAAAAACATGTGAATACTACTTGCACAGTGAGTTGTTTAGTTGGATTAAAAAAATTAAAAAATCTTTGAAGCTCATGTACTTTCTTCATCTCCAGAACAAAGCACCAATAAGCATTGGTTTTAAAGTAATCCAATTTTGAATGTTGTTTCAAACAAAATTTATTTTTTTAAGACTTCAGATGAACAAGTGTTATACAAACATCAGCACAAGGCTGGAGTCACTGCCCAGACGAGCAGAATCCTGGGCAATTCGAGTAAAAGGAAGAGAACGCCAGCCTCACTTACTCTAGTAGCTGCCTGGCAATACTGGTAGAGCCTGGTTTTGTTGAAAAGTGGAGTGAACTATTTGGTTTCTTATGTGGCATTTACTTTTGAATCTCTACAGTATACTTGGAACATAGATTTGCATTCTTAGAGGGAAAAAAAATGCCAACAGAAATATTAGCCTGACTCCTAGCAGCCTAAATTAAAATGCTCATTCGGTGCTAACGAACAGACTAGGGATACTCTAAATCTCCAGATTAGGAAAACCACAGGGGAAGGTTGTTCACTCTTCTTAGAAAAAACTCTAAGATATTCAAGTAGAGGGACCTAAACTGATCAATTGGTTCAAGTACTACCCTAAAAGTGTGCATGTTTACATATGTGTATGTGTGCATGTGTGTCTGTACTGATACTTAGGTAGGGGAGGAATCTTGTCACCCTTAATTAAATAGTAGACATGCTCAAAGCCAAATCCTGATATCTATAAACCAAGTCTGTACCCACTTCCTCCCACCAACACCTCTCAGGAATATTTATTTTATAAGGAATCGCCTTGGTAACCACACACATCTCCAGTCAACACAGGAAGAAATATATGAAGCCAATGTGATTCAGCAGATATCGACTGATCACTTATATGCTCTGAGGACCCATGTCCTGGACAGCAGCACTGAAGATATGAGGAGGAATAGAACACAAGCTGTCACTTCAGGAGCTCATAAGGAATCTAGGCTTTAAAATATTTCACCCACTAAGGGACAGCGAAGGAAATGAGGACACTGCAGGAGGAGAAAACCACATGAGTGTCAAATGAAAATAGCAAAGCACAGAATAGCCAAGTTGGTCTAAATTTATCTGTGAGCAATTAGAAGTCATTAAAAGGTTTTTTGTGGGTTTTGTTTGGGCAGAAGAAATGAGAGCACCAGACCCATGTTTTAGAGATGGAACAACTCTGGCACTCTGGCAGCACTGTGGGAAAAGGATCGGAGTGCACACGTGAATGGGAAGCGGAGAGACAAGTCTTAGGACTCTTTTCATGTAGTGAAGACATAACACCAGAGGGAAGCAGAAGTGGAAATGAGGTAAGTTTTAAGGAATGTAATTTACAAAACCAATTCTAAGAAAGATAGAAAACCTAAAGAAAAATTAAAATAGAAGAAGTAGAAAATGTTGTCAAGGAGTTACTCACTTCCACCTCCCATCAGCGCACGCACGCACACACGCACACACACACAACCACCACCTATAAAGGACCTTATTCATATTATTTTACAGAGAAAAATCTACCAAATTTTTTAAGACAAATAATTACAGTACTACTTAACCTACCATCAAACCTCGGTTCTCGAATGTCTTGGTTCTTGAACAATCTTGTTCCAAGATGTTCCTGGAAAAAAATGTTTCAGTTGTCTAACAAAACTTTGGGTCTCAGTTCTCTACTGGACAACCCCTTCATGCTGACACCTGTATGATCAATCATGCATCTCTCAGGCAACAAACAAAGGAGGTTCAGTTTTTGAACAAATTTCTTCTTGAACAGTTTTCCGGAACGAATTAACTTTGAGAACTGAGGTTCCACTGTATTTCAGAGTATAGACAAAAGGCATATATAAATAAAATATTGCAGTAATACCTGACAGAGAAGGCACACAAAAAAATTACAAAACCACTGGTGAACATTCCAAGAATGTCTAATGCAAATTGCCCAATTAAAACGGTGGAAACCATGAGAACCGTGGTCTCCACCCTGAGAGCCCTGTTGCTCAGTCAGGACAGTAGCTGCATCCATCCAAGCCACTTCTGAGGACACAGTAGCCAACTGGTGACTTTGGGAAGCCCTAATACAGCCCCACCCTTCCCAAGAGAAACAACCTTTATTCCACAGAACTCTTTATATCTGCTTTTACTGAAAGATCAGGGTATCATTTATTCGTGGTACCTGAAAAAGCAGCCAATCTGAACACTGCCAGATTCTCGTAACTGTACATGGTAACCAGAACTAGGCTACAAGTAGATCCCAAGAGAGATTCTTAAGGGAGTTCATTGAGACAAAAAAAATGAGAATGGCTGTACTATATATTCACTTGTTTATTGGTTCATTGTCTACCCCAGGCCTCCAGATCAGATAGAACATTTGCTCCCTGTTGTAACTCTAGTGCCTGGCACATAGTTGACCCACAGTATATGTTAAATAATGAATGATGACCATGTTTTCTGAACCAGAAATCAGAAACCTATTGTGCTGAAGGTCTGAAATGAGATGTGATAATAACAGTGTGTCCAGGAACATGAGGCTGACCCTAGAGACTAATAACAGGGAAGCCTGCTCCTCCCCACTCCTCCAGAGGGTTGTGAGTTATAGTTTAACACTAGTTCTGTGTTAGCACCTGGCTGCTGACTCTTTTGCTTCTGCAGTCCATATTTGCTCACCTGTGCCATTTGCAGTTTTGTTTTTCCTTCTTTTGTTTTGTTTTTATTAAAGTATATTTTACATGCAGTATTATATGAGTTTCAGGTGTACAACATAATGATTCAATGTTTATATACCTTATGATGTGATCACCATAAGTGTAGTAACCATCTGTCATAGTATAAAGTTAGTACCATATTATTGGCTATATTCTCTATAGTATATGTTATATCCCTGTGACTTATTTATTTTGTAACTGGACGTTTGTAGGTCTTATTTCCCTTCACCTTTTTCATTCATTCTCCTGCCCTCTGTTCCCATGGCAATCATCAGTTTGTTCTCTGTATTTATAAGTCTGTTTCTAGCTCCATCCATGTTGTTGCAAATAGCAAGAGTTCATTTTTTTATAACTGAGTAATATTCATATACATATGAATATATATATGTATACATATATCACATCTTTTTTATTCATTCATCTATCGATAAGACACCTAGGTTGCTTCCATATCTTGGCTATTGTAATGCTGCAATGAGCATAGGAGTATATATATCTTTTTGAATTAGTCTTTTCATTTTCTTCAGTTAAATACCCAGAAGTGGAATTGCTAGGCTATATGGTAGTTCTATTTTTAATTTTTTTGAAGAAACTCTGTGCCATTTCCCATACTGGCTGTTCTAATTTACAGTCCTACCAACAGTGAATAAAGGTTCCCTTTTTTCCCTTTTTCCGCATCTTTGCCAACGCCCATTATTTGTTGACTTTTTGATAGTAGCCATTATGACTGTTGTGAGGTGATATCTCATTGTAGTTTTAATTTGCAATTCCCAATGATTAGTGATGTTGACCAACTTTATGTCTTCTTTGGAAAAATGTCTTTTGAGGTCCTTAGCCTGTATTTTAATCAAATCATGTTTTTGGTTTTGTTTTTTTGTTTTTTTTTTGAATTGTGTGAGTTCTTTATATAGTTTGGATATTAACCCGTTATGGGGTATGTCATTTGCAAATATCTTTCCCCACTCAGTGGACTGTTTTTTCATTTTTGTTGATAGTTTCCTTTGCTGTTAAAAATTTTTACTTTAATATATTCCCATATATTTATTTTTGCTTTTATTCCCATTGCCATGGGAGCCATATTTTTAAAATATTGCTAAGACCAATGTCAGAGAATTTACTGCCTATATTTTCTCTTAGGGGTTGTATGGTTTCAGGCCTTACATTTAGGTCCCGTGGTTAGTCTTCGTTTATCCATCACAGTGCAGTCCGTAGCTGCTGACTCACTGCGAAAGTCCTGCCTTCCTGGCCTCAGCCATGCCAGGTCCTGGAGCTCTGCCTCTCTTCCTGCAGCAAGCCCTCTGCCTCTCCCTGTGCGAACAGTTTCCCACTCTCACCTGCATTCTCAAGGTTCTGTGGCAGGAATCAGCAACGGAGGTCCACAAGCCAGACCCAGCTCATTGTTTCTTTCTGTAAATAAAGTTTTATTGGAACACAGCCATGCTAATGTGATAGAGATCATATAGCCTGTGAAACCTAAAATATTGACTAACTGATACTTCAAGGAAAAAGGTTGGAGCCTTTGCTCTATGCTTCTATTTGAGACGAGGGTTTTGACCCTGCTTCCATTGGAACAGACTCTTTCTTGAAAACTAGTCCCCCATTAATACAGCACAAAGACATCTACTGTACAACAGTATCACAAACCATTACCCAACCTCATTAGTGTCTTGGGATATTATTGTTTATTCACATAATGTACAATAGCATACAGAAATGTTTACACACATTTGTTCTTTATTGAAGAGGCAGTTCAGAGTCATTTACATATGCAAAGGGTAGGATGACAAAATACATAATGACTCCATCTCCTTTCAATTATCTTACCTAAGATATACATTATATTAAGCTTTAAGGTCACAGTGTAGGAAATCTTAGCATTTACCATTAAAACTACTATAAAGAATATTTCCTGCATGGAATTATGCAAAATCTACCATTTAATTTTTGTTATGTGGCACATTCATACACATCTAAAAAAATAAGGCAAGAGTGCTGAGCAACAAAAACGGTAAACATTTTTTATTTTAGAACACTTTTTAGTGAAGTATTATACACATGCAGAAAAACAAACAGATCTTAAGTGCACCGACACTCAAATAATTAGCAATCAGATCTCGAAACAGAGTATTAACAGCACCAGTTAAATAGTGACCCCTACTCTCAGCCTTTGCTGAGACTAACCACTATCGTGACTTCTAACTATATGAACAAGTTTTGCCTGTTCTTATATTGTATATAGATGGGATCCTATACAATGTTTGCTTTTGTGTCTGGATTCCTTTATTGGACATTTTTTTAATGAAACTGAGCTGAATTGTTGTTTATTCTTTCTGCTTTAAAGAATTCTTTAGTGGAAACATACCACTTAACTTCTTTCACTCTGTTTATATGTCTTCAGATAGCTCTGGTTGTTGTATTAAAGGAGAGAAGATTACAGTAATTTTAAAGTGGCATACAGAGAGAAGATATCAGGTAAAATGAACATTTCAAGTTGCCTGGTTAACCATGAATGTATATAAAGAAACATCTATTCTATTTTTATTGTAGGTGAAACACTTCATTAATTTGCAGAAATTCTGATCAAGTATTTTTAGATACCGGGGTTCAAACTATTCTCTCCATGATAGCTATTCTTGATGACTTCAATGAGAACTCTATTCACAAAGCTGCTTTCCCATAACTAGTACCTCCATATATTCTTTTATAATAACTGAAGCACTTTGTAATAATTAATTTTTAATCCAATGCACAATGACATTGAATCAATTAAACAAAAAACCTAAATCTTCTCTCTCCTCTATAACTCCCTGTATCTCAATCACTGAATCTATAAAAAAATTTGTTGACTCTAGTCAAAATTATTTGTAGGTTGCCCAAAATTTGCATTTTTAAATAAGAAATTATAGAACCTCATTATTTTAACATTTTTAAAATATCTAGTTAATTCTGCAGCACAGCATAAAGAACTGTTTGAGCATCAAATCCAGACCATCAGAATGTAAGTGATCTGAGCATATTTCTCTGCCTGGCAGAAGGTGGCACTAGAGTTATGCTTGCAAAACCAATGCTAAATATCTAGTGTTTAATTAGCCAGGCTTCAAACAGCTTGCTAGAGTGAGAATCATGATATATACATATCAGTTTATAGACTTCAAATATATTTACCAGAATCGAGGCCATGTCAATTAAAATTCTCAGCATTCTCTTCCAAAAACACATTGCAAAATACTCATTTTACAAATATTTATTGATCCCCTGCTGTGTACAAAGCAGACTATATGTATGTATATATGTATGCATGTGGGGATGTGTGTGTGTGTGTGTGTGTGTATGTAAACAATATAGATACTGAAACTTACCTTCTAATGGGAGAGATAGACATCAAATAAACCCTAGCCAATTACCTACTAAATGACAGTTGTCATAAATATTATAAAACAGTTGTATAGGATATTATGATAGTAAAGGAAAAGAGAACCTGAGCCAGGTGTGGGGCATGGTAAGAGTTCTTCCTCAAGTCCTCCTGAAATGTCATTCTTTCTAGACCCTATTTTTGTTTCTACCGTTAAATACCACTCAATAATTAATTACATTATTAAGTTTGGTCTCATATTCCATTAACTCATCTAGCACTATGTAATTTCCCTTGGTTTTGTAATGCCAGTTTCTTTTGAGCATTCAGTAAGGTAGTTCTCACCTGGGACAGGACCACCCTCAGGGGCAGTGATTTGGAGGGTGCTCCTGGCATTAATGAATGATGGCCAGGACCTTCACTCATTATCCTTGGCACCCTGCCAGGTATGGAACCATCCTGCACAAGAAAAACTTACTTTTCATCCCTCATAACTTTCCAGGGCCCCACTGGCCAATCATGACTGTGAACAGCCTACTTATAATTATCTCATGTTTTACATGTAAACACAAAGTCTTTTTGCACGGCTTTTATGTAAACTGAATTTTTAAAGAATACCATGTGAGTATTAATACAAGGAACCCTGTACTTTGCTTAATTTGAATCTCTACCAAAAATTCTTTGCCATTTTGGAAAAATCCTTTGACTAATGGCAGTGTCACTGCTGGTGTTTGAGTTACAATATGTCACACCAGTACCATTCTGCTTTTATTGTTGACACATTTGTCAAGACTCTGCAGATGAATATAAGCACCTGACCACTTTGTGCCTTCTTCTAATGTAATCAAGTCAACACATTTACCTATTGAAATATGTATTATTTCATTAAGAGTTACTCTTCTTGAAATTCTCCTTTCTGTAATAGGCAGGAAATTTTTTTTATTATGTGTGTAAGGAGCATATATTATCTGTGAATTTCATTTCAGGGTAGTAAAGAAGACATTACATGATATTTGTTTTTGAAAGAGGTCACTGGTTTTGATGAGGGGAGAACCAATACAGCAATGACTAATAGTTAGAAAACCAGGAGCCAGCAGACCTGGGTTAAATACTTCCCTACCCCACCCCTACCTCCCACCACCTTCAATACTGCCTGTGTGTCCTTGGGAAAGTTCTTAAACATGTATCATTTCAGTGTCTTTATCTACCTAACAGCACACCAGTAGAATCTATCTCATGGAAGTAGTGTTGTTTCTATGTGGATTAACTGAGATAATGTTCAGAAAATGTGTAGCACAGCACCAAACAAATCATAAAAATTCAGTAAATGCTATTTTATTATGTTAACAGTCTAAGTAGCAACTGATAATGCTTTAGAGATTATTTTCCTAGTCAGCTGAGATATACTTGTGCCTGTCCTCTGAATGTTAAACTCTCTATTCTGATTAAGAGTCCATATGGTACATGCATTTTTTAAAAAAAGTTTTTAATTAATGTTGTTTTAGGTTTTAATCCTTCAGAACTAAAGCCATCTGGCTTCTACTATGAATCCAGCTACACTCTGCCCCTCATATTAATCTACATTCCTATTACATCACCCTATAATCAGGAAGAATACATAAATGTATTTCGTGGCCAAAAGAAAATGGTAAATAGAAATCAAGATCTTATATATTCTTGGCTCCATTTTCTCTATAACTCCCAGATCTTTATAAGCCCCAGACAGTTATCAGAACCAAGTAGCTCATTGTCCAAATAAAAATCATTGTCAAATAAATCAGGTTGAAAAAAGAATTGATATTATTCCTGAATAAATTATTAAGCTTTTATATAACTCTGAATAATTCATTTATTCAACAAATATTTGCTTGACTCTTACTTTGAACAAGGAGATGTTCTGGGAGCTGGATTAAATAATGAACTATAGACTTATAAGTTAGCATTCTCTGATTTATCCTTTCAACAAATACACATTGGCATGATAGGCTCTGGGCCAGGTGCTAGAAATATTGTGCAAAGCTAAATAAGATATGATCTGTGCTTCAGAAGTCTGAGTCCATAAGAAATAAGCCAGCAGAGCTTGAAATGTAAACAATCTTAATTTATGTCAGGAAAAGTTTGTAAGAAAGGAAATAAACTAATTATGGAGTAGCCCTCATGACCAAAATCCTATAAAGTGCTACACTGTCACATACACTAACATTCATTTTCATTTAATCTCTATACCCAACTCATGAGACAAGTATTATGTACATTTTTGTTGTTGTTTATGAGGAAATCAACTTCGGGAGACTATGTAACTTTTCCAGATTAGCAATAGTGCCAGCAGGTAGTTTTTATAGGGACAGGTACTGTACATTAAGTTGCATCTCATCTTTACAAAAAACCTAAAACATAGGGGCTGTTATTGTTTATATTCTACAATGTCATATGGAATCTGAGAGTGAGGGAAATTTAAGTAAATGTTGCAATTTCACACAACCAGCTATGGAACCAGTATACAGCCCAGGCCATCTGCTTCTCAAGCTGGTACCCCTGACCAGTGCGTGACAGTTATCTGTAGTCCTGCAGATGAATGAGAGAGCCAACATGCAGACTCAGCTTCCCTGGCTTCAGACTCTGCGCCCTTTCTACCAGGTTCTACTTCCTCTAGCTCTGGTCCATGTCTGGAGACCACAGAGGAGCTGTACTCCAAGACTTTTTGAACCCTTAGTGAAATGAGATCAAAAGGGAACTGCAGATGGATGGAATTGAATGGAATAGTTTAAGGCAGAACAAGGCTCCTACCAATTCACCCAGAAAAGTCAAGTAAAATACAAAATTCATCTTTTTGAAGCATCAAAGAGCTTCAGGAGTAAGGGAAACTCAAGGACTAAAATTCTGGAGAGGGAGAGCCTCTCAGAGGTGAGCTGAGGGTCTGAGCCTCTTTGGTCCTGAGGGCATTCACTTATTCTGGACGGAGTTCGAGACTGAGATTTGAAGTCTGGCCCAGGCAGAGGCTCTACTATGGACAAAGAAAATGACAAGGGGTTGACAGTTGCTCCAGGACTACAGTGACAAAAATTGGAGACTTCAGGAGCCTCAAAGACACAGATTGCCATCCAAGACTTTTCTAGTTCTGAAGTTGCATGAGGCAAGGACTTAAAAATCTAAAATCTCTCATAAGCAGAGCTGATGTTCCCATTGTTTTTCCTGGTGCTAAGGAAACAAAATTATGCCAAGCACTGAATTAAAGCCCTGCAGGGTCATGTCCTAGGAAAAGGCACAATCAGCGAGAGGTAGCTGAGTCTTAATGCCTTAATCAGCTTGGGTTGCCATAACAAAATACCATAGACTGAGTATTTATTTTTTGTAGTTCAAGAGGCTGAGAAGTCCAAGATCAAAGGTGTGGGCTGAATTGGTTTCTCTTCTTTCAAGTCCTTGAATGGTGAAGCGAAAGATCTTTTTCTTTCTTTCTTTCTCTTCTTATAAGGCCACTATCCTGTGAGAATAAGACCTCACATTATATGACCTTATTTGACCTTAATCACCTCCTGAAGACTCTGTCTCCAAATTTAGTTGCATTAAAGGGTTAAGGCTTCAACATATTAATTTGGGAGTGACTCAATTCAGTCCATAACAGTTATCAAAATGCAATCTGACCTCTATACACCTAAATGTACTAAAGTAAAAGAAATAAGATTTCCTAACAACCTTGTAAAAGATCATAGCCTATATTTGTATAAAGTTAGACTCTGAGTGTGAACTATCTACTAATAAATAGTTGAATGCATTTTTCTCTTTGCTGAACTTATTACTTCAAGCTGTACATCTCTGAAAATGAAACATAAGCAATTAGAAATTAGCAATAAACTTTCATAACAACTGATTCTATTTCATAGCATTCTTTTAAACACCAACATGCTATGCAGAGCAGTTAGATCTCAGCACAGAGCTAGATGTCTGTTTAATTTGAGATTTCTGGGTCTGTCATTTGAGACATCAGTTAATGTTTGCTTAAAATACTTATTCAGACTATGAGTCCCTTTCATCAGAAAACTCTTTGGAGTCTTATTTCTTCATTTGTTCTTAGAAAATGTGTCAATGCCTTATTCTTGTAAGGGGAAACTTAAATGTTATAGCTAACAGGAACTCAACTGATTCTAAACGTGTGTTGAAGTCAAGGGTGTTTCTTCCTAATTTGGAGTCAGCCAAGTTCAGACTCCAGACACAGGGAAAAATTCAGGACAGGACCATCAGTCTTCTTTGTTCAAAACAGATGACTCTGTGAGTATTTGCGTAGTTAAAAATAACAGCATTCCTTCCCCCAAGTTATCAGCTGGACAGTCTAGCCTGCTCGTATTTTTTTAACCCAGTCAGGGGAATTAAGGTCAAAAGGCTATGTACTCAGAATTAAATGCTTTTTCACAATAGATTATAATGAAAAATTTGTCTACCTTTGATATTTTTCTTTAGCGATCTTCCTGCTTCTCATTGTGAAAAATGTAACAAATTTACCTTAAAATGCCACTGTACTTACTGCCTCTCTTTTACCAATTTTCATGCTGTTCACAGAAAAGCTCATTTTTTTCCAGCCAATTGTTGGTTTTCTTTATACGCATTCCTAACAATTCCAATAATAACAATCTTATTTGAATAATTCTGTCTCTTGATGGCTATTTACTATGCTACATATCACTTAAATAGTGTTAATATGCTCATTCTGCTGTCTCATTTGTATAATTCCCCTCCCAAAATAGAATAGATATATCCTTGGAGTTGATTCAGAGAGAAGCTTGTCTCGTATTCTTCTTTTTTTTTTCTCATACCTTTTCTTTACTCCAGCTCAAGAATTTCACGCAAGAGTAAATAAATACATTTTGTTTTAGGATAACGTATCTTAGGTTAATGTATGAGTGCAATATCCCAAACTCTTCTAACGCTTCCCCATTAATCTCTGACCCACCCACAACATCAAGAAAAGAGAGAAACCTCCCAGAGCAAATAAAGATATATGAAAATTGTAAAATAAATGTCACAGCTCTCTTTTAAAACTCAAGTATAATTTATTGCCATTGTAAAAGAGTTACAGTGAAAGAGTAGTTGGTAGCATAACATTTGGCTATTAAAACATTGTGAGCATTGAGGAGATATTTATATTCCAGCTGAGATTTCAGAGGCTTCAGGAAGCCTGCATGTGGTGGGTTTTATTTTGATAATTCATTAGCTAAGCTGATTTAATCAAATGTTGAGTCATTCTGCACAGCTTCTCAGATCTTCAGGAAAGGAATTATGTTGTTAGAAAACCCAGGTCCCCTACAGGGTCTGTATCACTTCTCCTCTTAATGCCCAGGAGATGTGGTATAAAAGGCAGCCTCGAATGATATATGTCAATGTGGTTCCTGATCCCACAGACAAAGATCATGCCCGTGGTTTTCCATGTAAATAATCAGCACTGATGATTGTGATCTTGACAACTTTGCACAGTTTGGGTCTTGCCTACCTGAGATCATCTTTCTCCCCCAGGTGCTTCACAATAACCCAGGGGGCAACGGAAGGCTGTAAACTTGGTCAAAGACACATGGAGCCACAGGCAGCTTTGAGGGTCACTGAAGGGCAAGTATGCTTTGTGCAGCATTTGCACCCCCTCCTCTGGGATCACTGGTGATGGACTGGGGCATGCTTCCTCTAATGATTCCCCAAAGGACAGTTTTTTCCCATCAAGTTCATGCCCTTGACCTTCAGATCAAGCAATGAAATTAGGATGTTCCGTAGCAGCAAGGCTAGGAAATTTTATGCTTCTCTAAATATCTGCAATGTAGCATCCATTGTACGATTTCTAATTCATTAATTTAACTTAATGAATTTTTAATTGGGACAAAGAGGTGAGAGAACTCTCCATCCAGACAAGAACAGAAGTCAGCCTTTTCAACTTTCAACAGAACGTTAAGCTTGCCTTGTGCATTCTGATATCCAAATCATGGGAGTCTTCCTTCAAACAATAATGCCTGATATTTGCACTCTAGGATTTTTGCCAGGATTTAATTTGAACAGACTGCTCCATAGCTTCTGCCAAAAGGCAACAGAGAAAAGGGATATCTGAGCGAGTTAGTTTATCCATTCATCTCTTTGGATATTCTAAACTGTCTTCTTCATCAAAATAGATCTACAGAAAGCTATTTACTTGGATTGCATATACTTAGGCCCTTGAAAAACTATCTTCAGCGAGTTTATATTTTATTGTTATGTACTTAGTAGTTATTAAATGTCAGTTTAAAGAATTCCTACCTAAAAATAATTTCCAGCAACATGATCTGGTGAAAAGGAGAATTAAAAAGTATTAGAAATCAGGAGTTGAGGGACCTTAATTTTAAGGCTCAGTGATGCCCTCATACTAGCTGAATGATATCTCTAAAGCTCACTTTTCTCAGATTAAAAAGGGAAAGAATACCTCTATTAGGTAGTGATTAAAGTCAATGAGATAAATATAGAGTTCTGACACAGATTAGATGCAAACATGAATTGAATCAACATCTTGCGTGAAATTTGTTACTTTTATGTTTTCATAATCCTTCAAACAACAAACCACTACTGATAAAATATTCATTCTATTTGAGACTCATTATACTTCTATAGAAAGATAAAGAGGAATATAAAACCTGTGTCTTTTTAGACTTAGCTGACAGGAAAGGGATAACTAAATTTTATACTTAATAAGTGATATTTACCTAAGTGTGTTTTATTGTTCCATGTGGCCTTTTTTTTATTTCCTATTATTGAATCACCCGGCCACAGCTTTGAAGGCTCGGGAAGTAGTCAGCTAGTTTTTTGCTAGGTTTTAATCAGCCTCCTTTGTCTTTCTTCACAGTGACTCTCCTACACCCTCATCACTGTCCTGAAGCCAACATTATGCTCCATCACCCTTGGAAAAATGATCACAAATCTGTGTTGGATTCCTAGGGTTGTGCCAAGGTGCCAGAAACTGGGTGGCCTGAAACAACAGAAATGTATTCTCTCACAGTTCCTCTGGGAATGAATCCTTTCCCCCACTTCTGGTGGTGGCCATCAATCCTTGGGATCCTAAAGCTTTTAAGCTGTATCGCTCCAATCTCTGCATCTGTTGTCACATGGTGTTTTTCCTCTTCTTATAAGGCCACTGGTCATATCAGATTAAGGTCTACCTCATTTTATCCTGATTAAATTTATGAAGGCCCTACTTCCAAATTTGGTTCCATTAACAGGTATTGAGGGTTCAGACTTCTGCCAATCTTTTGGTGGAGACACAGTTCAACCCATAGCAACCTCCTACCCAGAGAAAACAGATAGAGTCCTTCTCTGTCCACAACTACCTATTATGATGCCAATCTGTGTACTCCCCTGCTGTCTCAGAAGACAGTTCTCCCTCTTCTATAAGTGGAACCTTCACCCGATCTCTGGGTTCCCTTTCCTCCCCTGCTTTACCAATTATCCCCTCTCTCGATCTCTGTCTCAGAACTTCACTGCTCCTCCTATTGAATATATGTTCGTATAAGCCTTCCCACCTACCAAAAAAGTCTTTATTTTAAGTCTATTTGTTATTGTGAATCTGCTTTTGCCATTGCTAAATTATTCTTCTTCCCTTCGGGATCCAAGTCTATGGAAAACTTACCGAATTCAAAATGTATAAAGCCCACTGTCTCTGCATTCTTGCCATATGTGTCCATTCCATAAGGGATCATTGCACGAAAAGACACTGACCCTGGCACTGGGGCCACAGCAGTGAACCAGACAGACAGAGCTCCTGATATCAAGACAACAGACACCAAACAATGCTAACAATACCTATACTTCTTCATTGAGGAGAAGCCCCAGAGTGATGAGAGAGCATGATACGGAGACCAGACTAGACGGAGGAATTGGAGGTTTCCCTGAAGAAATAGCATGACCTGATAAAGAATGAATTCAGAGGAATGAACTGCATGGGGAGCGGGGTAGAGATTCCAGGTTAAGGGTTTAGTGAGTGGGAAGACCATAAGGCAAAAAGAAACATGGTAGTGCCAAGAAACTGGAAGAGAACAGTTGTGACTTCATTGTAGAGAACCAGGGGAAAGAACAGGCAAGACATTATTACAGGAATCCAACCGAGAGACTCCATGGCTGCCTTATGGTGATAACAGTGGGAATGGAGTAATGGGAAGACTGAAGAAATATTAAGGAGAGAGAATCCAGTCTTACTTGGTGATTGATTGGCCATCAGGGTGAAGAATAAGTAAACATGTCCAGCCTGACCCCAGGTTTCTGACCAGACAGCTGGATAGATAGATGTTTGTGTCATTATTGAGAGAGGAGACTCTGATTCAGTCAGATTTTGGAAAATGGTACACTCCAGTTAGACTGTGTTGACTTTGAGGTACCCATGAAACTTCCAAATGAAAATAGTATGTAGGCAATCCTCAGCTTTAGTACAACTGCTTAGTGCTGCCAATCACAGGGCAGTTGCTCAATGTAAGGCCCATTTTAGCATTCAGCCCCCTGAACCCTCTGCAGCATTTGACACATTAGCCATTCCTGCCTTGAAGCAAGAGCTCTTCATCTTTGGTTACTGCTTGGAACACTGTCCTCCTCTGATTCTCTTCCTTCTCTAGTTTGCTTCCCTCCCTCTAATCCCCAATAGTCCTCCTCATTTAATAGCATCACAAGATGAATGAGAGAATGAGGAGTCAACAGCCTCTCCCTCGTCACCAGAACTCAATCCATTTCTAAGTTCTTATCATTCTCCCCTCTCCCTCACCATACTATACTCTCTCTCTCCGTGGACTATGGCAATCATTGTGTAACTTAAGGGCCAGCAAACATTTTCTGTGAAGGGCTTGATAGCAAAAAATTTAGACTTTGCGAGCTCTATAGGTCTGTTCAACTCCACTGTCATAGTGCAAAAGCAGCAATTAGCAATATGGAAGTGAATGGATACAGCTGTGACCCAATAAGACTTTATTTATCACTGGGAGAATGTTATAAAATACTCCTCCCCCCTTGTCCCCCCAACACACTTACAAATATAAAAGCCATTCTTAGCTCTCAGGCCATAGCAAAACAGGTGACGGGCGAGATTTGCCCCGTGGGTCATAGCTTGCAAGCTCTACTCTATTTGGTCTCTCTCCCTCCACATGGCAACCAGAGATGACTCTCTAAACACGTCTGAACCTATGTAAGTCTCCTTAAAAATCTCGGATGTCACCTTTGCACTCACTAGACTGAAATACAAGGCTCTTCCACTAGGTGGCCCCAAACTTATTTTCTAAACTCGTTTCTTACTACTATTCTCCCACAGAACGTTCCCATGCTCCAGACTAAACCCCAGGCTATTCCCTGCATCTCGTGATCTCATGCCTTTATGCCCTTATGTTAGCTCCAAGTTGACCAGGGCCAATTTGGCATGCTCAGCTCTTACATGCTTTATGGTAGAGAATGAAAGCCCCTGAAATATTTATAATGAAAGCATGTCTTGGGTCAAATTCTTCCACCAGAGACATTTATTAGTAAGCAGTCATAAACAGTGAAACAATGTATTTAACTGGAACATCTGTGAAGTTTGAGCTCTTTGTCGCATTATGTCACTTGAGAGTTCCCCTGAGGCAAATGAGACAATAGTGGCAGCAAGGTTCAGCTGATATACCCTCAGATTCTGGCAGCCAAGATTCAGGGAATAAGCCATGAGACCTAGAACTGATGGGGGGTCACATCTGGGGTGCTGTTCTTAAGAGTAAAAAAAGATCTTGCTAAATTTCTGTACCCCATTCATTCAAGGCACAAGCATCTCCACAATGTATTTGCCAATCCACATATCTTGAACACCAGTAATTTAACCACTGTGGGCCCATTTCTAATATCCTTTATGCTCAGTAAGTAGCCACTAATTCAACAACAAAAGTCACATAACATTTATTATGATATATGTGATATAAATGCTATATGATATCTTATTCTTTCTCTCTAAAATAGTTGTGCGCCCTCTCTCTCTCTCTCTCTCTCTCTCTCTCTCTCTCTCTCTCTCTCTCTCTCTCTCTCCCTCTCTCTCATCTAGCCTTATCATTAAACAACAGTATACATGCTCTTTGGATGTACATAATCCAGATTAGATCGACTGATGACCTCCCCTTAAAGTATAATTTTAAATAATAAATATTATGCTGTCTATATACATAACATGATGTGACCTTTCTGCTATCTGAAATAATCTTTCTTCTTTGCCTAAAGAAAGCCTATCCTTAGTTGAAAGATTACCAATTTTTGGTTTAACCATTTTGAGGCCCAGGGAGGTTAAGTGGTCATCCCAGGTTAGGTGACAGAGCCAGAATTCATACCCAGAACTATCCTGTGAGTGAACTTGTGGAGACATTGATCCAAAAAGGCATAATAAATTCAATTTAAACCTATCTTAGAATTTGTGCTTTGGTGTGACTATTTGCTTGAAGATAATTGAACTGGGAGAAAATAGAGAGAATTATGAGAAACAAACATGTCTGACATACTTGGCTGAGAGCTGTGATTTTATTGCATAGGCTTGAGATGAAACTAGCAGTATATTATGTCTTTGTTATTAAGTATGTACCAAAGCTCGATAAAGTCCTTTCTGTGCAATAATCAAGATGCCTGGGTCTCCTATCAACTAACATAAATGCATTGATGACTTATGTCAAGTAGCCTGGCATATAATGGGTGCTCGATAAATATTGAATAAATGGACTATGTGGCTTACCATTTATTTCACAGTCTAACTCAATGCCAGGCTACTAGACATAGGTCCTAGCTAATGCGTTTATAGAAACAATTTCTTTGATATACTTCTTATCATTTGGTTAAGGTAATATGAAGATTCTTTTTCAGAATTCACTTAGTCAACTGTTTTGAATCCTTATAGGCACTGAGAAACAATGTAGTTTTCCCACACAAGGCATCTTTCGGAGCAGATAACTCATGCATATGATTATTTAAATTCCTCAGGCTCCTCAGGCATCTCGTCTATGCCTGATGTAAGACAGAGGCAGTGTGGAAAGCTCACAACTGTCTATTTAGTCGTCTGGGAAAGATGAGTCAGGGCAGTTAGAAAATGCCAGAAGTTTTAACCACTACAGTAAAGAGGAATCCAAATTCCCCTATGGCAAACAGATCAGGGTATCTGTATTTAAAATAACTCTCCACAGCTCACAGACAAGTCCCAGGACATAGGAACTCCACAAAAGACTCCAGAGTTCCTCACACAGTGACCTAATTAAGGGTGTAGGATTATCCTTATAAAAAGGGTCACAATAGAGGTGTTTGATCAATACAAAATAAAAGACATGACTATAAAGGTGGTTGTAGAACTTCGTGACCATAAAGGTTGTAGAACTTAGGGACCACGCTGATAATGAATGGCAAGAATTCCTTTGTTAGCCTTCTGCTCTGTGGATGACACAGACGTGTTTTTGTTTTGTTTTTTAATTGTTATTATATTGATAACTCAATGTCCTCTCGCATTTTGGTCTTAACACTTAACAGTGCTATAACTCTGTTGGGAGGGCAGCAATGATAGAAACAAGTTTTATGCTCATCATGATATGCCCCCTTTGACTGAGAAACCAATAATAATTTGAGATTATGAATAAGGCCTTTCTATTGGAAGCTCAACAGCATAGAGGGTCTTTGGAGAGTGTGTAATAAAATGGCGCCTCTTGGAAGAGAAGAAAAAAATGTTAGAAACTAAATAATCCTAGATATTTGGAAGCTTTTCTCTTTTGAGAACGAGTATCATGGGTTTTACACGTTCTTTCCTGAGTAGGGTGAAATCATTTTTACATGTGCCTAAGAAACACATTTCCCTTCGTTACTTTATTGAAATGAAAATTTTCTGTGATTTATCTTCTGCTGATATCCATCAATGTTCATATCATAAACAAAAGTAGAAATAATTATTGGAATTCTATAATCTACATTCTAATTTTAAGAAAATGAAACATTGTCCCAGCAACAACAGAAATGTCTGGTATTTGACTTCAAACAAAAGCTCCTTGTTGAAGAGTCTGTTAACTCTGATCGGAGGAAGGAAGGAAGGAAGGAAGGAAGGAAGGAAGGAAGGAAGGAAGGAAGGAAGGAAGGAAGGAAGGAAGGAAGGAGGGAAGGAAGGAAGGAAGGAAGGAAGGAAGGAAGGAAGGAAAGAAGGAAGGAAGGAAGGAAGGAAGGAAGGAAGGGAGGAAGGGAGGAAGGAAGGAAGGAAGGAAGGAAGGAAGGAAGGAAGGAAAGAAGGAAGGAAGGAAGGAAGGAAAAAAGAAGAGAGGGAGGGAGAAAGGAAGGATCCGAATATCAATGCAGCCTGCAGGCTAACCTCTGTGCTAGTCAAAGCTTCCCAACTGTTTTTACTTACATGCTGGATCCTTCACTGGCATTGTGGATGAGCCACTGTTGATAAGCTATAAAGGTTAAGGTTGGCAAAGGCCTCCACCTCAGGAGGTGGAGACGGGGATGGCGTTGCTGGGAGTCAGAATTTATTGAGAGCATTCTCTAAGTAGGGTACTTCTTAACACAGTCTTAGCTTATGTGACTTCAGTGCTAGTATAATTGATATATATCCTAGGCTTGTGAAACTGGATAGGAAACATATGCCCATAAATTCAGGACCTTATCTTACCTTGTGCATGATACAGAACTTTTCTGTATTTCATTTTCTTCATCTATAAAAATGGAAGTAATAATAGCACTGCCATTCCTACGAAATGTTTAGAACAGTTCCTGCTTCACAGTAAATGCTTAATAAATGGTGATTATTGTTGTATTTTCCTGACTTTCAAGTGAAGTGAAAAAATCGTTTACCAAAAACAATCTTACTGGGTCCCTCAGTTCTTGAGAGAAACTGCTTTTAAGCTTCTCATTCTTGTGAAATCTGCTGATGGCTTTATGTCACTTAGGAAATTCTCAAAGTGACAATGCACTAGAAGATAACGTGGTTTTACAGAATAAAACAGTGATACCCTTACCGGTTTGATGATTTCATTTGTGAAATTTCAACCTTTGAAAAATGACTGATTGTGTCTCAGGAGTTAAGCCTCCAATTATTTCATGAGGTTATTTCTACAGTTCTTTTTAGATATTTTAAGAGAAGCAGGAGTAGGAGTGGACCTTATTATGCCTTGATATTTGCACACACAGATAACTAAAGACACAGCATATTTTTGTCCTTGTTTCTCTATTTGGGTTACTTCTGGAGAAAAATCTGTTTCTAGGCTATCAACCACAGAAAGTAAGCTGATCAACATCAAAATCTTTAATATGTTCCCAAAATAGTTCTTTACATTTTTCACATAAATAATGCATACTCAGCAGGAAAAATTTTTTGAATGTTTCCATATCAAAGGAAAATAAAAATTATCTTAAATCAGCCACACAGAGATAATCATTGCCAATATTTTTATGTGTTTAAATCAAGGTTTCAAGTGTATATACATACACACACATATAAATAAAATGTGGATTATCTATGACATCCTATTTAATAATAGACTATTTTTACTTAATATCTAAGGAATTTTTCCCACTCAACGTGGGTGTCATAAAGAGACAAATCTTAAAGAGGGAAAAAAAGGTGGATATCTGGCAAACAGGCCATGAGCTCTAGGGAACTTCTCAAAGACCTGGGAGAAATGGTCAGAGGAAGGGAAGGTGCTGTGCAGGATGAGCAGGGATATGGGCCAGGATGGACCAGGGTGTAAAACAGAGAATTAGACATCAGGAAACAAGGCAGGGAGCCAAGAGCTGAAATTGGAGTACGAGGTAGAGACTTGCACGTTGGAAGAAAGAATAAATATGAAAACAAACTAGAGTATGGTTATTAGATTTGGGACTAGTGACAAGATGGTCCTGATGTTTACAAGCTAAGTGGTGGGCAAGCAGGTCGGACTGACGGGTTGGGGACCAGGTTCCGCGCTGCATTGTTGGCCCAGCTGTGGGGCGGAGGCAGCCATGGCGGTCACAGCAGCATCGTCCTGGCCTCTGTGTTACAGTTACAGTCCTGAGAACTTGCAGCCAGAAGTTCAGGGGCGGCCCCCAACGTCCACTCCCACCCTTTCCTAATACCCAGCAGGTATGTCATCCTGTGCAGTCAGTTCCTTCCTGGGAGACTTCTGGTTTCCAGTTCAATGTGGAAACAGTTTGGAAGCTTGTCACTCTGTCCTCACAACCAGAAAAAAATCCTAAACAAACTGAAAAATTAATAACTCTTCTTAGATGATCAGAGAATGAGGTCACCGAGCCAAGTGCTGTCCCCAAAAATAAAGAAACGGGCGATACAGAGAATCAGAGCTCATTCGATGCAGACGCCCGCCCGTGGCAGGTGTCAATGAGCCGCCCACACCTAGAGCCAGTAGTGGTGGGAATGCTTTGAATTGTAACTGAGGACTTGCTAGAGGCTCAGTGTAGATTCCATCGAGAGTGAGAAACTCCAAGGAGGAGTGGCTCTCACTCTCATGGTAAGTTTCACCTCTTGGAACCCCACAAGGTTTCTCACTGTGGCAATCACAGAAAAATTATCTAGTACTTTCCATAGAGGGAAAAGCAACCTTTTTGGAATATGCCTAAAAATCTCTGTTATCCTTAATAAGGCCTGTCCTCAAGGGTGATTATTTTATAAGAGCCTAATGGATGGAGGTTTAACTGAAGCCTATGCTCTCTGGGGAAAGGGAGATACCCACCTCCAGTACCCTCTCCCCTTTCTCACCTAGGGCCAGGGGGGAGGGGGGGAGGACAGGCTCACTCAAACACAGACCTAATCACGGGACTATAGAACGCTTCCCTCCCCCACCCCTTACCAACATGGGTAGGGCAGCCATAAAAAACCAGGAGATAATAGCTGAAAGCACAGCAAGCTTCAGACCCCATTTAAGGAGCCCCTAGCACAGCAGTTCTCAACCTGTGGGTCGCGACCCCTTTGGGGGTCAAATGACCCTTTCACAGGGGTTGCTTAAGACCATCAGAAAACACATATATAATTACATATTGTTTTTGTGATTAACCACTATGCCTTAATTATGTTCAATCTTTAACAATGAAAACACATCCTGCATATCAGATAGTTACATGACGATTCATAACAGTAGCAAAATTACAGTTATAAAGTAGCAACAAAAATAATTTTATGGTTGGGGGTCACCACAACATGAGGAACTGTGTTAAAGGGCCGCAGCTTTAGGAAGATTGAGAACCACTGCTCTAGCAAAATATAAAAGACAACAAGAGAGACAAAAGCAAGGACTAGAGGAAATTTCAGCCTCTGACACCACAGCTACAGTCAACAATAACCCCTGCCTTATCTCAGGCAAATTAACATAAAACCTCAGGTTAAAGGCCTATTCATGTAGATGTACAACAACTCACCATGGTGTACATTTTAAATATCTTACAGTTTTATTTGACAGCTATAACTCAGTAAAGCTGAAATGTTTTTAAAGGCCTGTTTAACTTAGCTTCTTTTATCTATGTATCATGTCCACCTTAAAAAAAAAAAATTGCAAGGCATCCCAAAAGGCAAAAAACACAGTCTAATAAGACAAAACAAGTATTAGAACCAGCCTCAGATCTGGCAGACATTTGGGAATTACCGGAGCAAGAATTTAAAATAACTATGATGAAGATGCTAAGGATTCTAATAAAAAGTGGACAAGATGTACACACACACACACACACACACACACACACACACACACACGATGGGTGATATAAGCAGAGAAATGGGAATTCAAAGAAAGGACCTGAAGGAAATGCTAGAAATCAAAAATACTGTAATAGAAATGAAGAATGCCCTAACAAGTTCACCAGTAGACTGGACACAGACAAGAAAATAATCAGCAAGTTTTAAGAAATGTCAACAGAAATTTGTAAAACTAAATTCAAATAGAAAAAAAAAGCATGAAAAATATAAAACTGAATACCGTTAAACTGTGGGACAACTACAAAAGATATTACATAACGCATGATGGGAATACCAAAAGGAGAAAAAAGAGAGAAAGGAACAGAAGAAATCATTGAAGTTAATGGCTGAGAATTTTCCAGAATTAATGACAGACACCAAACCACAGATCCAGGAACCCCAGAAAACAACAAGCAGGATAAATAACAAAAAAATCTACACTTAGGTATCTCATAGTTAAATGGCAAAAAATTCAAATCCCTTTCTGTCTGAAATCACCAAGGTCATTTCTGTTTCCTGCACTGAACACCAGCTATGTGACATTTTTACTGAATTTTCTAAGCCTCAGTCTCTTCTTAGATAAGATGAGACAAACAGATGTGAAAATTAAATTAGATATTGTCTCTAAAGTTTGTAGCACAGTGAGAGAGAATGATAGACTTATATTTGTATATACAGGGAGATATATATTTGCTCAGTATGCATTAGTTATAACCAGTATTCTTACAGATGAAGAGGCACTGGCCCAGGAATTCTTTCATTTTTCTCATGGCAAATGACTGATCCAGGTCTGAGCCAAACCTCATGAGGAGTTACACAACCCCAGGCGTGAGGGTGAACAGCTTCCTGGGCAGGAAGCCAGACAAGAGCATTCTATTAACCTCCTGCTCTTCTAGGTACTTCTCCAGGGCACTTGTTACATCTTTGCCAACTTTCTGCTCAATAGGGCCCATTCCTATACCACATGACACTTGTCCTTTCTAATTCATAATGTCACTAGTTCCTTTAACTCTCTTCTAAGGAGCTTTCTGAAATGGTCCTTACACTCTTCACCTTCTGTACTATTTTCTAACTTGATTTTCGGCATTTTTGCTGTTCCTATATGTCCCATTCATAGGAGCTAATGCAGTGATCATGGCATTTTCCCACATGTACCACATCTATTTAGCACAGAGGTAATTTTGCCTACCACAGAGACCTCCTCACGCCTGTGATTAGGATATTGAGAGCCAATGTTGCACGCTGTCAATGCAGAGCTGTGCCCTGAATAGTTCTTGGAGCTCTGCTCGGCTCATCTTGCTGGAAGCTGCATATAAACATCCACAGTCTAATTGCCTAGAGAAAGGGGATTCCTTTCATCACTTGCGCTCTTGAAGGGCATGTAGGGAGGCTGAGACTCGATGCACAGCCTCATTTGCCATACCTGCTCTTCTCCCAGTGTCCTCACGTGCCTCGGTTGTTCCTCAGCTTCTCATTCAACAGCATCCTCCAAAGAACTTCTCCCAGGCTACCAAGTTTCAGTTTGCCCTCCTTTTCTTTTCTATTTCCCATCATATGTCTCTTTATGATGTTGGTTGAATCATCCTCTGAGCTCAGCTAGGTTTCTTCCCCCCAACCCATTTCTCCTGATTCTACATCACACGTGCTAGGACCCATCGGAGAGTAAAAACTTGAAGAACCCGTACTGTTCCTGGCTTACACAAAAGGAAAGGACCTTAACAGGTGGAGACAAAAGAACACTCACCTGTAAATAAATGTGAGTCCTGTCAGCGAACTAGTTGTTGGGGTTCTTTTCTGCTGCTGAAGGCTGCATAGGTAGCCTGTCCTGCCTTCTCCCCCACCTTTGCTGCTGAGGGGCCGCTGTCCCTTGGGGCTCTGCCTGCCTGTGAGGCAGACCAGCAGCGCTCAGCAATAGGAGGTTGCCTCCTGCCCTTACAGCGAGAGGGGGACAGTCCAGGTCTGTTCTCTTGCTTACCTCTGGGGCTTGACCTGGCCCTTCCTGGCTTTAGAAAAATAAAAGCACTTCCCAGACAGGAAAAATGAGGCCTTTAAATGTACCTCTTCGGTGTCCCTAAAAATGGACAGAATATTTATGACCCCTTCCCTACACCCTTGGAAAGGGAAAGTGAAAAAAAAAAAATGGCTTTGATTTCATTCTTCTTCCAACCTTTCTTATCTCCCTTTCTAGAGTCTGTCTTTGATGCATCAGCCCAAGCCCCATTTCCCAAGAGACTGGGTGATCTTCTATCTCCCCAAAGTATTGATTTCTGCAAAACTCATTTGCTAATGCAGCATTGTTTCTGTGAGTCCATGTTAGGTGGCAACAGAGAAACAGAAAAAAAGAAAAGGAACTTTTTAATATAATTAATTATTTTCAGCATATAAAAAGATCTAGAATGTAATATAAAGAGCAACTTTATATCAACTTAACCAGGTTTCACAAATCTTAATATTTTACTCTGTTTGCTTCAGAGCCCTTTTTCTTTTCACCTTTATAGGTACGGTTGAAGCCCTTCCCATAGTTTCATTTCTCGTGTTACTTCCCTGCATTATTTGTCTTGAACATTAGACTACAAACTCCCAAAGGCAAAATGTGTACCCTGTTGGTCTGAAGGTAAAACAACTACCTGTGGACTTCATAACCAACGGAGTACAAACAGACGCTCAGCCCCACCTCTAAGTACCCCACCCAATAATTCTGCATAGACCCAAAGGTGTGTCTTGTGGGCACCCACAACAGTCTGTCAGCTGCAGGTAGCACTTAGCATAACAACGACAATAATAGCGAACATGTATTACATGTTATTGAGTACTTCCTCTGTGCTGATCATTTTAATGACCGCTTCACCCGTGAGTGTTTAATCCTAACAATGACTTATGCAGCGAGCTGTTCCCAATTTAGAGACGACGGAATAAAACCTTAGAGAAGAAACACCAGTTTCCCTGGTGAGAATATTTGAACCCAAACGAGTGACAAGAAATCCTTCCTTGCACTTTTTCCCTTCTACCCGGCTCAAATCCCCAACCCACGAGTCCAATTCACAATCTGCAAAGCCATGTGGCTATGCCACAGTGGTGCCCGGGCCCTTCATGAAAATGTCACCACGCTGCCACAGGTGTTTGTCAGATGTGCCCAAGCAAAGCAGCAGGTTCTTAGGGCAGGGCTCTCCCGCCCCAGGGTGACAGCTCTCTGGGCCCAAAGAAGTAAGAGACAGACCCCTCCAATGCAGATTTAAAATCAAGTGACCTTGAGAAACTATCCCATAATTTCTGGAGGTTTCCTTAGAACAAGAGTATTTAAAAGGAAAGAGTGAGGGAGACTTCCCATTCTGGCAAGATAATTAAGTCTATGATTGCCCATCTCTCCCACTGATTAAAATGTAAAACTCTAGAGGAGATACAGAAAGGAACTGCCTAAAGACTTTGAAAGGTAAACAAAAGCAGGAAGATTGGGTCGAACACTTAAAACTTGAAGAACAAAGTGAACAGCAGTGAACTTGATTTTTTTCTCTTCCCATTTTTTCCCAGCTTTGACCAGAGGACAGGCTGACCCAGTAAACTACAATGGGTGCAAATGACAAAGCAAACTCTAAAAGAAGCCCAACTTTCTGGCGAAGTGGAGAGAACTCCTAGAACCAAGTAGAATAATCCCATTTAATAAACATCTATACAGGAACCACAATACTTAGTGCTACATTTAGGATTTCATTAATGAAAATAAGTGTTTTATACCCGGTGATGCACCGGACGAATTTATTATTGCTTATTTCACATAGCCTAGGAATACATACAAGCAGGAAAACACCTAGAGATTGGGCTGTATCCAGCACTTCACGTTTTCATTAACTTTGGAGCTCGCAAAGGCCACATTGGGTTGTACCTTCAGAGAACCAGTGTGAGACATTTTCTTATCTTTTGGATTTTAATAGAAAAATTAGCCTGAGTGACCAAAACAATATAAGATAAAATTCTTAAATATTCATGGACAGTGACTAAAGGGGGTGGGGGAGCCTAATTCATTGCTTTAAGGGCAAAAGACATTAATTAAATACTTACTGAATTATATGAATTTGATTATATTTCTACCTCTGGTTGCCTGAGTTCATTTTCAGCCCCACTGGTGACTAGTCTTATTATTTGGGGGCACATCTTTAACTTCTCTAAGTCTTACGTCCACATTCATAAGATCTTGTTATGAAGAATAACTAAGATAATCCATTTAAGCTCTTAGCACAGTTCATAACATACTTTCAGTGCTTTGAAGGTTATCCTTTATGATGATGATGATGATGATGATGATGATGATGTCCATTTCTAGGAAGTTCTTTCTAGTTAAGTGCTATCTACTATCCTAAAATCACACTGTTGAAATATCTCCACTTGCAGTGTGGGGAGGATGAAACAGCCTACATTTTAGAAGTATTTTTTAATGTTGGTTTTGTCATTTCTTTTGGTTAAACCCAGTGTTCAGGATGACCTAATTTTAGAAGTGAACTTAACATTTATTTTCATCACAATTAGAATGATTTGTTCTGCCCTTTCTGTGGGCAGAAACTTAAATACAAATGAGATTCTAAAGTGGAAAATAACATGCACAAGTAAGTACTGTTAAGGCTTATGCCAGATGCTACTCTGTTAGTTTTTAATGCCTCCATTTCAGCATCATTATAGCCTAACATTAGCCGGCACCAGAAAGACTCAAGCATATCATGATTCTTGTATCTTTTCACTCCTGAACCCTCCCCTTGCCACCCTTTTCAGTTTCAGAATCCATTCCGTTATGATTGGGTTTATGAATTTATCTGCCTGCCTATTTGTGTCCAAGAGTAATTCTCTTCTGAGACAGAAAATAGTTAGGTAGTTTTTTGTTCAGTATCCTACCTCAGTTTCATCATCTATAAAGTAGACATAAAAAGAGCTTAATATTAATACTTTTAATATTAGCAATCATGACTTTTTAAATGTTTTTTTATCACGCTCCATCCTGATCTTTATGCTTTTTCTCAAAGACCACAATAGATTCTGACTTCTTATTTGACCTTCTGAGGTTTCTAAAATCATCCAACTAGGTAGGCAGCTGTCCACCAAACCTATGCCTACAGCTTGGCCAAAATTATTCATTAAAGGTCTAGGACAAAGTCTTCTTTTTCTTTTTTTAAATATCTACTACAGAAGCGAATACACATAACAAATCTTTTAAAATAATTTTCTTTTTATTTTAATTCACCCAAAGTCGCAGAATATATTTTAGAAGTTGCTTCTTCCTTTTTGTGTGTGTGGTTTTTAAACCATGATAGAATAATGTAGACTCCCTATTGGAAAGAAAAGAGTGAGAAAATCAGAGGCAGTTAAAGAACAAATGAAAAATTCTTGGCCCTAGATTAAGGACATCTGTGAGAAGAAAAGGAAACCTTAAGCCAGAAGGGTTACCAAGGTAATGGTTTCCTCTGTGCTCAGTGATTTGAAAACAACATCACTGCTATTGAGAAATGATTCAGGACTTTAAATTTTGTTTTGAAATTGTATAGCAAACAAAAATCAACAATGGATGCTTCCATGTTCAAGTAAAATAAATTTGAATCCATAACAGTAATTTTTTCAGAATGTATGATATCAAGAGAATATTTATTTCCTTTAATAATACAGTTGTCTCTTTATAGTGTGTGTGGGGGGTGGCAAACTTCTTTTCTAAGTATGGGGTCCTTCTGTTAAACCCACTTAGAACCATGGATCTGGATAACAGATTTACTATGATATGTCCACAAACACTTGGAATCTGTATCATCACATAAGGAGAAACAGCAGAACAACCCAGTGAAGTTCAACTCTTCACCATGTTTCCCACCATGCTTCCTGCCGGCAGCTCCTATGTTATTCTGCCTCTACAGGGAAGTCCAGCTATTCTGCAAAGTCAGATCAAGCAATGTTTCCTTGCCAATAGCAGTGGTTAAGACTTTAGGCCTTAATATATATCCTGGCTCAGTTCTGTACTAGACCTATGGCTTTAACTAAGTCACCTCTCAGCACATTTCACATATTCATTCATTCATTCATTCATTCATTCCTCCATTCAGGTTTTGAGCACCTATGGCGTGCCACAAACAGTGCTGGTCATTACTGTGCTGGTCATTAGGATACAATCAGTTGTGTGTAAAAATAAACATCGGTGTTGAGTTAGACACAAGACCCTTTGCTAACCCTCTTTACTACTACTGTTCCACAGCCAGCTGCGCAACGTGACTTCAGGTCCTTAACTACTTTTCTCACACATAAAGTGGCTGGGTTGGTCTATATTTACTCTGTGAATTCATCCCGCTCTGTGATTCTATCTGCCAGAATTCTGGGTGTTATTACTTAAGCTTCTTCCTTGTGCAGGCCCTACATAAAACTGAGCTAGAGAGGAAAGATAAAACATAAAGGCAGGTGGAAGTCTACCAAAGCATGGGAAAAGTAAGCCATTGTCTTTATAGCATGGCCATGACAGAACGACAAGTTTTCTCAGCCTCAGATATCTCCCTACCAAAGCATCTGTCAATGGAGGGAACACAGAACCCATGAAATCACAGTGTGTTCTTCTCACCCCCCCCCCACAGTCTTATACTCATTAAACTGGGTTAAAACAAACATCAAGGTCAGAAAGAGATCATGAAAGAGTAAGGATGTCCTCTGTCCTATGGAAGGAAGAATGGCAGGTGTATATAATTTGCCTTAGTAATGGATTGCACATAATACTTACAGCATGTTAGTGATAAAGAAAATTTGTTACTGAAGGTGTAGATTTTGCTATTTGATGGTTGTCATTTTTCATTGCTTTGGTTATCCTGTTGCATTCTCCAAGCCTATGTCACACCTGGGTAAAAGACCATTTCTCTCTTGAAGGGTGTGGGAACCCCCAATGTCATGCAGAGAAGAAGGTAAACCCTGAAGAGGACCTAGAGACCCAGGGAACAGAACTTAAGCAGGCAGGAAGGAAGATTCAAGCTTGTTCTCCTGTCTTCCTTTTCTTAACGTATGCTTTGATGAATAAATGTAGCTAATAATAGCCCTCCCAGTAGAGGGAAAGAAGGGGTCTTTAAATGGGCTTTAGGAAGGGGTTGTGCATAGAGAATTGGAGCTAGGGATAAAAAAAGACCCCATAATTTGTCCATATTATTTGGATTCATATTATTCTAGTTTTAGTTTCTTTTTATTATTCCCCATCATAGGGATAAAAAAAATACAGTCATGTATAAATTGTTGATTGGTTTTCAACAAAGGTGTCAGAGCTACTCAGTGAGAAAGAGACATATTTATAATAAACTGGAACAATTGAATATACATGCAAGGAAAAAAACTGAACCTAGACCCCTGCTTGATTCTGTGTCTGAAAATTAGTGCATGGTGGATTATAGACCTAAATATAAAGCTTAGAACTATAGTGTTTCTAGAAAAAATAAGGAGAATAATTTCATGACCTAACCCAAGACTTCTTAGGGCATCAAAAGCACTAAAAATAAAAGAAAAAAAAGATAATTTGGACTCCATAAAAATTTAAAATTTCTCTTCATCCAAAGACACTATGAAGAAAATAAATAGGCAAGATACAATTGGGCAAGCAATATTTATAATAAACATATGTGACTAAAGACATATCAAGAATTGTAAAGAACTACAAATCAATTTAAAAAATACAAAGTATTTAAATAGATACTTCAAAAGATATACCAATGGCCAAGAAACACATAAAAAATTACTCAATATCATTAGTCATCAGGAAAATATAAATTAAATCTATAATTTTATGTCCACTAAATGACTGACATCAGAAAAACTGGCAATGATCTAATATTAACAAAGATGTGGAACAGCCATTTTGGAAAACTGCTTGACAGTTATTATAACCAGTGATTTTTGATTAGTGTGCTACAAGAATTTTTAAAACATGAAATACTTGACTATTTAGTCAGAGGCGCTGACCTTTTCTTTCTTAGATTGTCAAGTTAAAAAATGACAACAATCAACAAAACAATAGCCATCTAATGTGAATGAATCAAAATTATACCTACATTTTAAATATTAGATCAGCAAAAAATATCTACTATATTTTTTGGTGTGCCACAAAATTTTAGTAATTAGTTTATGTGTGCCATGTGATG
This sequence comes from Furipterus horrens, assembly GCF_987537825.1. Lineage (NCBI taxonomy): Eukaryota > Metazoa > Chordata > Mammalia > Chiroptera > Furipteridae > Furipterus > Furipterus horrens. The sequence goes on from NW_028327180.1 coordinate 17,115,482, forward strand.
GAAAATGTTGATAATCACTGCTTATAACTATATATAAAATAACCAAGTAATTTCACTCCTTGGTATTTACCCAAGGTAAGTTAAAACTACATCCACACACACACAAAAAAAATACTTTTACTAGCGAGTTCATTGCAGCCTTGTTCTTAGTAGTCATAAACTTGAAATAATTCAAATGTTCATCAACAGGGAATGGAATACTATTCATCATTAAAAAGGAATAAACTACTGATAAATCAACAACATGAATATATCTCACAAACATAATACTAAGTGAATGAAGCCAGACACAAAAAATTATATATTGTATGACTTTGGTTATAAGAAGTCCAGGATCCATGGTAAAAAACCATGTTTATGGTAATATAATCAGAAAGTTATTGCCTGGAGCAGAAATAATTGACTGGAAAGGACAAAAAATGATATTCTGCGGTGATAGAAATATTCTAAATCTCAATTTGGGTAGTGTTTACATGGGTGTATACAACTTTAAAATTCATCAAACTACATACTTAATATTTGTGCATTTTATTGTATATAAATTATCACAACAAAAATTGTAAAATTGAAACACATATATTGACACTATATAGGTTGTTGAGATACTTTTACTATTTAACTATCCTAACCCACAATAATAAGCAAACATTCAGTTCTGGGCTTCCTAGAAACTAAAATCAAAGGAATGTTCATATTCTACCTGAGAGAAAAGGTGTTGGACATATAAAGACTTGTTAACACAAAAATAAGGATAAATACATCAGATTTGCTAGCTATCACCTTGAAGTTAGCTCACGGCCATCATCCCTACCACCAATCTTTAGATTCATTGACTGCAATAGCTTCCTAACTGTGCCCTCTGCCTCAATCCTTGCCTCCCTCAAATCTGTTCCTCAACTTACAAAGAGATTCAAAAGAGTAAATATGTCAACGACTCCCTGTCAACTAAAAATAAAACACAAACTTTGTTGTAGTGTGGGTATAGGATACTACATAACCTCACCCCTAAGTACCTCTCTAGCCTCATCTGCTAGCACTCCTTGTTTTGTACCTTAAAGTCTTGCAAAACCCAGTGGTTAAAATGTCCTCACACACACTACGTCACTTAAAACCCCATGCCTTGCTCATCATCACACTCTTCCCTATGCCCAAGCGTGTCTTTTCAGCCTAGCTTATTCTGAACAATGTACTCATCCTTTTCAGCCTTAGCTCAGAGGTCACCTTTTCAGGACACGTTCTTTGAAACATCATAACCCTAAAGTACCCAGTGCTGACCTCTAGCTCAGCACTTAGAATATTTCCACTTCATCAAAAAAATACTCATTGAGCAAATGCTATGTGCTATGCGCTGTTTTAGTTCCTAGAATACATCAATTAACTAAACAAACTGTTTTAACTTCATGTAATTAAATTTGCAAATCTGTGTGTCCGGCTAACCCACAAACTCCATGAAGTTCAGCCACAGTTTTCTCACGTTTGTACCTGTAACATGAAGCACTATGCCTGGCACGGAACAGCAGCTGAGCATAAAGTCTTGTGCCTTGAAATGAAACGAACGATGGGAGAGGACATGAGATGGCCACAGGTTGCTTAGTAGGAACTCAGGTGAGAAAGCCTGACCCAGCACTGCCTGTGAGGCACAAGCCACAACAGAGGACTCCCAGCTGTGGGGAAGAGCGCCTGGTTCTGGAAGCCACAGCAGACGAAGTGCAGAAGCCAGTCTTCACTGACTCCACGATTCTGCCTACAGCTACCCCTACATGAAACAGCCAGAAATAATTTCAAGACCACATAAGTGCTGAGTTTTCAGTGGTGCCAGATCCCCGCTGACACCCCACCCGAGGATGTTTGATTGCCCCCCATATTCCAAACCAGATGTCTTTGGATGGCAATCTACTTTCTCTCACCTCGGGGTGGCCAGAGGGGAAGTTGGATTAGAGGTAGGTGGGCAATGGGGTGAGGGTTTTAAAAATTATATTCCATGACTGATTGCCTAAGATTATGTATGAGGTGTGATTATAAAGTAATGAGAGCCATTTTCATGTGTGACTTGTCTTATGTTTTAATCACACCTCATATATGGAATGTGTGTCATTTTATACAATGTTTGAAAATTACCACAACCTAAGGTATTTGGCAGGAAATGTTAAATTGTTATTGAGTGCTCTTTTGCAAGGTAACCATACTCTGGTTTCTCTTCAGAGCATGTGTGTAATTATAAGACTATGAAGAGACTTTTCTTATGAGACTATGTAATTCCAGACATGCTTCCTAAGAAGAGAGAAACATTATATTTATAAGGTTGTGGTCATCTAAACACTCGAACACCTTTCGACAATTGTTATAAACTCCTAAAATGGACATACATTTAGAATAAAAGAGAGATGTCAGTTTAAATTATGAGACTGAGAATAGTGAAGGATTTCTATACTCAATAATTGTAATTCTTGCAAGTATTTACCATTATTATCCAAAAGTATTCTAATGGAATTTAGGTGGATTGAACAGACATTAAAACAGATGGGCTCCACACTGACTGGTGTGGCTCAGCTGGTTAGGAGTCATTCGGCCTTCTGCAAAGTGAAAAGTTGCTGGTTCAATTCCCAGTCAGGGTACATGTCTGGGTTGCGGGTTCGGTCCTAGTCAGGGCGCATGTGAGAGGCAACCAATTGATGTTTCTCTCTCACATTGATGCTTCTCTCCCTCTTTCTCCTTTCTTTCCCCAATCTCTAAAAATAAATAAAATCTTAAAAAAATAACATGTGGGCTTTTTTAAAAAAGCATTCTTGCTGTTTCTAAAAGAATACTTATAGCTGATTTAGCAAGACAATGACCATATTTTAAGGACCTAAGATTTAAAGTAAAAGCTGTCAAAAGCAAAAAAAAAAAAAAAAAAAAAAAAAAAAGCAAAAAGAAAAAGCCAATTATGAGGTTAATAATCATTGGATTCTGTCTTGGGCCATGTGGAATTAAATTCCTATCAATATTAGATCTTGAGGGACAAATACAGCTAACCCAGCTTGAGAAGTAAAAATGTCAGCAGAAACTAGAGTCGCACCTGGCAAACTATGAAAAGGGCAATTCAAAGAGCCATTTTATCTGGAGAATGTAATTTTCAAGATGACTTGGAGCAGTAGTTCTCAAACTTTATTGTTCATAGAAATCATCTGGAGTGCAAATTACTTATTAAGAGTGGAACAAGAATCTGCATTTTATTCTTATGCAGGTGGTCTTCTGACCACATTTTAAAAATAGCACATAGAAAGTATGAATTCTTATATAATTGTGGGTTTTCATTACAACTTGCTACATAAGCTAATAGTGATAAGACAGAGATTCAGCAAAACTTATTTCAGAAATAAATCCATTTAAAAGTATTTCCCCCAACTTTAATTATTGGAGGGTTCTGTACCCTTTCTGGTGTATAAGAGAATGCAGTGAGAACTTATATTTCCCTAGAGTATGATTAATGACTTGCAAATCGTGAAAAAATAGGGTAAATAACATAAAATCTGAGGCTAGAATTTTCAAGCTAGAGGTTATAATAAATAATAAAAAGAAAAATAGGTCAGTGTCGCCAGAGGGTGATGATTTGACTTGGAAACCAGGTTGTGGGCATTTCTGTTTGTGCTGATCTAATATGAGTATGCAAACAAGGGCTCCTTGCTGAGAAACCATTTTGCAAATTTTGCCCAGAATTGCAAATACCAGCTCAGAATGTGCTCCGCCCACAGCCCCCAAAGGGTCCCAGGCTGAGCCAGTCCCATCTGCCAGGGGATCTTACCTCTTGTAAAAGTAGAAGCTGCCACTTCTCTGGTTCATGTTGATGTGAAACTCCAGAGCAAAATAAAAGATTGGCATCTGGGCTTAATTCAGCTTTGACAGAAACTTTACCATGCTGTGTTTGTAATGCTTCCAAGGGGGATTTTTAAAATAATGAATGAGAAAGATACATTTCTCAAAATTCCCATATGAGTTCTCGTATATGTTTTATTACAAATACGTCTGTCACAGAAAAACAGGATCTTATTACTTATACTAATGTAAAATGGAATTGATGAATAAGGTACTACATAAGCAAATATAGGAAAAAAGCTAAGTTTACTTCAGTGTTGGTGTATTTCCACATAGTAGCAGCGGTGTATGCATGGTTTTAAAATCATTGAAAATATATTTTATAAATGACATGAGGGAGATGACTTCCTTTCCAAAGTCACTATTTGTGAGGGGAAAGGAAGGACTCACATTTAAAAATTTATGGTAGCTGTGATACAAGGACATGCAGATTAAAAATGGGGCAAAAGGAGAGACAGTGGACAATTTACCTGGGGAAGACTGAAAATCCTTCCTGCAAGAGCTGAACTGTTCCTGCAAACAGTGAATAGACCAGGAGGAAAAAAGAGCATTGCATGCGTGCGGGACATCATGGGAACGTCATGGGGATCTGAGGACCCGCCGGCAGTTTGATAGGGCGCAGGGCACCTGATGAATGCCAAAACTAGAGAGGTAGACAGGAACAGGGAAGGAGCGCTTCAAAAGCTCTGTCCGATTGAGGATTGAATCAGAATCACTGGGGGTAAGGCAGGAGAAAGGCATACTGTTCTGCATCAGGACTTTTCATAGCTACAGGGGTGATTACGATATATTTCCAAGATAGATTGACTCCTGCTCCAGTTTGTCCTCTTTAATTTTAACATATACGGTATGTACACATCCAACATTTTAATGTGGGGCTTCTATAGTATATGTAACATTAAAACTCAAACATTTCTTTGCTGCAAACAAATACTCTATTACTGTCACTGTGGTCAGGATAGCCTGTGTGGAAGGGATTGGGGAAAGGAGATGGAGGTCCAGGTAGGAGGCTACTCCAGTAGACCTGGAAATAAGCCTGTGGCCAGGCAAAAATATCATAAGGGATGGAAGCATAAGTGACAAAGCTTGATCACAGATGCAGGGATAAGGAGAAGAAATCAAGGGCGGCCCCAAGGTCTCTGGTTTGGATGAGTCTGTGGATAACATCAACATGAATTTTCCCACTTAAAAATATTTATATCTTAACCATCCTGCCCAAATCAACAGAAATACCACTGCTCCCTGCTATTCCTAATAGATAGTGGTCTCCCTTTTTTCCATCCTTAGAAGTTTACTGTATTTCTCTGTGGTACTTGTCTTTTCTAACCAGTGCTAAAATAATGCACACATGATCTGTACAGTAGATGTTCTATTCCAAGTCTAAAACCTTATAATTCTGCGCAGTGAATAAACGAAAATCTGCCTATTATGCCTCTTGGAAGTTTCTTTCAGTTGTAGATTCAAAGCCAGTGCTGCTAACCTTGTGTGTGTATCATGAACCCTGTTGACAACCTAGTGGCAATCCAGTAAAGCTATGGATCCCTTTCAGAATAATGTTTTTAAATGCAAAAATAAAACACACAGAATTATGATTACACTGAAATATAGTTATCAAAACAGTTTTGAAAAACAAATGTGTAATATAACACTATGTTTTTTATTCATGCATAAAAATAAGAAAATACATTAATACAGACAAGTTACAAATAAATGTACTATTAAAAACTTATAGTGGTAGGGCTGTTGTTGCTAGATTGAATAAAAACATTACGCTAGAGAGAGGTCTTTGAAAAAAAACGATAGGCATGCCATATTGGAACTAATTTCAGTTTTTGTAATTATTTGTTACAGGTGTTGAAAATGCTGACTTGTAAAGATAAATTCTTGCAAATAGATTAAAGCTTTCGGAGCTACTTTACAAGACAGGGATAGCTCCTGTCAAGTAACACCTGAATTCTCCAAGGTTTTTTGAATCAAACTACAATTGTAGTTTGGTTCTTTATCCTCAGACTAATGAATTCCTCTTTGGCGAGCTCATCATCTGAACATACTTTATATCAAAAAAAGAAAAAGGAACGATGATCCATGGTTCAACATTGATGCCATCCAAATAAAATAACTTGTAAAACTTTTTGAAATGTTTCCAGATGTTTGCAAATTTCTCTTTTCAAAGAAATTGACACAGAATTCTGTATCTCATCTTTGTGGGGTAAGCACCTCCGCCTGCACTGACAGTGGACAAGGATGTTCCAGATTAGCAGCTCAGGCAAGAAAGTTTGTAGCATGCCAAGAGTATCCATTATAGAGAATTAAGAATTGTTATTTAAACTATTTAGTTTTGTAAAATTTTAAGAAATGATTTCTCATATTGCTCAAAAAACCATTACAGATGGGAAAATCCTGTAAAACAGCATAAATATCTGAGACACTGTCATAAGAATGTTTGACCTTATGAGTGATGATGGAACAGAGTTGACCAATAGCTTGCCAGCAACATGGTAAAATACCTGTGGACATAAAGATTATGCTTTCATGTGATCTTTCTGACTGAGAAGTATGAGTGATATTTTGCCATATCTGCAATAGCTATAATATGATATGAAAATATATATGAGTTTTCTTGGTAACGAAGTCAAAGTGTACTAATACTGCTATGGTTAGTTACCTACCTTCATAACGGAAAGGCAGAGTTAGATAAAATAAAGGCATAATTCTTTTCTATCTAAGTTTATGTCCTCCCCAAATTTTGGCTTCTGTCTACAGAACTCCTACTCTAAAGGTGAAACAGAGAGTACAAGTTTACTTCTAAAATTCCAAATGAAAAATATCAAATGTAATGCCCCAATGGCATAAAATGCCATTGTCCAAACCATCTTTGGGAAGGAAAGGGGTTATAGTAATAATTATACCAGAACAACAGTCTCCAAACAAGATCTACCTGAGCAAACTAAGCTATTTGGCCATGATACCCAAGTTAGAAGATTAAAATAGAGGAAAAATATTGCAGAAGTCCAAGGTGGCTTTATTTTTAGAAGGAAAAAGTCAGTTCTCTCCTTCTATAAAGAATCATGGAACCTGAGAGAATAGTGACTCTAACACAAATTAATAGTTAGAATGTTTTGCTTATTTTTTAGGAAATTTAGTAAGTCGTAGCCATCAATAATGTAATGTTCCTGTATGTGAAAATTAAGTATTTTGCTACAATGCAAAATTTGCATTGGTCTAATATCCACTTTCTATTAAAAATTTATCTTGGTTGGGGCAAATTATCTTAACGAGTAAGTCTAAATTATAATGAAAGCATTTAAATGATGCTCTTTTTACTCAATTACTGGATCATCACCTGTTGTAACCATGATGTTGTGATACTTTGTGGGCTCCTCACACAAGATAAGTAAGATAGGAATCAAACAGTTGACCTTTTGCCTATAACTTGGTATAGAAGGACTGGAGTGAGCAAGGTAATTAGAGATTTCTGAGCCTGACATTTTTTCCCCAGAGGCTCACCAGACTGTAGAGATCTTGTGCTCCTGGAGACAAAGGGGCAGGAAAGAAGGAAATCCTCTTCAGTCCCTGCCGTCCTTCCCAGGAGCTGAAGGAAAATATTTTTCCAGTGGAAAATCTCAGAAGGCATAGTGAATTCACAGGCTCTCCTTCCTGGGGGTACAAAACTGAATGAGGCGAGATGCTAGGGAGGGGAAGAGGAAAGTAGTCCTTTTTGGAGCTCTGCTATGTGCCAGGTATTTAACATATTACCTCGGGTAATACTGGTGCCACTAATTCTGTGTTACAGTTGATGAAGTTTAGGATCGGAAGTAATTAACTCCCTGAAGGTCACAAAACTTGGAAGGACCAGAGTTAAGTTTTGAACCCTGATCTTCCAGTCCAGAGCCTTGTCTGCTCTCTACTGACACCTCAATCCAGTTTGTAACATCAGGGACACCATGCTTACTGTGACCACTTCTCACCCTGGAATATGATGCCTACCTCCTTCTGAATCCAAGACCTAAGAATGGTAGAAGGGAGAAAAGGGCAAGTCTGAGTCCCTGGAAGAAAAAATTCAGCTCCTTTGGGAGTACAGGTCAGAAAGGTATTTCACAGAAGAATAAGGTAGATATTAAAGTTAAGTTGCTTCTGCTACAAATATCGTTGGACTATAAGAGCAGGAAGTCAACATTTTTCAAACCTCAGGGCAGGTTTTATCACAACCCAATGCGATTATCACTATGGCACAGCACACTTCTGGGCTTTTAACCAAGCCAATTACAATTTTATTCATCATAAGACAAATGCAGATTCATTGTAACATATGTAGAAAACATGGCTTGAAATAGTTTCATCAATCTTTTCCCATGCTATAGGCCATCCCATGTTTTGGGGCCTCAGCTATGCAAATAGAGATGTTTCTGATTAGCAAAATCGACTTCCACACCCTTTTGTGTTAACATGTAACACAAAAGTTGTAACTTGAAGATAAGACTGATTGCCCTCTTGGAGAAAGATCTTTCAACAGGATTCACAGTTAATTGGAAAAGTTTCTCTTGAGATATAAAGCACAGGGTGGTAAAAAGAACAATAATGAAGAATTATCAGAAATTTAATATTTTGGCCCTGTCTGGGTAGCTCAGCTGGTTAGAGCACCGTCCCAATATGCCAAGGTTGCAGGTTTGATCCCTGGTCAGGGCACATACACGAAGCAACCGATGAATGCATAAATAAGTGGAACAACGAATAGATGTTTCTCTCTCTCTCTCTCTCTCTCTCACTCACAAATTAATAAATAAAATAAATTTTTAAGAAATTTAATATTTTACCCTGAAAGGCAGCGAAAATTTAATAGCAATGGTAATTATGTTTATATTTATCTGTCATATTTTTCTGTCAAGATACTCCACAAATGAAAATAAGATTATAATAGTTGTCCATACTCACAATTGTAAACCTATTTTTACCCACCCGAGGCACAGAAGACACAGAAGTGAACAAGACAAACACGGTGCCCGCCCTCACGGAACTCAGAGACTAATAAGAAATACAAAAATGTTTTAAAAGCACCCAGTCCTTAACCCTCAGTTCTTTGGCAATAGAAATCTATGCAGACACAGCCAGGGTGCGAGGAAAGAACAACAGACTTTAAATCAAAAGACTGGAGTTCTCACCTCAATTCTGCTGGTAAGTCCATAAATACATTATTTAGAACTCTTTGTTAGAAATAATAGAAACCACCTCATACCAGTTTAAGCAAAAAAAAAGGGGGAGGGGACTTATTACAAACATATGTATTATAGTTGATATATCTTAACACATATATATTACCAATTCCTCTCAGAACCTCCTATTCCTTTTCTGCCCCCTCCCAAGTTCCCAGGTTTTTGTGATGGGCAATGAAGACAATGAGAATAAAGAGCAAGAGAGGAGAGACAGGGAAAAATAAGTGAGAATAATGAGACATAAATTTGTGCATATTGAAGGTAAGACAGACTTTTTGAAATTGTCATGTGAGTAGTCCCAAAACAGGCATGGGTATGAAAGTGGCTTTAAAAAAAAGTTCTTATGGATTGTGAATTGATCCTCAAGAGATCCAAGATAAAATGAAATGCTTTTTAAATTACCTTCTACATATTATTTTATGTAAACACTGGGTCCTGTAGGAGCCCTACTTCCATCGGAGTTACACTCATTAAGTTCTTTACTTCATTTTCAAGTATGCTATTCCAATAAAAGTCAGAGGTGTCTTCTCGAGTCTATCAGCTTCTGTTCCAAGCTCTATCACAAGTACAAATCCGTCTCAGGGGCCAGGGGCAGATATGCAGCCTGCAGTAAGGCCTCCAACACAGTCCTTCTTCCCCTCTCCTCACTTTTTTCTCCCCATTCCTCCCCATCTTTATCCTACTTCCTATGAAGGGCAGAAGAGCAACACCCCAGAGCCCTCTAGGCAGAGGTGGATTAAGGTCGGTTGAGGCCCTGGGCGTAGAAGAAAATATTGGGCCCCTTAAAAAAAGAGAGAGACAGGGAAAATAAAAATACATGTTTACCATATTTTTAAATAAATAAAAAATATTATGTACTATTAATTTATTTATTAATTATTCATAAACTACAAAAATCCAGGTGCTGATGTAACAATAGGAATTGATTTTATCTTAATATAATTTCAACAATAGGAATTAACTTTTTTTATTATAAGTTCAACTTATCTGAATATTTATTTATACCCACAGAAAACTATTTTTAAAACCCTAAATGAAACAAGTACATATCCACAAACTAATTTACATCCCTGCATATTTGCGTACATCGTACGTAAGTCTGCACGGCAGGAGGACCTTTGTAAGTACGAAGTAGCAAATATGATTCTACTGCTCCGATGAGCGGTAGCACAGCCGCACGGGGCCTATGCAGCATAGTATGTGTATAGTATGCAGCGTAGTAATGAAATAATGAAAATAAGCGAATATAAACATACTATCAGGTTTTACCACCAATTGTAAACGTGTACGTAATTAAAATTGCACATGTCAAACAAAACTTGGTGTCATTAGAAAAAAGTGTAAAGTTGGGGTTTTGCAGGGCCCTTCAGAAGTTGGGGCCCAGGGCACATGCCCGGTGCCGCCCGCCCTTAAATCTGCTTCTGCCTCTTGGGAAAACAATTTAATTTTTGGTCACACTTCTAAATCCTTTTGGAAGAACCTCGGACTGATCCCGTTTGAGTCAGATGCCTATGCTCACACTTCCCCAACCACTACAGGATGGGAGCTCATCCCCGTGAGTCTTGCAGTCAACCAGAATGAGTTGTTTCTTTTGTTCCTGCTGTGTTTTTGTTGGCTTAGCTGTAAAATGAAGACAATATTGTTTATCCAGCCTTAGCACAGAATTATTGTGATTTTTAAATGAGCAAATATCTCTAACAGTGACATGAAAACTGTAAAGTTCTCTTTATTTAAATTTTTTATTTTTCAATTAGTTAACGTTCAATATTAATCTCAGATATACAGCACAGTGAGTAGACATTTATATAACTTATCAGATGATCCTCCATGATAAGTCTAGTACCCACTTGACATCATACACAGTTGTTATAATATTATTGACTATATTCCCTAAGCTGTACTTTACTTCCCCATGACTACTTTGTTAACTACCAATTTTTATTTCTTAATCCAGCCACGGTTTTCACCCTGCCCTTACCTTCCTTACATCTAACAACCACCAGTTTATTCTCCCTATCTATGTGTTGGTTTCTGTTTTGTTTGTTTATTCATTTTGCTTTTTATATTCCATATTTAATTGAAATCATATGGCATTTGTCTTTCTCTGTTTGACTTATTTCTCTTAACATGAATGCCTCTAGGTTCGTCCATATTGTCGCAAGTGGCAAGATTTCATTCTTTTTTATGGACAAGTAATAATCTTCAAATGCATTTTTTATCGTAAATGTCCATGAAGAATGTCCAAACTTAGACAAGAGAAGAATCTTAAAAGAATTAATTTGAGGACATGCCCAGTTTTGCAGTTTCTTTTATGCATTTAGAATCAACGGAGAAAGCATAAGGAAAGTTGCATGACATCCATGAGTGGTAGATTACAGAGGCAGGAGGAAGCAAAGGGGAAATCTCTAGGATTGGATTAAAAAGTGAAATGGAGAGATACACACTTCTTTTGCACTGGTAGGTACAGGACGGTTAACATTTGACATTTATGGTAAGTGGAGATGTATGTGGACAGCAAGACAACAGTAGGGGGTGCCTCGGGGGGGGGGGTCTGAAAAAGATTACTCTGGCATTTCAAAGGTATGTCATCCTAGATGCCCAAGAACAATGAACAGGGCTCCCTGAAGGCAAAGATTAACCTTTACTGAGGAAGCTGCAGGCTTGGGACAGGGACTAACCAGAGTGACCTGCCTGGTTAGGAATTTAGGATCAGCCCATCCTATGTGGTTACTTTCAGTCACTGAGCTTGTCAGGCCTGCCAGGTAGCCTCCCTGAGCTTGTCAGGGTTGCTACAAAGCCCCTTTTTCGTTCACTTAAAAGAACCATGGGCATGGATTTGGTGGGGGATTGCTGGGGGAGGGGGGTGCTGGGTGGAGGGGAGCAAAAGGGAAAAAAATTGGAACTATTGTAACAATATAACCAATAAAATATAATTAAAAAAAATTTAAAGGAAAAAAAAAAAAGCAGCACAATTGTTATGTGTAATGACAAGTAATGCCCTGTTTTCACCAACTTAGTTTTAAACAACCCTTTTGACGCAGAGCCAGCATGTCTACTTCTGTGTTCAGGTGAGAATCTGATCACCACTCAATAGCAGTGTTTGTTAGGTTTTGGGGGCCACAGCCCCTTCTGAGTCCATGATTAAAACTAGGGAACCTCTTTCCACTAAAATAGTCACACATTTCTAAAGGTAACATTCTACATATGATTTCAGGGGCACCATAAACCCACTAAAGCCCCCACAGGACAAAAACCTCTTTTCCAGCTAAGACACAGAGATCACAGAGACTTGGTAACATGCCCTTCTTCTCTCCCTTCTGACAAGAAAGTACAAAACCACTTTCAATAGATTTCACTGTCACAATTGAATAAGAAAAGAAAATCAGGCAGAGAGAGGGGAATAAAAGGAACCACATCCTCTTAAAAAGTTACCAATTTCATTTTTATCTCTCCAAAGACCATTTCCTTCTCAGTTTATCAAACAGTAAGCACTCTTCCTTGTATCATTATGGAATGGGAATTAATGTTTATCTAATTCTCTTGTTTATTTTTTTAGTTCAAAAACATTTTAATTCAGAAAAGTAACAGTAATATGTAATTCACATTATCCAGTTCTACTTTAGGACAAAAATCTAAACATAAAGTTTACATAATATCTATAATCAGAGATAATGTATGCAAAATGAGATGTCAACATGTCCATTTAATTTTCATTTAAATGAAAACTGACTAATTTCTAGCCAGTTTTGGTCTCAGTATATTCAGATAGTATTCTAATTAAGTTAGAAACTTGATTATTTATTCTACTGTTGGACCCACTAAAAAAATAAGTAGATAAATTGGATGAGCATAAATATGCAATCTAGATAATGTGGGCCAAACCCACTTTTCATAAATAGATCTTCAGCCTGAAGTATATAAAAATTGTCATATCTGCCAACATGGAGCTGAAGATATTTCAATAGATAAGGACAAATTGTCAAGTCATGTTTGTTATTGATCATCATATGCCACCCAACATACTAAATCATATGGACATGTACATAAATCATACAGAAATCTAGCTAACATCTAGTGTCTCCCAATTTAATGTATAAGTTGAGATCTTCCTCAAAGCGAATGAACCTGGATAAGACTTTGGAAATCCTTAAGTGCCCTTTCGTATTCATTTGCTAAATGGTACCCAAGTTTGCTTTCATTAAACCCGAATTAAAATCCTAGTTATTGCATGTACTAGCTGCATGATGGTTAGCACTTGTTTACCAGTGTAACTGTTATTGTTTACAGTAAGTTTATTATCGATTGACGCAGTCCTACAAGGCTACTGGATTATAAATTTCCCTCTAAATATTGGGGCACTGGAAAACATTTCTATATGTGAAAGTATAAACTGAATAAGATGTGGATCTTCTAAGTCATTAAAAGAACAAGAATCATAAGAAGTTTTTATCCATAATCTCACTCCTAGAAGTGTATTTTTGGTGACTATATCACAGAGGAAAAAAATAAAATGCATAAATATATTTAATATAAACCTATAATAATTTAAAACTGCAAATCAACTAAATTTCTGACAAAAAGATGTGTTTAAATATATTTCTGGTATATCAATGAATGGGCTATTAATTTTAATAGTGGAAAAATAAAATAAAACTAAATGGAAAATGCAGAACACAAATCGTATCTACACTAAAACTGTGAGTATTCACACAGTGTATAAGTACGTGTACAGATGGATACACAGTGGTGGGCTGGAGCTGACCTGCATTGGCTTATGAGAGCCAATTACTACATTTTGGGGAATTTTGCAAGCCAGTTGCTAAACATAACCATCATTAAAAATTAATTTAAGCAAATACCCATATAGTGAAATGCTATGCAATGGCACGTTCTGTACCTCACCTTATTTGGTATCTCATTGATACTTTGAAATTTGCCCCAAAGGGAGCGTTTATACCAAGAAAACAGACCAAGGCTTCAAACCAGGGCTGAATTTTTTGTTTTGTTGTTAGTCTAGGCTTAAGAAAGCAGCAGAGAATGTGTTAATAATGCAGGTTAAATTTGACAGCGTATTCTATCTGTTGTCACATCATTGTAGATGATGTTGAAAACTGAAGGAACATTTTTTCCTGTATTTGAAAACTGTCCTCCAATTTAACCAAAAGTTTGCTGCTCTCATGACAAATAAGTGAAGTTATAAATACATTTTTATTTTCTCTTTTATGTCTTTACATTAGACATTAATGTAAAAGAAAATATCAGCCAGTGTTCATGAGAGACCCACTCTTAAAGAGCTCGTTGTTAAATATTTGAACAGCACAACAGTTTGTATACATGTAAAACTATAGTTCCTGATTGCTAAGGAAGCAATTCATAAACTAAAAGAGTGCATGAAATATTAAACATTTCTATTTGTGATGATATAAAGATAATTTTCTAAAAGTGAAAAAATACAACAAACATTCCAGAAAGTTTAATAATGTTTTTCAAAAGAAGTCACATAACAATGAGTTATTTATCTCTTGACTTTCCTTCCTTTGTTTGCTTCCCTTCCACAGACATGTATGGAGACCCTACTATGGGGCTCTGTACCGTTTTACCATCCCTGACCTAATGGAGCTTATATAATCTTGTGTGGAGTCAGAAATCAAACCAATAATTACGCAAACAAATATTGAAATGTAAATTTTGTTAAATACTATAAAGAAACAAACAGGGAACCTAGACTAGGAGGACAGAAAGAGCATCTTTTAGAAAGTAACTTTTAGGCTGGTATTAGAAGAAACAGGAATTAGGCCAGGAAAGAGGGTAGAAAAGAGCAGAAGGAACAGCATAAGCAAAGGCCCAGAGGAAGGACAAAGCTTGGCCTGCAGCTGGACCTTAGGACAGGTCAGCATCGCGTTGTGTGGCCCGTGCATGTCAGGCTGGGTATGAGTGGCAACAAGGCTGGAGTCAAATAGTACAGGGCTTTACAGACAGTAAATAGTACACTAAGGGCTTTGCTTGTTAGTCTAAGAATAATAATAAGCCATCACTGAATCTTAAAATTGCTCAGGGAGTAGATGCAATGAAAATTAATAGCCAAGTTAGTGCCCCTGGGTTCCAGGTTAGAATTAACTACAATGTAGAAAGTGATACCATCAAGTCTTTTCTTTTACATGGCACTTCGTGATAATAGTTATAAAACAGAGGAAGATCAAATGGTCTCAGTCCTGTCAGATCTACAATCTAAGAAAAATATTGTCGTCAAAATGCTTTGTTTTGGCATCCCTGTATTTAGCCAAGATGCAAGTGAGATTCAAACGTGGTCCTTTGAGATTCAGATACAATTATCTCAAGCCAGCCATCCCACACAGTCCAATCTCCTTCCAAGATTTCTGCACACTCTCAGGGACTCAGTTAGCCTAGTCACTCTGGCACATGAAGTTATTCAAGGCGCACCTGGTACATTTCCTACCCGATCCTTGAATCACTTTTATCTAACTTCCTTCATTCCTTCCTTCCCTCCCCAGTCCCTTCCTCCCTTCCCCCCTCCCTCCTTTTCTCCCATCCTCTCTCTTCCTCCCCCTCCTCCTTTTGTTCTTCTCTCTCTCCCCCCCTTCCTCCTAAAAGTCACGAATCCATTCTGAGGCCTCTGACTCCAAACCAGCCTTGCAGGACTCACCCTTGTTTCTCTCTTTCTACACCTATAACCCCCTTTTCTTAGAATGAAAACCCTGGCTCCCATTATCCTCAGTATGTTGACATATTTGCTCATCTGTAGAATACACAGAAAATTGTTTCAGAATTCTTAATCCATACCCCTAAGAAAACAGTCTTCTGCCTTTAAAAAAAATAAAGAAACTGCAGTTCAGACTGCTTAGTTTGCTTGAGAGATTAGTAAATGCAGAGTCAAGATTATGCTTCTGTTCTTCTGACTCCTGCCATTTCAGTATTTTTCAAGACACGAAACAAAACAATGACTCTAAATATTTTCTCTCTCCGTATAAGTAATCAGTCCTGCACTTTTGAGCAGCATTCAAGGTGTCAGAAACATCAGGGAGTGTGGATGTTGCCAGTTTTGACTAGACTCTTCTAGGTAAATTCTATACTTTTCATGAAGCAAACATTAAAATATAGAAGCGATTTTAAATATAATTTATGACTTCTAATGCATACTTTTTGAAAAATCAGCCCGTGGAATTAGTGAATTAATTCTAATTAGATGGAAACATTGCGGTAAGCTTGTTTTGACACCCATGAGCCTTCTCTCTACCCTCCACCCGTTCACACCTCAAAGTAGCTTGAGCCGTGAGGGTAAAAATCAGCCCCTTCTCCAGATGGGCGGGGTGCCAGAACATCACAGGGTTAAGACTCTAACATTTGAGATCTCGCATGCAATATCTTGTGTAATTTCAGGTTGCAATTATATTTCTTTGTCACCTTCGTGTGGCTGCTAGAAAGGACACTGATGCAGGGCCGAGGTTCTAGTAGGCAGGTTGAGGCCTAAAAGTAAAGACGGAAAACAGAAGCAGTCTGGTTTGCTCTGTGAGCAAGGATACCGAGGTAAGAAGCACTGTAATTAGAATGTATACAGTAATTGCATGTGTACTGAAAGAACATGGGTATTACATATACTCCCCCCAAGTCTATCGTTGCTTGTTCTTCGAAACAACCATCATCACATCGTGATGGTGAAGCCCTAATTAGAAGATAGGCCCATCCCGCACATTTTTGAAAACAAAGTGAAAAATCTCACCCTTTTTTTTCTCTGGCAGAGGGAGTAAGAGGATTTTACCCACCATGTTAAAAATTAAGAGGTGTTAGGACTAACTAGGAAAGGCAACTCTGTCACTCTGTGGGCCCCTGAAGTACAGTCATGCTGACTGTCCCTTCCTGGGACTGCCTTCTGCCACTGGGGAAAGGACACAGCAGAGTGCAAGGTAAGCAGGAAGAGTTAATGAGCTGTCAGGTATTACTTCTTAGAAAAAACAGCTATTGCCCTCGAGGCCTTATTTGTATAAAGGATTTTTATGTGGACTCTCAGGAAATAAAGCTTTGCCCCCTCCACCAAGAAAAATTCTATAGATAAAACAGAATACTGTGTCTGCTGTGGCTGGTGGGATGTGATGAGGTTCCTGGAATATCGTCTCTGAGGTCTGCCTGCCTCCCATTGCTTCCCAGGACATCGGGACATGGACTGGAGCCCAGGGCCCCAGGCCCTCCCTGGCTCTGTACCCGCCTGGAAAGAGCCCGAGAAAAAGCCTACCCGGCACAGCCCACCCCATTTCCTAGGGCCTCAGGAGGTGGTGGGTGCTTCCATCTCGGCCTTCCAGCCAGGCCTGGCAGGCGACTAGCTCTCTGAAGCTAGCCCAGGTTTGGGTATCCTGAACTGGCTTAAAACTAACTCCTGCCAAAACGTCCATTGATGATGAATGATACACAAAGTGTGGTATAAACATTCAATAGAATATTATTCAGCCTTAACAGGGAAGGACATTCTGACACATGTTAAAACACGGGTGAACTTAGAAAACATGCTAAGAGAAATGAGCTAGACACAAAAGAATACATACTGAATGATTCCACGTATATGAGGTACCCAGGGTAGTCATATCCATAGAGACAGAAAGTAGAGCAGCGGCTGCCACGGGCTGGGTGGAGGAGGGAATAGGGAGTTATTGTGTAACTGGTACAGTGTTTTAGTTTTGAATGGTGGAAAATTTCTGACAAGGGATGGGCATTATGCATATGAATGTGAATGATTTAGTAGCAAACTGATCTTAAAACCCCCATGTAAATAAAAATGTGTGTGCTAAGCCCAGCATATGCACACCCCTGGATTTGCTTGGCTCTACCTGCTTGCTTAATGAAGAGCCCCAGCCATTGCCGCTCATCTCTAAATTTCCCGAGCTCTCCCAGACTCCCCTTGAGAGAGGGCCACGCTTAGACACAATCTCCGTCACACCCACAGTGGCAGGACGCACAGCAGCGCTCCACACATGCCTCGCTTGCCTGAGTCTGCAGGAGTTCTGCCTCAGCAGAGGATAGTACCCGGCTCACAATCTGGCTTCCCCACTGGGGCCATGTAATGCAGCTAGTAAGTGTTAGAAGAGGAAGTCACATTAGTTCATTCAAAAAAAGTGTATTATAAGGGTCTGCTTTGTGTCAGAACCCTTTGAGAACCTGGGGAATCCAGGCTGAACCAAAATGCCAGCTTTTAAGAATTTCTCTTGGAACTTGGAGCCTGGTACACTTCACCCCTGTGGCATATTGTCAATTTCAGAGCCCATCTAATATATGTATATTCTAATTTCTATTGGAATAGTTGGTGAGAAAAAAAGTGACTAAACATACATGGTTTGGTTATAATAAAAACAGTCCTAAATGCTGTATCTTCAAGAGAGCTAATGTTATCCCTAAGTTACACAGGGAGGGTGTGTTGGGCATGATTTAGCAAAGGAAACAGAAACCTCTCTTCATATTTTAAACAGAAAAGGACTTTAGAGAAGGAATTTGGTGCTAATAAAATGTTTGGCAGAATGTGGTCTCTAGAAATGAATCCTAAAACCATTCCTTAGAACCAACTCACTGGAAAGCCATTCTTTAGAAGCTACCATTTGAACAACGGGGTTCAAGAACACATGGTCATAGCTGTCGTGGAGAAATCAAGAAGCTAAACGTAGCATTCAGATTCCTCTCCATAGTAACATGTCTCGATACACAGAAGGCTGGGTAATGAACATGGTTAATGTTATGACCAGAAAACTTCACATTTCATGACCTTGTTTGTCAATAGAATAAAGCAAAAGTCACAAAAAAAGGGCCTACACTTCACTTCTGCCTCCTAAATCTTATAGTAAGAATAATGAACTAAAAATTGAACAAGCCAATTCACAAAGAAGGAAAGGCTGAGTTTTCCACATTCAGTGATCACTATGGAATTACTAGTTAAGTCACACCTTCAGCTTAGTACCTAATACAATGTATGACACATATTAGATGCTCAACAAGTATTTCATAAACAAAAGAATGAATCAATGAGTAAATGCATTGTGGATATCATAAAATGAACCATAACGGCTTTTTTCTTTTGTTCTTTTTAAAATATTGTTCTTAAATGATACAGTGATGGTTGGTTGTTCTCTTATTTCAAATAAAAATGGAAATATTCTTGATGATCTCACTTCATTTTTGTTTCTACCTAAGGAACTTTTAGAAACTCAGCAGTTAAAAATATTTTTAAAAATAGCAGAAAGCTAGACTTTTCTCCCCACTTTTTGTTAAACAATGAGGTTCACTTTCAAACTTCTGTGGTTGTTACTAAATGTTTCTTCCAAGGAGAAGTCTTCCTATTTTGTTTATTTTTAGGAACTAGAGATTGCATATAGAGAAAGCTTTTGAAAACTGAAATCACAAAAGGGAACTTCTAGGCAATGGCTCTTTTACTCCGCCCAGGATAGCAGCACCTTTGAGTAGGTTACAAGAATAGAGCGCTGCAGCGGACAGTGAACCACCTCCAGTCCTCTTCGGTATGCCCAGTACTGCATTCAACGGCATGTTTCAAGACTACATTTCACCCTTTTCTGTCGCAGATAGACAACCAAGTTTATATACCCTTTCAACAAGTTATCTACATGTTTTCCTTGCTTAAAATGGAACCAATTAGGATTGTCACTAAGTTATATAAATTTTTACTGTAGAATATTAGCACCTAAAGGAATGCTTAGAGCCACATCATTCTACGTAGGCGAGGGAACTAAGATACAGAGAGGTTGAGTATTGTTTTGTATATTCAGCATCTCCTCACTTTGGTGACATTCTCTCATGTGTATTGTATTTCTTTATCCAGTAAATATCTAGCATGTAGGACATTCAAAGCTCTGTGAGAGGTCTTGTTAATATTAAACTCTGCTACCCGTGCCACATGGGATGACCACAGACAAAAATGAGACTCACTGAAGGCGAATTCATAATAAAAGTTCACAAAGAATGCATAAAAATTCAAGAGATTTTTTTAAATCTCAAAATTTGATATATAGAAAAAATATATAAAAGCCATTGGAAAAATAAACAAATGTCAATTTATTATGAAAGAAAGTACAATATTTGTATTTTTTATTATTTTTTAAAGACTTTATTTATTTTTCAAAAGAGGGGAAGAGAGGGAGAGAAACATCCAAGCGTGGTTGCCTCTTGCTCATCCCCAGCTGGGGACCTGGCCCACAACCCAGGCATGTGCCTGACTGGGACTTACACTGGTGACCCTTTGGTTTGCTGTCTGGTACTCAATCCACTGAGCCACACAAGCCAGGGCGAAAGTACATTATGTTTAAAAGAACAAATTATAATTCTAGAAGTGACTATTCATTTAAATTTACCTCTAGATAAATGGATTAAGGAGCAGATTGGACTCACCTGAAGAAGGAATTAGTAAACTTGAAGCTAGAGCTGAACACATTTTTGTTCTGAATGTAGGACAGAGATAAAGAAGTAGAAAATATGAAAAGGAATGAAGAATAAATTTTAAGGTCCAACTTATATTGTTAGGGATTCCAGAATGAGAGAATGGATGAAATATGATAATGGTTGATTAATAAAATCATTTGATAGAAGATATATTTTTCTCTTTTACCAGATAATTGACTTCTTTGGGGGCATAAATGTATTCTCATTTATATTCTTACAGCATTATAAGAATTCATTAAATATTGATTTAATTAATATAAGTGTATAACTCTCAATAAAGGACAAATAATAAGCAAGATGTGAGAGGTCTCATTACAGAAGTACAAAGCAAGTGTTCATTGGTGAAAATTTTAATAATCCAGCCAGGATTATTAAAGAAGAATTCATGGAAGAGGTAAATGAGTACAATGAGACAAGAAGGGGCTGAGCATTCCAAATAGGTTAACCTAACAAGGGCACAGAATGCCTTTGAAAAAAAGCATTTGAGAAAAAGCAAGTGGTCCATTTTGGTTAAAGTTTATATCTAAGGATTAGATAGGTGCGGGAGACGGGGAAAATTAGAGCCTGATGATGCAGACCTTGAACATCAGACAAAATATTTGCTACTAGCAGATAGCTCGTTGCTGAAGGTTTTTCAACAATGACGTGATAAGAGCAGAACTGTTTCTTGGGAAGATTGACCAGACGATTACATACACTATGAACTAGAGGGAAGACACAGCAGTCAGGAAAACCAATTGAATTGTGTGTCATGAAGGACTCTTGATAGTGATAGAACATGCATCTCAACCTGGCTTAGGTAAATACCAGTGTAATCAGGTCATGTAAACAAAACGTCCAGAGTAGATGTCGTCATGTACGTCTTTACACGGCATTGTATAATAAAGAATTTGGCCCTGTCCCTGGCTCCTGGGAGGTAACCTCTAAATTCTTGGTATTTCCTGAGTTATAGGAATATTTTTGTTACTCATGGTAGACCCTGATAGTTTTCGCTAATGAGGTAACTCTGTTGGGCCCCTACTTCATTCTAAAGAGATGTTCAACTGGCAGAGGGGCCTGCCCAAAGACAACCATGTGGTTACAAGATTGGGGATTTGAGCCACTGAAATCATCCTGACCTTCACAGAGAGGAGGGAGCTAGAGGTTGAGTTCAGTTACATGGCTAACGATTCAGTCAATCATACCAACATATTGAAATCCCAGTAAAAATTCAAGACAACAATGCTCGAGTGGGCGTCCTTGGTTAACAATATTCAGTGCGTATTATTACACATCGATACATTGGGAGGGTGGTGCGTCCTGGCTGTGCAGGGAGAGGCCACAGAAGCTTTGCATTTCAAACCTTCTTAGACCTTGTCCTATTCATGTCTTCTTCTGGCTACCGATTTATATTCTTCTTAGTGATAATGAAACAGCAATCATACATATAGTGCTTTCTTGAGTTCTGTGAGTCCTTCCAGTGAATGATCAAACCTGAAGGGGTAGTGTGATTCCTGAATTTGTAGCCAGTTGGTCACAAGTGTAGGTGGCCTTGGAACCCCTGAGCTTGCTGTTATATGAAGTGAGGGCAGTCTTACAGAGGACTATGCCCTTAACCTGTGAAGTTCGGCTTAACTCCGGGCAGTTAGTGTCAGAAATCATTGAACCCACTAATGCAAAGACCCTGAGATGGGGTCACGTTTGGCCTTGTCAAGGTGACCAGAGTGAATGGTGATAAGAGTGATAACATGTGAGGTTTGATCAGTTGCCAGGGCCAGATCATGTAGGCAGGTAACTCATAATCAGTGATTAAAGGAAACATCATTAGTGATGTGACAAATTGAAATAGAGCCTCACCTGATATTATACAGAAAGAAGAGCACATATATCAACTATTTTATATAAACAGTAAATCATGACCATCATTACTTATTTCAGGTAAGACTCTGGGAAGTATCAAGGGAAAACAACTTTTCTTAACCTAAAAACATATCCAAATGAATATAGATTTATGAAAGAGTACTGACCAAGTCTGAGTAGTACCATGATTCCCATTTGTAAGATAAAAACATACAGGATATTTTCCCTAAAATAACCAGCTAATTTGTGTTATAAGTCTACTGTTCAGTATAAAAATCATTAATTTTTAACTATAAATCTTAAAGAAACAGACCTCTTTGTGACTAATGAATTTTGAAAGCTTGAAATGAACATTTTCTAGACTGAGCTTACCCTGGAGTCCATTTCTATGTCAGTGTTTTTTGTCTTATTTCCTCCTCTGCAATTTGTGTCTTTAAGTAGGTCATATCTGCTTATTAATAACTATATAAGCTTTATTATCCTTTAAATCCTCATTACCGTCATTATTTTAATCTAACACATAGAATGACATGATCATAGTTTGTCACATTCAGCATTCATACAAACATGGAATATGTTGCTGAGTGAAAAAAAAAATCTACTAAAAGCATGATCAGTTTTAAAGTAATTCTTTTTAAATTTTAAATGAAGCAAAAGGCCTACGTTCAAAAAGTAAATTTTATATTGAGTTTGGGAAATGTGATACTCTCATGGTCTTTTGCTTTTGATACTATTGAAATAATTGTTAGAAATCACTCAGCTGTACCTCTGATCCCTCACCTGAAAAGCAGAGATAGTAGTACCACCTGCTTAGATTTCCTTCTCAGGGAGAATTAAGAGAAAAAAATTCAAATTTTTAAGAAAGATGGTTGCTATGTGGCTTTAATGTCTTTTCTATTTTCAGTGTAGCAATTATTGCTACTGGACCAGCATAGAAATGAACTTGCAAATGACGAAATGAGTATAATTTTGAATATATGGAACTTACATGAAAAGCAGGAACCTTTGACCTAGATGTTTTGTGGAAGTGAAATGTACCAAAGGAAGAACTAACTGTTCAACCACAGTTTTCTCATGAAAAATAAAGTGTTTCTGTGCTATATACATATAAAGTGTGCATATATGAAGTTTTCTTCATCTGATACTTTTACATAAAAATAAGCTTGAATGTTTGAAAGACTACCGATGATTTATATTTGAATTTTCTGAACCTCAGAAGGTAGTTTTAATCATTCCCTCATATCTATTTGCAAAGAAGTCATCAATGTATTTGTAAAGTGCTAGAAGAATCGTGGCTGAAAAGGAAAGCAAAGCTCCCAATGTGAAACACCAGAGGAGAGACCAGTTTGTCAGAACCTTTTTTATAGCGTGGGCACAGGTTATGGGGTAAGGTGGAGAGTTTCTTTCTGAACAACTTTGCTTCATACCCTTTCCCATTAAAGCTTGACAGAAAACACCAGAATTTGAAATCATTAAAGATTACAAAATAAAAAATAATGCTGAGTTTCAAAAACTCAAGTTCATAGTCACCAGACCCTTTCACTGAAAAATAGTTGTTTCATCACTCTGGCTTCTGAGAGAAATGCTTGGCATGTTGTGAACAGGAATGATGAAATCATGAGACAGCAGTAAGACTCAGCACAGTGCAGTCTAAAAGGTTTGTCAGCATCCTTTATGTAATAAATAATGGAGGAGCTGGAAAACTGCCTTTAAAAGCAGAAGCTTCTGGCCAAAATTAAAGACTAGCCAATGCAGTTGAAAAATAAAGTAGCATGAAGCAAAACCAGGAGATGTTCAAGGCAAGTTTCTTATGAAAAGTTCCACAAGGAAGTACATATGGAATGAGATCTCATTTAGACAAATGACCTAAGTAAGAATTTGCATTGCATTTCTTAGTCAAAGTGGAGGTGGGGATGTGAGCAAGGGGAGAGGGAGTTACCGCTTGGCTAAAGGCAGCTCTAAAGCTGTATTGCTAATCTGTGTAACCCAGAGAGAAGTGTAGAAAACAAGCACACTGACCTCTCTTTCATATCTGCTTTGAGTTTTTCTGCCCACATACTTTTTAGAATCTACCTCTTGGATATTGCCAACAAAATTTTCACATCACTAGATGTGATGTTTAAAATTATTACATATCAAGAGCAGAAAGAGGTCATTTCTAATCATGTAAAAAAAATGGAGAAGAGATTTTGGGTTGAAAACCTTGGATTCTCTGTAGCATAGAAATGAAGTCATTTTTAAAGTACTCTGCGCAAAAGTTTTTATTCAGACAAGTGTTTGATTAAGAGGGGTTAGAAAAAGGTATAGAGAATTCACAACCAACAGAGAGCTAAAGTCAAGGGGTTTCACATGGGGAAGAGCCAGGGCCAAGGACTCCTAATGAAGCACTTTTTAAATTTTACATCAGTACCTGGCAGACAGAGCTGGTAGTCTTTGCATCAGCTAAGGAGAATTAGGGCATCTCTAGAAGAACAAATGGTTAGCAAACCAGACACTGTTTTTGCTCAGGAGAAAAGGGATATCTCACAAAGGAAATGCCAGTTAAAATATTTTACCCAGCAAATTCTGCCACCTCTTGACAGAGGAGAATTTAAAATCATGAAGTAACCCAAATTAACTAATAGCTGCCTACCTACAGCCCCCCAAATTTGTTTGCATTAAAATTGTAATTCTAAAACTATTTTTTCCACCTCAATAAACCTTCAAATTGTTGCCAATTGGGTCTTGATATGTAGTATATTCGCTAAGGAAATATCTTACGAAAAGTGATTGTATCTTAATTCTTATATGAGGGTCAGGGATAAAATTCTTCAAACAGATTAATGCAAAGATCAGGAGCAAAATATATTTTTTAACTAAGTAGCTATGAAAATGCTTTCTCTTCTTCTCCTACCCCTGTTGAAAAACAGTAATCTTTGTTAACTTGGGGGTATAATGTTGTGGAATAATATTAAAATACTGGTATATCATTGCATTCACTATTTTAAAAGGCAAAATCTTTCACCAAGGATCTTTGAGTGAGAAAATGTTTATGTCACAATCTTAAATTGAATGATTGAAACCTGTTCCAACAGCCTGCACAGTGACCTCAATGATCCTCGACTCCTGGTGGTCATACCCTTGTATAGTCTTCTCTCTTTTTGAATTGGGCTTACCTGTAACTTATAGGATATTTAGCAAATGACATTGTATGACTTTCAAGGCTACATCATAAAAGATGTGCCTTTGACCTTGCTCTCTCTTAGATGCTTGCTCTGGAGAATGTCAGCTGACATGTGACAACACTCAAGAGATTCAATAGAGAGGCCTTCATGGCAGGGAACTGAGGTCCGCACCAATATTCCTATGGGTGAGCCACGTCGGAAGTGGAGCTTATAGCCCCAGTCGCGTCTTGACTACAGTCTAATGAGACCTTGGAGAAAGCTGTTCCTAGGTTCTTGACCCTCCAAAACTGCTGAGATAATACCTGTTTATTGTAGTAAATCACTAAGTTTGGGCTCATTTGTTACTTCAGCAATAGATTACAAGGTCTTTTTTCCCCCCAAGAAATACTAATAGTAAAACAAATGAATACACCCATTTTAAGGCATTTACAAAGTCCCAAAGTCCAGTAGCTTCTGCAGTTACTAGTACTTACTGGAGCCTTATCTTGGGAATTTGCCATTTAATCTTTGTGTCTTTAAGTCTTGTAGCAAGACCAGCAGCCATCTGGGAGCTTGAAATATAGAATTTTGAATTCTACCCCAGACCTACTGAATCAGAATCTGTATTTCATGAGACTCCCCCAGAATATTTATCAAAGTTTGAGAGGAAGCACTGATCTATTTGACTCTTAATGGCAACTCTAGCTCTACATTATGAGCACTTAAAAAACAGAAAAAAGAAAAAAAAAAAAACTGTTAAAGAAGCCCATCCTCCAAAACTCTGATTTAATTGGTTTGGGATCAGGCACATCATAGTCCTGGATCCAATTATCCTTCAGAAGTTTTCCCCTCGAAAAACTACATTGAAGTCTCAGATCAGCTCTGACTTCCCAGCATGCTCCATCCTGGTTCTAGAAGTCAGGTACATCCAGGTATGTCCATGAAACTGCCCTGGAGGAACGATGGGTACATGCCATTTTAGATTTGCTGTCTAGGGCCACTCAGAACCAGGTGCTGAATAACCCAAGGTTTCAGGGTAGTTTACACACCTCTTAGATTAGGACCAAACATTTTTTAGTTCCATTGTTCCCGGGTGGCAAAAGGAAAGTAACTAAGATTTGCACAAGCCTTTGGAAAATACACTTTACTGTTGACCAGACACTACTAAATTAAGCTTTCCAGTATGATGAGAGCTTACAAATGTTCGACGTATTATGTGGAAAGTAGCTGAAATTGGCAACATTAAGTACTACTTGAATGGAAGAGGTGGGGGAGGGGTGTGTGCAGAGATTGGGTGTATTTTGGCTTTGTTTTGTTGCTTCTTTTATTTCTTCCTTCCTCCCTTTATTTCTTCCTTTCTTTAACTGATGTAGCCCCAGTGACAAAAAAGAATGTCTGGTACATGGCATGCTCTTAATAAATCCCTCAAAAACCAACAACTTCTGATCATTCCTTCAAAGTTACTGAAGGTGCCATGTTAGTGAATGTGCAGTGGAAATTGTGGCGGCTGCTTTATCAAGGAATTTATAAATAAAGCTCCAAATCTGCTTTAAAAAATTAAAATTGGTGCCCAAGTTCAGAGCCATGTTTCAAATTTCTTTCCTAGTTTGGCCTAGGTTCCGCACTTGGTGGCTGGCTAAGGGATGTGATCCCTGCCCTTGAATCTCCTTCCTTTGTGTTTTTTTTTTTTTTTTTTTTTTCCCTTCCTGCGCGTCTACGCTTCCCAGGCAGAGGAGCGCGTGCAGGCGCTGTGCCCATTGGCGCGCGAGCGCGGCGCGGGTTAGTAGCTGTCAGGCGAGCGGGGCTGCCTAGGACCCAGGGGGAGCCGCTCCTCTCCGGCTGCGGCTCCTCCACGCCGACCGGTCCAGCCCCCTCCACCTCTCCCAGCTCCCTCCTTACTGGGTTTTGGCATCGCAAGGGGGCAGAAAGCCCTGCCATCCGTGACAGCGGGCCGGGCCGGCGGCTGGGGGATGCGGGAAGCGGTGCGGATGCTCGTGGGTGGGCCGGCCGCGGGAACAGCGCGCTGCTTTATTTCCCGCTAGGGCCTGGCTCTGTGGGAGGAAGGGGCCCCGCACGCCTCCCCCACCCCCCCGCCCAGCCAGCGCGCACCGCCCCACGGGCAGGGCGTGGGGACCAGGGCAGCAGCGGTCTGCAGCCGGGCCGGGGGCCGGGTGCGTGGGCGGGCCAGGCCGGGCAGAGCGCACCGCCCCCGCGGGTTCGCGGCACCGCTCCCACGCTCCCACCCCCCCTTCCCTCTCTCCCCTCCCTCCCCTCCCTCCCCTCCCCTCCCTCCCCTCCCTCCCCTCCCCTCCCTCTCCCTCTCCCTTCCTTCCTTCCCCGCAGCGCTCCGGGTAGCAGCCGGCGGATGCGAGCCGCACCGGGCGCCCGAGCTTTGTGTGCGCCCGCGGACCCGGGGCTAACCTTGGGCGGTCCAGTTCGGCGGCTCTCTGCCGGCTGGCCGGCGGGAGTTGTGAGGCGTGGCCGGGTGGAGGAGGCGCTTGGGGGCGGGGGGCGTGGGGCTCCCCGGCGGGCGGGACGGGCCGAGCCGGCGGCGCTGGACAATGAGCCGGGCAGCTCGACGCTGCGGCCACTTATAGGGGAGCGCTGGCGGGCCTGCGGCTCAGCGGCTCCACCTGCGAGGGGAGGGCGCGATGCCAGAGCCAGGTGTCCCGGCGCTTTAAGGCCCCTCGCGGCCAGGCGTGCCTGAGCTGCTGCTGGCAGTGACACCAGGCTACCTGCAGGTTTTGGCTGGGACGGTTTTTTTTGCGGGGAGCCCGCAGAGCAGCCTCGATGGCCAGCACCAGGAGCATTGAGCTGGAGCACTTTGAGGAACGGGACAAAAGGCCGCGGCCGGGGGCGCGGAGAGGGGCGCCCAGCTCCTCCGGAGGCAGCAGCAGCTCGGGCCCCAAGGGGAACGGGCTCATCCCCAGCCCGGCACACAGTGCCCACTGCAGCTTCTACCGCACGCGGACCCTGCAGGCCCTGAGCTCGGAGAAGAAGGCCAAGAAGGCGCGCTTTTACCGGAATGGGGACCGCTACTTCAAGGGCCTGGTGTTTGCCATCTCCAGCGACCGCTTCCGGTCCTTCGATGCGCTGCTCATGGAGCTCACCCGCTCCCTGTCGGACAACGTGAACCTGCCCCAGGGGGTCCGCACCATCTACACCATCGACGGCAGCAGGAAGGTCACCTGCTTGGACGAGCTGCTGGAAGGTAGGAGGGGAGGGCCCGGCGCGGCAGGTGCGGCCCAGCAGGTGCAGTAGCCGCATACCCGTCTACCCCGCGCTGGGGGGAGCCAGCGGGGTGTCTTCTAGGCGGCCACGGGAATTGTATAGTTGGTTATGCCTTCTTTCCCCCTGGGCTCTCTGTGTGGACCGCGCTCCTACCAATACCCTGACCTTCCCAAGAGATTTGTCTTTTAAAAAAAAGAAGAAGAAGAAAAGAAAAACATCTAAGTGAGCTTTGGGCTTTGGTGACATCTCTCAAAATTGGCCAACTTGTTTTTGTTTTGTTTTAGAAGTGCAAACTATTTGAAAAAGCGGCTCTCTCCGTTGAGGATCTGGGTAACCCTTTAGTTAGTAAGCTCTGGTGTGGACCTCAGTGTAGGCACCTGCGCAGAGCCAGCCTGTGGGGGCCTGTTGTACCTACTGTATTCAGAAGCTGTGGTTGTGAAAGGCTCGGGGTTGGCTCTGGGTTGGCTCCTGGTCTGGCAGCAGAAGTTGTATGAGGTCAGGAGGGGTGATCCTAGGCATTCAGTCTCAACCTTTGCTGCATTTTGGGTCACTGGGGACTTTTAAAAATATAAGTGCCTGTCACCCTCCCCCCTCCAAATCTCATGTTAGGATGTAATTGGTTTGGGGTGTGGTCTGGGCATCCGGAGTTGTAAAAGCTCCTCGTGTCATTTGAATGTGCAGCCAAGATTGAAGGGTGCTATGCTACAGGGTTTTCCACATTTGGTTGGTAATGAGGTGAATCAAGGTCAATCTCTCTTGGCTTCTCTTCCACTGAAATTAGCTAATTAGGATGATGATTAGAGGCCACTGGGATCGGCAGTTGGTTGTCAACTTCTTCACTCCAGTGTCAGCCATGCTTCACTTAAAAGGACTGATTGGTTGTATGTTGTATCATCCTTGAATTCCTCTAATACTTACTCTTCTTTCCTTTTAGGGGGAAAAAAGCATTACTAAGTACAGGCATACCTACGAGACATTGCAGGTTCAGCGCTAGACCATCTCAATAAAGCCAGTATGACAATAAAGCAAGTTGTAATCTTTTTGCTGGTGGAGGGTCTTGCCTTTATTTTGTAAGGAACAAGCACCTGTGAAGCACAATAAAGTGAAATGTCAGTAAAAAAAAAAAAAAAAGGCATATCTGTATAAGAACCTATTTCCAGATCTAAACAGCACCTGTAAAGATCAGATACACCCCAAATATTTGCTGACTGCGTGCTTACAGCCTGTGCTCTCATGCACCCTTCTTAATGCAAATGATACAGTCCATGGCAATATTGGCTTGGCGGGGAAAGGAAACTGCACTTGGAGCCAGTTGTTTTCCTTAAATCATTCCATCAGGTTCTTACATTACGTTCTCAAGGCATTGTGCCCATTTTACACACGGGGCCTTGCTCCGTAGTACCTGCGATGTAGACACTTAACATCTACAGTTCACCTCTAATACATTGATGTGGCCCCAGTGAGGAGTCCTGGAAGTTTTCCCTGCTCTGGCTAGAGGAGCATCCAGCCAAAACTAAGTTGGCTCTTCAGCCTGTGCGTGTGTGTGAGCAAATGGCACACATCCTTCTCGGTCTGTTCTGGTTTTAAAGGCTCTCCGAGGCGGTGAGGACAACCAGAGGAGTGTAAGTAAAATAAAGACAGTGTTAAAAGGGCTTTATCCTTTTCTATCTATGTTAAAAACTTAGAAGCAACATTTGTCTAGATAGTTTGAAACTGAGTAACACATTTTCTGACTGACCCAACACTAGATTAGCAGCCCTGTGGAGAGATCAAGGCAATGCCTATGGACAAAGCGCCCATTCCTCACATTCCCTTGGGATACAGTGCCTGGTGTGGTCTGAGGAGTTTAAAATCTTTCTCTGAAGTAAGTTTAACAGTGCATATGCTACATGAAATTAATGTACTCCAAAGATCAGTATCATCATAAGGGAGATAGCCAAGTGAACAGTATGCACATTAGTTAGTGAGGACACATATTGTACACTGAGTTTGTCATTACCCAGGCAATACATGGTCCCCTGAGTCTAATTCTCAAATTGTAGTTTCAACTGTACATGGAAGGTTGACACATTTTTTCCAATCAATCATTCATTCACTGATTTTTGGAGGATGGGACCTGTAGAGTCCCAATGATACCACCGTATGATAAAGGATGATATAACACGTATTTGCACAACAGAAATGTTTTCCTAATCTAGCCAGTTGCCTGCTTGTTTCAAGCAGTATTCAGTTACTGCAGAAGAAGAAACTTGTGTACTTTCGTCATAGTGGCATTCTCTCTGACAGTGGGTCTTTGTCTAAGTCTTGAATTTTCCGGTAATGAGTGGAATACCCTGTTGCAAGAGAGCTTTGAAGAAAGAACCATCAATGCTTAATATCAGTCATTCAAGAATTTAAATAGTTTCAACCTTTAATTAAAATTGTGTGCACCAGTGCTTATATTTGTCACGCAGAAAAACTTAGTTTTTGTTTTCTTCAGTAAAAGTGGGTCTGTAGTATTACCTATGTTGTCAAAATTGACTACTTTATTCCATCATAGTTCATCTTTTAAAATCAAGATTCTCTGATAGTCTTTTTTTTTAATACCATTATGTTTGACTGTCTTCTCTCTGCCTCTTCTACCCCATGAGGTTTGTAGTATAGAAAAAAAAATGCTTTTCCTAAAATGTTTTTAGTGAAGAATAGAGAAAGTGATGACTCAAGACTGCAGGTGTGAACACTCATTCAGAACCCCAATCCCATTGAACTCAGATGTCAGGAGACATTTGCATGGCCCAGATTGTTGTTTTCTACCCTTGACCTTGAGAGTCCCTGGCAACTAAAAATAGTGTTCAGGTGCTGGCTGGCCCTCCTCCTGTGCTACACTAGACCAGCAGGCATCTTCATCTTCAGCCTATTGGTTTACCTCACCATCCTGGATTAATTTCACTGAGTTGGTACTGGATACCCTGGTAATCCTGTTTATGCTGTAAGACAGGATGGGGACCTTCTCTCCATGGAGGACTGTTCATCATAACCGTCAATATTGGGAAAATCAGGTTGAGCTGTGTGAAGCTGCGAGCCAGCCAAGTTTGTATCACGTCTGATCCGTAACCGAGGAGGTCCAGATGACTCATTCTTAAATTCTCCTGTTTGGGGCTAAGAGTCAGAACACCTAGTCTTAATTTTGTCCCATGAGTGTCCCCCCTTACTGAATATTTTGGCTGTATTTATAAATTGCTGGTGTCCTACAGAGAGATGGCCAAAGGTAGTAGAAATGATGTTTGGCCAAGTCAGGATCCCTGGGTTCTACTCACTGTGGATGTCAGAAAAACTCACCTCAGTTCTCTGAGCCTCAGTGCCGTTTTCTGTTGAATGAAAGGTCGAAAGGGTGGCAGATCCCCTCTCTAAGTTAAGTCCCTACGTGCCCTTCCTCTACCTGGGTGGCTCTTTACTGAGTGTATGATGGCCTGGGCTGCCTTTCCCTCCCCAGAACCTGTCTTCCCCAAAATTGACAAGGCTGCAGAGGTCTCTCCTCCCAGCAGGGAGTGGGGATGTCTGGCTCAGATGAAGTGTCTGCCAGCAGCCAAAATAATTCGTTACTAGCTACTCGTCTCTGCCTCTCTGATTCCAAAGTAAATGTCGTTTTGTGTTATCTCTGCCCGTTACCCCTCAGCCAGCGGTAAATACGCTAATTGAATTATTTGGTGTGTGACACCTTTTATGATTTTGGTAAGTGGTACTTCCATTCTTCAAGTTAACTTTAAAATTCACATGAATTAATTTGAATTTAAGAAAAATAAGGTTCTAAAGAAATTAAGCACTTCCAGTTTCTAAGGTTCTCTTACTAAACCTAGTTTATTGAATGTGTTTGGTTTGGTCAGTCTCTTTGAAGATGTTAAACTAAAATACAGTTACTGAGAAAGTTTTACATAAACATGAACCTTTATAAGAACCCATATTATAGGTTCTTTCCTCATTGAAAGGTAGATTTTTATAGTAATAATAGAAACTGTGCTCTCCGAACTTCTTACAGAATTAGGTTTCTTTCCTCACTGTGAGTTGTAAAATATTTGCACGTATAAGTCAAAAGCTGTACACGTTAAATGCATATGTGATAACTGGACATGGCAGTTTAACATTGAACCTGAGGTCTGCAAAGCAGACCTCTAAATTTTTCAAGACCTGCTTCACACATCGTCTCTCCGTGAAGTCTCTTCCCAGGCCTCAGGGATATTGGTCTCAAATAGTTAATCGAGAGCATATTTGTTGTTTCGGGTGCCATGGGGTATAGGTTCTGACCTCAAGATGCTCACATTTAGAGGGAGAGAGTGAACAGGTACACACACACACACACACACACACACACACACACGTTTCAGTGGCCAGGATGATGAAACAAGCTTCCCAGAGGAATAGATGTTGGAAACAAGACCTGAGGTCAAGCTTATAACTCTTCCCTCTATTTCCACCATTTTTCTTTACCTCTGTTACAACACTTATCTTTATAATTAGTGGTGTATTGGGCCTGTCTTTTGCGCTAGACTGAGAGCATCTTGAGGTCAGGGATCTTGGACATGCAATAAATGCATTGAATAGTCCAGAAAATCATTTTACTTCTAAATAAACAATTATTACTTATAAATAAGTAATATATCTTACCTCTAAGTAAATACTATAGAAAATGATTTTATCTCCCCTGGATATCAAGGGAAATTTGTATGAATTAAGTTTGAGTAAGATGGTTCTTTATGTGAAAAAATGTATTTTGAAACATGCTTAGTCATCATTGCGGGGAGAAGGCCTCTCCCCTAATACCTGCTTCTATGAATTTGACTCTCTCATCTCGTGTACTTAAAATAGGGGGATTCAGAAATGAAATAATATGGCAGCAAATAAACTCTTTCCAGAGGTAATGAGAAGAGAAATTTTAATTTAAAGAATAATTCTGAAGGATTGGGGAAAGAAAGGGAATATTTGAGAGAGCATTTATAAGATTAGACTATGCCATAATGATGCTCTGATAATTATAAGAAAAGGTAAATATTTTGAGGTTTTAAACTCTGGAAATGAAGTTTTATGGTGCTGTGATGTGAAATAAAAGAAACCTGATTCCCTTGGGCAGTGGTGGTCAAACTGCTTTCTTCTTGCTGGGAGGTCCAGGGGAGTTCCCGTAGGTCTGTAGCTCCTAACTAGGTCTCTTGCTTCTCACCCCACCTGTTCATGCTCCCACAGCTTCTGTTTTTATGTCTTCTGATGAAATAAACAACTGCCCTAAGGATTAGGGATTCTTCTCTCCTCAGCATTGCCACCATTTATCACATGTTTTATATGCAGTCATTGTGTGAGGGACTTTATGTGTTTCATCGCATTTAACCCTTGTAATAGCTTGTGAAATATGGCTGCATTGGCACCCCATTTGGAAAATGAAGACTGCAGTAGTTCATCTGTCTCTGTAGGCATAAAGAAATTTCAGGGTGTTCCCTGTGTGTTTCCTGAAATAAAACATGTCACCTGCAAAGTAATGTCTCTGCATTCAGATTCTGCAGAGTTGCCTTACTTGACCTTGGTTTTTTCATCTGGTAAATGACAGACAGGTTAGGTAATTGCTAAAGCCCCTTTTGGCTTTAAAGTTCAGTGATCCTGGGAAATACTTCTGGCTCTGCCTGGCTCCATGTTCCTTTTTAAAAGTTGGCCAGGTTTTTTTTTTTTTTTTTTTTTTTTTAAATCAGATGTGGTTACCCAGGTTTAGCTGGAGTTCTTAGAACCCCCAATAGCTTCTAAAAGGATCTTCTTCAAAGAATGTTCTCAGGAGAGGAAAAATTACAAACCCAGTGATGGCTGGGACCCAGTCATCTCATTTATCTCTTTATCCCATGCTACAAATACTTCTGGCATGTGGTGTTTGATAATTTACTTTTGTGCCATATATAAGATATTTTAAAAGGTGGGAATAGGTGGATATAGGTATTTTAAAAGTTTGTCTTACTTAAGACAGCCAGTTGGACAGTTGACTAGATTGGCAGCAGTAGAATAAGTTTATGCAAAAGCTAAATATTCATTGCCCCTTCATATTTCAGTTTTTAAATGTGTTTTTACTCAAGAAAAAAAGATTAAATATAATAATTTATCACTTTCACTAGTGTCTGAGATGCCTGATTAATTTTTTCTTTAGACATCTGTCATAACCACATTCTTGTACCTTGATTACTATTATGTGTGTGTTTAAATCCCAGAATTACTCTATGCCCCCTAATGTTTTCAGTGTCTACTTTGAGTTGGTTCTCTGATACAGCTAACACTTAATTTTGTTTATATTTTGCATTTATTCTTAAGCAATGTCTTTAGCAAATTAACTTTATATATAGTTTTAATGCAGTCAGGTACTTTTTAAAATTCTATGAGTTGGAAGTATTTTAAGGCTAGAATTTTCATTTCTTAAAACACACTATAATTTTTATTCTAATCCAGAGTATTTTATTCTGGTGGTCATGTCTTCTGCAGCCTAAAGCAGTAGACTAATCATATTGTGTAATTTGTCAGAAGCTACTGTTGTGTAGACTGAAAGTATAAGAAAATAGTGGTTTGAGAGATCAAGTTAAGGACTTTTGATTATACTATAACATTTACTAACATCTTAAACAAAGTGACTAAAATAATCTGTAATTATGACCTACTATGTTGATTTCATTCTAAACACTTGTAACCAAAATATATATCACATTAGATATTTTTAAATGCTATGTATGTTTTACAAACTTCAGATTATTTTGTCAATTTTAAAATAACAATGTAATTCTTTCTTTAAAAAACAAAAGTGAGCTTTTATTGAGCACTTACTCTGAGCCTGGTGCTGATATTCATCTTCTTTATTTCTTAAAGGCAGTGATTGATACTCCTTTTCCAAATACCTTCACTCATCGTCTTGACCTTTTTACTTCACAGTATCTTGCTTCATCTGCTAAAACAATCAAGAAAAGCAAAAAGGACTTATGGAAACTTACTACTGGCTATACTCATGTTGGTCAAGCCTCTGTGTGAGAAAGAACTTGAGAGGAGTCCAATGCAAACTCATCTCTTCCTAGTTTAGTGATCAAGGCCAGTAGCCAGAAGATTCCATATGAACCTTATAAGGTACATAAAACACTGAGCAGAGAGTTCTAGCCTGCAGTGGCTCTTTGATAAATAGTAGTCGTCCCCGGCATCTTAAAACACATCTTGTGTCCATGTAACTCTTCCCTTCTCCGCCAGTAATTCTGCAGCCACCATTTGAAGCTACATGAGGTTCATCCTGCTTCTACATGGCAGCCCTTTGAACCAGTGTCATGCTTTCCTGTACCATTTCCCCTTCCCTCCCAGGCCCTAAACATCCCTCTTTTCTGGACAAACATCTGGTTTCTGAGTCCTTCATCACTTGCACTGAAGCTTTTCAGGCCATCCTCGTTATCAGTTCCTTTCTTAAAAGGAACTGATCTTAGAGATTTAAGGGATGAAGGGGGAGGTCTCCAGAAGTTGAGGAAACTCTGTCAAGGGAAGCCAGTTGATGCGCAGATGATGAGCTGATTGAAGGACTGACCCTATATTCATTATACCCCAGTTTATTGCAAATATTATTAGACACATTTTGGTCTGAAGTTCTCTCTCTCTCTCTCTCTCTCTCTCTCTCTCTCTCTCTCTCTCTCTCTCTCTCAATATCTTTAAGGTTGCAGTGTTTCAATTTTTAGCAATGTTTGGGATAATTAAAAATGAAAACAATGTAAAAATGTAATAGCCAAGTTATAGAAGCCCAGTGTTGTTTTGATTACTTTAATGACATTGTTACTTAAATATTTATAAATATAAAGGTAGGTGTACTTATGCATATAGGTCTTACAAACCCATACAACTCAAACTGTATAACCAGTGAAATGCAAAATAGCAACATAAAGCTACAGATACTATTTGCTCAGATTAAACTGTCATTTCTAATGTGATCATGGTGCCAGATACTGAGTTCTATGTGCTGTATTTCAGATGGCTATGTGGTGAGTCAGTTTTGCACTGCTAATCAGCCTTTATTCCTGCAGAGTAAAATCATGGTCTTCACTTGCTGTGCACATGTCTTTTACATATATTAAGTCCACTTTTTCCTCGTTAACTGCCAGCAGAGTTATACCACTTGATGCCTGGCTATTTTTGATTTCTCACAGTAACTCGACAGTTTAATTGTTTAGGGGTTATTGTGGTTTAGGTATTAAAACATATATATATATATATATATATATAAAACCATTGGAAGAGACATAAAGAATACATGACTATGAGAAATGAACACATTGAAAGCTCACAGGACAAGAGTACCCAACAGTGATGTGATTTTAAAGTTTTTGTTTTAAAATTGTGACACATATACCTACAGAAAGTTCATAAAACATACGTGAGTTATTGAGTTATTATGAGCATCAGCCATGTCAACAACCAAAACGTTGCTCATATCTGCGACACTCTCCCTGTGTCTCTTCCCAGTTGTAACTGCCCCGGGGTAGTAGTAGCCTGACTCCTGCTTTTCTTTATATTTTTGTGACCAATGAAGACATCTTAATCACTATAGTTAAGTTTGGTCTATTTTGAACTCTATAGAAATTGAATCCTACTGCATATATTCTTTTTTCTTATTTTAAATAATTTGTTTGCTTATTTATTTTTAGAGAGAGGGGAAAGGAGAAAGAAAGGGAGAGAAACATCACTGTGTGGTTGCCTCTCACTTGCGCCCCCAACTGGGGACCTGACGTGCAACCTAGTCATGTGCCCTGACTGAGAATCGAACCAGCGACACTTGGCTCGCAAGCCGACGCTCAATCCACTGAGCCACAGCAGCCAGGGCTTTGCATATAGTCTTTTGTCATCTTTTACTCACTGTTGCGGCACACAGCTTGCTTGTTCATTTTCATTTTCATTACTGTATAGTACTAATTATATGACCACACCATAATCTGTGATGGATATGTGGATTGATTCTCATATGTGGCTGTTGAGCAAGACTTCTATGAACATACATGTGTGTGTATGTATATACATAGAGAGATAATATATATATTCTGGTGCCCCTATACATTAATTTCTCCAGGGTGTTTTCCTGGGGTGGACTTCTGGGTCATATATTATATATGTTGTCAACTTATTGATAGTAATAATATTGTCAGTCCGTTTTTTTCTAAGTGATTGAACCAATTTTTAAAGTCCTTCCAGCAGTACATGAAGGTTCTATTGCTTTGCTTC
Organism: Furipterus horrens; assembly: GCF_987537825.1. Lineage (NCBI taxonomy): Eukaryota > Metazoa > Chordata > Mammalia > Chiroptera > Furipteridae > Furipterus > Furipterus horrens. Next base: position 17,153,445 of record NW_028327180.1, read on the forward strand.
CTTGTTGGTGGCGGGTAATGCTGCAGGTCAGTAAAAAAGAGGCAAGGCAGAGGGAGGAGGAGAGTTATTTCAGGTTTCTTGGAAGGAATGAGAATAAGAGCACATGATGAGTTTTGAAGGAAATTGCAAATGTGCTGGTATGATGCTAACCTAGAAAGCTGTGGGAAAGTGGTGGGGGATGAGACTGGAGGTGAGTGATGTGCCGAGGAGTTTGTCCTGCATTATAAAGGCAGAGAAGCAGGCAAGAGACATCAGGTCTGCATTTTACAAGACTTGCTGTGGCAGCTATGTGGAGGGTGAGGGGGTGAGGCCTGATGCCGGGAGTTTAATCCAGGGAAGATGAGAGAAGGCAGGGCTGGTGGGGGTGGATGCCAGCGGTGCTTAGACCGAAGTGAACTGTTTTGCTAATTCTGCTGGATGTGTAAAAAGAGGGAAGAGAAGCAGGGGTCTTGGTTTTTGCTTCTGTGACTATATAGGTGATGATTTTATGCAATAAGCTGTGCAAATCAGGAAGAAGAGAGTTTGAGGTCAGGATGGCAATAACAGGACATGGAATTAGTTTTAGACATGTAGCATGTGAGATATCCATAGATTATTTAGTAGAAATGTTCTGTAAGTGACTTGCACTCAAGAGAAAGGACCAGGCTGTGTGAGTTGTCAGGGTGTAGGTGGTGGTTGAAGCCCAGGGGTGGATGCAGCTGCCCATGGAGAATCTCAAGGGGTGAGGCACGCGTGCATGGGTGAGAGATGAGGATCTGGCAAAGCAGGCTGAGAGGGAGCAATCAAAGTAAGAGGTAAAAATACCAAGGAAATCAGGCCCTGGAAGCTAGGGAGAAAAGATCTGCAAGAAGAGAATCATGACTGGTGTCCAATGCCCTCCGAAAACATCAAGTGAAATTAAAAAGATGGCCTTCGAGTTTTGCAGTTAGAAAAGAAGTACTTGGGGATGAATCAGGGCAAGCAGTGTTTCAGCCGGTGGAGTGCAGGGAGAAGTGATGCCACAGTGGCCTAAGAGCAAATGCTGGGCAAGGAAGTAGAAAAGACAGATGAGGAGTGCTTTCGATTTTTAAAAATTATTTTTAAATTAAGTTCGTATTCAATGTTATTAGTTTCAGGTGTACAGCACAGTGATTAAAGATTTGTATAACTTTCAAAGTGACCCCCGCCCCGCCATAAGTCTAGTACCCACCTGGCATGGTGCATAATTATTACAATATTGTTGACTATATTTGTGTGTTCTAGTTTGTATATCTTAATTCCTTTACCTTTTTCACCCAGCCCCTCAACCTTCCTCTCATCTGGTAACCCTCAGTTCGTTCTCTGTATCTATGAATTTGTTTCTATTTTGTGTGTTCAGTTTTGTTCTTTTAGATTCCACATATAAGTGAAATCGTGTGGCATTTGTCTTTGACTGGTTTCACTTAGCATAATATCCTCATTTGTTATCACAAATGGCAAGGCTTCATTTCTTTTTATGGCCAAGTAATATTCCATTTTGTATATGTACCACATCTTCATTGTGCAATTGTCTATCGATGGACACTTAGGTTTCTTTCATATCTTGGCTATTGTAAACAATGCTACAGTGAAAATAGTGATTCACATACCTGTTTGGATTGGTGTTTTTTATTTTTTCAGATAAATACCCAGAAATGGGATTGCTGGGTTATATAGTAGTAGTTTTATTTTTAATTTTTAAGGAACCTCTGTACTATTTTCTGTAGTGGCTGCACCAATTAGCAGTCCCACCAACAGTGCACAGTTGTTCCCTTTTCTCCACATCCTTGCCAACACTTGTTTGTTGATTTATTGAAGACAGCCATTCTGACAGTGATATCTCATTGTGGATTTAATTTGCATTTCTCTGATGATTAGGTATGTTGAGCATCTTTTCATATGTCTGTTGGCCATCTGTGTGCCCTCTTTGGAGAAATGTGTACTGAAGTCCTCTGCCCATTTTTAATGGGCTTCTTTAGGTATTTTGCTGTTAAGTTGTATGAGTTTTTATCTATTTTGGTATTAAGCCCTTATGGGCTATATCATAAGCAGGCGTCTTCTCCCATTCAGTAGGTTGCTTTTTCATTTTGTTGATGGTCTCCTTTGCTGTGCAAAAACTTTTTAGTTTGATTTAGTCCCATTTATTTAATTTTTCTTTTGTTACTCTTGCCCAAGGAGACATATCCAAAAAATATTACTAAGAGCAATGTCAAATACTTTATTGTCTATCTTTTCTTCTAGGGGTTTTATGGTTTTGGGTCTTACATTTAAGTCTTTAACCCATTTTGAGTTTATTCTTGTGTTTTGTGTAAGGAAGTGGCCAAGTTTCATTATTTTGCTTGTCTCTGTCCAGTTCTCCAACACTGTAGATTGAAGATACTATGTTTACCCCATTGTCATAGATTAATTGGCCATATAGGCATGGGTTTGTTTCTGAGTTCTCTATTCTGTCCCATTGTTCTATGCATTTGTTTTTATGCCAGTACCATCCTGTGTTGATTATTATAGCCTTGTAGTATAGTATGATATCAGGTAGTGCGTAAACCTCCAACTTTGTTCCTTTTTCTCAAGAATGTTTTGGATATTCGGGGTCTTTTGTGGAGTGTTTTTTAACTTGGGAGTGAATGGAAGCCAAAAGCACATCAGGCTAGTGGGATGAAGAATGAAGAGCGGGAAGGAACTGTGTGTGTGTGTGTGTGTGTGTGTGTGTGTGTGTTTAAGGTTGGGGGGCACTATGTATAATCCTGTAGTGAGGGCTGTCTAGTTCAATGGAGGAGGAAATCTCAGCCTGAAGACTCAAGTCCTGGTGAATGGACTTAACGTTGAATAGGAGGAGGGTACCCTCATCACTGAAAAGGGAGACGAGGTGGGAAAAATTGGCACAGACTGAAATATATTTGTAGGGATGAAGGTTTTCAGAGAACAAGAAATTTGCGAGTTCCTAGTTTTTAATAGCCTCTTGCGAGTTCCTAGTTTTTAATAGCCTCTTGCCTCTTAAATAGGAGACAGTTGATTTGATTAAGGATGAAAATTAATTGTTGAGAAGTATCCAGGTTGTATTACACAGTTGTGGACGCTTAGTCTGTCAACCTGCTAAATATAAAGTAAAACAAAATGTCTTTGAACAAATTTCAATGGGAAAAAGCCGTGACCATGCCACTGGAGAGAATCTTAAAGGAAATTGAAAAACGTTCTGTTTTGTACCATGCTTGAAAACTATTAAGTTGGATAACCTGCTCTTGCTTCTGTCCATTCTCTTTCTGTACAGAAAGCAAATCCTCTTTGTAGTATTCACATGGTCATAGTTTTCAAAATTATTTCCTCTTGGTATCTTATGGTCAAAGAACTGTTATTAAAGAGAGAGAATATATCTCAATTCTCTTCAGCCAAAGACCACCAGGAACCCACCTCTAGTTGGGCTTATTATTCACGGCAGCAAGGCTGCATGGAAATAGCATGATACCCTGTGGTGTCCCAGGAAGAGAGTGTTAGACATGTCATAGAATTGGGGTTCCAGTTGAATGATTTCAGGGAGACTCTAAGGAAGCAAGAACTCATTCTGTACTGAGTGCTGTGAGAAGCAAGGGCATTTCTATAATTGAGTATCTCATTAAATCTTATAGGGAGGACAAAGTAGATTGAGGGAAAAGCTCTAATTGGTAAAGAAGTGACAGCCACTCATTGAGTGTGAGAAGAGAATATTTGGTATTGTGTGGGTTTCAGAATGACCTTGTTTTTGTGTCACTTTATCATAGTCTCAGAGTGACTTTGTTTGACATAGATATTCTGTGAAATTATGTCCCACAGAAGAACACAGGTCTGACTGTGTCAGACCAGCTTGTAATAACACTGAGTCTAGCTATGACTGTCAGATCAGTTCCAGACTTCAAGGACTGCTTGATTTTCCTCATATGTATCCTACTTAACTGTAATTTTTAATGAGATCTTATTCTTTCCTTGCTTTGACAAGTACAGTATTAGCATGTATTAGTAAGAGTTAAATAAATTCTCTCATAATGCATTTTCTCAGTATATCAAGACTTTTATTTTAGAAGCTGCTTTTTCAGCCATGTCAGTAACTTAAAATGTACTTCCATTTGGAAAACTTGTTATATTTCTGAGGAATGAGCAGAAAACAGAAGGTTCTTAACATTGATCCAGGTGGGAAGTGGTTAGTGATGGGGGCCTGCTGGTGGGTCACTTTCTGAAGTATTTATAGGATAGAGTGGATAGAACTTGATGGCAGGATGTAGTATGTAGGGAACCAGAAGAATGAAGGATGACGCCGAAGTTCCTGGCTGATGAGTTTGGGTAGGAAGTGAAATTGTTCTTCAGGATGGGGGAGGAAGGAAATGATGTCAAGGTGGCAGGAAAGGAACAAATCTCAAACAAGAACCCATACAGTATCATGAACCTGGTTGCGGGGAGGCCGATTGCTTCTAATCAAGCTTGTAGGTGCCTAGTATCTAACAGAGAATAATAATTACTGTTTGATTAACAAACAACAGGAGCTGGAACTGCCCAAGGAACCAAAATCTTAAATTCTTTTGTCAGCATATAGGCAAATATCTCCCGGTAGACAAATCTATGTAAGTAACAAAATTATAATCAGATTGCTTGATCTGGGTGGGGACATAACAGGGGAAGCTAGCCTGGGTATCGTGGTGGCTGATATCACCAAAGCATGACATCTGTGTTGTAGGGTTTTATGTGTCTCAAATAAAGAAACTCAAGTCTGGCATCAAAACCATGTTCTGAGCATCCATGTTGAAATATTATGTGCCAAGGATGCCGAAGTGGGTTTCATACCATGTCAGCACATAATAGGTACTCAGTGCATATTGTGAAGGGGAGTCTAGGCTTAACAGAAGAGTACTCTATGAGTTATTATTCATGTCTCCTGTTTATGTGGAAAAGGGGTGAGGCTCTGCTTAGCAGGCGTTGGCCAGAACCTGGTTCAAAACTTTACATGGTGTGGAACTAATGAAGGAGTTTTAAATAGAAACATTATGAAGGGAGGAAGGGGGAGAAAGAGGGAAGTAAAATTTATCTGTAAATATACAAACAAATTAAAAGACAGGCTTCCTTTGTCTATTTTCATTCGGACATTCTGAACCTGTGTACAGAGGCAAAATATAGACAAATTTAAAAGGCAGCTCTCCTGGTTAATGTGTCAACGGTGCAGACACTAGGTTGGTCAAGGAAATCTGACATACTAAATTTCTCTTTGTTTTGTTTCTTTTTGCCATTATCTTTTCTCTTTATATTGGGAAAGGCTTCTTCTCCAGCTGATTTCTCTCTGTTCTTAAAAAAAAAAAAAAATCACCTTCTCTAACTAAGGTCTCTCTTTTTTATTTCATTTTAATATTTTGGATCAGAACAAACAATTGAATTTTTATCATAGATAAAATTAGTAAGAGCTTTTCAGTATGAGTTGCTTTCTCTATAAAGTTAAAATCATCATTTTCTATTTTTGCTCATTAATATACACATGTGCTATATAGTTCTATTTTATTAAATTTATACCTATTTTGAAATTGTGACATTGTCCCAGATGATTACACTATGAAAAATGATTTAGATTAATCTATAGAGAGGGGGAAAGTATCTCTACATGGTGACGATTGGGCTAGATTTTGAAATACTGGTGTGGATGCAGCACTAAAGCCTATGATTGGTTCCCTAGTTTTTTGTTTGTTTGTTTGTTTTGACAGGGGCCCAATTATACCTTTAAATAGAAAACATGTCTCCACTTTTTGGGCCCTGTTGTATGCTTGATCTGTAATTGAATTTTTCATGTGTCTTTGGGAGCATTTAAGATCGTCAGTAATCAGGATTTCAAAAACATCCTGGTAATAGTTAAATATAATATTTATATTAATAGGTTTTCCTCAGGACTTCTCTTTCACTATTTTGTCTATTTTATTTTAAATGTTCACAGCATTTAAAGGTTGCATCATATAATTAAAATATTAAGAATGAGACTATTATACAGAGAAAGTGAAAAAATAATGGATTGTTTTTGAGTTAGAAGATGTCTTAGAGAAAAATCTTAGAGTGTACCTCTCTTATCTTGTATGCCAAAAAGTGAAGACTAAAAGAAATGAGTTCTGAGTCTCCCAAAAGAAAAAATATGATTTAAAAACATATAGTTATGCTTGTTCAATGAAAAAATATTTTTCATTATAATTTTGGGACATAAAATTAATGAACCTTGACTCACTAAACCAATCCACAAGTAGTATAGTTTTTGTTTTTCTTAATAAAAATTGAGCAGAAGACTATATTCGTAATGAACAGTTCATTTTAACAACTTAATATCCTTTCCCATTTAAATAGATATAGGAAAGGTTATCTATTTCAATTAATTATTTTAAATTCACATTCTTTAATTAAGAAAAAATGCCTGAGTATGTTTCTTTGAGCTGTCAAAACTCTCCTTCCTTTTTGTGGTGCTCCATTAATAGAGTAAATTATTCTGTAACTGAACATAATTTATTCAGCTAAGTGAAGACGTAGTAATTATTCTTTGATTAGGACTGAAATATATAATTGGAAGAAGGAGGAAAATAGCCTTCTGAATATGAATATATTATTTTGTGATATAATGATTTCCAGATGAAATTTAAAAAATCAAATTAGTTAATGGACTTTGGAATTAGGAAGTACTTTAGAATTCATCTGGTTCAACAACTTCATCTTATTGATAATGATATTGAGACCCAAAGTGCAAGGAAATTACCCAAGATGACACTTTTGATCAGAACAAAACCCAGGCCTCTATTGTGTCTTTGTCCAATGTTTTTCACTCTACGATGCATGTTTTTCCTAAAACCCATCTAGATGCTGTAAAAGACAAAGGGAGGGTGCGGAGAATGCCAAAGGAGAAGGATGGGAACCTGTCAGATTTAGGAGTCCACTTACTGGGACTCCAGCATTTGTTCTTCCATGGTGGGGAAATCATGCTAATAAAACCGATTTTTGCTTTTTAGGTGAGAGTTACGTGTGTGCGTCAAATGAACCATTTCGTAAAGTTGATTACACCAAAAATATTAATCCGAACTGGTCTGTGAACATCAAGGGTGGGACAACCCGCACCTTGGCGGCTCCCTCCTCTGTGAAAAGTGAAGTGAAGGAAAGTAAAGATTTCATCAAACCCAAATTAGTGACTGTGATTCGAAGTGGAGTGAAGCCTAGAAAAGCTGTGCGGATCCTTCTAAATAAGAAGACTGCTCATTCCTTTGAACAAGTCTTAACAGATATCACCGAAGCCATTAAACTAGACTCAGGAGTGGTCAAGAGGCTCTGCACACTGGACGGAAAGCAGGTGAGATGTTTCCAGCCCTCTGCTCGCCATCTGACTTTTAAATTCCCCTTGGTGATTACATGTCTGACATCATGAACTTTGTAGTCTGCTAGATATTAGTTTGGTAGTCCTGCTTGAGAGATGTGTATGTGTGTGTGTGTTTGCCTTTATCATGAAAAATATAAGTGCCTCACCTGTCTGTTTACCCCACATGTCTCAAAAGTGTATGTAAAGAAATCTATACTTCTTGTGGTCACTAGAAGGGAAATGTAAATTTCTGAGGGAAAAGTGTAAGTGGAAGTGGCTTCCTGCATGAAGTGGGATGTTCTTTAAGAATAAGAACATCTATTGACTAGTAGAGTCGCTATGGGTGTAGGTAATCCACAAGAGTCAAAATTAAACATTTTTTGGAAAAGCCCTTCCTCTCCACTCAGGTATAATAAGGGAAATGCATTTAAAGAAAGTACTTTCATAGGAATGTCCACATGAATTTCATAGGGAAGGATACAGATAATTAATCAGCATTTCTGAAAAAAGTACACAAATTACACAGGAAAATGCATGGCAAATTATAGTAACAATATGCCAGGAATGCTAATGGGCTAAAAAAAAAAAAAAAAAAAAAAGAATTTGGGAAAATTGCAAGAATGCATGAATAGCAGTTACACAAATATCGAGTTTTGCCACAATCAGATTATCGTTCCTAAAAAGAAACATGTGGTTTCTGAAGTGTAGTTTTCTCTAATTACAATAAGGTTAAATTGTTTATATTTACATTGTATAAACATAGTTTCCATCATTCAATTTGTTTCTTCATTTAATTTTGTTTCTTCTCTTGAAAATCACTTACTTTGAAGCGTTTGGCTCATGTGGTGCTGCAAGTGAATACTATGGAATACTGGAACGGTGTCTTCTGGGGGTAAAAGTAGTTTCCTGAGACCACGTCTACTTACTGGGTTGCTTTCTGAATCATTAACAAAATTTTTAAAGTAGGTTCTAAAAATCCCAGTAGCATATAATGAAGTTATGACTTTTCTAATTAATTAAATAAGTGAATAGAAGGACGCCTGCCCCAAGATAGGTTCCTAATATGGCTGGTAACAGACACTTCACAAGTTGAGTAAATAGTACAGTACCACACAAAACTCTACAAGATTTATTCTGCAAGTAAGTAAAAGTGAGTTAGACAACACTATAGGAGATTTGATAAGTGTACAAAGGGAAGACAGGAACTATAGAGACAAATATTTAAGATGCCTAACGAAAAGAAAAATGAAAATCCTAAGTATATTAAATTAGAAAACCTAAGTGGCATATAAAAGTACATACAGTTGAGATTTAAAAAATTGAAACTCAGTGCCCTGACCCCTGTGGGTAAGTTGGTTAGGTGTCATCCATCAAAGCAAAAGAGTGCCAGTTTGATTCCCAGTCAGGGCACATGCCTGGGTTGTGGGTTCGGTCCCTGTTGGGAGGCATATGAAAGACAACCGATTGATGATTCTCTCTCACATCACTATTTCTCTCCCTTGCTTTCTCACAACCTTTTCCCTCTTTCTAAAAGTAAGTAAATCTTTTTAAAAATTTTGAAGCTTAGATTTGGAAATCTTCAAATGAATGTTCTTTAGGGAAATTTTAAGTTAAATAAGGAAGTTGAATACCTTATTGAAATAATAATCATTAAAATTTTAATAGTTATCCAAAAAGTGTCTTCAAAAAGCCCCAGACTAGAAATATTTATATGTGAAAATGTTAACTAAAGCACAATCATCAGCATATTAAAGAATAATACACTGCAATGAGTAAGACTTATGACAAGAATTCAAGGATGGCTCTCTGTTAGAAAACGTGTTGCTCTGGCCAGTTGGCTCAGCTGGCTAGAGTATCATCCCATACACCAAAAAAGGTCACGAGTTCACTTCCTGGTCAGGGCACATACCTAGGTCATGGGTTTGATCTCCAATTGGGGCTCAAACAAGGGGCAACCAATTGCCATCTGTGTATCTATCTCTCTCTCTCAAACCAATAAACATGACAGGTGAGGATTAAAATTAAATTAATTAATTTTTTTAAAAGAAACCTGTTAATTCATGGGATTTAGAAGATAAAGTTAAAGCATATGTAATTCAAAAAAGATGTCAAAAAAGCATTTGACAAAATACAAAATCTATATTCAATTAGAAATTTAACAATAAAAATGGGGAATTCTCTAAAAGACTTAAACAATCCTATATACAAATGAGATACTGGAAGTATTTCTATAATAATCAGATCTAAGGTAAGGAAGCTTGATACCATGAGTATTCAACACTCTTCCTGGTTTTTATTTATAGTTTAATAGCAATTTCAATAAGAATCTAAATGAGTTTTTGGAAGGGGGCTGAAGGGATACCCAACAAAGTGATTTTAAAAGTTAATCTGGAAAAATAGGAAGGAAAATTTTGGAAATAATGATTAATGGGCTCTCATGCTACCAGATATTAAATCGCCATTCTCATACTATACCAAAAATACATTCCAGGTGTTTCAAATATATAGATGTCAAAATGGAACAAAAGAACTAAAGGAAAAGATGTCAATAGTTATGTTGAAATGGGAAAGGTTTTTCTAAGCATACAAGTAGTGGGAAGATTACAAAGGGAAATGTTGGATAGACAACATCAAAATTAGAACTTTCAAATGTCATGGAAGGGTTGTGTATTTTTATTTTGTTATAGTGGTTTAATATGAAAAAAATACGGCAATGGCAAGATGAATCAAAGATGAAACAGACAATTTGCAAAGGTAGAATTATAAATACTAAGTATAAAAAAGTTCAATCTCACTAAATAAATATGAATTAAAGCAGTGAGATGTTATTTTTAATATTTAGAATTGACATGTTTTTGAAAAAGAAAATGTCCATTATTTTTTTATATGCAATGAATTGGCATTCTTACAGAATGATGGAAGTGAAAATGTCATAATCTTCATGGAAAGCAGTTTGTTTTGTACAACTATACAAATGTTCTTACTCTTTGAACTAATAAATTAACATACAGGAATTTATCCTAAAGGACCTGAGATGCAAACATAATTATGCATGAGAATTCATCCCAGCAATAAGAGCAAAAGCTTGGAAACAATTTAAAATCCCTAAAGAAGAAAATAGTTAAATAATATTACTATAGAATTCATAGGAGTGGTCAATGAAAATTATGTTTGGGTGACTGTGAAGACATGGGATAATGTTAAGGGCAAAAAGAAAGAAGAAGAACTCTGTGGTATGGTTTCAGTTTTGTGATGAGAAAGAAAAGGAAAGTAGAGAAAGAATTTAAAAAAAAACTAATACAGAAGAAAACACAAAATTATAATTACCATCAGAAATCCAGTACTTGCAGTTTTGATTTCTACTCCTTCTTCCTCATGTCTCTTTAAAAGCAAAAACTCAAGCACTGAGAAAGAAAACAAAGACTGATTTCAATCAGATATTGTGGAAATTAAAACATTATGAGTTAATCCTTGAAATTTTGGCATATGGTTATAAAATATTACAAGCATCACTTTTGTCACTGTTTATGTCTAAATATTTTGCCTGTGCAAAGAGATACTTTTAAAATTTCAAATAAATTGTTTCTTTTGGAAAAAATATATATTTTATTTTTAATAGACATGACTTTGGATATTGTATTTTCAGAGTGCCAGGTATCCTTCAAAGCTCTAGTTTTCTTGGCACTGACTCAACATCTGTACTCTAAGTGGACTTGCTTTTTAAAACTTCATCTGTTTTTTGGTTGCTATTTGTCATAAATATAAAGAGAATGTTAAATATTGCTTTGAAGTAGCATAAGAAATTAGTCATATGCTTAAAATTAATACAAATCTTCAAATGGGCAGTGTTCGTTCTGATTTTATTTTATACTTTTTTTTATGGGTATGTAAAACTATCTGCTCTCTGAAAATTCTCAAGAGAAGGACAGATTTTTAGGCGACGAGAAAGGAATGAGAAGAAAACTAGGATCTGTTAATGAGTTGTTCCTGCACTAAAGTTTAAGCCATCTGCCTCGACTTTTATGTTCCTTCCTATTCAGGTTTGTCACTTTCATTTTAAATTAATCCGATCTTTGACAGGAACATAGAGATGAAACGATTTATACGCAGTTCATTATCCAGTCACCGATTCCATCCTGAAACCTGTGTTAGTTTTAAGGGGCATGCGCCAGTAGCATTTATGCTGGTAACACAATGTCCCTTGAATCTTCTCTTCTGTCAGAATGGATGATCACGTGCTTCCTAGTAGTGTTGACGCCATTTACAAGGTCTGGCTTGGTTAGTACAACTGACTCATGTATTTTATATCTCTTGTAAATCACTTCAAATAAAATCAAATTGTAGGATTTTATCCTTGGTAACTCTTGGGTTTTCTTTCATGTAGAGCAGTGGTTCTCAGCTGGGTACATTTTTGCTTTAGGAGACACTTGGCAGTGTTTGGAGTCATGACCGGAGACAAGGCTCCTGCTGGCCTGTAGTAGGGGGAGACCAGGGAGGCTACTCGCCATCCTACAGCACACAGGGCAGACACAACGGGATCCTCTGGAATCCAAATGTCAGTAGTGCTGAGGTTCAGAAAATCTGGTGTAAAGTAAGTGAAAGGATTCAAAAGGAAGTGATACTTGTTTGAATATTAACTTTATCAATTAGGCCACATGCTAAACTTTATTTCATCACTTACAGATTTTCTCATAGCCTGTCTGTCCACTTTTTATCTAATTGAGGCAGGTGTGCTAGAATGGCATGGTTTATAGTCTTTATTTTCCTAAATTTGCACTTACTTGTCTTTGTTGTATGAGGCTGATGTGCAGTTGGGTATTGCAGCTTCACAGAGGATTAAATAAAGACATCCCAAGTGGTTTTACATGTCTTGAATGAAAGAGAAGTCTAAAAAAATGTGATTTACTTTTGTGAAGTTTTAAGTTAATACTTTAATACTTTAAAAAGTGATGCCATGATTATCAATTAAAAAAAAAACAAACACACAACCTATATATTTATAAATGGGATGGCTAGCAAAGAATGACCTGTAAATAGAAGTCATGACTATTTTATTAAATAATTTTTTAAACTTGCAATTAATTTAGATAAAATACTTTACTTTTGTTTTACTTTTACAAATGAAACTGTACTTTTAAGTTAAAGGAATTCTGTAGGACAAAAACGTTTAGTTTTTTAAATTTCAAAAGTCAGAATGACACTCTTATAATAAAGTGCAGCAGGGGACTTCTTTTTAAAAATGTCTTTATTCTGTTAAGGGACTGAAAGGTCCAAATATAGATTTTGTCCACATGTGTAAAAATTTCTAACTTTTAACTTTCCCAGAAACAGCAGAATTTTAACATAAAAGAAACATATTTAGTGGAATTTTGGAACAAGTTCATTCTTGTCATGGGCAGAGGCAAAACAGACTCAGAAATTGCTAGCAGTTGATACTTTGGGGGTAAAATACTTCCAGACTTTGGGACCCCTGCCAGCATTAGGATGCCCACGTGCAGCGGTTCTCCATCTTATCAGTCGTCTGAGGGTTTTGAATGTTTCCATCCTCACTTTTATAAAAGTTTCTTTCATGTAGCATAATATAAGTATTTATTTTGTACCTGCCTTTAACTTTTCTGGCGTCACAGTTTCTAGTAAAGCTTCATTTCTTTGTAATGACCTAACCATTCTTATTTAAAACAATCTCTTCTCAAATATTGCTCCATAGAAATGAAATGGTTGATATCTCTTCAAAAATATTTTCTACAACTCGTTTAATCCTGATATAATTTTTCCTTGAAGTAGATGAGGACAGAGTTTGATTTTGGTTCTCGTGTTGCCCCCAATGCGTGCATTTTGTTTTTGTAGATAATAGAAATCCAGACAACTGTGTTTTGTCTAACTAGATACATTCATATCTCTGAAGCATGGGTCTCCCTGATCTATGTCAAGTAGTGGAAAATTATCCCAATCAGGAATCAGCAGACTAAAGGAATAACTAGTGGGATTTTTCAATACAGCAGGAAGTCCAGGTAAAGAAAGGGAGAAAACATTCAATTTGTTCTTTGATCCCTGATCTAAGCAGAAAAGGTCAGGGGAGGCTTAATCTTTGCTTTTGATTTAATGAACACCTCTTTTCAAAAAGTAATCTAAAGAGTGGGAAGAAGGAAGGAAGAACTTCGTTGAAGTGGAGTCTGTGTTTTGTCATTCTGGTATCATTGTATAAGCACTTTCACCCAACCCCTAATAGTATTTTCTCCCTTTTAGTGGGAAACCAGAGGAAAACACTAAAATCTTGTTAGTAGTTACTGCAGTTGCAAATTACAGAATAGTTGTTGAAGAAAAACAATTTTAGCTCACAACAAGTTATGCAATGTAGCGTGTACTTGAGATAAAAATGGCATCACTGTGAACGCTTGTTTCCTTACTTATTCTTTTGATGTCTAAGCTGAGTATGTATGTTACAGTTCTTAGAGGAATAACTAACAGCTTAATTGGCTAATAGACAAAAGCCAGTAGCTGACTATGTAAGGCTCTATGATAGCGCTTTCTGTTAGTGTTCTCTGCTCATCCTCACAACAACCCTGAGGGTCAGGCGTTCCAATTCCTATTTTACATTGGGGAAATTGAAGCAAAGAGAATTCAGGTTATCTACTCAAAATCACACCGCTGGTGGAGCTGGATTCACACCCAGGAAGTGTGATTCTAGACCTCCGGCTTCTCACAGCTGTGCTCTAAGCCCTCTGTGGGACAGGCTTTGTGAGGGTCATCAGTGATGATAATAATAAGGGACAGGGAAAAATAACTAATAAATGAATCAGGTTGTTTCATTAAAACAAATTTTTTTAGGTTTTAGAGTGATGCAATTTTACCTGGGGTTTATCTAAATGTGGTAAAAATTATTCTTCAAGAAGGATCTGAAAAATGAAAAAATAGGTCATGAAATGATTATATACTTGATAAAAAGATGATTCGGTTATTTTATAGATTCAGTTTTTAAAAATTAAAGACTATGACATTGCAGAAAGTTTAGAAAATAGAGGAAAAAATAAATACAGACTCCTTCTACTTTAACACTTTTTATAATTAACTATTCCTATCTATATTTTCATATACATGTTTTATTTTCATCCTTAAGAGAAAACTACCCAAGTAAAATCAATACATTTCTACTGGAAAAAAAAATTAAATAAACAGTTGAGAGAAATGCAAAAAGTGAATGTTTCTTTTCACGTCCGTCCTCCTTTCCAAACCTCATTCTACTTCTTAAACAGAACCACTAATAACAGTTTTGTTAATGCAATTTAAATACATATGTACACATAATTTTAGTATAATGTGCTTTTTATGTGTAATCCTGTATTCTGTCCTTTTTCACTTAATTGTATCCTTCCATGTTGCATAATCTTCATAATTCATACTTAAGTGACTGAATTATGTTTCATTGGCTGGATGTATCATAATTTATTTAACCTGTTGCTAGACATTTGTCTTTTTAGTTTTTCCTTCTTTTAGTTTCCAATCATCTTGCTGTCTATAGATATAATATGATTTGGATCATTTCCTTTCCTTAGATTTCGTGAGATCAATTACTAGAAGAGACTCTTAAGTATTTTGGAGCTTGAGAGATACTGTCCAAGCTGTAGACAAAAAGTTGTCCTAGTTGGCAACACCACCAGCATGTGCCCCAGTATT
Organism: Furipterus horrens; assembly: GCF_987537825.1. Lineage (NCBI taxonomy): Eukaryota > Metazoa > Chordata > Mammalia > Chiroptera > Furipteridae > Furipterus > Furipterus horrens. Next base: position 17,168,449 of record NW_028327180.1, read on the forward strand.
TCTGTAGCTGTGAAGGTCTTGGTAAGAATTAGTTGTGACAGCCAGACACAGTGTATACACTTAACTTGTTGCATGGAAAAACACACTTTCTGTGAAATTAACTCCCGCCCCCCACATTTCTCTTATCACTTCTACTTTTGCCACTTTCTCTTCTAGAAAATAGTTTAACAAGCAAAGGCAGTTGATCTGTGTATCAGTTTTATATCAGAGGCTAGTGCTGACCAACTAGTATTGAAAATGTTAACCTTAGTAGGGAGAACAAAAAGAACACTTTTAAAATAAATAGTCCACATGTATGACTTAATCATAACTAAAAGACCTAATGCTTCAATTAATGTTTGCTTTATAACCTTTATTGATGTCAAAAACCCTATGAGTATATTATTGGTATTTAGTGAATTCAGGTAATGTTTGCTTTGTGATATTTTGACTCAGAATTGAGTCAAGATTACTTAAAATAGACGCTTTGTAAAGTTAATTAATGGCTTCTGGTGGGTCACAGTTAACTTTTGGATGTATTTTTTTATTTTTGTAAAATATCACAAATGTCTGCTAATTCCAATTTCTACCAATATGTGTAATATATATAACATTACTTTACACCCTGGCTGCTGTCACTCATTTGGTTGGAATGTCATCCAGTAAACAAAAAAAAAAAAAAAAAAAAGTAAACCAAAAAAAAGTCATGGGTTAGATTCCTGGTTAGGGCACATACCTGGGTTGCTGGTTTGGCCCCCATCGGGGCCCGTGCAGAAGGCAACCAATCGATGTTTCTCTCTCACATCCATGTCTGTCTGTCTGTCTGTCTGTCTGTCTGTCTGTCTGTCTCTCACTCCCTCCCTCCCTCCCTAAAATCAATAAGCATGTTCTCAAGTGAGGATAATGTGTGTGTGTGTGCGCGCGCGCGCGTGCGTGTGTGTGTGTGTGTGTGTGTGTGTGTATCTTCACAAGTTTTATTGGATTTCATGAAAGGGTCATCTATTCATCATGCCTTATGGTAGTAACAAGGACAGGTGCAAAGTCAGTCTTATGCTTTAGAATGTATAACTGACATAGAAAATTATTTAGTTCAGCTTGCTACTGTTATAAAACCTATTAAAATCTGTGCTTCCTTTCTTCCAGTTAAAGCCTGATTCAACATTTTGTGTATGATCACAGTATAAACTGAAGGGCCTCTGCTTTGGCCTTAGTTGTGGGGAAGTGTTTATTTTCAGCCTTGTAGTCATTGGCTTTTCTAGAGAGCAAAAGTTAAGCTTAACCATGGTCATCCACATTCTTAGGGTGCTATCTCATAGAAAAGGAATTAATTAAATATAAACTGAATATTACTCTGTGGAGAGAAATAGTGCCAGAGTCTAAATTGTGTTTTTTAGTAACCCTGCACAATTTTCTGGATTTCAAAATTAACCTCTTGTAGGTTTTTTTTTTTTTAAGTACAGATAAGTATCACACTTCCAACAGTGAAACTAGCTTTTATGAATATCCTCTGTATATTTTTAGCATATTTTAATTGTGGTGTGATGCAGCTGCCAGACTCCCAGCACAGGGCGTTGGAAAGCTCTGTAGTCATTGGAGGTTTAATTCTCTGAGCCTGAGACTGTTAGACATGAAGCCCCAGTTACCCAGAAGGAACGTTCTGTTTTTCCTGTGCGTTTCAGGGTCTTCCTAAGACTTGAAATAACAACAATTTTATTTTTAAAAATGTGTAATGATTTATGGCAAGCTTCTCTGAATGTGAACATAAAGACATTTGATTATATTTGAAAATATTGCTCTGTCCACATGCTAAGTCATGAAAATGCCATTGTAAGTATGAGTTATGGAAGATATTTAAAGACCTGTGCATTGGAACTTATTAAAACTGACATTATTACATGGTTGTGTTTCTGAAGGATTAAGTTTATTAAACACCTAATCTTTTGGCTTACTTACGTTACATATTTTAGTGGTAAAATATTATGGCTGACATATGCCATTGCGAAAATGCAAATTAAAAAGTTTCCTTTTTTGTCCTGTCTGGTGTGGCTCAGTGGACTGAACGCTGGCCTGAGAACCAAAGGGTCACCAGTTCTATTCCCAGTCAGGGCCCATGCCTGGGTTGTGGGCCAGGTCCCCAGTTGGGGGCATGCAAGAGGCAACCACACATTGATGGTTCTCTCCCTCTCTTTCTTCCTCCCTTCCTCTCTCTCTAAAAATTAATATATAAAATCTTTTAAAAAGAAAAAGAAAAAAACACTTCCTTTTTATGAAAAGCCAAAGTTGTGTAAATGGAAACTTGTAAAAGCCCAGTTAGGTAACTTAATCCAAATTCTAACATTTTATGTCATTTCACTTCCTCCAGTAGTCCAAATTTTTACATGTAGATAAAAGATAAATGTTTTAAACTTTTTTGGGAGTTTTAACAGTGATTTTCACTTTCAGGCATTCCTGCCTAAGAAGCACCAGTCAGTGTGTAAATCATTTCTTGAACTTCTAGGAGTTAAGAGAGTTGTGGTCAGTGTGATTTGTGCCCTAAGGAACTGATTATATGCATTGGAGTCAGAAAATACAAACTGAAATTTAATTTAAATACTTTCATTTCACAATAGCATTATAGTATTGAATAAGATGAGGTTCATGCTTATTCAATGAGGAATGTCATTAAAGATTTTTCATGATGGGAAAGTGTATCATTAGTGCCAGCTATTGTGATAGGTGGTTTACATATATTGTCATTTATTCTCATGATCACCCTAAGGTAGGTATATGGCAATATTTTCATGCAAGGACTGTAGCAGAGCACATCCACAGAATTTCTGTCCTTTGGTTTCTGTTAGACTTCTTGGATATGACTGCACTTATCCCACAAGGCTGCCTTTGCCCTGGACACTTTTAAACTCTTAGAGCTAGTTTTCAAAATTCAAAGGAAGATCAGTTTCACTACTTCATAATTATTCATAATTGTTTTCCACAACCTATTATATAGTATGATTATTTACTTTAGTCTTTAGGCTTGGCTGTGAATAGCTTCCTAGACTTTTCCCAAAACTTATATTCAGCTTTAAATGATATATTTATTTTATTCTATGGATGGTTATAATTCCTCACTATTCTTTATTTTGTGGCTGAAGATATCCCAGAGTTGGTCAGTGAAATCATTTTCAAGTTGGATTCAGTGTCTTTTTGATATATTTTAGGGTACATAGGGGAGTAAGGATTACAGGGAACCATGTCAGGTTCATGATCAGACCTGTAGCAACAAAAATACAGCAGCAGTTCTAAATTCTGACTACTCTACATCTTCCATTCTCAGGTGTCTGCCAATGCACATTCTCTCCATGTGCGTCTGCAGACACATGATTTCTCTTCACTGCATACAACTCCTGATTTCTGTACAGCCCTTTGTGTCTCTTAGCATGTTTGTCGTTGAGCCTCTAGACACTGGGGCCTAGGATATGTCTGACTGAGTTGCTGGTTATTGCCCAGTCTAAGTGCACCATCATAGGCCAGTAGCTTCCCTGTTCTTGACCTATAATAGCTGCTTTTAGGGAAAGAGTCATGATTTGTTTTTGAAGAGTTGCTGTGGTTTGAGCTGTACGACCTTGTAACATATGTGCAATAAATTTAGTTTATCAGGGGCTTTGAGTATTGAGGGCATAGAGGGATTCATTGACTACCTGATTTAGTGGTTCTTGACTGGAGGTAATTTTGCCCCTGAGGGAACACATTTGCAGAAGGGATAGAGTAGGTAATGGGTGGAGGGTAGGGATGCTGCTAAATATCTTACTGTACGTGCAGCAGTCCTCCACGACAAAGAACTATCTGGTCCAAAACATCAACAGTGCTCATACTGAGAAACCATGGCTCATTTAATGGATAAAAAGAGAAAAGAAAGGGAGGTTTTTAAGGAAATGCAAGCGATTTTAAAATGGTCAGCGTAAGGGAGGTAGGTATGTACATCTGGTTGAGTGTAGATTTTTGAAATTAAAAAGTCAGGCAAGGGCAAGATTATGCACAGCATACACTGCATTTCCAAGGGATATAAACTTTATCCATTGGACTTCGAGTTGCCATTGAAGAATTATAAGGGTCAGATTTGCATTTTAAAAAGTTTACTCTGGAGAGTGTGAAATGAGTTCACACAGATGATCAGTCCTAAAGGATTGTATGTCCCAGGGTGTGTGAAGCTGTTTCAGATAATATTATCTCAAAATTGTAATACGGTTTGCAGTTTCCTAATGCACATGGGAAGTGGTTCCTAAACTCTATTTCAGATAGGAGGTGGATATTCCTAAAGAAACTTAAGTAGTTTCAGAGAGTAAACATTTGGTTTTAGCAGGAAATGAGAAGGATAGAATGAATCAGGACGGTGGAGTCTAAGTTTACAGGCAAAATGTATTTATTTGGTTAAAGATTATACCATGTCTTCATAGTGAATGGAAAGAAGTGGTATTTTATTTTCAATTTTAAGATTTAAGAGCACTAAATTTCTCCTGTGCCTTTTATGTTGTCAAACTTTTAAAGATGTTTGTGGCAGGATGGGTATCAGGATTATTATTCAGAAGTAATGCTGGAGTGTAGGTAAAAACTGCCTTTTTAAAAAATATTGTATTTATTTTTAGAGAGAGGAGAAGAGAGGGAGAGAAACATTGATATGAGAGAGAAACATCGATCAGTTGCCTCTCGTGCGTGCCCCAACCGGGGACCAAACATGCAACCTAGACATGTACCCTGACAGGGAATTGAGCCAGTGACCTTCTGCTTTGTGGGATGAAGCTCAGCCAAATGAACCTCACCAGTCAGGGCTCTTTTCTTTTTTTAATATAATTTTTCAAATTTAAGTGTAGTTGCTACACAATCTTATATTGACTACATTAGTTTCAAGTGTACTGTCTAGTGAGTTGATGTTTTTATACCCTACAATGTGATCATCCCACTCATTCGCATAATCATCTGTCACCATGTCGTCGGCAGCCGTCCGTCTCGAGAGACGATGGTGTAGCTTCTTAAGAGTCTATCTGCACCGCCGAGAATGTCACCATGTAAACTTACCACAATAGCACTGCCTTTTCTAATGTGCTATTGTAATTGTGAATGCTTTCTCCCTCCTTTCCCTGCGTACACCTGACATGATCAGGTGACCGGTGACCGTGAGGCAGATTTCCACGTGGGAAATGTCGTTATTGCAATGTGACAGCTCTACAACGTTCTGTCCACAGTAACACATTTATTTAAAAATGACTTGAAAATATAGTCGCCACGCCAACTGAGAAACTTGAATACAAAGGTTCTTCTTGGTAGCAATAGAAAAGAATACTTCTTAAAATTATTAGAGTGGCATAGAAAATAAATGATCCATTCTTAATGGGTCTGTCATGATATGACTTATCAAAATAGTTTAAAATTTTTGATAGCTTTAAAAGTGTAAATGCCCCTATTCTTTAGCTAATAAGATGTGTTATCAGTAGTATGTTGTTAAAGTGATTTATTGAAGACCTATCCCTACTTTATTTTCAAAACCAATAATGATGATTTGGCTTTTTATGCAGTTGTAGTTGCAGTTTTCATGCTGATATAGCTAGGCTAATTTGATGACATGTACAATTTTTTGTTTACATTGTATAATGGATGCTGGTTAATAGCTTCCTCAAACTATATTTAGAGCAGTTTAGGCATTGATATAGGGAAATGAGAGGGCAAGACTAAGTCCATGGATTTTTTGCCTGGGAGGTTTCTATAAATATATGGATATAGATATCTATATATTTTATATGTATGTAAAATACATATAAAATTGACTTGTTAGGCAAGCATCAGTCCAGCGCTCTACTTAGTGAGTCTGGAACCCGAAGCAATGTTACGGCCTTAGCGTGTGTGCGCTGAGAGTCTCTGGGTGCCAGCTCATTCGGAGTGCAGAGGGGATGACGTCCCTGCTCTCCAGGCGCTTCTTCTCTGTTTGGTGAGGAAGTTGAAAACATACGGCGTGATTAGACAATGACAAAGGGCTAAGACATTGCTATTCAGCTCAAAGACAGAAGTGTGAACACATGGAGGAGGGAAGAGTTTGTGAAGAAATAGAGCAAACTGGGCCACCGCTGGGGAGACTGAAGTAGAGAGACCATTCCCACCCACCCCCACCCTCCCAACCACACACGCAGCGGTAGGGGAGAAAGCAAGACTGATGGCCAGTGGCAGTACCAAGGGGAACGGGAGTCATGTCAGGACATGGCAGGAAATGAGTTTGGAGACATTTGAAGGGGGGAGTACACTTAAGTTCAAACAGAGGACTCTGTGGAGACAGAATGCCAGCTTTTGATGGAGCAACAATGTAATAAAACTGTGTTTTGGGGTCAGTCTGTCCCTGGACTGATGCTAAAATGGAAGGAGGAGGACCACACAACCAGTCAGGAGACCCTCCTAGCAGTGCAGGAGCGGTCCAGAGCAGTGTAGTGGGTGCCGGGCACAGGCAAAGATGTGAAGCAGAGAATCTGGACTGCGTGCAAGACCTGTAACCTGGACCACTGGGGAAATTGGAGAGTGCTAAGAGCAACACAAGATTTGAGAAGAGCTACTCCAGTGCCTTTTATCCAGTTGCCAAGTCCAGAGCTGGCTGCAAGTCATACCACAGAAATGCTTTGAAGTCCTGGCTTCCTAAGGGGCCTCTAAAGGTTGCACAAGCAGAAATATCAAGGACTAATATTGCTTGAAAGTTTTTTTTTTAAAGATAAGTGTATATATAGATATCTATATATCTATATCCATATATATACTTCTACACTTAGTTGATTGTTTCGTTAAGGGTAATGTGGCAGTTTGTCATTAAGTGTGGGGTAGAAAAAAAGCCTAGTTTGTTCTCATCCAGGAATAAATTAAATTTATGTTTTTAAACATCTTTTATTGTTGGCCTAATGAGGGAGAAATAACATAACATTTTGTTGATTTACATGTCACAAATGGCTTTTGTGGGAGTTTTATTTTCTTTTTTTTTTTTTTTTTTTGTGTGTGTGTGTGTGTATGTTGTTTTTTGTGGGGAGAAAAACTATTTCTTCTACTTAAGTGAAATTTAAACCTAGTTTATGTCGCAAATATCCTTTTTTTGATGTCAGGCTGTGATCCCAGAAAACATGATGAAGAACTACACTGTAACTGGAGCAAATTTTGCAGAATATGTATAAGAACTTGTGATACTATGCTGTGAAAAAATAGCAGAGATCACCTCTTAATGTTTATCTGGGTCCCTTACTTTAGCCTACAACCATCCTAGGTTTCCATAGCGACTGGGTCCCAGAGTCACTGCTCTTTGTACAAACCTTTTTATAAGAGGTAGAAATGCTATAGGAGTCCTAGGGGGGCATCACCAGACACTGGTGCCTCCTTGTTGCACCTTGACAGGCCCCTCTGTTCCCTCTCTGGGTGACATGCGCTGGCCCTCCCTCCTGGGCAGAGGTGAGCCTCCCTTCCTTGGGATTCACCCACTGAGTATCAGTGTAGAACTCCTGTGGGCAGGACCACCTACCTAGTCTGTGGGGCCCAAGGCAAGATGCAAAAGTAGGGCTCTTTATTTTAAAATTATGAAGAATTTCAATACAGCAACATCAGAATATTAAAGCAAGCACAGGGCTCTGTGCACCAGCACAGGTCACACACCCTGTGTGCAGGTTAAGCTGTTGACGTCCTTGACCTCTGTCAGGACCTTGTGAGGCATACATAGGGGGCCCGCCTTGTCTTCCATCTAGTTTGGGAAGAGGCAGAGACTGGCTGCTTCTCTCACCTTCTCTTCACACGCCTGCCCATGGTCCAGTGTTAAGGAGGATGGCAGCTTCCTTCATCCCCTCTGTGCTCTGGTTGGTTTTGTGCGTAGGAGTATTGTTCCTAGAGGATTGGTTGACTTGTAACATTCTTGTGCTAGATTGTATGCTACTACAAAATACAGGAGGAAATGCAAGACTCCAGTGGGAAATGAAGGCTGTGAAGCGAGGTGGGACTGAACCTTCTGTGGGGAGCAGTGGTAGGGTTTATTTTAAGGAACAATTGCCAGTTTGGGGAGCTTTCACTGCCAGGAATGGTACAGTTGATGTTCGCCGTTCACTAGTTAGGTTCTATAATGTAGCCACAAACCCTGAGTTAGTAAATACTGATTTGTTACTCCTAGGGGCAAGACAGGACTAGGTTCCCACGAGGTGTGGCTACAGCTTTTACCAACCAGACAATATATAATCCTGTTGTATGTGCATCTCTGTTTAAAGACACCTTGTTTGCTATGCATATTGCCGATTCATTTACACGAACCTAGAGCCAACAGCACCGGGACTCATGCCTGCACAAAGTGTATCTGACGCATGTATTTTCTCCCTAAGGCCCATCACAGCCTTCTTGAGCTTAGGAACACTAGACAGTACTGCTGCTCTATGCTCAGGGATCATTTAAAGCAGAAAATCAACAAAAAGCACAAAAATGCAAGTAATGTGGCATAAAGAGACCACAAAACGTCTGAGAGCTGACACCCGACAGCAGAGCCCTGCTTTGTTCAGCCGCAGCTGGGGGAGTGTGTTCTCTGGGCGACTGATATTTTCCATCACTGCGCACATGTCAGCAATTGACCCCAAAAGTGCCACAGGTATTGATTTGGGGACTAAAAACAAATTTTAGCAAGTAGGCGAATTTGCAAATACAGAATTTGCAGATGAGGAGGACTGAATGTATTTTAAATCCCAGCTATTACGTCCCAGCGAGCAGGTCTTTAAAACAAAGCCATCTATCAACATGGCGAAAAGAGTTTACAATTTGTTTTTAAAGGGACGATACAGCAGGATGTAACACATTCACGTGTGATAAACCAAGGCGATGTTCAGTCTTTCTGAAATAAACTGGACATGCATATACTCCTCTGATAAGAGAATGTGAAGAGGTGTTGTGGGTTTGATAACCGACCGTGTTAATGACAATCATTAAGTGTCTACTAATTATGATGTGTAAACATAAAATGTCCAGCTAATAGTAGGTTACACTAGCACCAGATCAAGTCTTCTGATGTAAACAAAGATTGTAACCAAGTGAGGGATGAAAAGAGTTCAGATGGGAACAGAGTATAAGGGCTTTGCCTGCTTTTAAAAGGAACTGATATGGCCCCGAACATCGCCCCGTCTCTAATTATGTCAGGATTAAAGGAATTACTTTGGAAAACAGACTTCAGTGAGTATTTGTGATACAGTGTTGAAATTTAGGAAATTAGATGACACATTTAGAAAGTGTTCTCTTCTGAATGTCACTTCTGTATTCTAAATATTTAGAGATGTTCCTGTGGTAGGAACGATTGTGTGAAATAAACAAACAAGATTAAGGCAGGGCTTGCTGTGTTGACTGAAGGGGTCTTGAAGGAAATTTTAGTCACTCATAAGCAGTTTATTGTGGGAAGAGAAACAATTTCTTTTATTTAAGTAAACTTTAAACCAAGTTTATGTAGCAAGCATCCTTATTTTGATGTTAGGCTGACGCGGTCCCAGAAAACATGACAAAGAACTACACTGTGACTGTGTGAATGTGTGTAGTGAGGGCTCATCTGTCAGTGTGTTTGGGTTTTGTTTGTCTGTCTGTCTCACTATGTTGCCTTATCACCTCTAAAATAATTCTGTATCGTGATGGCGCAGTGCCTAAGAGTCTAGGTTGCATTTCTAATTGCTTTCTTGCTGCAAAGGTTTTAAAATATTTAAATTTTTTGTTGTTTTTCTGCCTTCTCAGTCTGCATCCTGTTCTCTGCAGCCCCACATGCTATTGGACCACAGTTTTCGTTTGTAGTTATTCTTCACATCAGTTTCCTAAAATCATGTGTTTTCTCCTAGCAGCCTTTGCTTCCCACGCTCCCTTCTGATACCGCTTTTCTCTTTAAATGAATACATCTCTTTGAATAACTGTTTACTGACTTAACGAAACCAGATGATGATGTTAGACTGTTGTGGACTGTGAGGAAATCCCAATTTCATTCACTTTATAATGAAATGGTTGCTTAGAATGCTTTTGAACAATTTATGGACTAAAGTTTAGAAGATTGTTTTTCTAAATTATTATTTTTCTCTATTCTCTGCAGAAATAGTTCCCCCCCAAAAGCAAAGCAATCTCTCTTTCACTCTGTCTCATTCTTGGAGATTCACAGAGCATATCAGCACATTAGAGGCTTTGAGATATGCTGCAGTGAAGAGACAGGCCATTTCCCAAATTATCCAGTCATAGAACCCTTTCATGCAGGATGCCCTAATAATATCCCCTTGGACTAGTGTTCTGTAAAATGCTACCCAATATCTGAAAAATCACCCCACTTACCAAATAATCATTCCCAGCCCTCCATCTATGATCATGGCCTCCTCCCCACCCCCACTTCCCATACCCCTGCCACGCTCCTTCCGTCTCTTTACATCCCACCTTAGTTCTGACAGTGGCTAGACTTTTTGTGCGTCTTCCCTGGAGACCTTTGAGAGGTTGTTGCTTCAACTACATTTTCCGCGGAGCCTTCATGAGAGCTACCAGTGCTGAAATGGCTTACTTGAGAGATAAAGAATGAGGATTTTGCAGCTGGACAGACCTGAATTTGACTCCTGGGTTCACCATTTAGTAACAGGGTGGCCTTTGTCTAAGTACCTATTTAACATCATTGTTCTCTTTTCTAAATGGGAATGCAGTAAGATTTACACTAAAGCACTTAGCCCAGAGCCTCACACAGGGCATTTGACTGATGACGGCAGGGGTTCTCCTGAGCATCTCCACAGATGCTGGGCACCATCAGCAAACAGCGCCTGGAGTTGCATGGGGGGGGGGGGGTCAGGGAGGAATGTTTGACATCTATTGTCCCAGCAGGCCTAGACTTCCTATTGCCTGCTTCACTGTGTACTTGACATGCCCTAAGTCCCCATCTCCTGTGGGCTCTGACGTCCTGCCTGAAAGTGAAAGTGAGGCAAAATCTGGACTATGAATAAGCTGGATATTCCTCTTTTGGGGCTGTCAGCAAATGTTCTGGGCCATGACTACACAAAGCAAATCACCTGTGGAACTTAAAAGTAACAGATTCATAGACCCCATACCCCAGGAGATTCGCATCCACAGGCCTGGTACAGGTTGTACAAATAATTTATATATATACAGGCCTATGAACTCGTTGACTGAGAAGGTGGGACTGATCAAAACTTCCCACAGTGGTTAGGATTCAGTAAGGTATTTGTGAAATTGCTTAGCACATTATTGCAATTCAGAAGTTGTATCAGTTATCTTTCATTACATAATAAATCACTGCAAACTCAAGGGCATTCATAAGAAAACATTTATTTCTTATTCTTTAAATGTTGTCTGTAGCAGCTCCGTGGATCCCAGGGAGCTGCAGGGTAACCCGGGATGGGCTGCGGTGGCTTAGCTGGGCAGCTTTCCTCCACGTTCTCCTGTTCTCCTCCCACCAGCAGACGATCCTGGGCATCTCATGGTACAGCAGGTCCTTGATTAGTGTCTTTTCATTTAACTTCACTTTGTTGTAATATTGATGAGAAATCAATTCCTGGTTGGGAACACTGTCTGTGTGGAGTTTGCATGTTCCCCCCACATCTGTGCGGGTTTTCTCCAGATACTCTCGTTTCCTCCAACATACCAAAGGTGTTCGGTGAATTGGTGTGCCTGAGTTGTCCCAGTCTTGAGTGGGTGCGTATATCGAGTGGCCCCTCAATGGGAGGGCATCTTGTCCAGGGTGGGTCTCACCATGCGCCCAGACCTGCTGCGAGAGTCTCCAGCTCCCTGCAACCCCCAACTGGAATAAGCAGATTGGAAAATCATTATCTATCTTTGTTTTTATTCATCTTTCTTAAATGTGTGTATAGCTCACACTTATTTCAATGTTTAGTATTAGAAATGTTTTGGGTCTTTATTTAGAAGTTTGGTGATGTTTTTGTGACCAGGAATATGCTGTAGGAACTTAACTCTTGCTTACGTCGTTAGTCTGTGGTAAGACTGGTTTTGTTGTACCTTGTTTTATTTAAAGTCGTAGTTTCCAAGAACCTACTGACAATGTTTAAGTGAGGACTTAACTGTATATCAAAGCACAGGGAGCTAGTGGAAAGCCATGTGTCTTCTTGAAGCCTAGATTCAAAATGTTAACTCTGCCTCATTCTATTAGCCAAAGTGAGTCATGGCCACGCTCTTGTGTCAGGGGGTGATGAAATATATTCAAGTCATGAGTACAGGGGGAGACATGTAGTACAGAACAGGAGACAGTCCAATCTATCACTGAACCCTGAAACACTGGATTTTAAGACTGAGTAACTGGTACTATATCTGATACTTTGATTGGGGCTCTGTGCAAGAAATTTTTATCTTCACCTATTATTCACTTGTAATGATTTCAACTCACTTTCACAGGTTAGTTATGAGATCAGTTGTAATAAAGTGTGTGAAAGTAGTGTCAAGGTATCCTAAACTAGTAATAAATAGTAGTTTCTCTAAGCTCTTGAGCTCCCAACCAAATAGCCTGAGTTCGATTTCTGCCTTTGTCACACTAGCAGTGTGCCTTAGTTCTCTCTGTGCCTTAGTTCTCCTTGTTTAAAAAGGGCCTAAGAGTTTTATCTACCTTCTGGGGTAGTTTGAGACTCAGTGAGGCCCAGTCTATGTAAACCTCTTAGCTGGGCACACTGCCAGACCCCAGTGTAAGTGCTCAGGAAGGGTTACATTTTTTGCTACAATAAATGAAAAGCAAATAAAGTAGTCATTGGGCCAGCTGAATGCTCAAGGATCTCTAAAGCAAGTCTAGGATATGTGGTACATTTTTGTGAATTTAAGAATCTGAATGGAAAAGTTCAGAGGGTTATATATGCTTTTGGATTTTTCAGGTCTCAGTTATTGAAATGTGAGAATTTTTTTTGCAAACATAAATCAACAATTATTGTGGACCAGCCATGTGTACAGTGATGTGTTATACCTAGCAAAGACCTTAGGATGTGGTTTCCGTCTTCAGGAAGCTAGCACGCGGTTGGGAAAAGCAAAACTGTCACATCTAAGTGAGGCCAGCGTTAAGTGATACGGCACAGACTAGCTGAGTAGGAGTGTCTACCTGAACTCCTGGGCAGGTACCCGCGAAATGATACCCTTCACCTGATAGCATGGATTCAGGTGACTGCTCAGTGGTTAGCCACTGCGTAGTGTGGTTGTGTACTCACTCATACACGGACGCAGGTGAATCATGGTCTTCACCAGGCGTCTTTGCAGTTGAATTGAGAATCCACAGAGGGAGAAGGGGTGCTTTGTAGTTCATCTTACAGCGCTCCTGAAACTCTTCTTTCCAGGAGATTGCAGGGAAAAGCCAAATCAGCACACACTGTGGGTCTCCTTACAGAGCAAATGCGTCCTGTGTCATTAAGGATGAGGTGGTGTTGGCTGGTGCCTGGGGAGGCAGGTACTTGCATATTCAGGGTATCGTGGCTCTGCATTGCCAAAGCTAATGCCAGTTTTGAGCAAATGTATACTCCAGTATATTTAAGCACGGTTGTCTTTGCAATCTTTTTTTTTTTTTTTTTTTTTTTTACGAATAATTTCAAAGTTCGTATGCAATTATTTTGTTTGCCTATTTCTTACCCAAGTGATGTGGCTTGTTTGTATGTTTTGGCAAATGTCATTGGGAAAAATATGCCCCTAGAATGTCACTACTTAGAGCTTAGCCTTGTAATTGTCTATAAAAGTTGGTGTGGATCTATATCTCAGTATGGAAGAAAAAAAAGGAAGCTTCCGTGAACCATTGTATCTCATGGAATCAAAGACCTTGAAGTCAGAGGAAAGTATAGAATATACTTACCCATTCGCAAAAGCCATATACACAACAGATTTTTTTTCTTAAAGTATATTAAAGTAACTCAAAAGAAATTCTAAAGCTAGATAGAAAAAATGATTTCTTAGTTTATCTTCTGTTTGCTATATTTTAATTTCTTATCTCCTATAATTTAAAAGTCCTGCAGAAGAAATTAGCTACCTTTTATCTTGTTCTCTCCAGCTGAGTGGGGCTGAGAAGGAAATAAATATGGACTAGGTCTCCCTGCAAAGATGGGGGTGCCTCCTACAAACTGTTGGGTCTGTAGGAAGCAGAGGAACTGGGGCAATGCCAGCAGAGGACCCCACATGGTCGGGGTCAGCAGTGGTGCTGCTGAGTGGCAGGCAGGAGAAAACGTCAGAGTGGCTCACAACACACTGCTTGGGAGAAACTGACTTTTTTCACAAAACATTTTGTAGCATCCATGAACTCTACTGCCATGTGCTCAAGAACTGAACATTAGTCAATGCCCTAGTGAGAAATTCAATATATTGTGTCTTTCCTATTCTGTTCCTGTTTGCTTTTCACAGAAACCCCGAAAGGTGATGCTGCTTTCTTTAAAAAAAAAAAATGTTTTTGTTATTGTTCGTGTATCCTTTGAGATATCGAGATGGGATTAAAATAATTTGTTGATAATAACCATGAAATGATTGGAACTGGTAACTAAAATAAATGTACTAGAATATAACACACATTTATCATATTTTTGTTCCTAATGGTTTTCAAAAACTTTTGTACATTGTGTAGAAAAATTGGTTGGAAAATTTATGTATTGTTCGAATGTTTAAAGTGTTTATCTACAAAACTGTCTACCAAGTCATGGGAAGGAATAATGCTGCTTTATCCCGATTCAGTCTCTTCAAACATACAGATTCAGCTAATCAGCTATTTAATTTGTGGTTTTAAAACCAAACTACAAACTGTGTGTGGCTTTAGGTGATCTGGTTTTAGGGTGGCAGAAGCTGGCCTGGCATTTCCTTCACCCAAGAGTTTTAATTACATCATATGTCTTCTTAACACGGGACTACATTTCATTAAATTCTCTCAAGATTAACCTTCTAACAGTTCCAGGATGATTCATGCTAGCCTTTCTTCTCCAGATCATGACTCATTTTCAAAGTTGTATTTGAAAACTTTTGTAAGTTCAGGTGAAATATTTAGAGTCTGGCTCTGGGCTGTTTTCCTGAGCGCTCAGCTGGTCTCTGCCAGCAGGGAGTGTGATGACAGGATGAAGGGTTCTGCCTCAGCTGTTGCTGCGGGTGTTTCATTTTGCAGATCTAAGTAGGGGGTTCGGAGGGAGTGCTGAAACGCAAGAATAAGCCCTTAAGGTCCGGGCTCTTATGAGATGGATACTGTTCCAGACATCTAGTCCACATGGTTTTGTTAGTTTCTTAGCATTGGGCTCCTACCATTTTATAAGCATCTTTCCAAGACCTGCCTTTTAAGAATATTGTCTCTTCTCCGAGTTCTCATTGGAAGTATCCAATCAGCATGGCACAGAGGAGAATCTTAAAGGATATACTATTAAGGATAAACTTGAGGTACAGATCTCTGTCCTTGCAGAAAAGATGTGAAGGAAAGCGTGAGTTCAGAACAAATGCGAACTACTTTACAAAGGCTTGCAAGATGCCTTTGGAATTTTGTTTGTTTGTTTGTTTTGTTTGTGCAGTTTGTTAACTTTGTTTTCCAAGACAAGGAATCTTTCCTCATGAAAGCAGCATGATTTCATGTTCTGGACTGGCTGTTGTGGTGAACCGTACAGCTATGATTATAACACACTCAATTGGCTCGAACTCTAGTTTGAGGTTTAATGCTTGACGTGCTAAATGCCTCAGTTCTCTTGTAGGAAAAATTTCTGTAACAATGAAATCATACTATTCAAAGTTAAACTATTCTACCATCTTTCTTTTAGAAAGAAGATCATGAAATGCCTGCATTTTTTCCCTGTTAGTAATGAAAAAACTTTATGAAACTGTCATGAGTAAAATAATTATTTAGTGTAGTTTTCATTTAATTCCCTGCATTGGCACATATTCTTCTGTGAATCTTTCTTTCATCATTCCCTTCTGCCCCCTTTTTAAATATGCAATCATTTTTCGGGAACGCATCTGTCATCATCTTGTATAAAATTAACGCAGTGCCTTAGATGGTGTCATCTGAATTACTCAACAGGGATGGTTGAGTAATTTGAGATGTCACGATCGGCCCCACATCTTCCTTCTCTGAAGGGTAATAGTAGATCATGATTTCTAAACCATGGCATCCTTTCAGTTGAATAGAATGTAGGGGAAAGAAGGGAAGAGGGAAAGAAGGAAAAGAAAGAAAAAAAAAGTCTCTGGATGTTTTTAGTTTCCATTGTTTCCTTTATTTATTATTTAGCATACTAAATTTCTATAACATTTGCTTTCTTCACTCATGCTCCAAATTAGAATCACTTTCCCTTGGTATTTGTTGACATCAGAATTGACTTGAAGCATTTTATTTATGGAATCTGTGCTGGAGTTAACAATGGGCCAAGCTTCAGGGGAACTATTATATTAAATCAAGTAGTTGAGCACCCCTGAATTCAACATTCTGTGCATAACAGATGGAAAAGTCCTTAAGATGTAGTTTATAACTTCAGTGAACTTACGTTTGAATTGTCAAACTAAGTGTAAAGAAGCAGCCGCATTAAGAAGGACTAAAGTCCTCAGTTCTTTGTAAGGTTTTTCTGAAGAAGAGCCTTGTGGGGGAAAGGTTCCAGACAATGAGAGATGTTTCAAGGAATACTGACTCAGTTTCTTTTTTTAAGTTTAATCTTTGCTGTATTTTTTCCATTACCATTTAGTCCCCTTATACCTCCCATTCTCATCTATCACCACACTGTTGTTCATGTCATGCTGACTCAGTTCCCCACACTCTCCTTGGGGTTGCCTTTGGTTTCCTCTACATCACCAAGCACCACCCCCATTGATTACTGGGAGGCAGTGGTTAGTGGTTATTGAAGCCGATTGTGGAGTCTGGTGCTGGGTTGGGTTCTTGGGCTGGTTACTTAAATCTTTCTGAACCCATTTCTTGTAAAGATGATGATAATAGAAACATCCCCGAGAGTGCCTGGTGCTCTGATGGTCGTTGAGTAAATGTTAGCCATTATTACACTGTTTTCCCTTTAAAGCCCAGTGTTTGCAAAATGTCTTGTTCTTGTAATTCAGTTTTGCCAATTGGGACAGACGGGCATGGTAAGAAATAATTGTTCTTGATAAAACAAACAGTTATAGAGCACCTACCATGTGGCAGACGCTATGTTAGTTGGTTTAATATATTATTTCACTTAATTCTCATGACAGATTGGAGAGAGGTAGGGAGCCTTAGCCTAGGTTTAGAGATAGCAAAGTAACTTAACTTCTTTGGACATATTTCCCTAATGTCACTCAACAAATATGTAGTCAGAGCTGAAATGCTAATTCTTGATTTTTGGGTTCCAGAAACTCATGTTTCTTTTAAAGTACCTCATAAAAACAGTTAGGAAATGACTTTCAAAAATGCAGAGTGTCAGAACTTTCTATCAAAAGAGAATTTTCTATCAAAAATGCAGAGTATCGAAGTTTCTAAGGCTTCTGATCCTGAAGAGCTTGTACAACTTCACAGCAAAATTCATTTATTCAAATAATATTTTGGTATAACATTTTGAGCAAAACACATTTCTACTTCCTAGCCTTTTCTGTTCATCTTCAGAGAGTGGAGGCCATCTGATTTATTGCCATTAGTGACAACAAGGACGCTTGACCCATTCTGAGATAAAAATGGTAAAATATGTAACTACAGAAGGTCATTTGTTTATGACAAGATTTACTGAAGAAAAGTAGCGTGTGTTTTAGAGTCTTAGCACTCAAGGTGCAGTCCAAGCATCACTTGGAAGTTTTCACGAGTGCAGAATCTCGGGTCCAACCTCAGCTTTCTTGCATCATGCTCTGCCTTTTTATAGTCTCCAACTAATTTGTAGGCACACATTTTGGACTCACGGCTTTAAAAAGCAGTGCAAGAGAAAATTGTCTACAGGTTACCTGGCCAGTTGTACTACTGATAATAGTTCAGAAGAGAGGGATACAAAAACAAAGTTTATTTTCTAGCTGAATTTCTAACTAGTTGACCAGCACTAGAGTGAAGTAGTTGAGAGGTGAGTTGTTGGAATCCAAGTGGGTGCCTCAAGTCCCAGCTCTCCTACCGAGATGCATGAGCTTAAGCAAGTCCTAGATGCTTTTATAGATGGTCAGTGCTTAGCATAGTGCCTGCTACATGGTGAGCCTTCCATAGGTCTTGGTCATTTACTATTAAAGCAGCCTTAGATATAGTAAGAGTTTGTAACTTGATAAAAGTTCATGTCGTTAGAATGTGGCATGATTTGATGTATGTGGGAAGGGAGATGAGTCATATAGTGAAAATAAGCTTTTAAGGCTTGAATTCTAGATCTGGCTGTCCCACCAACTGGCTGCATAACTTTGGACAGGTTACTGCAGGCTCAGCAACCCCATCTGTACAATACAATGGAGGTAACGATACATGCCTCGCCTACCTGATAGAGCTTTCTGAGAGTCAATTGAAATAATAAATGTAACGGTTTTATGCTATAAGGCAGCAAGAGGAAATTGATGTTCTGAAGGCCCATCTTGTACAGACAGCTGGAGCTGTTGATATACTTAAAGCTGGGTATATCAAAGGTGAGACCCAAAGCAATTATTTCTATACCACTGTTACACTAAACCAATAAAATGGTAAAAAAGCATAAGCATCAAAATTAATTGTATAACTCCTCTGTCCCATGTGTTTGCTGGCTCCTGACTCTGATCTGGTCATAACTGGTTTTATTCCTAATGCAAATCGTACGCCCTTGTTAGTCAACCCCCTCATGCACAATTAATTGTCTTGGCACACTGGGCTGTGGAGGAAGCCCCTGTGTTTCATCGGAAGCTGCCTGTCCGCGCAGCAGTGCTGGCAGTATGCAGGGTCAGACGCACACTCCCTTGTATGCTCAGTGGCCGGCCTGTCCAGTTCAGGGAGAACATGGCTAGTTCACTGCCCTTCTTTCTAGCCATGAGGCTTTCACGTTTCGTGGAGAGTTGTAAGAAACAGGTTAAGCGAAATACCTACCTGGGCAAAATTTTTGGTAAACTGCTGAAAAATACCCTGTCCGGTGATGCGTATGGTAGCTGTTAAAATAAGGGCAACCTAGGAAGGTGAATTGTGACAGTGTTTAAAAGTTGCTCACAGTAAGAACTGCATTAGAAATCCTCTTATTTTACTGCATTGATATAGCATTTGATGGGTAGATGAAAAGTCTTCCCTGAAAGGATCACTAAAAAGTTGCATGTTTTTTATAGTAGATTTTAACTTAAAATGGTAAATGCACTTTGAATCAATAGATAGTTGATGTACAGCCGAGGCCCCTGCTTGGGGGGGGGGGGCAGGGGGCGGTGGTCAGGTGGAGAAAGCTCTACCTCATTGCTCCCGTACAAATCACATCAGCCATGTAGAGCCCGTAATTGCTGGTTCCAGTGCTTCGGAGAGAGACCTTAGGTCCTGTGGGTCAGCCTCAGGGCAGGATTCATTTAAGTTTTTATTAGACCTCAGCTCCCAAATCCAAGAGGTCTTAAGAACATTCAGTAGCAATTTATTTTAATAACCTATCTTTAGGGCACATTTCCAAATCATTCAAATTAATTTCCATTGAAAACTTTGTTTTCATACTCACATTTATGATTTCAACAAGCACAGCTGGCCTGAGCAGGTTTGGGAAGAAAGAAAACTGACTCTTTTTCTTTTTTTTTAATTTTATTTTTATTGTTTTTCTATTACAATTGTCCCACTTTTTCCCTCATTGCTAAAACTGACTCTTAGCATGTACTAAACTCAGTCAGTGGAAGCCGATGGATTTGGAGTACCAGAAAGTAGCGTGAGTTCAGTCTCTCTCATTAAGCCAGAATGTTTTACAGAAGAAATGGAGAGCATCGTGGAGAGAGAGTCAGCAAGTTTTTATTGTTGTTTGTATTTTGCCAACTGCCTGTGAGATGCCTGAAAGTGTTTTGTGTTCTGGTTTTTTGGA
The DNA here is from genome assembly GCF_987537825.1 of Furipterus horrens. Taxonomy (NCBI): domain Eukaryota; kingdom Metazoa; phylum Chordata; class Mammalia; order Chiroptera; family Furipteridae; genus Furipterus; species Furipterus horrens. The sequence goes on from NW_028327180.1 coordinate 17,188,335, forward strand.
AGGTTTTATTGCTCGACATTTTGTGAAGTTTAAGATCATTTGGCAAACACATGCTGTTTCACAACATAAAAGCTTTTTTTCTCTCCTGGGGCAAGAAGCAAGAACACATTTTTCTTTGCTACTGTGAACATCTCTCACTCTTGGCTTTGGAATTGTGTTTAATATATAAAATCTGTAATGATTCTTTGAGTGGAAGAAATCTTGCTGGGTTGGTTGGGGGGGGTGGCAATGGGGTGGTCCAGTGACTTTTAAAATGCTACTGAATTGTGCATGCAGTTCTTATAAAGCAAAATAACCCGATTTTAGTGCAAAAAAATCATTTACATTTTGAAGTTGCTTGTGTTTTCAAACGAATGTTTTTGCTTTTTTGTTCAAAGGGCATTTTGACAGAGAGTACAGTTGAAGTTCCTATGAGTGCTTATATAATATGCTGACTTCTCAGAAATGGAGAGTGGCTTTTTCTCTTCCCTGGAATTCCATTGTTTAATGGGAGTTTTAACTGAATGTGTTTGAAATTAAATTTTTTAGAAAGAGAGGACAATTTATATGCATATTCTCATCATTTCAAAAAGATCAATACACGTGCGCCTGGGCTTATGATTAGGTTACATTCCGATAAACCCATCATAAGTTGAAAATATTTAATACACCTAACCTAGTGAACTTCATAGCTTAACCTAGCCAGTTTCTAGTCTATTGAATGTGTTTGAATTTGGCACTGTCGTAAAGTAAAAAAAAAAAAAATCCTAAAATGAATCATTGTAATTCAGGGGCCATCTGTACAATAGTCTTTCCCTCTCTCTGTAATGAAGAAGAAATGCATTCCGTTGACAGAAAGAGCACTGGAAATGGAGCCAGAAGCTGAGACTTCAAACTTGAGGCTGCACGGTGTCTGGAGTGGCATTTAATCACTCTGAACCTTAGTTTCTTCATCAGTAAAATGATGGCAATAAGGCCTTTTCATCCATAAAGCAGGAGTGATTATACCAACTCATGGGGCTGTTGTCAGGATTAAGTGAGATATAACATATTAAAAGCATTTAGCACTGTGTTTGGCACAGAGTAAGTGCTTGATAAATGTGGCATTTATCGTTTTAAAAATACAGAGGTGATTGCTCCAGGCCTTTACCCTTGAGCCTGACACTTCTATTTATGTAGGGCTTAATGCCCTCTTGCTGAATAATAGCACTTCTGGACACATTGTTCAGCCCTGTTTCCTTCCATCTCCTGCCTAATGCCCCCAAATATAGTGAAATTATAGCTAAGGGACTAATAATAGCTAGTTGCCTGCTGCATCTTGGCCTTTGTTGTCTGGTGAGCGGCTGGCCCTTGCTGAGCTGTGAATTTCTCTTGGCCTGTCCTGGGGGGAGCCCTGAGTGGGAACCTCCCCTGCTGATATTAAGGCAGGCAGAGCTGAAAGGGATCTCCAGGCCCGCTCCTTCTCTTCCTCCCTGCTCTGCAGCTCCCAGCAGTGAGAGGGCAGCAGCAGTCTTCCTGGCTCTAGCGGCCATACCTGCCCTTGCTGGGAAGGGCTGTTGGGATAAACAATGCCTCAGCACCCACTACCCGCCCCCCATCTTTCACTCTCCTGTTGCTCCCCAAGCGGGTTTGTTTTTGTTTTTGTTTTGTTTTTAGTATGGCTACGTATATCATGAAGAAATTGTTCCCAAAGGAGTTGTTTGCTGATCTCTTCTCATCCCTCCCAGAGCACACCCAGCTATCTAGGAGGGAGGGCAGACATTGGGCCCAACACGGTGCAGCCCTCATTTCAGGAGAGGGCAGCCAAAGAGACCGTGCAGAGACGTGCATGATGTGTGGGTCAGGGGAGCATCCTTGTCGGCACAGCTGAGCCCGTGGAGGAGTTGAGACCTTTAAGCAGACGGTGGGAAGGTCACACACAACCTCCACAGGCCCCAGGAAGGAATACATTAGAGTGAAGATGGGCGACACTGGTAGTTTTCTGTAGATAAGGACCACTGAATTAGGAAAATCGCATTTTGAATATTTTATTCCTCAAGAAGCTTGAAATGGAAAATGTGTCTCTAGGTAAGACCTAAAAAGCTTCAGTGACCGTTTTCCCAGTAATTATTGATTAAAAAAACAATGTGTTGAGGAGACTCCAACGGCCCTCAGGGTGGACCAGGAGTCTTCTCTCTCCCTCCTTTCCCCTTCTCTCCTGTCCCCGTTCCCTTGCTCCTATGGGCCTTCAAGGTGGACTGGGAATTTCCCTCTTACCTCTAATCCCTTTCCCTCCCTCCTTTCCTTCAATAAACCTGATGTAAAACAAACAAACAAACAAACAAAAATGTGTTAATGTGGCTCTAGTTAAGAGGTATAGGTAATGAAATGAGGTGCTATGTGTAATATCAATGCTGTTATTGTAATACCAGTTCATTTAACTTGCATATTTTATGTCAATTTGACTCATACACAAATTGTCCAATGGAATATATATATGTACCTATATATACATATATAGGTACATATATATATATAAATAATTTTATTTATTTATTTATTTATTTATATAAATGAGAACAAGAGGAAAAACCTTAGGGAACAGTGAACACAGCAACCACAAGATTTGGATCCCATGAGTCTTCAGGATCTCAGCCTTTGTTAAACAACAAAACTGACTGGGCAATGCATACATAATTTGAAAGCACTTGTGTGCCATGATTTTTTTTTTTTATGTGTACATCAGAGAAAGTGAAAGCCCAATGACTGGTGCAAAACAATGATTCCCCATATACCGCCCTCAAAGTAGCGGAATGGCATCTGAGATTGGATTTTATATGTATCATCCCTGTTCAAAGATAAATATAAAACATCCACCTCTTTTTGTTTAAGAACTCCTGTGTTGCTGATGTTTGATTATTTAACATAGTGCTTTAAATGCAATAGGCTTACAGAGCAACTTCAAGGCCAATAGTATCCATTTGTCAGTGAGAGGAACTAAGTAATGAGCTTGGCAAATGCTTGGAGATATCAAACAAAATACTGCAAGAAGAAAGGAATGACTTATTCTGCCTGAGAGGCTCTGCCCTCCTCTCAGAGGTTGGAACATTTAAATAGGTCTTTGATGAATGAGTAAGACTTCACCTGGTGAAGGAGGAAGAGAATTTTAGGCGATCTGAACAAAGGCATTGAGGTAGGAAAGTCCATGGAGCATTTGGCAGTTGGTTGAAGAGTTCACCATCGCTGTGTGTACCTTTCTTCTCCTTGCAGCCCGGGACAGTGTCAGGGCTGTTCTCCCATAGAGCTGCGTTCCCCCTCGCTCCTTCAGCAAGCCTCTCTAAAGGAGCTCTACCATCATCACATAATTTTAGAATCAAAATATACTTGGAGATGGTTCTCTCATTGTGCTGATCAAAGGTCATCCTGGGTTGAGTGGAGAGAGATGGTTCCCCAAGGATGAAGAATGGTCTGTAACCAGACCGACGCCCAACTTGCTACACGGCCTTGGCTCAAACTCTTCTTGTCTGTGGTCTGTCCAGTAATCCACATATCACTCTTTCTCTTCATTTGCTAGCGGTCACTGATCAAAGTGTTCTTGATTTACAGTTCCCCCAAGTGCACTAGATGCTCCTTGAAATCAGGGTTTATTTATACAGCTCAATAGTGTTAACACTCATTGTATACCAGAAATCTTGCCATGTGTTAGGGATGTAAAGATAAACAAGTTTGGACCCTGTTCTCTTAGAGTTCTTACCATGATGAGGGACTCAGGTCCACAGGTAATTTAAATACTCCATTTTACTGGGTAGTTCATTTCTGTAAAGAGATTTAAATTTCAAATCCACCTTGAATTTTTATGTGGAATAATGATGTGCACGTTATTTCCTGTTTTGATTGGGGGGGGGCAAGCATTCATATTATTCCCATGTGCCTTTAAACATGTAAAGGAAGCTAATCACATAATTGTGGAAGCCTCCACTGGGTAAGCGTGCAGAAACAGAAGTGGGGTAATAGGGTTTTATTTTTTTGACCTTTTCTCTTCGTCGTGTTAGAAAGCTTCTGTTCATAAGCAATAAACAATGTGTGTGACTGCACCTTCTCATTTAAATAGCCATAGCTCAAGAGAATGACTCAAAAATTCCAAAGGTTGAACTCCCTAGCATCACCCACATACAGATAAATGTACACTGCATAATTTTCTCATGAATCAAGACATTTGTTTTCCTTCTGTCTAGTAGCTGAAGTATATAAATAGTTCATATTAACTTGAGGGTTGGAATGTGTTTCTGAAGAAGCTCGGTCTTTGTATATAGCAAAGCACTTTTGAGGAACTGGGCTGATATTTGAAAAGTGAAGAAACTGCTTGCAGCCTCTCTGAAAACGCGTTGGATGGTGACCATGGTGACCAGCGGAGGAAGAGTAAGTGGGGTTTGTGCACGCTTCTTGTTTTCGCGGTGGGAAAGCCTGGAGAAATAAGTAGATGCTCATGCAAATGATCCGTAAAGAAGGAAACACTGACAAGGCCCTGGGAAAGCAGGAGGGAGGCAGGTTTGAAGATGGAAGGAAAAGGCGTACACGCAGATCCTGGGGAGCTTCCGTTACCCAGTGTGTGTGTGTGTATCAGTCCGGACTTGAAAACTACAACCGCCACTTGTATCAGCCACTCAGTGTTCCTCAACTTTTCTTTTCCAGGATCACTCTTTAAGGACAAATATTTAAAATAATATGCACAGTGATTAATGCAAAATATTGTATTTCCCCCTAATGAGATAAGTACTAAGGAACAGTTTTGTCAGGTAGGTCTTTAACTTTGGAAGGCCACAAATTGTTGCAATATCTAAGAAAAATTTGCCCCCTCTATTAATTTCCTAGGGTTGCCACAGCAAAACACCACGACCAGGTGGCATACATGACAGAAATGTATTTTCTCACGTTCTGAAGGCTAGAAGTCCAAGATCAATGTGAGAGTGGATTTGGTTTCTCCTGAGGCCGCTCTCCTCGGCTTGCTGATGGCTGCCTCCTGGCTCTGTCTTCAGACGGTCTCTCCTCTGTGCGTGCTCAGCCCTGGTATTTCTCTTGATGTTTCCAAATTTCCTCTTCTTAAAAGCACACCAGTCAGATTGGGTTAGGGAGCACCCATATGACTTCATTTAATGTTAATTACCTCTTTAAAGTCCCTATTTCCAAATACAGTCACATTCTGAGGTACTGGGGGTTAAAGTTTCAATGTATGAATTTGGTGGGGATGGGACAAAAATCGGTCCATAAAACCCTCCCCCAAAACCCGTTTTCACCTTTCTTAGAGGTACTACTTCCCTTTTTGAGAATGCATGAACTAATTGGTAAAGATGGCTCTGGGTTTTGCTCAGTGGACTGAGTAATGGGGATGTAAAGGTGCATTCCTATTTGAGCACCTAATACATGCCAGGCGCTACGGCACTCCGCAGAAACATAAATGTCCCCAAGGAATGCTCAGATACACAAACTGAAATACTATAATGTAATATGATAGCTACACTCCTAACAGACTGCGATGATGAATGAATATTTGCTGAATGAATAATCAAAGCATTAGAGTGACTACTTCTGCCTAAAGGAGGAAGTCAGGAAAAACTTCCTAGGAAAGGGGCCATTTGAGGGGGATCTTGAAGGTTGAGTGAGGTTTATGAATATAGAAAACAGATATCAAGCAGAAGAACAGCTGAATCACCAGCACAAAGGAGCGAAAGCATGCGGCTTATTGAAAGACTCCCGAACAGCAAGCAAGGTGTGTGGAAGCCTTAGGGAATGGATGGGAAAAGAAATGATGAACTGTATAGCCAGATTCAGAAGGATGCTTTGCTAGGGGATTTAAATTTTGTTTTGAGCCATGAAGAATCCACAAAGCATGCAGGAAGGGGGTCATGTGATGTGACATGCTTCGATTGGGCCCTCCAGAAGGACACCACATCCTAGATGTGAACCTGAGGGTGGCTGCTGGGGAGGCGTCTGGCTTCTCAGATGAGCTGTGGGGCCCTGGAGGAGAAGCCCTCCCGCACGAGTCCCACAGCCCAGGTGTCCTTGCATGTGCACAGTCTACGCAGGCCTGCTGCACCTCTTTGCCCGCGTTCTGCATGTCCCCGAAGGGGGCTTCACTAGCCTATGTGCCACCCTTAGGAGTTTACTACTCATCTCTCGCTAACTTGAAAGCAGACAGTCACCTCGCCCGGAAGGCATGGGCCATTGGAATGCACACACTTCCGGCACGTGTGCCCTGGCATTTGAGGGAGGGGGTGTTGTGAGCAGATGAGACTGTGGGCTCTTGTAGGTACAAAAGCTATGGCCCACAATAGCTCCCCTGAACAGAGATTGCAGGGTGTGCAATAATATACTAAATTAAAATCTTCACGGAAGAAAGGGAACTTTTTCTAATTCGCACAAAGGTAAATTAGGAAATGACAGTAAAAGCGATGTGATCAGGAAAGTGTTTTGGAGGAGTCATCCTGGTGTCAAAACAAAATTTGATCAGATAGGAATTGGGACATGGGGTGAGGAGGTGGCCAAGAGATAGGAATATTTTTCTTCTTTTCCTCGCTAGAAAGAGAAGTTCCTGGGCGTGGGACTTCGGAGAGAGAGAGGAGTGTAAAACTCACAATGGTCCAGCATAGAAAGGACAGTGAACAAGCGGGATTTCCTTTTTCTTTCCTCTCTGGTTTGCGACCCTCCCTCGGGACTTGCATTGTGGGAAGTGCTTTCAGAGTAGTAGTAGTTTTTCTGCCTTGATAATCAGGTTTCCTATTTTGCAGCGTTTAAGATGATTTACATTCAGTATCCTCAGCACCACGTTGATCAGGAGGTCCTGAGGGTGACAGAGAACTGCACCCAGATACTTGAGGATTCTCGATGTCTCTGGGTGTTTAAAAACCCAGAGCTCAAGGACATTAAATGGCTTGTTCCAGCTTCCGCAGGGGGATTGTGAGGCTGAGGAAATGGCAGCGTGAAAGAGCTAAGCAGCTTGTTTGGTATCACGGTGGACTGGGATAGTCAAGATGGGTGATCCTTGTATGTTCAAAGACTCCAGAATTGCAGCCGGACAGGGTGCTGATGAGGCTGAGCATCCCATCCGCCCAGAAGGTTGACCAGTGGGCTCAGTTCTGAGAGAAGGAAGACCAAGGGACACATTGTTGTTATTTGGACACAGGTGGGAGTACCCGTAGAAACCCTCTGTGTTCCTCTCATTGGCGAGATAATTAAGATCCAGAGAGGCTTTGACTTGAATGAAATAACAGAGCTATTTGGTGGCAAGACTTATGATTCCAAATTCAGTGTTGTTTTTTCAACCATCTCTACTGCTTTAAGTTGAAGGCAAGCAAACATAAAAAAGCTCACTGATCTCGTGAAAACCATTTGAAAAAGGGAAATGAGAAAAAGGAGGGAAGCAATATTTAGGTGAAACATCTGATTGCTTTGAAGGAACTTTAAATTTTACAGATTGTGAACAGGAACTAAAAAAATCAGTCACTGAGGATGTAGAGAACTTCATTTAAGGGCCAATGGGGAAGCTTCCCTTTTGTGATGTAAATCAGCATAGAAATACCTAGATGTTAGGCCATCTTTTAACTCATAAGGGTCTTGTAAAACAGTAATAAATGTGCTTTCTATTTGCAGTTTCAGCTAACCTCCATAAATTAGAAAAATTAATGGATCCTGGTGAATCTGAAGCTGAGTGAGCCACTTGATAGGTCTTCCCTCAAGAGCTAGATATCAGTCGGTGCTTGTGTGTTCAGAGGGTAATATATCTAGGATGTGCATTACACAGAAACAAAATACAAATTTTTTATTTCCCAGAGGTCTAAGATCTTTTCTACTTCTTTCGATTATATCAGATAATTTATAAGATGTGAAACTGATAAAAGACAATGTAACGCCCCATAATTCAGTACAGTACCTCACAAAAGATCTCTGGAATCAGTTTGGTTTTCTAATATATTAACAGTTTGTGAGGAAAGGAAGGAAACCAGATCACATACATTTAAAAGTATGCACAGATGCTCCCAGAATCCACAGAGAGGTGCTTCCATTTGTAAGTATTTTATTGCGCCAGCAAATTACAAAAGGCTGGGAAAATGGGAGATGAGAGAGGGCGATTTGTGAAATTATTTTCGAGCTGAATTGCCCAGAGAGCTCAAATTAAAAAGAAGAGCATGAGATACTATGCCTGACTCCTTACATCTATAGTGGGGTGATTCCTCAAGGTCATAGCCCCGTATATGCTTACAGGGCTTATGGTTTGTACTTCTTCTCAGGCTCAATCAGGCCTCAGCAGTCATGAGCATTTCTTCTGCTGTGACTTTTCTTCATGTCACCACCTTCTGCTTATTGATTTTCATTTACTTTTAACATACTAAAAGTCGAATTATTAGGAACAGAGGAGTAACTCTATACTCTGCCTTTTTTTTAAGGGTAGGGACTTAGGGCCAGCCTAAATCAATTAAATGGTATTATCCTCCATAGACATTTGTATGGCCTTCCTTCTAAAATGTTGGTTCCATATTAATTTTGGCTAACAGGAGAAATATCTAGATATTTCAAAGTATTTTAGTGGATATAGTTTCAAATCAAATGTACAGATAATTTTAAGGACGTTTGCTGAGCTTTTTCTCCCTAAGGCTATTATTTTAACGCTCTCCTTGCTGTAGATACTTTTGATTCCGGGGATATTGATGTAACTTTAGCCTGGAAGTAGTTGTCACATAACACTGAGGGTAATAACTCAGACGCAGATTTGGAAACAATCTTCTTCTCACTCCCTTACTCTGCTTCCCGCTCCCATCATTTGGTCTCTATGTATTATGGCAACAGAACTGTCTAATGGGTAGTGGTACTAACAATGAACTGTGGCTGTGTGACACTTTTTTCTTCCAAACTGACAAAATATCAATTGTTTAATTATTCCATAGGACAGTCACCTCATCCGATAGAGTTCTGTCTTTTGAAACCAGGCATTTAAATCATGCATTTCCTTTTATTTATTAACAGCTAGATCATATACTAGCTCAGAGCCCAAGGTCTGGGAAGGCCCTTCCTTGTTTAAACACATAACTTAAGAACTCTGGGCTATGGGGTTTTGTAACTAGTAAATGAGAGTGGTCATTGAGCTGTGAGTGTTTATTCTGCGGTTTCTTCTGATCTTTTCCTGCCTTTGGGTGCTTTAGCACTGTTTCTGTTCTGTAGGCCTAGCGGCCAATGGAAATACCACGGATGTTTGCTGACTTTAGGTGGTAATTTTATATACATTTACTGCTGACTGGATTGCACAGAGTTGAGGATTGTTTTTTTTTTTTTTTTTTAATTTGTCTTCCCACATAAAGTTGGTTAGATTGGGGGATTTGCTCCAGTTGCTAACTATGGCTTTTAAACATGCAGCATGTAAGCCACAGTTGTTGCCATAAGCAGCTGTACACTGTATTAGTTTAAACACATGGCAAACATTTTATGGATGGATTAGTGAATGTCGCTTGGAGGAGAGGGGACATGAATTGACCTATAAAAAAAATTAATGGAACAACCTTAGGATGTTATATTTGTGAGTCTCCTGTTTAGAACCGACAGAGGGCTTCCCTGAATCCTTCAGTTCCATTTACAGTGTTATCTGCATTCATTTTAATTGGCTCACCTGATGTCTGGGTCTGGATTCTAATCCTTGCGGTGAGTTTGGATGATACCAACATAATATTCATTTTAAAATCTCACCAATGTTTCACTTGTTCCTGGCATTCTTGATTGCTTGTGAAATAAAGTTTATCTCCCTGGTGTTTTATCTCTGAAGGGAGGAAGTTCTGGGTGCTGACTTGTGTGGAGAGTAAACATTTTCCTGTTTTCTTTCCGTGACACATGACTGCCTAAGATGCATATGTTAATGCATATTTTATCTGAGTTTGTAATTAGAGCAAGGCCCCAGGCAGTGATTACAAGTCTTCTCTGCTCACACAGTCTTTTTGTGCTGTCAGGAAGAGGTGGGCTCTCACTGGGCTGATTGCTGGTCCTTTTCTGATCCGGAGACAACCCTCAAAAAGCAGCATTTCTGACTTTTTTCAGATCCCCCTGGAAAGCAGGGAGCCTTGCCTCGCTTTCAGAATTCCTCCTTGTCAGGGGGATAAATGGTGGGCAGGAGAGTGCCTGATGATGACTAGGATCGTGTACAATAGCCCTGATTAAAAAGTAGCTCAGTGAGCCTATCTGGGTGCGTTATTCTCTTGGGAGGCACATTACTGGGGTGGAGTTGAGGGAATTCTCTTTCATATTCAGGAGATAAATTGCACTCATCAGAGGACTATCAGTTAAGGCAATTTAGAATGTGCATTTCTCATTTCAAGGAAAAAATGCCAAAAATTATCTATTTCAACTGGAAGGAGGAGAGAGGAATAAACATCTCAGAAGCCTGCAGACAGGGAGCTGTTTGGGCCTTTACAAGAGTTAAATTCTTGGTTTATGAAGGGCAGATGCTCTGTGGCTGCACAAGTCACTGGTCACTGTGAAAGAGGCTCTTTTCCTGTATTTAGTATTCATGGAAGGTTTTCTATAAAATTGCAGAAAAAAATAGTTTGTATCTACCTTCTAACCTTGCACTAATCTGCTACTTATATGTCAGCCAAATGATACAAACGAGCCTTAGTTAAGACATAACAGAAGTTGATTTGAGACTTAAATCTAACACTTGAGAGGAAAAGCTAGAAAGCCATTATATCTTTTGGTTTCTTATCACCTCCCCCAAAATAGAGAGAGCTGTATTTCAGTGTACTGCTACCATAAGGTTATTAGTCAACTAGGACAGGAACCAAGATCTATAGTTCTGTTTGTGTGGCAGCTATTGCACTCCTAAGACTATAATAGCCTTCCATTAATACTCAAGGTTAATAACTTTGTAACGAGTTGGCAATGACACATAGCATAGCATGTGTTCATCATGTAATCATTCAGTGCTCTAGGAATGGCTAATCCACATTTCTCACTGATCAACTCCAGATTTCAGTTTATTCTGACTATTGAACTGATTTACCAAGCTGAGCTATCTCACTTTCTTCGAGGTAACGTTGCTTTTGAAGGTCAAAGACAGATGATCTGGTTTGACTCTGAGATGTAAAGTTTAAAAGATAGTATGAGCTTCCTGGGGCTCAGTATGAGCATTTTCTACATATAGGTAGCAGGAAGACCCACCCCTACAAGTCACTGTGTTTGTTGGTCAGATTTCACACACCTTTGTTTTTAGCTTTTGACTCAAGGCAAAGATTTCTGGCTCCTGTGTGCCCTACCAGGGCCCCTCCCCTGGCTGTTCTAGATGGAGAGAGTGATCATTCACCCCCAAGACTGCTATCTCTGATTGGAGAAACCTCTCATCCAACATAAGTAGAACCTTTCCTGATGGAAAATTATTAAGGTATTTCCAACACAAAAATTAATTTCTAAAAATCTCTGCATATGACTGAATAAGGATATCCATTGATGGGTGCTGGTAGAGTTGTCAGGTTTAAGGGAAAAATTATATAGGACGTATTTATACTAAAAAATGATTTGTTGCTTATCTGAAATTTAAATTTAATTGGGTGTTCTCTATTTTCATCTGACAACCCTAAATGTAGATAATGTTTAAAGAAGAGAAATATCCCTACTGATATTTGGAGTGAGGAAGGAAGGAAATCAGTAAAAGTGTTCCCTGATTACTGCAATTGCAAGGAAAGTTGACTTCAGTCCAGTTTACAAGAAACTAGAATTTTTTCAGAGTTAGACTAGAAACAATGAGAAAGGGAAATGGGTAAAAAATACATAAATGGAAGGAGCTGCATGATTTATAGAAGACAAAAGTGTTCCCTCTGATTTTGGGAAGTGAAAAATAGCATATTACAGTGTAAAGGCTCTTTACAGACTACTTGATCTGTTATCTTCATTTCCCTAGAAGGAGATTGGAACTGAAATAGTAAGAGGTGAAGTTACCTGGTCACATTTTTATAGTGGTTAGAAGCAGAACCAAGAGCAAACCTTGGTCTCTGACACTTTCTTTTTGAAAACTTGTACAATAAGACTTTGACATACTATAAATGTAGAGTTAGTCCATGTACAATCAAGTACTTTTCATAATGGAGACATCTAAAGAGAGCTTTCTTGTGTAAGTTTGATTACTGCATAAACTAAATCATCAATACCAAAATACCATCTCAGTTTTAGTAACTACACCCTCCTCCCTATAGTGGTCATATTCATAATGTTCTTAGCATGTATTGGGGTCCTATAAGTAGCATCACCGTTTCCTTACCACTGGTAACCTACGTCTGTGACTCAAAAATCTGTACTGCCTGATTCTCTCTTAAGAAACATATACCATATAAAATAGAGATCATTATAAAATTCATCCAAATTATTTTTAGTTAATCTAAAATTCAGTACGTTTGATGTAGAAAGTCAACATTACCAAAGATAGAGGTACTCACTGGATTGAATCTTCCCAAAGAATATGAGTAGACACAATTTGAGAGGGCAGAAAAGTTTGAGGATTCGAATTGAGGATGGAGGGGTGCAGAGGCAGATACAGCAAGAACAAGGTACAGAAATAAAAATCATGGACTGTTCTAGAAAATCAAACATTGGATATAGCATAAACTTCTTGGAAACAGTGTCAAATAGCATTACCACGACCTCTGTTGGCCTGTCTCTTCTTGCCCCTAGTTCTTCTACCAGAGGAATTCAGCTTCTCACTTGGGCTAGTCGGGTCCTACACGTTCCACATCCTCTCTTAAGGAAGCTTTTTCAGGGTCCTGCAGGCCACTCTTGGACAGACTGAATAGAAGATAAATTGGCACATGTGTTCATCTTCGGACACGTCCTGAGTGTGGCTCAGTCATGTTGTTCAGTTATTTCCCTTCTCACATGCATGCATCGTATCTCTTGCTTAAGGAGATTGCCCTTTATTTGTTGCTTCTCCAACACCAAGCATAGTGCTTTGTGCATGGTTAGTGTTCAGTAACATAATTTGTCTGAGTTGTTTGTTGTTCCATATTGAAAATCTGGCTTTACTTAGCAGATAGAAAAGAAATGTAATTGTTCTTTGATAAAAGGACTTTCTCTTCTTCATGTTTTTTTCTTTTTTTTAACCCCTTTTGTGTCTAATGTGCTGCCAGGACCACGTAGCTGATTGCAGCAAACATATGTGTGGAAACATGCCCATGTGTGACCGGAAGGAATCTACAGATCGTATGCCCCAAGCCCCTAGTTTTATGAGCGAGAGAGCTGAGACCAGAATGGTTAATAACTTTCTTGAGGTTACCGAACACCTTATAGGCATTGGAGTCCAGTTCTCCTCACTTTAACAAGTGCGCTTTTCTTTTCTTTCTTTCTTTTTTTTTTTTTATTTTTATTAATGCTTTACACTTTCTCATCTTTGGCTGGCAGTGCAAGAAAACTTAGCTGGATTCACGGTGTTTGATTTTCCATCTCTTTATGGTATGCCTCTCTCCTTTTTGTTACAGGAGCCAAGTAGAAGGCGCCCCTAGGAATCAGGGGACCTGCTTCTTCCCAACCCTGCCACTGCATTTGTGCCTTAGACAATTCACTGATTTTCTCTACGCTTCTGTTTCCACACCTGTAAAATGGGCTGAGCGTGGAGTTCAGCATCGCATAAACACTAGGTCCCTTCTGGTTACATTCAGTAACTCAGTGATAGTTCTGAATTATATTGAGTTTTTGCGGATTTAGTTAAGAACGTTCTGTTCTTCTCTTCCTTCTCTCTTATGAAGTGTTTTCACATCTTTGGCCAGAAGTGAAGAGTATAAACAAGCATGTGTGGGAGCGAGGGGGAGGGGCAAGGTGAGTCAGCAGATGAATCCCAGCGACCCTGTGAAACAGGCCTGGGGGTTCCCACTCTCCTGCCCTTCATTCTCCAGGTACTGCAGGATGGAGAACCCAACCAGCTCAGCGGGAGGACTGCGGGCTTTGGGGCTTGAGGGATGTTTCTGGTCTTCGGTTCCTCTTCCGCACTGGCCCAGCCTGGTGCCTCCGGGTCTGGGAAGCGGAAGAACACAGAGAGCAAAATGACAGGCTCTTCTTGAGGGTCGGCTGAGGAAACCCCAGCAGCGCCCCCGGTGAAGGAGAGAAGCGTCCACCCTTCACCTCTAAGTGCTGAGCCGGCCCGGAAGGATGCGCTTGTCTTTTCCCTACAAGGAAAAGCCTACACTTTGGGCAGAAGAACTGAAATAGGGAAATTGAGCTCGACCCGTTCGTGCAGCAGCGCAAGCCTTGCATGCCCTCTCGGGCAGCATGGAAACCCTTGGCCTGGGAAACTGACGGCTGCCACCAGGCCCGCGCCCCCAGGGGAAACCGCACGCCTGCGGGTGGGAGGGCTGCTCTGGGTGAGGCCTGGGGACGAAGGAGAGCCACGCCGATTCAAACAAAAGGGAAGCGGGGTCGGGGTCGGGGTTTAAGTGTTCAACTCATGGCAGTGATGAGAGTCTATTCAAATTATTTATCCCACCACGATGTTGGTGAGTCAAGAGGGAAGGGTTGCTGAACTCCGGTGAGGTGGAGAGGGCTATGAACCTTCCAGCATTATTCATCCCACTGTACCGAGGGCAAAGAAGGCGGGTGAAAGAAAACATGACTCAATAGCAGGAAGTTCTCACCCAAACACTGCGCTTCAGCGATGCCCGGGGCATGAGCCCTGGGACGCGGGGTCACCCCTGCACGGATAACAGCGCTTCCCTCATGAAGGCGGTCGCCCCGGGCACACCTCGGACAGGCACGGGCGTGTGTCCGCCCACACAGCCCTTGCAGGATGTCCATCCTACCGGCTCCTTTGTTGTGCACAGCGCTTCCTCTTCCGAGAAGCCGCCGGCCTCCTGCTTGTCCTGACCTGGAAGTGTAGGGATCTTTTCCCCGTCATGGTCGACCTCTGCACAAAGCAGCTGCTCATGGGCGTTAATATCCCCAAGGTGGTCTCCTCAACCAGTGAAGAATGCGGAGCTAGTGCTTCTCTTATAACATGGCCCTGCCCCCCCCCGACCCCCCAAACCTGTGCCTGCCGGCTACACCTGACGGGTTGTGTTTATCAGCAGCCGGGACTGCCTTTGGAGAGGAATGCAACTGTGAGCCACTTCTAAAAAGTCATGTTAAAATTGTAGTGACAGACAATATTATACTAGCTTCAGGTGTGCAGCTCGGTGATCAGACATCTGTGTGCCGTATGGAGCGATCCCCTCGATAAGCCTAGTGCCCACCTGGCGCGGCACAGTTACTGTGATGTTATGACGACATTCCCTGTGCTGTACCTTACCTCCTGTGACTAGTTTTGTAACTAATTTTATACCCCTCTCCCCACGCCGCCTTGGTTCTTATTTGTTTTATGGCGATGCTTCATTTTAGGGGGGAGGGGGCTGAATTTTTTAAATAGGAGCATACACATTTCACATCACCATGTTTCTGAATAAACCATGAGTTGTTTTGTTTTTTTTTTTTAAGTGAAAAAGGCACTTAAGAAATACATTACAAACTTTGTTCATCAAGTTCCTATGTTGGAGAGATGACTTAGCCCAGGAGGATTTCAGCCAAAAACAGTTCCTAACACTATCAGGGAAGCGTCCCAAGGAGATAGCCACTCCCTGAACAGAAGCAGCGACTGTCACCCTGAAACAGGACATTAAAGATGGAACTAATTTCTTGGTTGATGAGCCAGTCCTTCCTCTGTAGCTTGAGGGGAACAAGACGGCTTTTCCTGTGGTGGGGGATTGGCACTCAAGCCAGTCAGACGAAGGCAGAACACGTGAGAAATGGAGATGAAAGGCATGGCTGGCCTCCACCAGACTGAGACTCATCCTTGGTCCCCTGCCAGGGCCGGTCACCAGCCAGTGGTGCAGACTTGGTGGGCCCTTTGGCCCAAGCCTCACATTTGTGAAGGTTTCATAGCTGGTCTTTAAAAGTCAGCTAATGAAATTATATCGTTAGAAATTACATGCATTTACATAATTTGTTGTGTCGCATGTAGAATACGTCACAATGACCGTATCCTGCTTTGGCATTTCTTCGCTTTTCAGTAAGGAGGTAGTGGTCCTGCCTCTCTGGGCTGGAGAAGCCCTTCGCTCCTCAGCCCCTCCCCTGCTCCCCTGCGTGTTTTTCATGTCCACGGTGCTCCTGATGCTGAGGTGTCACAGGGTCTTGCTCATCATTGTCCTTCCTGTACACTGGGAGTATTCCTTTCATGTTGTTTAACTTGCTAGAGACAAACCAGGAGCGGTGGTAGAGGATAGGTGGGTGGATTTTATTGTGGTAAAAACATTGGCTTACATCTGGGATCCTCTAGTGCTTAAATCCTTACCACTGCGCAGTCATGCCTCCCTCTCCTTCTCACATCTGTTTTCTGCCTAAGCCCTCTGGTTCTCCATAGCTACCTCTATGCATCTGCTGGTAGTAAAAGCAGCCCTCCCACCGCCCCACCCAGGAGTCTAATACTGTGAGCAGCTGAACCTGAGGCCTTTGCCTGTGTGCTACTACTCATCCACTCATCTGTTCGATAAATACTTCCTGCGTGTCCACGCTCAGGCATGGTGCTGCGTACAATAGGGAGAGAGACACAGTCTCCAGGTGCTGAATGCTTTCCCCATCCTCCGTGGCTGCTACAAGCTGACCTACCTCAGCCCCCATCTGGCTGTATCCCCACCTGTCTAGGTTCCCAAGGTACCTTGCTACGCTAAGAGAATCCAAGGGTAACTTCTGTTCATACTGATGGAGAAATTATGCACCAAAACATCTTCGTGGAGAGAATCTCAGAGGCCCAGAAGCCGTGGTGAGGCTGGGTGTTCTCTAGGTCATTCGTGTGCCACAAGGGCTTGGCAAATAGCCAAGAGGGAAAGGGGCTCTTCTTTTCAGGCTCAATAACAGCCTCCTTGTTTGGGAAGGCAATAATCAATCCCAGCTGGAGAAAAGAGACCACGTTCCCTTTGCATTTCCATTCAAATCTAATCTCATGACATGAGTTTCTGACATGAGTAGCATTCCTGCCCAGACTTGTGGCCCCAGGGAGAGGATGGTTATTTAAGACAGCTGGCTCCCCAAGCAAGACATATAACTTGATGATAAATGCTTACAGACAACTTCCCTTACTCACTGGTCCCAGTCCCAGTTTAATTGACACCCCTGGAGATTTGCAAAAAAAAATAAATAAATATATAAGTGGATGTTTCTTTGAAAGAATATCATGTCTCTGGATAGAAGAAAAAGATAAGAAATTCTGCATGTGTACAGTTCATCAGTATTTCCCAGCTTATGGAAGTCTTTGGGGAGGGATTTCTTTTATGCATTCCCTGTGAAACAGAAGCTTCCTGCGCCTTTAAAACCTGTCTTGTGTTATAGTATAGAATAAATCCGGTATACAGTTTTGTTTTATCTTCCTTTGCCTTGTCTGTAGAAAAGGACTATTTCTATGAATTAGTTATTTTAAGTCATCTAGCAGAGTGTTTTTTTTCTGAAAGCTTAGATATAACTCTAAAATTAGTAATTTTAAGTTTTGGTAATTTAAAATTTCTTTCTTCTAGAGTTTATACATTTTTAGGTCAAGAAGCCGTGTTCTTTGGAATAATAGTTATGCCTTTATCTCTAGACCTAAATGTCAAGCATTTGCTGCACATTCCTTTCTCATATCAGGAGATGAAGTCTGTGAGCAAAGAATGAATTGCCTCACACATTTTTCTTCCATCTGAGAACTTAGTCACTATAATTGTTATAATGTAGAAACTAAAATGAATATCCTGAGGAAATCTCATGTATTTGAAAGAATCAGGAAGTATTTACCTTTGCAATTTATCAAAAGTAATCATGTTGAATGCTAAAATGATCTTTTAAAAACAAAAGCTTTAGGAATGGATCAATGAACTAAAAAAGGGGTGGTTAGTAAGAAAAACTAAGATATGGTTAGGTTTCAATCAATACTGAGTGAAAAAGCAAATTTCAGGATGATATAGTTAGTATGATATGACTTATGTAAAATTTTTACAACATACTAAACAACATTCCTGGTTGTCTGTATGTTCATCAGTTACACAAGGTCTAAAAACATGGTTTGGAAGGACCCAAGGAGACACTTGGTAGTATTTTCCTAGATTGGTAGAGAAGGAAGGCAGGGAGGCAGGGAGGTGGGAGGGAGGATGTGGCTGGGGACCACAGACCAAAGAAATTCTAATTTATTATGTTTTGTTTCCATATGTTAAAGAGATCTGAGGCAAACATGACAAAATAATATTTGTTGATTCTGGGGGCTGAGCATTGTACTGTTTAGTTCTAAATTACTTAAATATGCAAATTATCTTAAAATGAAACCAAAGAAAGATTTTTCTACCTTCATTCTGAAGTTCCACATAAATGTAAGTAGGCACACCGTCAATAGAAATGGCCCTTCTATGGGTATTTGCATTTTCTAGCGTGGTATGCTATCTTGCTCTGAATTAACGAAGGACTTATTCTAACAACTTGCAAATCAGTTATGCATATATTTAGGGCAACACGTTTTGGTTCAGTTTCAGGAACAGGTGCTTTTTCACCAAAAAAATCTAATTGCCTTTGCCTCAGCCAATATCAATTTCATTTTTTAAATGCTGCTGTGAATAATTCGGATGGGTAGCATGCTTTCCGTTCCTCACTAGGCACAGGCACGCAGCTTATTCAGAGGATTTCTTTGACGGTGCAGGTGAGCCCTTCATCTGCAAAGAACACTGGCTTGGGAAGAATTTCTATCATTGCTTTGCATGTGTGATTTAAGTTGGTTTGAAAATGAAAATTTTGATTTACGTGAAAATTTTGATTTCTTGTCATGTGAAAATAGATGTAGCTAGAGAAATCAAAATCTTACATTTTCTGCAGCACAGAACTACCCTCATTTATTTTGGACTTAAATCTAGCTTACTTGACTTAAAACTAGAAAATATTCACAGAGGACCTGTCAGTGAAATCTGGGCACTAAAGTTTATTTTATTTCCTTCCCTCATCCAGTTTGCTCTTGTTTTACACTTAATTTTCTAGGTTAGAAATATCTCTCCTTGAGCCCACCAAATGTTAAGTGCAGAAAATTAGAAGTGGGCAGAGAGGCTGCTTAAGGGGTAGTTGGGGTGATGTTTTTGATATAAGAGGTGAAAGTTCAGAGCATGATGGCAAAGGAGGAGGGAAAAAATTTTTATTAAGATGAAAGAAACATAGAAAGGACATGTTTGTTTGTTTTTTTTAAACAAAGGGATGACTTTCCTATAACCTAAGTAGCCCTACTACTACATTAGATAGGCCATAGTAACGTGTTTGTGCTGATAGTGCTGAGTGGTTGGTGTTTTCCAGAACAAGTGTAGAATTAACTGATGGAGTTTTTTATGCCACCTTAACTAATGGCTCTTAGTCTCTCTTCCAAGGAAGGGTCCTAGCTGCCTGGATGCGCTCACCCTGTGCTAAACTGATGCCTAAAGGGTACACTAATCTGATGGGTTTGTGGATGCAGAGAATGTATTTCTGGAATATGTTGGAGGTTTGCCTCTGTGTTAAAAATGTTAAAGGTTATAATATTAATACATATTTATACTCTTAAAATTTCTAGTTTGGCAGCAAATGGAGTTCTAGTCTAAAACCATATGATTCTAACTTGTGCTTTTAATTTGTTTTTAGAAGAGTTAGCCAATTTGTTTGAAGATATCAATTTCAGAACATATTCAGTATTCCCTAAAGTATAGGAAGTTCGTCCAAACTTGTACTGACCTTAGGACATTACTTAGAAGTTGATCCTTAAAAAAGAAAAAAAAAAAAAAAGAATTAGCTATAAGCTTACATACTTGTCATTCATTTACTTCATAAAAGTAAGATAGACATGGAAAAATGGTCTGGTTATTTGGGTTTTAGACGAGTATAAAAACTTCTCTGAGTTATCTCAATAAGCTGTCTTATATTATTTTTCATAGATTGTAAATCACACTGTTTTCTTCTTTAGGCAGACAGTGTGTGGTCAAGTACAAAGACTGTGTTCCAAGTCAGACAGGCAGAGTTCACATCTCAGCTCCTCCCTCACTGGCCAGGTCCTTAGCCTCTTTGAGCCTTGGTTTCTTTTTGTGTAAAATGGGAACCGTGATGCCAACTGCACGAGGTTGTTTGGAGGGTCAAGAGAGAATTGTGTGAATGAGATTCATCATGTACAATGTATAGGTAGGTATTCCATGCTGGGTCCCTTTCCCTTCCTGTTGGAAACAGAAAATTGTGGGTTAGAAAATGGTCGCCTTTTACTTTGGTTGTCAGTTGCCTCTCCTGTAACCCTTAGGGTTTCCTCTTTGTTTATTACTGGGAGATGACTGAGGTCCAGAGAGCATTGACTCGGGTTCTACTCTCATCTGTTTGCAGGCGTTAGCTCTGGACTGGAGAAGTAGAGGAACTCTCGCGGTGATTGGCTTAATAGGTGTCCTCCGATAGCCTCCCCTGAATTCCTCTAAAATTTTGCTCCAGCCTCCCTCCCTTGATGGAAAGCCCTAGAGTAAATTTGGAACATTTTTCTACCGGAATTAAGGCCGGGGCCCTCAGTAGCGGCAGTCAGAGGGTCAGCTTAGAAATCACTTCCTTTGTAGGAAGAATGATCATTCTGTCTGCTCCCAGAACATATCTGGTAGCTGAGTATCTATGACTTTTTCAAGATCTTTCCATTCTGTTGATAGAGGTATTTCCTGAAACCAAATCTTTGCTCTCATGATTGTGATCAGTCATGATTACTGAACAGTCATTATGAGGAGGCGAAGGAAGGTTAGAGTCAGTATTTTTTGATGGAAGCAAACCAAGTGTAGGGAGTTGTCTGTAGATGCAATTAAGAAGCCTTTTTACTGTAAGTACTGTCATCTTTTAGCTTCAGTTCTGTTTCCATGGCAACCACATGGTTGGTGAATGCCTGGATGAATGGTTTTACAGGAAGCTGAAAAACATTGCTATTCTAAGCAGCTTGCTTTTTGCTGCAGAAAGGGATCCTTCTCTTACTGTAGGCCAGCCAACATTTACTGGGAACAAAGAAGGGTATTTATGCTAATTATATTCTGGGGAGAGGGTAAAGAAATGGGGAGAGAATCTCAGCCCCTGCTTACTGATCTGTGAATTTGTTTTTCAGGTTGTTGTTTCTAGCAGTTTGGAGAAACCAAATGACTTAACCTTTTCTTTATTTCAGATATGGTTTCCCTGTTTAAGCAGATCTTATGTTCTAGAGATGGAACTGGTTTTTTAAAAAAGGTGGTGGTGGTGATGGGTGTCTGGGATAGTATTAGTTATGGTGAAGTCAATCTGCTGAGTTTGTAGCTTTCAAGTATCTGTAAGGGCAGTCTACTTTTTTAAACGTGTCCCCTGCAAGCCTTAGATAGATAATGACTCAGCAGCTGTTAGGCTTATCTTTTCTTGTATGTTTAAAAAGTTGTCCTTTGGATTTTCTTTACATCGTTTACATCTTAAAATGCTGTACTTACATTTTTTTTACATGGTAGAAAAATTACATATGATAGAAAAGTCTTTGGGCAGAGTTCAAAATCAAGAACAATTCCTTTTTGACAGCTTTTGACTTATAATGTGACCATTTCTTAGGACGAAACCATAAGGATATCAATGCAGTTCCATTAAAAGCCTGTATAATAATTTTAGTTTCAAATATAAGCCATTTACCCAACTTCCTTTCTGAGCCCATTCAAATCCTCTTTAGAAATGAACTAGAAAATAGGAAAAACAATTTTTTTGTTTGTTTGTTTAACTGCTCTTCAGTAGAGACAACCCTTTAAACCTGAGTAATGAAAGCATTTAATTTCAGCAGGATGTGTGGACTTTTGTTCTCAATCTCAGTCTCTCTCTTTCTCATGTGCACGCACACACACAGACACGGTTAAAATGAAAGAAAATCCACAAAAATTCCAAGGTATACTTTATATTCTTGATATCTATAACACTTTTTTTTTCTACAAAATGTGGTTTTTGTTCTGCAAGATAGACATTTCAAGGATGCTAAGATTTTGACCCTGACTATATTTAGATAAGTTGATGCCAGTTTAAACTAGTCTCTCACTGAGATCCAATGATGTTTCTTTTGCATTTTTATCAGCTCTTAGAAGTTTTTAACAAAATACAGTCAGAAAGTATCTCAGGAGCCTGTTATTTAATGCAACCTCAAGTCTCTGACTAGCACCAAATGGAAGATTGAATAGCAAATCGCTTTGCTTTCAGTCCCCTCTATTTTACTAGATTTCACAAGTAATTTTTCTCAAATCACCCTGAAATGATGATGAAAGAAGTTTAATTCCCCAAGGAGCTCATATGATCTAAGATGAGTTTTTAGAAAGTATTTTAAGGTGTCTAGAGCCAGAATTTGATCAAGTATTTGCTGAATAACTTCTAAAGGAGCTATAGGATTTGACTGGTGTGTTCAAGGAGTTTATAAATTATTTTGTATGCCAGGAAAACCAACATCATAAATCCTAGAACAAGGACTGCCTTGCATGATAATGGGTTCATAGGAATTCATAGAAAGAGTGTAGATGTAGACTCTAGAGAGGGCTACCTAGAGGAAGTGGGACTCAGTGTATTTTTTTAATTCAACAGAAATTAATTGAACAAGCCCTGTATGCTAGGTGCCAGGTACTCTGCTAGAATTATGGTGGTGAGCTCGCCAGTGATCATCTATGTATGAAGCTCAGGGTCTGGTGAGACATCTGGACACAAAATGAGGCAGTTACCTCAATGACAGTTCTATGTTGGACAAATTTCAGAGTTTTGAGGGAACTCCTGGATTTTGGAGGGCATGGAGATTTTGTTGAAGATTTCTTTGAGGACATATGAAGCTGCACTTGAGCAGAAATAAATCCCAAATAGACATTGCTATTTACCCACTTGAAATAGTGTTTCTTTTTTTCCCTCCCAGGAGAATGCACGCTACTTTTCCAAAAGGAGTCTCCTAAAATATAAATATGTAAGCTTTTCTTAGAAACTGAAATAGACTTCAGAATTGTGTAGTAAGAAGAGCTTGTAGAGAAATCCAATCTGCTTTACTATCAACTGCTTTATAACTCTGGAAAGGGAAATAAATACAAGATTTCTGAAGTGCCAGTGGGTCAGGAAGGGGAGACTTCCCCTGTTTCAGTATGTAGTGTCCAGGGAAGAGAACACTTCTGTGTCCTCTGCCTTTTTTTTTTTTTTTTCTTTAGGAAAGGGTTTATCATGCTCCTAGTATATGCATAGTGCCTTTATCAGACCTCAAACCTTTGTATCTGTTTCTCTATCCTTTAAAAGAGACCAAATAGGGAAAGAAAAAGAAAAGTGACTGAGGCAATCTATTAAGAATGAGCACTGAAATGATGGCTGCCACCTTTTCCCCCTGACCTAATTAATCTGTCTACTGAAGGACAGAAAAATTACTGTTTTTATGTGGTCTACATTCATTTGGAAAGCTTAGATGTGCTCCCATAGAGACATTGTTTCTCCGTTGAGTGTTGCCCCATTAGGTTCTGATGATTGCTTTAATTTTATACCTTAGCAGAAATATTACTTGCCCCTTATTTGTGTAGCTTTCTTTTATAAGTCGCACGACACCCATTATCCCTGAAGAGCTTCTTGCATTGAAGAAGGAATTAGAAGCAAACAGTAGGTCTTCTAAACTGATGCCCTTTTCCTTACCCTTGCTAAGAAAGACTTTGAGACATTACTCATGGTATTGATTTATTCTTTCCTGAGTCAGATTTAGTGACATAACTCAAGGTTAAATCTCAGTTTTAAAATTTTATGATAAAAGGAACAAACAGACCACTAGAGTTAAAGAATAAGAAATATGTTTTTTAAAAGAGAGAAGTCGAGAGCACTATTTAAGTGTCCAAACATGTGAAATATTCTATAGGTATTGAGTGTATCTTCTTTTATGGGATGTTCTTTTCATTAAGTTATTCTTTGTACTTCCTTATTTCCATAACAGGTGTACGGCATTCTCCTAGTGTAACATTTTGAACTATAATTTTTAATTTTCTTGTCCGTCTCCACTACTAGTCTGTGTGCTTCTTGTCTTATGTTCATGACTAGCATGTAGTTGGTACTTGATTAAATCTAGAATGTATGTACAGTAGTAAGTTAACATGGCTCCCATTGGTGAGAAAGAGTTAGCTTACATTAGACCTTGGGCATTTTATTATTAGATGTTTCACTTTTTAAAGTATCAACTGTTAGAAGCCACTGCTAGGAACAATGAAATAAGTATGTAGTCCCAAATGTTCATAAACTGAGGACTGGATAAACAAAATATGTGTGCCTTTAACTGAATATTTCTTTATTCAGCCATAGAAAGGAAGGAAGTACTGATTTCTGCTCCGTGCTAAGTGAAAGAAGCCAGCTGCAAAATGCCATGTATTATATAATTTGATTAACATGAAACATGCAGAATAGGGAGATCCATAGGCAGATAGTATTTTGTGGGCCTCCACGGGTGAAGAGAGGGAGGCATGGGGAGTGACTGCTAATGGACATGGGATTGCTTTTTAGGTGATAAAAATGCTCTAAAATAGGTTGTGGTGATGGCTGCAAAACTCTGAATAAACTAAAAACCACCAAATTGTAACCTTTAAATGAGCACATTGTATGGTACATGTATGATATCAATAAAGCTGTTTAACAAAAAAGAACCCCCAGCACTGTCCAGGTAGGGAACCCAAAGTAATCTTGATGTGGCTGAGGTGGAGGTCTGCAGAAGA
Source organism: Furipterus horrens (assembly GCF_987537825.1). NCBI lineage: Eukaryota > Metazoa > Chordata > Mammalia > Chiroptera > Furipteridae > Furipterus > Furipterus horrens. The sequence goes on from NW_028327180.1 coordinate 17,213,024, forward strand.
AACAGCCAGGCCAGGAGTGAGGGGTCAGGCAGGTCCGTGCTGGGTGCCCTGTGAAGGAGCATCTTCTTGTCAGTGAAGGAAGCCCCTCAGTGGCGTGGGGCCACGCCGGTGCCTTTGAGAGACGGAGTGGAACAATGTGGCCTGCGCTTACTTTCACACCTGTGAGAACAGAGATGAGCGAGCCGAGGGGAGCACTGACGCCCGGAGGTTGCGAAGCCCTTTGCTCTCCAGGTGTCGTGGTGCTGTGTTTGGGTCGCCCTCTTTTACTTAATAACAACCCCAAGGCACAAAAGTAGTGATGCTGGCAATTCGGCCATGCCAGAGAGAAGTTGTGACTGCTTCCTTTGAGTGAAAGGGTAGGTATTTATAGGAAAAAAATACAATAACTAAAGAGTTTGGTACTAAACTGAGAGTAAAGACCACCATCAGTCCCAGCTTTGCAGCCCATTAACCAGCAGCCTGGGAAATATCGCTTCATCTTGTGTGTTCGTCCTTGACTTCACCAGTAAAACAGGAATATTGATGCCGGGGATGAACACCGCGCTCTGTTGTTCTGAGGTCAGGACCCACTCTGGGAAGGTGCGTTGTGAAGAGTGAAATGATCGGAAATGTGCTATTAAACAACTTTTCATTCCAACTTGCTAGTATAGGTGAGGCTTGAAAATGTATTTCACTTTGCTTTATATTTCACTCCTAATGTTTCTAATTTATTTCTTGGATGTGACTTTTTTTTTTAGGTTACTTGCCTGCAAGACTTTTTTGGTGATGATGATGTTTTTATTGCATGTGGACCTGAAAAATTCCGTTACGCCCAGGATGACTTTGTCCTGGATCACAGCGGTAAGGCAATTCATTGACCGGCTCTGTATCCCTGAAATGGAGGCTTGGGATTTAGTCATTCGGTGCATGTTAAGTGGTCTTCATGTCATCTTTGAAAAAAAAGACGGTGTTGATGATACTCTTTTTGAATTAATAGAAGTAGAGAATAAAATGAAAGTATTTACCTAGTTGTAAAAAAAAAAAAAAACTGAATCAGTAGTTAGGTAGTTTTCACTTTTTGAATCAATTTTGTTCTGTCTCTTTTTATTGCATTGTTTTGCTTCAGAAATGAATTTCCTGCCCTCTTTCAGAAGGCAGGCTAGCTGTGCCACCTAATTGTGTGGACAGTGTTGGACCTGAAACAGTTAGTTGTACATTTTCTATAAAGGGATACATAAAAGGATAACAACAAATTGTTAATAGTGACTATCTCAGGTCTCTTTTTATCTTATTGTTTTGTTTATGACTTTAAAAAAGCATTAACATGCATTGTTTACATATGCAGAAAAAATAAGGCAATTTTCGTTGATGGGTAGAATAACTTTTTTCTCTCTTCATTTTAGCCAATGTATGGAGTTTTCAACTATTTAACAATAACCTTAGTAATTTCAAATGTTATTGTTTCTGGGAACATTGCTTTACTCTGTTGTCTTGAATGAATTTAAACCTATTACAGTAATAGTGATTGTTTTCACCAATAAAGTCAATTTCATCTTTAAAAAGGTAAAATCATACAGTCGTAACATTTCACAGAGAAGAGCGATGTTAGAAAGACAATCTCACTCTAGTTTCATGAATGAGGAAAGTTCGTTTTTCAAATATTAGACTGAGGGTAGACATCTTCCAGTTGTAGTGATTCTGACAGTACAGAATTTTTAAAAAATGTATTAGTAAATACTCGTAAATACCGTGGTCCATTGACTTTTAAAAATTCAAGGAGGTCCATTCTGTGGTACCAAACTTTCCTGTGTAATTTTTTCCCATCACACTAAGTCAGTTGCCTTGGGGCAATTTATCCGGGTTGTGCTTGGGATTCACTGATCTACTCTTTTTGTTCTCCTGTTTTGTTTTTCACTGCTGCCAGATTTCTTTGCATGTTTCTGTACTGTCTTACAGTCCGTTGGACTGGTCCTGCTTTAAACTGGTAATGTCACTGGGAAGTCCTTAAAGAATTGCAGGTGATGTCTTTTATATTTTCTGTGTGATGTTATTCCGGATTCTCACAAATGGTTAAGGTTGACTGAAACATGCGTTTACATATCATCTTATTTTACATATTTCTCGATTTCACTGTAATTTCACTTCATAGTATTTCTTTGATGTCAGTCTTGGTCATTTTGAAAGTTGGGACACTGAAACTCAATGATATGATCTACGTTATAGAGTTTACTTGGATTACAAAAGTAATGAAACATTTATTGAGCACTTCCTGGGCACTCAGTTGACATGTGTTGTAAACTTACCTAAGCTAGTTGGATCGTTGGCAGATTTTTTGTTGTTGTTGACTACAGATGGACTCCTAGAGACAGGTGAAAGACACTGATTGCTTCCCTCTCAATCGCTAATTCCATACCATCTGCAAACTGGGGATCATAATAGTGGCCTTTTCTTAAGATTCTGTGAAGATGAAATGAGTTAACATATATAAAAGTTAGAAGTGTACCTGGTTACAATTAGTGCTATGTCTGTTTGCTGTTAATGTCTTATTATTCATAAAATCTTACAATGAAAGCAGGTCTCACACCTAATTCTGCCACAGGCACACTAATTAGGAGGCAACATTATTTTTAAATTAGTCATTTAAACAGGATGGGGATTGACTATGGGAGAGGAGGGAGGTGGGCGGGGCAGGAGAGAGCAGTGGGGAAAATTGGGACAACTGTAGAATAGAACAACAATTTAAAAAATGGGAAAAATTAGTCATTTAACTTGTAATCTTGATGGAGTTCCAACTCTCGGTCCTTTTAGGTTTCTGACGACGTCTTGCATTCAAGAGCCATTAAAATCAGTTCACCTGGTGGTAGTCACGTAACAAAATCCTAAGAGCTGGAAGCAGGACTGAGTCAGATGCCTACACCTGGGGCTGTGGCTCTGAAGTTCTAGTGTTGGCTTCATGCATTTAGCTCTCCTGCTTACAAAAGAGTGACAGTGCCTTTAAGATGTTTCTCACTAATCCACACACCACTCCTTTCAACATTGGAATACTCAGTAACACCCATACTGCTAATTAACTAAGTTTAAGTTGCTACAGCCCCCTCTGTGTAAGGTTGTGATTAGTCTTTCAAATGCTAACTATCCTCCCCTGGTGTGTATTTTCCTGATTAGTGTACTTCACATGTTAATTTATTGTCCCTGGGGTGTACATTAAAACCAATCCACATTTTAATCTTCCTACATAAATTGAAGTATTTTAATGCATATGAATCCTTAGAATAAGCCTGTGAAACATACTTTATTCTTGATTCCATTTTCATAGAGGAAACACTGAGGTTTAGAGCCTAAGGTTCCGCAGTTGACAAAGTCAAATCCACAATTCATCCAAAATCTGTGATGACTTTAAAAAGCCATGTTCTTAGTTTTTCAAGTTAGAATTGCTTATTTTAGGTGTAATTAGTTACAATACTCTAAACACTGTTTGGCTATTTATGGGAAGACCAAAGATACCGTTCAAAGGTAGTCTTCTCGTTTTTTGTGCTCCACAATTTGGAAATCTGGAAAATAAGATAGTAAGGGGTTCATAAATTAGAGCTCTACATACCCTTTCAACATGTGATCAAGATTTGGAAAGAACAATAAAAGTGTAGCCTTTACCTATCAATGCTACTGTCTTTAAAAAGTTGCTCAAGTTTAGATTAGGATATGTGTGTAAATCAAGTTAGGGCACTGGGATTTCTGTACCCATCTGACATGGCAAGGTGAGGGCGCAGCGTGTAGTCTCAGGTGTACTTTCGGGACGGTAATAAAAAAAACGATCAGGTAATGGTCCTAGGCCAGTGGTTCTCAACCTTCCTAATGCCGTGACCCTTTAATACAGTTCCTCATGTTGTGGTGACCCCCAACCATAACTAAAGCATAGTGATTAATCACAAAAACAATATGTAATTATATATGTGTTTTCCGATGGTCTTAGGTGACCCCTGTGAAAGGGTTGTTCGACCCCCAAAGGGGTCGTGACCCATAGGTTGAGAACCGCTGTCTTAGGCAGTCAACTCCTTTCCCACGTGCTCTTCCTTTGGCTGGTATGAAAACCAGATCTATTTAATGCACTTTCCTTCCTTTCTAGAATGTCGCGTCTTGAAGTCATCCTATTCTCGCTCCTCAGCCAAGTATTCTGGATCCAAAAGCCCTGGGCTCTCACGACGCAGCAAATCACCAGCCTCAGGTAGTAAATGGAAAAGGAATGATGGTCACAGGAGGAACATACCGTTCTTCTTTTGCTCCCTTTAATTATTATGAATTCGTAGTCTTTCCATTGCCTGTATGCATCCAGGTTGCACAGCAGCATGTAGATGTCATGATTTTTAAAACCAAAGATTGAAGTCTGTTTCTCAACATTATGATAAGTCGTCTAAGACACTAGCTTGTTTTGTTCTGATGCACTTTTTTGAGAACAGTCTTATTATCTCCATTCTTCTCCTGATATTTACATAGAAGTGTTTCACATTTTGACCACTGCGTGCTGCATTTTAACTTTTGTGCTACATGGTTTTGGATATTCTCTTATTTGTTTAAAATTTCATACACACACCTAACATAATGTGTTTACTCAATAGGTTTCCACAGGCTTTTCCTTCATCAAGCAATTTAATAGTAGCAACAATTGTTCTTGGAAAGAAGTACTTATTTAAGAGTCAGACTTGACTATAATTCAGTTTCTCTCAGGTCCTAAGGATTTCTCATCCTTTGGACCATTTTGGCATTTAAAAATATAAAAACACCCATAAACATCTTGATATATCGATTCTATAAGCTTTGTTTCTAGTTTAATTATAAATAACTTTAGATGTTATTTCCTATTAAGGAAAGGATTGTGAAAAATCATGGTTTTACATGTGGGAAATCTAGAACACGTGAAAGCAGAATCAATAAAAACTGTCTCAAGCATTAGACTTTTTATAAAATACTGAGTTTGGGGGCCCTTTTCCTTCTCGCTGCTGCCCGACAGCACCCACCCCCTTTCTTCAGGCCGGGTTGTTTCACCCTGTTTGTGTGCACGTTTAGACCTGCCGAATAACTGCTCTCCTTCCTGTCTCCTCCTCCTCCTCTGTGCATACTGATGTGCACAGTAAAGAGGGGTGGCCACTACCCCAGTGCCTACTCTACAGCCAGATCCCCAGGTGAGCCATGGTTCTTATGGCTTTGTCACTCCGCTGGGTTTCTGTTGTCGTCTTTGCCACATTTGTTTCCTTTGCTCCATTCCCATGACTGTATCTGGCTTGTACCTGTGCGCATCTCTGCAGACTGAAATGTTTCACAGTTCACAGGGTGCTTCGGCCTCCCTCGCTTACTGGAGAACCAGTCATTGTCAGAAGATCACCGAGTGCCTGCGTGCATGCAGGAGCACTACTAAGTGATCGAGGAGGCATATCGCGTCTGGGCGTTTATTTTCTAGTTAGATTTGGAAAGTATTCTATTATTGAGAAATGCTAAAGTTTGCTGGCAATATGACAATGCCCACAGACCCGGTTGTCCTCTTCTATCCCCACCTTCCTCCCCACCGCAGGCCTCATAGGCCCAATCCTTTCTCTTTCTAAAAGTGTGACAATGAGTATTTTAAACTAAAAACATCTTTCTGCTGTTAAGCTTATACTGCGCTTTCTGTAAAGTATCTTACACACTGGGAAAGCTAACATAATATGATATTTGCATAAATACATTGAACTAAGCTTGCTATATGGAAGACGTAAATTTCTGTCAGGTTCTTAGCTTTTGTGTTAGTGATAGGTTTACAGATGATTACCAAATAGTAAAATAACAAAATAGAAGCGGGAGAGCAGTTCAAGAATCAGGTGTTATGATGATTCCAATGTTGTCTCCCTGAGATCGCAAGAGGGAAATTAACATACTGAACTCCAAACGTGTTTCATAGCCACATTTGTCTCGCAGACCAACTGCTTCGTAACATACCCTAATAAATGCATACATCTTTTAAACTTGAATTTGGAATGCTCAGTAATTGATTCAAGGACATCTTTGCATTCCAGTACCCCCAATTTTTAACTGAGTCCATATTTGGATTTGGGTCAGTAGAGTAGATCTTACATAAATAAAAGTTGTGGGAGGTTTAAATCATCTTTCAGAGGGCAGATGGCTGCTTAACTCGAAAGTGTGTTCACCACATACTGCAGTTATGGAAAACCGAGAGCCAAATCAATTACCGGGCCTTCAGTGAGATTCTGAAGAAAGTTACTATACAGTGGTGGGCAAAAGTAGTTTAAAATTGGTCATATGGAAAAAAGACATGTAGGTTATGATTCTTACAATAGCTTTATTAACTCTGTGTTGTGTATAATCACAACTGTAAGCCTACTTTTGCTCACCTCTGTATTATTCATATGGTCTTCTCTCTCCGCTTCTGGCAAGGAAAGTTTTATATTATTAAAAACCACAGATCCCATAAGTATAGCTTGTTTTTATAGACTGTTTTAGCTGCGGTCTACCTTTTACCATTAAAAAAATTCCAGGGGACTAAGTGGAATTTCAAGCAGAGCTCGTAACTTTGTAAACATAATATAGTGTTTTTAAATCTTGGGACAGAAATACTCCCATAAGTGAAGTTTTTTAGTTGACTAAATTCCTCATCAAAACTCTAATTGATTGTAATAGCTACATAGTGTGTCATAAGCACACAGGAGTTAATCTGGAAGACATAAGTGGGTGAATTGTTGCCATGATTGGAGTCTTAAAAGTTCTCACTTTAGGTTTCTAGCTTATGATTCTTTTTCATAAGCAACCAATACTTTAAAAAAGGGAAAACAAACAAGCAAACAATCAAGTTCCCAAGTATATTTCTTACCTTACAGTCAAGGGGAGGGTAGAGAGAAGCCTTCCTTTGGGAGAGAAAATCAGGGGTGTAGTGAATGTATGGGAGTGTCACAGTGCAGCTTGGTCATAGTGCACCTTCCAGCTGGTGGCCATAGTTTCAGGGGCTAAGGCACCTGGGACGGTACGTATGGCCCTGTCCCAAGCCCACATACCCTCCCAAAGACTCTGGACAAATGTGTAAAGAAATGATATTAAGGACTTACTCATTACACAACATCTTCTTAGAATTTCCAAATACTGTCAGGAATTGAGAGGGCTACCTGTGACTTAATCTCTCTTTAGGATGAGTTATTTGGGGGGAATGTGGACACGTAGTTACTGACACCAGTTAAATCCCCGGCAGTGCATTTTGTTAAGAAACTACAGGGAGATTGGTCTACCTCAGAGATCACTGTTTGCAGGACTTTATTTTTCTCCTTTAGCCCCTTTTCTATCACCATTCCAAGGCAGCCTTTGATATCAGTGTGGTGTCTGAGTATTACTGAAAGCTAACAGCACTCACTGAGTAGAACCAGTGACTGATACAGATCGCTATATGGGATGAAGAAAAAAAGGTTTCAGCTCACAGCAAGTTTAATAGTTCATCTTTTATAATAATCTCTATTTTATGTGAATTCTTACCACCAGTTTCCCTTTAAAGAAAAGTTTTAAATGATATAACATTAATTGAAATTGAACTTAATTGATTTAGGAAATCAGAGCTGTTGAATACTCTTGTTTTTTTAATCCTCACCCAAGGACATGTCAATTAATTTTAGAGAGAGTGGAAGGGAGGGAGAGAGAGAGAAGGAGAGAAACATCCACTGGTTGCCTCTTGTGCATGCCCTGCGGGGATTGAGCCCGCAACCTAAGTGTGTGCCCTGATCAGGAGTCAAACCTGCAACCTTTAGGGTTATGAGACGACACTTAACCGACCAAGCCATGCCGGCCAGTGCTATTGAATACTCTTAAAAGTTTTCAGTTAATTGGGATGTTACTTGTGTTGTACTTACACTCTAAATACCCACATACACTTGTTAAGAAAATGTAAATAACATCATTGTTTTGAGTGCTTTTAAATTAGAAAGATGTTTGCTAATTCAGAAATAGAAAAGAAATGTCATCTTCACTGAATTTTTAAAATGAGCGATACAATAACCAAACATGACTTCATAGACCCGTATCAACCCCTGTGCACATATGATTCACCTAATCACAATTACCAGATCAAGGACTTCTACTTCACTCAAGGTCTGGTGCTCACCTTCTAGAATCGCCTAGTAAGGACCTTTGTGTCTGCATTTTGCTTTTTATATTTATTGGCATCATTTAAAATAACCGTTGTCTGCTCCATTGTATGAAAAGGAAAGGAGATGGACTTGGCTTTTCTTCCCATAGAGATGAATGGCAGTTTTCATTTACTTTGGGCAAAAGCATTGAAGATTCCTGATAAAAGTGTTATAAATACTCCCTCAAAGAGGAAAAAATAGACCAATACTAGATGTTAAGTGCCAGCTTTGTGACATTACCGAAGAAACTGGTCCAAGGGATACAGTTAGGGGTTTGCACGAGTCACACTGAACTGTTCGACCAGCATTCTGTAGTTAGAACCAGCAGCTGACTTTCCCCTGCACACAGCAGTGGCTGGACTCTTCCTAACAGAGGCTCTAAATGGAACTTTCAACCTATGAAGTATGTGGAATTCAGAGGAAGGTGTGTAAAAAACCGCCAAGATTTGCTAAAGAGTGGGGAAATTAATCTGTGAAGAAAAGAAAATAGGACTTAGAAATAACTAGTCTAGGTTTTTAAAAAAGTTGAAGAGTGTCTTTTATGGCCTTCAAACAAGTAGATATTACAAGGAAAATGAGCATTAATTTTCCCTCTCTAGTGAGAATGTACTTAGAAAATGTGTTTGCATTATGGTGCGACTGATTTGAGAGAGCCAAAGAATGTCTTGGTTATTCAGTTGGGTACATACTAGGGTGGTGGGCATTGGAGGTTATTAGACAATCTTCATAGGAAACCATTACAAAGATAACAGCCATTCATTCCCCTACCCTTGCTGGCAGCAGGATGGATGGACAAGTTCTTGTTCACATCTCTAGTTCCACAATGTTCTGTACCTTTGTTTATGTCACTGTTGGAAAGCTCTTATTGAAAATAATCTTAATTTCACTCCTTATTTGTCCAATGCTTTGTCTGTAATACAATAAGCTACATTATTTTTGCTTTTTGCTGATTTGCCATCTGCTTTGAGCTTTAAATGAATTGAAGCTTCATGCATGTGCCCAGTGTTTTGACACCGTCTGGTTGTCTTGAGTTTTAATGACCTCTGTCTCTTTTGCTGTCTCTGGTCAGTTAATGGAACTCCGAGCAGCCAGCTCTCCACTCCTAAATCTACGAAATCCTCCAGTTCCTCTCCGACTAGCCCAGGAAGTTTCAGAGGACCGAAGGTATGAAATAGGCTGTGTGGCATGTTTGTGTCATTTTCTTATTTTGAGTTTCACAGTTTAGTAGTTTAATTTGTTCAGGGGCTTGGATGCAGTAACAGGTCAAGAAAGAAAGAGGTAGGGATTTGGAGCCGGAAGACATGGCTTTGGATCCTGGATCCTGTTTCATTTTGTAATATTGGCCAACTCACTTAATTAGCTCTTCTGAGCTGAACTGCCCCACTCTCTAAAATGGAAATATAAGGTTGTGGTTAGGATTGAATATAATGTGGTAAAATACTATCAGCAGTAGTTTTCCTGTTCCCAGCAAAATGACTTGCAATGATGAAGCCTTGGAGCCCTCTATGATTCTTAAAAATCTTATTTCGAATCATGACTTTAATATCGCTAACATAATTTGTCTTTGTGAAAGTTTAAAATAGAGTGAAAATGTAGTATAATACATATATACACAAGTAGTAACACAAGAACAATATGTTCATTTGGTGAAGAACTTAGAAATAAATGTTAGACTTTGAATGTGATGTGCTTATAAAAACAGTAACTTCACATGATTACCAGTTGGTTTAATAGGCATTTTATCTAATAGGAAGAAGAACAAGAAGTGAAACCAAATTTGAAAACTTTCAACTAACTTAATTTGACTTAGTAGCTCTCACTATTTTAAATTTACAGGAGAAAATGTTCCTGGTAAAATAGCAGTAAATCATTGAGGTTAAAGATGGACAGTTGCCTTCTGTAGAAACAATCAGACCGAAGGATGCAGTGTGGCGTCCACGCATGTATGTGTTTGTGTACATTAACTTGCATTCTCCTGGCGTGTTTGGTTGACAGTGGTTGGTATTATCTGAGTGTTTTTCTTTACCTTAAGGATGTTGAAAAATATTTTTCATTAGTAAAGTACATGGTAAGAGCTCCCCCCACCCCCACCCACCCTTGAGTGAATGAGGAATGAGAACCTGCCAAGCCTGGCATCCTGACCCCTTCAGAGCAGTGAGGGATTCATTCTCCACCCGGCTCTCAGGTTTGCTTGGCCTGCCCTGAGTATGTTGAGTCCACTCCAGAGTGAACAGGCATGGTTCTCATCTAAGGGCCTGAAATCAAAAAAATTTCCTCTGGAAAAAGACTGTTTTTGTGTCTCCTTGTTTATATAGATAGCAGGATTTGGCCTGAGGCTGGGGTGGAGGTGGGCAAAGGGGGGAAAATGGGGACAACTGGAATAGTGTCAACAATAAAAATAAAGTTTAAATAAATAAATAAATAAATAAATAAATAAATAAATAAATAAAATCCCTGTTCTTTAAGGATGAGGATAAGTATATGTTACTCATTTGAGACCTCTCTTAATTAAATAGACGTGGGGTTTAAAGTACCTAGCTCTCACCTACCTCAGAATGCCGGACGCTCCTTGTATTTATAACAAACTGGCACTTTCTGAAGTGCTACAGTGGCTTAGGTTTGTTCATAATAGGATTTCAATGAAATGCTTAACTCTCAGTACCAAAAAAAGTTAGGTACATTAAAATTCAGTAACAGAAGCTAAGTATTTTCAGCTTTTTTCTCCTGACTTAGAATAGATCAAAGGTACACTGTTTTTAATTTGAGTAACTTTCAAGAGAACTAAAGTAAAAATAATTCAAGTTGATTTGTAATCGAACACCGGTTCAGCTGCTGATATAAAGGGAATACATTTATTCAAGTGCTGGTCACCTGAGAGGGTGGGGACTCATGTGTCAATGCCAATCTTAACATCTCAGTCCAGGCAGAGGTGTTTATAAGGAGGGAGAGGGGAAGCCGATCCAGGAGATCAAGGGGGAGGGGGTTGAAGAGTTCTCTAGGTGCAGAAAGCACAGTCCCTTCCGATCAGGCAGGTGACGGTCTGGTGTGCCTCATCCTGGTGTGGTCATCCTGGCTCCACAGTTGAAGGTCAGCAAATTCCCCAGCGCTGGGGTGCCTGCAGGTAGGAGTCTTTATCTTTCAGAGTTCCTGGGATTCTTATACATACATGAGTTTATGTATAAGCAACGGATTAGTCAGAGTTAACATTTACAAGAACAATGTCAAAAGAATGTTGGGGTGGGTTTCAGTGCCTCACCGTTACAGATTCACCTCTTTTCTAGCTTCAGTTGTTTCATCATTTGTTGAAGCAAAAGCAAGTGGCTCCCAGTGCTGCTGATTGTTAACTGAACATTGCAGACTCAACATGTGCTTTCCAGTGAGCCACATGCAAAGGTCACTGGGATTTTTTTCCCTAGGCTGTTACTCCAGGCAGGGCTGGGAGCCTTGCCCTCAGGCTGCATGTGGCCTTCCAGGCTGGCACTTCAGTCCCTGCTTACCCAGGATCATGGTCATTTTCCCTTCTTGGCGTTATCCCTTGGTAACCTGGGCTCCCACCTTTTTCCCTAGTCCATCTTCAGCTCCAAACCCAACATTGTCTTTTGCCGTTGCTCCCAAGACCATAGGGGCTGCTTAGTGCTCAGAGTGCACACCTGCTCTCTCAGACATGCGTGCAAACTCCCACAAGACCGCTCACCTTTCTGGACTGATGACTCATGAAATTTTAAAAATGTGACCATTTGTATGATTGCTGAGGCCTTACATTATCATTCTCACTATGCTAGGTGTGTCTTAATTATTATAGGAACCTTAGCATTCAGCACACAGTAAATTCTGAAGGCTTACTTACTGATGTCAAAAAAGATAAAGAGAAATGCTAATTACTGGAGGTAAATGAAATTGTCAGTAAGATAGAGGGCAGTGATCTTTCCAGGACCCACACCTGAGGGCTCTGGGTTTTGCTAACAACCATGACAATTCTGGGTTGTATTTTTTCCCCTCTCATCTGTAAAATAAGGATGCTTGATTTTAAATTACTTCTAAAAATGCTAGGATTGTAGTTCCCTTAAGTGCCCCCCCCCAAAAAAAAAACCTATCTAGGAGGCTGGGGGGTCTTATTTGTCTTTTCCCTTTAAAGCTAATGTAGAATCTCTGAATTTTACATTCAGTATCAGCAGCTAAATGAGTACCTGATCAGCTTTTAGGACACAGTGTTAAACATCTCTACCCCTTCCTCTTCCCATGGGTCATGCCTTGTGGAAATTTCATCTTCTTAGAGTTTCCAGCAATCTGTGCTGTATATTGTCATTGGGATAAAAACCTGCCTTTGAACTACGGCAACTTAGCCATGTTACTTACTGTACTAAATAACCCTGATTTCAATGTCATTGTAAAGCTCTCATCAGCATCTGTCCGCATTTGCATTATGTTCTCTATTCAGTGACATCGCAAATGGAGAATTATAGATAATTACCGTGTGTTAGTGCTATGCTTTTTCCTTCCCCTTCATTTAAAATAGCTTATTAAGATCAATTAAGAGAGAATGTCTGACAATGGAGGACTGTTTTCCATGGGCAGGAACTTTTACCACTATTTATCCTAATTAGAAGCTTAATGGCTTGGAGGATAGATAATCTTTTTCCAGAGAACCAGCAAGTTGACAAAAGCAAGCAAGCTCAGCCTGGGTAGCAAGTGCGGGAGGTGTTGACAGGCTTGCCTCTTACCTGCCAGGACTCGGCTTTGGGCAGGTGGGTTTCGTTGTTGTTTTCTGTCTGGGTTTTACTTAGCAGGGCATTGAGCAAACAAGTCAAAGATAAGCAGAATTTGATGTGGAGTCGTATTTATCCCCCCTTGGTGCCAATTTCTGGGAATCATTTTGGTGTTTTGATGGGAACATTGTAAGAGCTGAAAATGAAAATAGACTGATACTGTAATATTTCATCTCTGACCACAGAGTGTCGATGGCATGTTTGTTTGCGCATTGGAAAAGATGAGAAATACAAAAACAGCCCTCCTTTTACAAAGAGTACTCATAGTTTTCTCAGTAGTGTCCTGGAGAGGACACTATTTGTATGCTTTCACAACAAGATCATGCTCTCGGAGGAGCAGGACCAGAGTCAGGAGAGGAGGCAAAGCTTTCTCCAAGTCGTGAATAGCTTTGGCAGGATGGGAGTGTAACAAAGAGGTTGGTGACCAGGTAATTAAGGTTCTTTAAACCTAAATCTGAGAGACTTTAGGACCATTGAGAATGAGTTGTACCTTCATTATAATGATTTGGTTTTGGTAGATAGTTACCTAAAACCATTGATTGTGAAACCTGGAAGTGGTCTCAGATCTTCTAGTGTTCGTTTTGTAGTTGAAGAAACCAAGGTCCAGAGATATAATATGCTCAAGATCCCAATGGCCAGCTGGGATTTCTGAGCCTTTCAGGTTCTGTGTCTCTAACCTCTGACCCACCCGTACCCCAACCCCCATCTCTGGTGAGTCTGCTTCAATCACTCCAACACAGCACCCCAGGAAGGAAGCTTGTGTGATTATTATGGAAAAGCTATACATGTCAGCTTCTAGGGGGAAGAGTGCTGGGGTGGTTTGTTCACTGGGTTCCTCCGTCTAGGTATGCACAAATGCTCTGAATGAAAAAGGGTTGAGAGATTTTAAAAAGAACGAGGAGGGGAGGGTTGGGAAAAGGGAGAAGCCATCCTGGGGGGGGGGGGGAGGCTGGATGAAGGGATGTGGGGACATAGAGAACTCCTGCTGATAGCTCTTCCCGGGAGACTTGGGCGAAGGGTTATTGGTTTTCTTTGGAAGCTAGTAATGGAGCCAAGCATTGTCAAGATTGGCATAGGTAGGAAACAGTAGTCCAGGCCCAGCAAATGCATGGATACATGGATATGAGGTAGTGATGTCACATGGTGGGCCTGTGATGGAAGCCCTGTTGTGACGAGTGTAGTGGCGCAGCTGGGATTTGAAAGCAGAGCTCAGGCTCACAGCCATCACTAGCCTCCAAGGCCAGTCTGTTAAACAGGATTGGAAACAACACGGTCAGATCAAAAATTCATCAAATGAGATGCGAGGGCCACCTGGCCAGTCCCCATTGGGCCTCTTCCCCAAGGGGACTCACTCACGTGGTGCAGGCTGATGCTGGCTCCGCAGGAGGCCTCAGCTCATCCATGTGCACCTCTCCATAACTGGCCTGCGTACCCCCCAAACGTGGCAGCTGGCTTTCCCCAGAGCAAGAGATCTGAAAGAAAGAGCCTCGCAGAAGCTCTTCTCGCTGTGATCTGGCGGTGGAAGTCAGACGCCATCAGTTCCTTAGTACCTTAGCCGTCAAAGGTCTCGGCCCAGTTCAGCAGGGGCAGAGACTACACACGGGCACGGAAACCGGGAGGTGAGGCTCGTGGGAACTGTGTGGGAGGCTGGCTAACACTCCCCTTCTCTCTGCTTCCATCTCTCTGTCTGCCACTTGGGCTGCCCCTGCTCCCTCAGTGGCGTATTGTGCAATGTCCTCCGGGATGGCCACAGAGGGCTCCCTCCCCATCAATTTCATTGCTTAGTTCTCCTTCCAGTCCTGTTGTTCTCCAGACCCGTCACTCCCTGCCCATTCTTTTCTCTCCCCTTCAAGTCCTAGAATCCCACCGCCACGGACATTTTCTTCTCTTAATCCCCATCTTCCTGACCCTCTGTTTCCTCCTTGACCTCAGCCCACCATCTCCTATTTCTTCTGCCCAAGCTCTTTGGAGCCCCTTCCATCTAGCTGGTGACTTTCCCGGTGGGACTATTTCCAATGCTTAAATCACAGCATGTTCTCCGGGACAGATAGGCAATAAAGAGTACTAAATGTGTCATCAGCTGCCAGATGGATGAAGAAAGCGTTTCCCTGAAATTTAATTCATCATCCATACCCCAATTTAAGACTTCCAAGGTCATGGTAACTTAAGGTCTCAGTCAGGGGCACGTCTGCGGACACCGAAGGATAAAATGTCTCCCGTTTTGACCCCGGCATGTGTATGCTCAGAGGCTGTCTACTGTGAGCGTTCTTGTTGTTTGAAAGAAGAAACAGAAAAGGACATTTGGAACATTATCCAACATCTTGAGATTATAAACTGTCTGGTGTGCTGATATTTTATCAGATGATGTCTCCTGGGTGTGCGGGTGGTGAAAGATTTTCCAGATTTGCGAAGTGCGATGAAAGGGCTGGCAGTATCTCACCGTGATTGGCAGAGCTAAATGTACCTCTTTGACCTGCTGACCTTCCAAACTTCTTTCCAAAGCTGTGAAATGTAAATCCACAGTAGCTGCTGACCTTGGGTGTTTTTGCCTTTCCCCGGAGCTTTGGCTTTTCTTTGGTATTTAAAACTAGTTAATAATCTTCAGTACTAAAATACAGACTAATTTTATATCCTTTTTATTACCACAGAAAGGTGGGGTGGTAACTTCATCTTTGAATGTAACTGATTTTATTGACAGAATCAAAAAAACAAAAGAAGGGACTCAGCAGTTTTGAAGACTTTAGTGCCCTAACAAAATAAATCATCTTAATGAACCTCAGGCTCTGGTTGAGGACAGTGACTTGCACATTTTAATCGCTCAGTAACTAGAGGCATTTGGTGGGTAAATGACTCAACCAGGTTGAAGCACACCTTTAAGGGAATGGAGGGAGAGTTTGCCAGTGTAGAAATAGAACCAATTGTAAACACTTTATTTGAATAAGAGCCACATGCATTCATCTTAAATAACCCCTGATTCATGAAAGTGATAGTAGCAAACATCCTTCTTGGCAGAGCATTAGTGATAACTGCACAGAGGTAAGAGTTAAGACTTAGAGCTTATTGTGGCAAAGTGTCCTGCGTCCTTGACTGACACTGGGAGCCTCCACAGCTGGAACTGAAGAGATGGCACCTCTCCCATCTCCCGGTGTCCTGGGAATTGATGGCACCTAACAGTGAAAGTGCATGGACATTTTAGCAGGCAGACATGGCCAAACCAACTCATTGTTGCTCAAAACCTACTAAGCCAACAGTGTGCTTGAAAAGCTCACTTAGGGATGTGCTGAGATTCTGTGCTGGTCCAGGCAGGCCATGCCGTCAGCTGAGGTGGCAGTGATACTTAGAGGGACAGAAGGGCACCATCAGCCAGTTCCAGAGCCCATTTCTTAGACTATTAAGCTGGCTGCTGTGTTAAACCTTGTACATACCAGGTGGTAGAGGGGTCTCTTTATCATTGTTCACCACTATTAACCAATCACAAACCACAAGGGTCACTAATTTTACCAAATGAATCCAAGTATGAGCTACAGCTACAGATCAGAATACTTTGTATGTTACCAACTCCTAGGTGCCGATTCAGATGAAATGTTCACGTAGCTCGTTGCCAATACTAAAGTATTTCAGAGTGAATTATCACAAATTCTAATATAAAAGTGATAAAGCTTTCTGTTTTTAAGTGCATGCCTAATTCAGCATTTGTAGTAATTTACACTGGCTTTCCTTCTAATGAATGGAATTGATGTCTCTGAAAACCACAAAAATGATAATGCAAGCAAAATCTATTTGCAAGTAATACCTTGTGTATTGATTTTAAAAACATAGTTTCATAAGCTCTCTTTATATGAGGAAAGGCTGTGAATTTATCAATTTGTATATTATGTGATAAATTATAGGAATGTGTAATTTATCAAAGTTCGATGATCTGAAAGCATATTCTAAATACACCACAATGAATATTTGGATCAGCAACTCTGCTGTTGGGTGGCACCCCTTCGTTAATTTAAGAACCTTATAAGACTTCTCTCCTCCTATTCTTTGAGGAGGGGATGATGTGAGACTAGCCAAACAGTCCCTGTGCTCTGGAGTCAAACCTGGGTTTGCATCCATTTGCTGTGATGTTTGGGCAAGTTATAGAACCTCCCTGAGCTTCAGTTTCTTCATAAATCAATGGATATGATGATAATTCATAAAACATAAAGTACTCATTTCAGGACCTTGCACAAAGTAGGCATTCAATGAATTGTAATGAGAAGCATCTTCCCTTTTCTTACAGAGGAAGTTGTTCTTTGGCTGTAAATGACTTGCAATTATTAGATTATTGGATGCATGACAAGGAGAACTTAAATTAAGGTAGCTGAACAGTTCGCTACATTTGCTGCCAGATACTTCCTCCACAGAGGTTCTCAGCCTTGGCTGCATATTAGTTCTTCTGTGGAGCTTAAAATAATCCCAATGCCTGGGCCCTACACCCAAGGATTCTGTAATCTGGGAGACAGCCTGGCAACAGAATTTTTCAAATCTTTCCAGTGTGTACAGCCTTTCCTAATGTACAGCCAAGGACTGAGAACTGCTGCTTTAAAGCAACAATACCCGAGGACTGCTCTGTTCTAGAGTTTAAAAGTATTTTGTTGGAGGAAAAGCTTTCCCAAGAAAGTTCTTGTGGACCAGAGGTTTGCCTATGACCAAATTTGGCCAGCTGCCTTTTTTCTAAATAAAGTTTTATTGGAACACAACCATGCTCATTTGTTTACATACGCTTTCATATGAAGCTGCTTTCATGCCACAGGAGTTGTGACAGAGACCATATGGACCTACAAAGGTGAAAATATTCCTCTCTGGCCCTTTAGAGAAAATGTGGTCCCTACAGTAGGCCACTTTATAAAATGGAATCATGGGACCGTTTTCCAAGATGCATTCAAGAAAGTCAACTTCCTACACAGGAATATCTCCTAGATTCTGTTCAAGTTCTTCCTTCCAGGAAAAATAAAAACAATGTCTGGCATTATCCTCAAAAGTCAACAGTTATATGCTGTAATGCATTGATATAGCCATTTTTGCTACTTTTTAAAATTTAGTACTTTCCATTTCTCTTTAAATTTTAAGTTTTGTAGAAAGTGTAATAATCTTGTTATCAAAGAAATTTAATGTAGGACACTCTGATTTAACTTGCTGGCTAAAAATGCAGAACACTGAAATGTTCCTCCTTATCACATGTACTCACTCAGCCCTGAACGCCTTTGTCAATGATGCTGGCAGTTGAGAACACTTGATAGCTTTTTCTGCTCTGTGTTAGGCAGATTCTTGTGCATTCCCCTCCTTTGCTTCTCATAAAAATGGAGCTGCTCCTGTGGGAGGAGGAGCTGGGCTGGGGCGGCGGGGCAGGTCACAGAGAATGGTGCGCGCAACATCGCCACAGTCTTTTCATCCCCTTCCCTCTTGGCCGGTCAGGACCTCATCAGGAAATATGCCCCCCCTTCCCCCTGCCCCTATAACAGCACCCCATCTCTCTGAACCAGTTAGTAATTATGGAAGCTATCCTGAAAGAGCCCAGATGCTGTCATCCGTCCATGCTCTGTGGAAGAGGACCTCCCTCTCTGGCAGCGTCCTGGCGCTCCCTTTGTGCTGCCTCAGCACCGGAGCTGCTGATGGAAGCGGGAAAGCTCATTAGCGTTTTAAGAGAGCTTATTAACGACAGTTCTTCGTTAGACAACAGACATGGGACAGGTTTCATCAGGAATGCCTTATTTGAACCTCTCTGGGGCTAATGCAGTCCCCGCCTCAATAAGAGAGTGCCTCTCTCAGGAGGGACGGAGGAATCTGTAAATTGTGCCTGGTACACACGGACAACTGTGTAGGCGTAGCGTCATGCCCTGGGTTTTCGTTGCTCTTTGTCTGCGCGTCTCTCCGGACGCTGGGAACCCTCGGCTTTGTAGTTCACAATAGATGCTTCACATGCGCTGGGATGTGTCCAGAGATCTTGATGAATACCGGCTTTTCTTGTACCCTTGGATCACCGAGCTTCATTCCGGGGAGGTCAAGTGAACTTAATCACTGGCTGTGTGATTCAAGCGTTCCAAGTGCAGAGTCGTGCCTTCGCGAATGGCTCCCTCTCAGGACCTCCAGAGGGACGGAGCTGTAGGAACCGTAGCCTGGGATGCAGAGGTCTTCCGGGAGGGTTTTACATGCGCACTTAAGCCTCTTTGTAAGACGGTCCACTTTTGGGCAGCAGCTTGCATGCCCCTGCACATGTGTAGCCTCTAACATCCCAGCACCAGTTGCTGCCAAGGGAGGAAAAGGACACTGGCCTGGGTCTCATCATGCTACTGCCCAGTGAGCTGAGCTGGAATGAAGTGCTTCCCCTTAGTTTTTCACGGTTTCCTTTTCTTCATGAAAACTTTCTTTTCCAATAAAGGAACATATGTGGATAGGTAATTACATGTCCTGCCTGCCAATGCTATATTTCTTAAAGTTTTTTAAAAAATCACTTCATTTGAGAATTTTGAAAAAAAAAGTTCTTTCCCCATTATCTGCTAAGAAAGCTGCATTTCCTGGTGACTTAGTGAAACCTTTGTCAGGCGCACAGGGAAGCAGGCTTCACTTGGCACTACACCCCGTCCTGGCCAGCTGCCACTGTCTCCTAGTCACCAGAGTCGGAGTCTACCGCCTGCCCTTCTCTGTGTGGGGAAGAAGTAGTGGAACTAAATTGGACAGGTAGCTCTGGGGACAAATCGTGACCTGAATGCACCACGCTGCAGATTTGGGGGTTATTCTGTTGGTGACGAAGACCCGCTGAGAATTTTGGATCCTTGGGCTGATAACCAGAACAGTCCTGTGGAAGTTCCTCTGGCAGCGATGCGTGGGATGGGTGAGACGGGGGGCCGCCAGGGGCGGGAACTGTGCAAAGGGAACAGTGGAGACCGTGGTGGTTTTCGTCTCCCTTCCCTTCACGTCCCCTCTCTGGGCCTCGGTTTGAAACCGTCTAGCTTTTAAACATTCCAGCGTAGACTCCTGCTTATTTTGGAGTTGTCTATTATTTCAGTGGCAAAAAAAAAAAAAAAAAACAATAAAACAACAAAACAAATGAAAATGCTGAATTAAAAAAAACATTATTGTCGATCAATTACCTTGTATTGTGAGGAAGCAAAATGATTGCATTCTGAGGAGTTGGGTATTCAAATGAGTGCAGCATTTCCATCAGGTTCGGGGTGGCTAGAAGGGACCCACACGCACATCCATATTCCTGCACAGCTACGTGCCACGTCAGGGGGAAGAGAACAGAGACCTGTGAGAAGTGTTTGCCACTCGGGACAGGAGCCAGTCAGTGGATATCAGTGCTCCTTTCCCGTGGCCTGTTTGCTAACAGGACACGCTGCTGCTGGTTTCATTGTCCACACAGGCGTGGTTCCGTGGGCTCTGAGGGAACAGCCCTGTTTTTGTGCCTCTCTTATTCTTGAGGTTCGCATTTTATCCCAGAAGAACTTCTGGATGATCCTGTTTGAAGGAATATTTCATAAGTATTGGGCTGTCCTGGGTCTTGAACCAAAGTAAACTACTGTGAAGTTGTCCACTTCACCCAGAGAGGAGTAGACCCAGTGTCTCCAACTTGTGGGAACCCTGGGAAGGGTGTCATTTATTCTTTTGTGTAGCAAGTATGAGTTCAGTACTGTGTGTACCAGACACTGTGCTGCACGTGGGGGACACAATGAGGGAGAAGGCACAGCTGTTATGGGGCAGAAGCTACCAGCAGAGTTTGGGCATAGAAGCAAGTGTGGAAGCGTCTCAGTCCCAGATATGTTGAAGATGCTTCTGAAGATTTGGTAGATCTTTTGACCTTGTAAGCTCCTGAAAGGAGTGAGGGAGTGTGTGTGTGTGTGTGTGTGTGTGTGTGTGTGTGAGAGAGAGAGAGAGAGAGAGAGAGAGACAGAGACAGAGACAGACAGAGAGAGAGAAAGAGAGAGAGGGAGAGAGAGAGGAGGAGAGGACCAAAGAGAAGGGAAAATTAACGATCAAAGAGAACAGTTTGAGTTAAAAAACCTAAGAGCTCTTGGGGATTAGGAAAAAATTTCATAAGCCTACAGAATAATAAACTTAATATGAATAATAGTCATAATGTGAGTTTTTCAATTTATCTAGGAGCTAGAAATATTTCTGTGTTGGCATGGGAGCTTCAGCTTTTTTTAAGTTGGAACCTACCTTTTAGTTTTATCTTTTATAACCTATGGTTCCTGGAAATGAAAATCCCTACAGTACTCGAGAGGGATTCCTGCTACACCTGTCCTTGGCAGGGACTCCCTACCGTCAGCCACAGGGTGGCTGTGGCACCTGGGGATTCGTTGCTGACTTTCTTGGAATAATCTATAGTTCTAAGCTTTATATTTACCACTCACAAGTACCTTGTAGAGCTTTGATGCCACATAAGTCTCCTTTGCTTTATTTCATTGAGATTAAAAATAACAAAATATCAAAGAGAGTAGCACACTGTCAATTTTACTGATAGCTAATCCTAATAGAAACTATGGCATCTAAGGACAAAATGCATTATTGGGGTGTACACAGGGAGAAAGGAGAGATGAAAAGAAAGGCAATGCTTCCTCTGTTTCTTATGATACAGAAGGCACTCTTTTATCTGAGGATTAGCTAGATAAAGGTTTGTAAAGTTTTCCTGATAAATTGTGGTCACTCTCCTCTTTCAGCAGATTTCTGCACATGGCAGATCTTCTTCCAACGTAAATGGTGGACCTGAACTTGATCGCTGCACGAGTCCTGAAGGTAGTTCTCGATCGGATGATTACTTTTATAAAGGAGGTCATCCATGTGAACATGGTGGCCACCACAAATCCGCCTGTGCTCAATGATCTTCCTAAACAGGGATGGGGTCATGTCACCAGTTTAGCCCTAGTGGGTTGTTAATTAAGTTGCTCCAATTTTAGAGTTTAGACTTGAGTTCCCTTTCGTTTTCCTTAGTGGCAATCTGCTCACAGTTCCTGAAAGAGACTCTCCTTTCTCTCAATTAGTTAACACAAGTGTTTCTTTCTTTGATGTCTGCAATGTACTGGGGTACATTGTGCAAAGTAGTTGATCTTAACCCCTTTCTCCTCCTGTCCCCCATCCCCCACTACCAACACCTGTTTGACAAGACTTTGAGCCAGGAATTAGCTTTAACAAGGCATCCTAGCTGGCTAGAATTTTCTATACTAGAAAATCTTGATAAGTCTTGAGAAAATTTCTAAGATTAAATCCCAACATCATACCCTTCTTTCTTGTCAACTTTGACAAAAAAGCTTAAAGTTTTGGTTAGTATTCTTCTTCACCCCAAAGCTAATCACTTATTTTAGCTGATATTTTAGGGATTTGTTATGTGTATTGATTATGCTGGTTTCTGACTCCTACCAATAAAGTCAAAAGAAAATCAGTGATTCAGGTATTCTAGCAGACAGTATGCTCAGAGACTTCCTTAGTTATACCATAGATATAGAAATAAATGCATTGCAACTTGTTTGACAGGTGTGTAGGAATCAAGATGAAATGCTGATGTATTCTTTCGACTTTGCATTTATCCTTTTTTTGTAGGCGTGAATGGAAACAGGTGCTCTGAATCATCGACCCTTCTTGAGAAATATAAAATTGGAAAGGTTATTGGTGACGGCAATTTCGCAGTAGTCAAAGAGTGCATGGACAGGTGAGTGGGCAGGGAGGATCATCATTTTTCCTCCTACACATACATTTCTCCTTGGAGTTTAGTTTTCCCTGAGTGAACAAAAGGCCTTCTGAGAGAGTCACCCCTTGGGACCAGCTGCTTTGCATGCCCACAAGCAATGTGACAGGGAAAACATATGTATGCAGATAGAGTATGGATCTGCTTTGCGTTTGGACTGAGCACTGTATCAGGTCTCATCCATGAGCCAGAGAAAAATGGGAAATAATCCGATTTATTTTTTTAAAACCTTGTATACCATTTAGCTGTACCAGGCACTGTTCTCAGAACATTAACTCATTTAATCCCCACAATTACCCTCTCAGTTAATACTTAATTGCATATACCAGGAGTTCAGGATACCTGAGCTCTGACTCCATTTAAGAACAGTATATTAAACTTTTTCCTGCATTTAAATTATATGCTTTTTTTGTCTAGCTTTATTTTAAGGTCCTAAATTTCTCAGTAGTAAGAAATCAATTCTGTTAAATTCCAGGCCTCTTGTAAACTGGAGAAGATTCAGATTAGCGTCTCTGTTTCTATGCTACTTTCTTACCTGATTGGTCATTTCTGCTGTTGTGGGGAATTTTCCAGAAAGCTCTGGTAACTACAGTTTATATTTATAAAAGGAGATAGTGTGGCTTTTGAATTTTTTTCTTTGCGGGGGCACCTTTCTCCCTGACCCAACTCAGCATTTTCTCTGATGTGCAGAGGAGGATGCCAGTCCCTCTTCCCCGAGTCTTCTGTGCTGGAGAGGAAATAGGGATGGTGATGCTGTCTCTGATTTATGTCTTTAATGGCCTTCCTCTGATTATCCCATAGGTCCACTGGGAAGGAGTTTGCCCTAAAGATCATAGACAAAGCCAAATGTTGTGGAAAGGTACAGTATCCATAACTGCTTTGTAAGAGAAACGGTAAAACCTTGGTAAGCTGTTTGTAGTGCTGAAGGAATTTAGTAGGGATTTAACAAGACTGTAACAGGAGTAGACTCTGATAATAGTGGTGGGGACACTAAGAAGGTTTTTTCCCCCTGCCGTTTTTCTGAAATCTTAATCCTAACACAGTAAATTGACTTGATCTTGGTTCTCACTATCAAGAAATATAAGTTCTCTGGGAGTTGCGTATTTCGAAATAAAACCCAGCAACACACAAAAGGTGTGTCGAGAGTTTTGAGGAATCTGAGACTTCACCCCACTCTCAGACTAACAAGAAGCCTTCCTGGCTCGTAGCTGCTGGTGGAAGGCGCAGCGCCCTGCGTCAGAGACGAAAAACAGAACAACACCAAACAAACACATGATTACTCAGGCACAGCAGGTGGCAGGAGCTCCTGTTTGCATTGGTCGTCCGTCCTCACCTCCCCGGTGCCACAGGAGGCGATGCAGAGGAGCCCAGCTGGATGCTGTGCACACAGTTGGGTCTGTAGGAAACCCCCAATCTTATGAGGGAAGTTCGTGAACCTAACCGGCCTTTGCCCCAGAGAACATCATTTTTGTTATCATGGTCTAGAAACAAATCTGCCCTCTGCCCCTGTGAGGGAGACGCTGTCTATGTTCCAAGGGTGTTTACTGTACAAACACCCTTGAAAAAATAGTTTGTAGCAAAAGCTGTGCAGAAACACCAGGAAGATTTGTCTCCCCAACCAGATTAACATTTTCCTTCTGTCCCATGCTCAAGCTGGAGTTGGGGATGGTGCTAGGGTACCGATATTTTTTAAAAATAATTCTTATTAAATTTATTGGGGTAACATTGGTTAATAGGATCATATACATTCCAAGTGTACACTCCTGTGATACATCACCTGTATATTGCATTGTTTGCCCAGCACCCAAAGTCAAACCATCCAGATATTTTAATTGTTTAAAAAGATATTTTTATACATCTTATACATATATATACACATACATATATATATTCTATAACAGTGACAACAAAGACCTTTTTAGATTCTAGTAGCCTAGCAGTTGGAGCAGGCTGTAGAACTCACTCCAGCATGGGGGCTACTAGCCACATGTGGCTATGAGGTCTTGAAATGTGGCTAGTCTGAACTGACATATACTGCAGCATAAAAATACATAACTGATCTGATAACTTAGTACTAAAAAAAAGAAAATGTAAGATACCTCATTAGTATCTTTTGTGTTTGATTACATGTTGAAATGATAATATTTTTGATATATTAAGTTAAAGAAGTAATATTAATTTTATATGCTTTAGATATATTTTTAATGTGGCTTTTAGAAAATTTAGATTGACTACATGGATCATAATTACAATTCTGTTGAACAATGCATTGTATAAAGTTTAATCCTTGCTCTGCCTCTTTTTACTGTGTGATCTTGGGAAAAATACTTAACACCTCTGTACCTCTGTTTCTCTTTCAAAAATGTAGTTATTAGTAGTACCTTAGACAAGATTATTGTGAGTATTAATTGAATTAAGACATGGAAAACATGTAGAAAAGTGCCAGTATATAATAAGAATATAACACATTAACTGTTAACAATATTAATATGCCCGAGTAATTGAGAATTTATAATTAGGAAGATTTTATGTGATAGTAGTGATTTTATATTCATGAAACTCTTAAACTAGTCCTCACTGGGCATTTACAAATTTGTTTATTTTAACAGAAAGCTTAAAGTATTATGGGAAAGTTTTAGAAAAATCTTCTCAGAGCCCCAGAATGGAAAATCCAAGAGGCAAATTTGTCATGTGCTTTTTTCTTTTTTTTTACTACACTGTGACAGCTGATGAAGCAGTCTGTGCAGAATGCTCCTCTTTTCCTTAAATAACTAATATTTTTCTAAATCTTCTTGACTTCTCTGTGCTTTTACTTATTGTTCTAATAATAATGTTTAATTTTCAACTACAAAGGCTTTCCCCCCTGTAGGTGTTACTTCTTGTGTCTGGTATTGTGTGACTTAAGCAGAGTGTGTCATTATTTCAGAAGCCAAGTTCTAAGCCACTGTATTGTTTTTTCAAAAAAGTAAAAAAGAAAAAAAAATGCTGTGGTAGGGATATTGTTTACCTGATTAAAATTTAAGCAGCTGCTTTAGTAGTTGAAAAAAGGATCTTTCTATGCAAAAAAAATCAGTTCATAGAGCTCTAAGTGCTGAGGCAAAGGACTAAGTCACTGCACTGGATCTTGCTTTCCTTACGACTGAATGACATTCTATTTTTATAACTCATGATCACATACTTATTTCTATCCTCACAATCTTTGAACAAGTATTTCCCCCCTGGTGCTATAAAATTATAATTTCAAAACTTGATTTGTTGCAAAAAAGTTGATTTTTCCATTAGATTTTATTTTTAGAAAAAAACAAATAGAAAATTTGTTTTTTAAAATAAAATTTAGAGGGAGCATTTCAGCCACTATTCAGGGGACAATGGGTCACATCTGCTTTATGGGTTGTGCACAGAAAATTAAAAACGCTGGAAATATTATCTGCCCTCTATTAAAATGTATAATCTATCCAGGCTTGGACACATAAGAACTTTGCACATTACTTATAAAAACTCGCAAAACAGATGGACCAGTTTGACACATAAAGAAACAGAGATTCAGGTTCAATAGCTTCCCACAAGCCACACCGGCCGAGTAGGGACTGGAATTTCTGCATAGCTGTTTACTCAGCCTGCACCTTGGCCAATCTACCACGTTCCCTTGCCACATTAAATTTATTCATTTGTTTGTGTAATAACAACCTGGGGAAAAATTCTTAACCTCTCTGATCTTCTGTTTGCTTTTCTGTAATATACATGAGCGTTATTCGATAAATTTACTCATTTACCTAAAATCTGATACGTGTGCAAGATGCAAAGAATGTTATGGGAGTTTGACAGGATGTATAGGAGAGAGAAGCAGGTGATTGGTGAAGGTGATGCAGAGCAAGAAACCCTTCACTGGGCTTCAGCAGGGGCAGGATTTCAGTAGAAAGCAATGAGAGGAAAGCCTGCCAGCCTGAGCAAGGGCCCAGAGCACAGAAGGCATGTTGGGGTCTTCTGAAGAGGAGATTATTGCAAGCTTTGCTTTGGGATCAGATTTATGGCGGGTGTTGAGAAGACTCTGGTGTTTTTAATTTTAAGAATTCTTCCATATCTAATATTCTAAATAATATTTCTTAAATGAATATTTATTGATTCGCACAGTGTCTGAAGCTCTGAGCTTTCTGTTATGGTGCTTTGAAGTGGTCCCTCCTCTTCCCACAGTTTTGCATTCATTGCCCATGTGTTTTGAGCCCAGACAGGACATAAATCCAAATGAATGTTGTGGGAGTTTCCTAAGCATGTTGGAATAAGTTACTGCAAACTTGGTGGCCTACCACTGCAGAAATTTATTCTCTCCCAGTTCTGGAGGCCAGAAGTCTGAGTCCGCCACCCACCACGCCCCCCCCACCCCCATCCCCGGAGGCCCTGGCAAGTGTCTGGTCCTTGCCTCTAACTAAATAGCTTATGGGAGCTAATGGTGGTCCTTGGCTTCTGGCCACATCCCTCTAACCTCTGCCCCATCTTCACTTCACTTTCTCCTGTGTGGAAAATCTCCCCTGCCTCTTATCTTATAAGGACTATTGCAATGGCACTCAGATAACCCAGACTTATCTCTTGCAGGATCCTTAATCGCATGGGTAAGACCCTTTTCTCCCAAATATGGCAATATTTACAAGTTCCAAAGACTTGATATCTTTGGGTGTCCATTATTCAATCTGCTGCACAACTCTACCACAGACATTCCATAGAGTGCTTTAAATGTTTTATCTGACTGTATTATCCTCAGCAATGCTCAATAGGCCATAGAGCTACCAGCGGTAAAGCCAGTGTTGGTCAAGAGCAGTGCACTCAAGCACTCCAGGGCTCACTGTGCTAGTTCCTGGAGAGTGAGTGATGGACAAACACAGGGGGCAATGAGAGCAAATAAGAGGCCCCCGTAACCCAGCCATGGTTGAGCAGGAGAGGCTATTTAGAGGAGGTGAGATCTAATCTGGTCCTGAGGAATAAACAGGAATTCACCAAGAAGTGGGGAAAGAAAGTTCCAGACAGAGAAACTTCCTGTGCAAATGCCCAGAGGTCTAGGTGAGAGGTGGCAGTGGGGATAGAAGCAAGTGGGTGCATTCAGAGGCATTGAGAAGGTAGGTCTGGCAGGGATTGGTGATGGATGGACTATACTAGCGGGTGAGGGAGGGAGGGTCAGGGGGTAATTCCCATCTGCTTCGGGCAGCCAGGTTCATTCATGGAGACAGGACACCAGAGGAAAGGGCTGGTGTATGGTGCTGGGAAGTGTGGAGACACGATGATTAGTTTGGTTTGGGAGAGCTGTTTGTTCCCTAAACTCCCGCCTCCCTCCCTTCTTCCCTCCTCCTCCTCCTCCTTTTGTCTCTCTATCTCTATCTTTTTTGTAGGATAAAAACCACCTTGTACAAAGATAAGGCAGTATCTTTTGCCAAGTTAGCAGTTTTCTTTGTCATTTACTCTCCCACACAACCAGGGAACACTGCCATCAAATGATTCATATGTAAATTGTTTGGAGTCAGAACCATGAATCACTTACCACAAATCACAGTAGATGATCGAATAATGTAAGTTCAGTGCAGTTCAAGACAAAAGTGATGTTTATGTTGTATTTAGAAATATTCTCCTGGAAAATGTAATCTGGAGAGTACTTTTACGTATCAGAAGCCAAGATTACATATGGGTTCTATAAAAAAATAGGAAGGTAACATTTGTTAAGGTTTTCATGCGTTGCTTTTGTTTTGTTTTATTTGTGCTGATGATTAGTTATTTCATAGACACCTGGACAGGTGTAGTCAGAGGGTAGGGGCAAAGGCTAACAGCTCCCACATCCAACAACAACATTTGCTGTGTGCTTAGAATACCAGCCATTGTCCAGGAGGATGCAGTGAGCAGAGAGAATAAATAATGATATAGAAAATGCTACTGCACTGTTTGAAATATACCACTGCTGGCGGTCCTGGGGAAAGTTCCCCAGTACATCTCAGAAGCCTGTCCATTGTGTCTTTTATTGAAAAAGATAACTTTGGGGACGTGTAGTCTCCTTAGGTGGTAGACAGCTTATTTCAACTCCAATCTGAGAGAGTTCTTAGGTTCCAGTGATGGGGATATCTTACAAATGTCACTCTAAATTAACATCACAAACTGGTAAATTTACAAACTCTTCCAACTTAGGGTGGGGGGTGGGAGCTGTGAAGGTGAGGAGGTAGTGGGGGGTGGGGAGGAAAGGAGAACTGTCTTCTCTTCATAGACCATGAACTAAATTCATTGGCTCGCCTTTACGTGTCCACTGAAGTACAGCTCAGCGCTCTTTGGTGTGATTAAGGCCTTTGCTGGGCACCGATGAGGCAGAGGCTTTGAAATAAGCTTGCAAAATGTGGAGTGTTTATGGGGTCTTGGTCTCTGTGACCACAGGGGGCCGGCTGCACAGCTGCGTCCCTGGGGAGACACCAGGGGGCTGTGGGCTGCTCTGTAACTCAGACACAGGGATCAGAGACCGGCAGGTGGCCCTGTCCCCAGCCTCCCAGGCCTGGTGAGGGAGGGTCTGAGAACCACTGTTTTTCCAGGAGATTTGGAAGTGTTTGCTGAGTCCTAAGCTGGGCAAAGACTTCCCAGTTCTGCTCATTAACGGCATAGATTTCCCTTCTTTCTCAAAGCCTGGTGTGGTTCCGCCTTGGTGTCCAGCTCAGTGTGATACGGCCTGTCTCTCCAAGGAATTTAAAGTATCTTCAGCTTTGCAGCTATAGTTTTCATTTGGAAAAATTCCACCTTGGCCTTGGAAAGGTGATGCTGTGTAGCACAAAAAAATGTAGGCTTGGATGTCAAGAACCTTGGGTTTGCATTCTGCCCCAAGGGACTGTTCTAAGGATAAAGGGTTAGGACGTTCCACAAGTACCCTGCACAGCAGTGCACAAGTTAGTGACTTGGCTTGTCCTCTCCCCTGCCTCTGACTAGCATTGGCACTACCGCCTGCCAGCATTCACTGAGTGACTCTGCGGACAAGCACCGTGCATTCAGGGCTCAAGAAACAGCTCAGCCTGTGCAGGAGCTTGCAGAGGGGTTTCTATGCATGTTACCTACTGATATTGCTTAGACTGCCAGCTATTATCAAAAAGTATTTGAGACAGCTTACAGTAAAAATACATGTGCACATGGATGCATGAAGATGAGAGGAACCATAATTATATTCCCACTGCCATGGGACATTAAGTTTAGTTCTGAGATTCATGATAGCAAAGGCAAAAGGGAGAGTATAAGGGATACACACACATGGATATATACATATGTGTGTATTTAGGGAGCAAATGATGTCTCTTATAAGTTAAGTTTTATATAAAAGCTATATATGAATTTCTAAACTGTGTCAGTTGGCAATTAGCTAATTTTACAGAGTAGACCCTAAGTTCAAAATAATTTATTTTGACAACTGATGAGGGTCAACAAATGTGACATTACTGAGAGGTTTTCATGTCTGGTGATAAAATCAAGCAGTAGCTATTCATGAGTCACAGATGGTGTATTGGGAATAACTCCTTAATGCTGTGAGTAAACCTCTGGCTACAGTGCTGATCCCGACTGCCTGGCTCACCAGGATTGATAAGCAGGTGGTGTTTGCAGAGGAGAAAACGAGACTGGGAGGCCAGCGGTCCCCATGGCCCTGCTGTTTCCTGATTTCTGAGATACAAGATGATAAGGGACATGCTCTGGTGAATGACTTCCTTGCCAGTTGTAGAGGAAGAAAGTTATTTTCTTTTTTCATGAATTTCAATGTAAATTTCAAATTCATAGTAGCAATGGTTTAACAACAACAAACCCATGTTAATGCCCAAGTGCTATGCCGTGAGCATGCCCAGCTTCCCTGAGTGCCGGCCCGGTCTTTGTTTCGGAGCACACCGAAGTCAGAGCGCGGGGCAGCCCGCCGCGGCTCCCGGCGCTCACGGCCTCTCACGCTGCGGGAGGGGACGAAGAGGCAAGAAGGCGGCCTGTTTTGTGTGCCTGGGCACCTCCACTGAGCCCTTGGGAGGGATGTCTTGAAAAATGCCTGTTTCTTTTTGTTAGGGACAGTGAGATGGCACAGTGACTTCTCCTGTCCCTGCGGAAACCGACGAGGGTTTGGTTTGTCTTTGCAGCAAGGGAGGTGCTTCCTTCAGCATCCAGTCCACGGACGGTGCCGTCCTCCAGCACACAGGGCTGGAGCGGAGGGTGCGCTGACGTGTGACCCACTGCTCTCATCCCTTTGCTTGACAGGAACACCTGATTGAGAACGAGGTGTCCATCCTGCGCCGGGTGAAGCATCCGAACATCATCATGCTGGTGGAGGAGATGGAAACAGCTACGGAGCTCTTTCTGGTGATGGAGTTGGTCAAAGTAAGAGCGGGGAGAGGCTGCAAGAGCTTTCCCTGCCGCCACATCCCCGGACTTAACCGTAGTTTGAAGGACCTAGTGAGAGAAGGGTTTTGCTACCTTGAAACTATTTTTAATCATCCATTTTAGTGTTTTGTTTTTGTTTGTTTTTTTAATCTACTCCAGGCTGATGAACCCTCTTTGTTACCTTCACAGGATTGCCACGGTTCATATTTTGATGTGTCCTTTTGCGTCCTGTAGGGTGGAGACCTTTTTGATGCAATTACCTCCTCAACCAAGTACACGGAGCGGGATGGCAGCGCCATGGTGTACAACCTGGCCAACGCCCTCAGGTACCTCCACGGCCTCAGCATTGTGCACAGGGACATCAAGCCGGAGAACCTCTTGGTACGTCACCTCTGCTTTGGCTGTCCCTACTCATGACTCTCCTCCTTTAAAATGACCACAATCACATGCAAACAATGTGGCGTCAGAGTCTATACCGATCCTGCAATAAGGGACCGGGAGTGTTTAAATTTCAAAAATCAATCTGACGCAAGGCCATGACCACAAAATATTAATGAATTTCTTTAGTTGATCTGCATTTCTGCATTTATTATTTACCAGACATTAGAAAATGTGTTTTCACATATGTTTTGTTGATGGTACTGACTGTAGAAAGGTGAGCAGGGAGATTATTTTGAGGCAAAATATTCTAAAGAATAAATTGGAGACAGAATCAGAACGTGCGGGTTCATATAAGTGCTGGACACAACTTTGGAAATCTAGTGCATTCATCTCAGCTTTACAGATGTGGAAATGGAGACCCAGAGATGCTAATTTTTCTTCCTTAACAGTCTTATTTGCCCCTTTGTTCTGCAGAAGAAAGCTTTGTATGATGGCACTCAAAGTGCTTTATAATCTGGCCCGAATTTACCTTTCCAGCCGCCCCTCTGTTGCTAGCCCTTCCCCACCCACCCAGCCAGGTGGCAGTCACCTTTAAGCCACATTTCACACACCTTCCTGGTGGCCTTAATAACTAAACAAAGCTTGATAATTGGGACCATCCTTGTGTCTACGATGTAGAGGAATTTTAGAGATGCTGATTGGGGAGTTGTGTGTACACCACCCCCCCCCAAACCTACACAAGACAGTTGGCTGAGCTGTCAGCATCATTACTGTCTGGGAGGTGAGGTTATCTGTGTCTTCCATAGTGTGTTAATCCCAACGTAGGTTCCCCGTACCCTAAATGTACTTAGTTAAGGCTTCACTTTATCACAACGTTTTACCTCATTTGCTTATGTCCATACTGGTCTCTGTTTGTACTGTCCTGCCTCCCAGCAATGTGACAAACACATTGATCTTGTAAGACAGCTGAGCAAAAGGCATGTCTTCTTTGACCTCACCCGTGGGCAGAGTCACGTGTGGCCCCTTTGATTTCTTGCCACAGAGTGCTGAATTTGTCATCTACTTGTCTGTCTCCCTCTCTAGGTTGTACAAACCATTAGCAGCAAAGGTTTGTGGTCTCAGTTACCTTTATATCCCCGGTGCCTTAGGCAGTGCCAAGTAATGCTACAGTGCATGTGGAGAAAATGTTTGATGATTGACCACTGATGGTCCCTCGGCTAGCTAGCTGCTGGCACTTGGGCACAAGTATTTACAGCCTGTGACTTGCTTGCACTATGCTAATAATTATAGAAAGGAATATGCATTGATGGACAGGCTTAGAGGCCACGCTGGAGACTTCCTGCCCATCCAGAGTATCTGGTTTCCCTTCGTGGTAATACCATTTGATGATTTCTAAGCGCCCATTTGAGAGTATGTGAGTTTTTTTCTTACTGTCTTCTGCTTAGAGGGAACTATGTTTCATTGCTACATGTTCCTATTAGGAAAATAAATATCCCTGCTCTATAAAACAAGATGTAGTATGGACTCAGTTTTATGGACTTGAAGGAAGCATGGAGACCGAGTTGTAAACTGGGACTCTGGTGGGGTGTGAGGATGTGGTGCTCTCTCCTCCAAACAGGCTTCTCGCCCACGATGCCCTTGCGGGGTCTGTCAGGCCCCGGCTCCTCCGCCGTCTGGCTGAGTTTGGCCAGGGGCCTCACGAGCGAAGGTGACAGGGCTTTCCCCGAGTGTGGCCAGACACGACCCTGTGGTGGTAACGAGGACACCTTGACCCCTCCCAGCTGTGCACGCTCTCCTCACCCCAGTGGCTTCAGTTATAGACGTTCTGTGTGGATAAAGGAACCACGGGTCTCCGAGGACCGTTGGCCACTGTGGAGCCAACCCGAACCACAGCTCTGATCATCCAGGCCCTGCGAGGACGCTGCTAAGACGTTAGTGAACTTGCCTGCGGACCACCATGGCCGCTTCCCAGCTCATCGGTTCTACTCTGGCCCCCGGTTCTCCCTTTTCCCCTCACGTTGTTAATGCATGGAGGATCCCAGAGTCAGCCACCTTGTCATGCGTCAGGGGCAGACACCGGCACGGGGAGTGAGGTCTCCAGCGTGGGGTGTCCCGGAATGGAGCCAGGACATTGGCACCCAGTCCCTCATCCATGTAGCCTGGCCTAGCGGCCTGTTCTCCCTTCTCCACGACCTGCACCAACCCCCAGTGCCACCCAAAGGGCAGGAGAAGGAAGAGGTGATAGAAGTGATGTCTGGATGAAGCTAATTGGTGATACAGGAAGAAGGGCCTTCGGGTCAGCCTTCAGACACCCTTAACTGTACATAACTAAGTAAAACACGCGTCTGCCACGGAGAACCTACCTAGGCCACTCAGCACGTTCTCGATTTAGTCAGCAGGTTGGCTCTGGCCGAGCATGAGAGAGTGCTGTCACGGCACTAAAAGCAAACACACAGTGCCCGCCAGCCTCTTCCTGCTCTAAAACCAACACCAGAGTGTTCAGACATCTGATTTGCATGCCCTTCTCCAGGGGCAGCGTCGTGATTGAAAACCCTGCCGTCGGAGCTGTGTGGGTCGCCGTGTCAGGGAGCACAGGGCTGGCCGTGTGCGTGGTGAGTTACCGCTGCTGGGGCCCTGTCGTCGTTAACTATGAGGGACCAGCGATAAATCCGCCTTCCAGGAGTTCTGGGGACGGCAGAGGAGAGGGCTGGTCTCTCACATCCGAAGTCCTTCTAAATCATCACGTTGACGTTTTATTTAGAGAGCACACACCGTTCACTCGGTATGTGGGATCTGCTTGCCTCCCATTTTTTACGTTTGCATTCTGAGAGCGACTTTCCACGGAGCCTGTCACTGCCTGTGGCAGACGCTGCGGCACCGGGGCGGTGGTTCTCACAGCGGGACTGTGAGCCCGCTCCGAGCTCGGGTGTGTGTGCCCACTGCGGCCAGGGCTCTGCCCGCTCTGCTCTTGCTTTCGAAACAACTGTCCTGGGACCCGCTCTTGGATGGCAGTGGTGTTGCTTGGAACGCACCCTTGGCTGTCCGCTTGTAGCTAGAGACCTCTGTGCCTCAGTTTCCTCGTCTGTAGAAAGGGAGGCAACAGTTCTCTTCTTAACCGCCCAGCGGGGTGGCTGTAGACAACCAGGGAGAACACTGAACTCTCCATAGTCCTGTGAGAATGTCAGCTCCCAGGGAGACGTGACGTCTCTGCCAGAACAGAAGGCCTGGAGGCCCTGTGCACTCACGCACCCCTTACTTACAATCACTTTCCTAAAGCAGTACCATCTGTGTATGCATCAGTATCTGTCTCTTCAAGCAGCATCGCAAATGTGTGTGTGTGCGTGTCCTGGATGGATTGATAGATACTTCTCCTGCTTTGAAGAGAATCTCCAGCTGAGATTTGAAATGTACTCCAATTGTCTTTCACATCTTTGCCTCTGTGTCTAGCATAGGGGAGAGATGACTCGGATAAAATGTTATTATTTCAGGCTTGTCTGCCCCTTATGACACTTCGCTTTTGATGTTTAGCCAAGAAGCACCACTTGCTCAGCCATAACTCAGCGATTATAGACTGTTCCGTCCCTTTCTATTTCTGCTCCCGCATCTGAGTCTGAATTCCTTATAGGGGATGTGAAAAACGGGACTTCTGGGGCTTCTGAGGGTCTAACAACAACCCTTAAATACCCCTTGGCACGCCTAAATTGAATGTCTAAAATAAACACTATTTTTCAAAACTGTACCTAATGAGTGTGTATTAAAGTTATAAAAACAAAATAACAACATGAATAAAACTTTTTTTTAACTCTCATGATACATTTAGAATTATAACGTTGCTTATAATGTTCTTATCACTGCAATTACTTTGGGAATTTCTTTCTAAAGTCTGGGTTTCAGTAAATGCGTCATAAATTCTAACTGTAATTTCCTACATAGGCATGTTCTCGCTATGTTGACATTAAACATAATGGATGGAAAGTCGTCCTAAGACTCCAGCAGGACTGGGAGCCTGGTTTCTGTTGCTTTAGGCTGAATCATTAGTAGCTTTGCATCTGGCCCTGCTGAGTTGTGGGCTGACTTCGAATGATAAATATCTGTGAGGGGCTCAAAGTCCTCCCGGCTACGCCTATGAAGCTTGGAAGTCATGTAGTGATGTGCTGGGTGTGTGTATTTTACGCATAAACATGGAAGCATCTATCAAAATGTTCAGGTGAAAAATATTCTTTGCAAACTTGTGAGGACCTCACACGTAAAGCAGGTATTTCAGCATCACCCCGTTTTAAATGCCTGTAAAGATCGGGGATCATTAACTGGGGGAGCCCTGAGGTTCTTGATGTTTTTCATTGATGACTATATAAATCACTCCCTCTTTAAGGATCAGACTAATGGATGATGCTGTTAACATGTTTATCTTGAAAAAACATAATTTTCTATTTTTTTTAACCTCCTCTCATAAGTAGTAATTTAGGTGAAAATCTGATTAGTTCATAGTAAAATATGAGGAAAAGCAAACTAAATAAGTTTAAAATAGAAAAAGACATTATGTGAGTACAGGTTAGGTCTCTGCCGTTCTTCTCTGAAACTCAGTGTTTTCAGGGTGGACATCCAAGAGGTGAACAGACAGGCACGTCAAAGAAGATAATCAAACCTAGACTGTGCTCTCGTACACACTCGATTTTTTCCAAAACCATCCATTTAGAATATCACTTCCAGACCTTTATCCCATAAGGAAAATATGCCTATCTGTAAAATTTTTCCTGATTATGGAACCAACACATGTTCATTGGAAACTACTGAGAAGTATAAGGGGAAAGTTAAAGTAATCCCCAGTGTTAACATCTGGAGATAAACTGAACATTTGGCTGTATTATATATATGTGTGTATAATTTTGAATATTTCTTTTTATTTTACATAATATAGTGAATGTTGTCTGTATGATTAATATTTTTTGAAATGTGCTTATTAGTAACTGTATAATATTTTATTATAGGGACGTACTATGACTTATGTTGTTTCCAGCTTTAAAAAACAGATAAATTCTGAGGCTGGTGTCCTTGTACAGAACCTTTGGGTCCATTTCTTTCCCCTTAGAGTTGGTTCTTAGCAGTAGATTTACTGGATCCAAGGTTATTAATGATATTAAGAAATGTATACATTGCTAAAATGCTTCCTAGAAAGGTTACTTCAATGTAAGCAAAAACAAGGACACCTTCCCCAGCATTGTTAAGCCTTTTCCAATATGATGATTATCTAATCTAATCAGCCAGGAGAGGAAAGGAACATTTTTAGAACCCTAATCCGAGCTTGGTCTCATTTTATCATCATACCAACCCCCTATCATCCCATTTCACAGAGGAGGCAGCGTGCTCAGAGGGGTGAGTGACTTCTGAAGGTCACACAACCAGAAAATGAGGGGAGTGCTTGGTTATTTGGGTTCAGGCTGTCTGATCCCCAAGTTCATTTTCTGTCTCAACTTCCAAGGTTTCCCCCACATGTAATATTTAGGATCATCATTGACTTTTCCAAACAAAACATGCAAGTCTCTGAGACAACACCTGGTGTGTTAGTGGGCACTTAAGAAACCTCATGTTGGAGACACGCAAGTGCATGCCGCACTCACAGCCACAGTCAGCCTGCAGTGCAGGTTGGTTTCCTGCTTCCAGGCACAGAGGCCGCTGCAGCCACCCGAGGCAAGCAGTCGCCACACTGCCGCGCTAGCGCTGTGTGAGCGTGCCATGGGTTCATTAAACTCCCAGGTGAGGTGCTTTTTTGCAAAAGTAGAAGTGTGTTTGTGTTTTTTTTTCAAATTTCACACAATCATGCAAAAATCTCTCATCTCAAGAGCAAAATTAGATCTTTAAAGCATCGAAGATAAATCACAAAGATATTAACCCAAGGAGAGCTTTCTTTTGAATGTATTGGTCAATGTCTCCATGCCATTTCTACCTAATTCCAAGGGCCCCCTTGGAAACATGGAGGCAGAAAACCATGTGTGATGATCAGCTGGTTTCTGTCCCAGGTGTGTGAATATCCAGATGGCACCAAGTCCTTGAAGCTGGGAGACTTTGGGCTGGCCACTGTGGTGGATGGGCCCTTGTACACGGTCTGCGGCACACCGACCTACGTGGCTCCAGAAATCATTGCTGAAACCGGGTAAGGCTCCTGTGGTTTGGGCCAGTGCTTTATCTTCGGAGGGGAAAGGTGAATTTTGCTCCTGTGTATTCATGTGACTCTGGGGAAGGGGATGGGCAGGGGAGAAACTATTTACCTGCGCTATAACTGATCTCAGAAACTTAAATTGGTGCTTCTACACTCAAGAGTCCTGGGCCTGGACTTTTGTCCCAAGGCTGGTCTTGGGAACATGGCAGCAGTGCCCAAGTTTGTAATCGAGATGGTAACTGCTTTTGTCCGAAGGACAGTTAATTCGTGTACATGAAATGAACAGTTTGATGCTGAAAAGAGCCCCCCTTTATTTTTCTCACAAAGGCAAGACTCCAGTAATGAGGAGGATTCTGAGGGTAATATGGTTATTTCTCCCCCACTCACCCACTTTCTTCCCCTAGCTATGGCTTGAAAGTGGACATTTGGGCAGCAGGCGTGATCACGTACATACTCCTCTGCGGATTCCCACCTTTCCGAAGGTCAGTGGCTCTTTGTGTGACAATATTTGAATTGTAAACTCTCCCTTTGATTAGGGAGCAGACATTTTACTTCTGGCAGGCAGGACCAGAAAC
Source organism: Furipterus horrens (assembly GCF_987537825.1). Classification (NCBI taxonomy): domain Eukaryota; kingdom Metazoa; phylum Chordata; class Mammalia; order Chiroptera; family Furipteridae; genus Furipterus; species Furipterus horrens. Next base: position 17,251,105 of record NW_028327180.1, read on the forward strand.
TGGGTAATAAAAATGTCAGTTAAAAATTATATAAACATGCCTTTCACTTTCGATATAACTTACAAACTATTAATGTATATTCCTTGATCATGCTTTTTTTTTAATTTTAAAAACTTTATTGATTTTAGAGAGGAAGGGAGAGAGAGAAAAAGAGTGAGAAAGAGAGACCTCTGAGAGAGACATTGATTTGCTGTTCTACTTATTCATGCATTCATTGGTTGATTCTTGAATGTGCCCTGACTGAGGGTTGAACCCACAACCTTGGCATACTGGGATGACGCTCTTAACAGCCTGAGCTACCTGGACAGGGCCCTCAACCATGCTTCTGATGTGAAGCCAAGGCCTTTGCTTTGTGTATGGTCCTCTGAGCTTCTTGTGGCCATTCTTCCATGAAACACACCCATCGTCCAGTGTCTCCAGTTCCCGTTCTCAGTTATTTTCAAGGGGACTGAGATTTAAAGATCTTTGTAAAGCTATCTGATCCTTCCAGGAAAACCTTTTTCCAATTTTTAATAGTTTTCTCTCCTACCTAATTTGGAAACAGTTGTTTTGTTTTGTTTTGTTTTAACAACTCATGCTCCAAAGCATTTAACCTAGTTCTCATAGAAACAGAAAACTTAAAATTCATTTTATCCATTCATGTAATATTTAAAGGGGTAGGAGTACAAATGCTTTCAACATAAACAGGACTGGAAACAAACAGACTGAGTGTTTGGTAAGCATGCACCCCACCTGGTGGGAGCAGAGGTGGCCACACGCGGGTCCGGGTGTGTCCCAGGGGCACGAAGAACCCCCTGTTCCTCGGCAGCTCGTGGACGTGGCGTCAGCGTGGGCTTTGCCCGCAGCGCCTCTTCTGATCAGTTCTGTCTCATCCTTTGGAGCAAACGAATGGCTACTGACTTGGAAGCAGAAGTTCATCTAGGGTGCATGTTTGGTTTTCTTCTGAGTTTTCTTACGCTCTCTTTTCATTTTAATCTCTTCTTTTGTTCAGTTTACTACTATTTGTCGCGTAGCAACTGTGTATTCTAAGTGCCAGGACTCAGAGGGTGAATCATCGTGTTCTCTGGGGTCCTAGTACGTACAGTGTAAGTGTTTTATCAGTAAGTGAAAAACAGGTTTATTTCACCACATCCCAACATCTTACTATGAAATGTTCCAAACATTCTGAAAAATGGGAAGTTTTTATCTTTTTGCAATTATCAGTGTTTAGTTGAGTTGAATGTTTTTACTGACACTGCAGCAAACACAGGAGTGATACAAAGAGGTCAGTCTGTCCTTCCGAGAGTCTCTGGTGTGGTGTAAAGACACACATCACAAGAGTATGGATCAAGAAAAATAACCAGAGCCTGAGGACATGTTCACTTGAGGGTGGGAATCACAAACAGTTAATGGAAGATGTAGCAAGTGAGCGGGCCCTCGTCCTGGTGGCATGGGCTGGGTTTCTATAGGTGGGAAGCTTTCTGTCTGGCCATCGACACCATGGCCTTCCATCGAGGTCGTTGTCTGGGTTACACAGACCGTAGGATCACCACACATGTCCGTTCACATTTTCTTACCAATAAACAACCCCAAGAGTTAGGGCTCTCATTTAGTTCTGTGGATCATTAGGGCGGGTCTCCCGATCTGGGCGGGCTCAGCGGGGATTTGATGGTCCGGTGTGGCCTCGCCCACGTGCCTGGGAGCTGACAACAGATAGGACCGGGCCTCCAGGGGGCTTGCCTGGGTTTCACGTGACAGTGGATTTAGGCATTCCAGAGGCAGCCAGAGAGAAGGCAAGTCCCTCTACCTGAGCACTTGTCAAGTCTCTGCGTTCCTTATGTTTGTTGACGGATGTCCATGGACCAGATGAAGTCAAATAGCTAAGCTTACAGTAAGCTTGGGAGAAGATTAAGAACATGTACTTAGAGGGAGAGGAAGAATTTGTGGCCATTTTTGAACCATGCTGTGCCCTGGTTGGTTTCAGTGATGACTTGTTTTGGAAACTAGTCAAGGGTAGAGGGTAGTGGGTTTGATAGCTGGTGATCCAGGGGCCGGTCACCCCGTAACGCCCCCCCACGATGGTTGACCCAAGTTGAGACCAATTGGAAAAGGGTATCAGGGATCAGTTTTCGAGGAATGTGTGCTCACAACTCCCTCTAGTGTTTCCACTTGCCAGTGCAGCCTGGGAGTTTTGCCTTGGACTTAAGCTTTTTACTTTTTAACAAAGGTGGGACTCAGATTAAACGAGTATATATGAAGTGTGACTTGATACCCAGAGGAGAGCAGCTTCTTTGTGGGATCTGGAGATAAGTCCAGCTATAAAAGCCATAAAGCTACATTCTGAAATCTACTGCCCTTGTATATTATATTCAAAAACTGGTTTTACAACTTCTGAAACTTACAGAAATGCTTTCTCTCTTTCATAGGTTGTGATGGAATGTTAATGTAATGTAATGTAGTGTTAAATGCTAGTTACAGAAGCATCTTCACAGCACAGGGACATTCTGGAGAGATTCCGGAACCCACTATAATGTAAACTGCATGTAGAACAAATTAGGAAATGGTACTTTAAATAATAATAAAGGACCATGGTATAAAAGCAATTATCTACATCAATTTGTACCTAAAATGAAAGTCCTCCAAACAGATGTTTCAAAACATTTACTTCGTTTTAGCAAAGATAATTTAACCCACGGCTTCTTAATTGAAATTGTTTCTTGGAATTTATAGTTTCAGCTTCTTGAACTGCTGTGTCTCTCATTTTTCTTTTTTCAGGCTTTAGTCTTAGCTTGACACGTATCCTTCCTTCAGTCTTTTCAACCCCAGACTCGTTGATATTGATTTGCTAAAGGGAACTGACATTTTAGTTATTGCCTAAGCAAGTCTGTTTTAGGACCGCTGACATAAAATACTTGCAGTGATCACAGGGGTGCATATATTCTTTTGAATTACTGTTTCAGGTTTTGTTTGGATATATTCCCAGAAGTGGGATCACTGGATCAAAAGGCAGTTCCATTTTTAATTTTTTGAGGTCACTCCATACTGCTGTCCACAGTGGCTGCACCAGTCTGCGTTCCCACCAAGGGCCCGACAGTAGATGAGTGGATAAAAAAAGCTGTGGTACATTTACCCAACAGCATACTGCTCAGCCCTAGGAAAGAAGAAATCTTACCCTTTGCAACAGCATGGATGAACCTGGAGAGCGTAAAATAAGCCAGAGAAAGACAAGTACCACATGATTTCACTTATATGTGGAATCTCATGAACAAATAAACTAACAAACAAAATAGAAACAGACTCAGAGATAGAGAACAGACTGATACCTGTCAGAGGGGAGGAAGGTTACGGGGCTGGGTGAAAAGGTGACGGGATTAAGAAAAAAAAAAACCCTCAGACACAGGAAACAGTATGGTGATTACCAGAGGGAAAGGTAGAAAGTGTGAAGAGGGGATAAATGGTGATAAGGAGACCTGACTTGGGGTGGTGAGCACACAAAACAATGTATAGATGACGTATTATAAATAGAATTGTACACCTGAAACCTATATAATTTTATGAACCAATGTCACCCCAATAGAATCAATAAAATTTTTAAAAGTAATGTTTGCATGTCTCTACTGAGGTTTTGCTTACACACAAGCACACCCCATAAATGAAATGTGTGGGCATCGTTCATGAAATAGCTTACAAACAGTTTCAGGTTACCTCGCCTGAGCTTCACCTTGCTTTGACTCACCATGGAAAAGAGAGAATTTTTTTTGTTTTCGAGGTTTTTCTGAACGAATGTTTTTAGACTTGCGGCACCTTAATCCAGGGACTGTATTGTTTCAGAGTAAAAAAGTGCCCTGAAGCATCTCAGCGAGGTTGTAGAGTACAAATGCGTTAATAAATCCAGCGTAGATGCAATCAGAGTGGCTTTCCTTATGTGACTACTAAGAAGGATAAATTAAGTTTAGCTTTCTGTTCTTCTCGTGAGGGGAGCCTGGAGCTCTTGCAGCTCACAGCAGGGATTCTTCGGGGTGGATTCTTAGTGCCAGGACATTCCAGGGTTTTGTTTGTTGATTCGGGGTATGTTGCCAAGAACTGAAATGAGTGCTGCACACTCACTTCCGACTTTTTAGCTGTTTATCAACAAAATAAAAGCCATATGTGTTAACAAAATATAAGTCATTTGAGATTTCAGGGGGATAAGGGGGAGATGGATGGAGTAAAAGAGATGGCTAAAAGAAATGATTCTAGAAATAGGTGATTTATATCTTCTAATATTAGTCTCCTGGGGTCCCCTGGTTCTCAAAAGGGTTCTGTAAAACCTCATTGTGCTTTAGGTGTGTCCTGCACTCACTGTGAAGGACATTGAGCTGAGTGCAGTCAGTAGGGAGATAAGTTGAAAAGGAAAGAAAATGTGTAGACGTCTAGAAAGAAACCATGGGTACACACTCAGGAAAACCACTTTTCAGGAGCATGTAGCTGAGGGGGTGGGACCTCTTGGTTGCCTGGTTGCCTGGCCCGACTTCTGCCTCTCATGTGCCTCTGGCCCCAGAATCCGTGGACCAGCAGCTGTGGGTTCAGCTGAGCTTGGGGAGAGTCGTGGACGTGCGCAGGTCTCCCCAGCTCTCCTCTTTCATAGAACAGGAACGAAGCAGCCACCTCATCACGTGGCCCCAGATTTTGTCTCTAGGTACTGTCCTAAATGACCCACTTCCAAGGACACTACACTTGTCCTTGCCTGCTTGGAGAGGGCTGGTGGCCTAACCAGGCTCCTATCCAGAGGGCTGGGTCCCCTGTGAGCACCCTGAGCAACAGCCTGCGGGGTCGTGTTGGGAACTCCAAGAGCAATGTTGTACACCTGCCAGGTGAGCCTGGACGTCCGCTTCTGGGCCTTGGTCTTGGCTATTATCAGTGCATGCTGAGTTTTCTACTAGGGCTTTGTAAAGCCCTCAAAAGATAAAGACTTTGTTCTCCCTCTGGCCACCGCTGAGCAGGTTTCTGGTAGGTGGGGGGTGTCCGGCACACTGAGTTTGTCCCAGCATGTCTTCCCGTTCCCATGGCACTTCTCATCACATGTCAGGTCATCATGAGCGAGCACACCTTTGAGTGTGGGACAGGTAGGCACAGGTTGGGGAATGATACCCACCTTGGGACCACGGGGAGCATTTGTCTCAACCAGGGCAGTTCTAGTTGATGTTCTTGTCCGAGCCGTTTCTCTCTAACTGAGCTTAACTGAAAGTCAAGTTCCAGTGGGGAGCTAATCACGTCTTGACTGTTTGATCCAGATTCTGGCCTTTTCCTGTGTTGGCCACTTCACTGATCTTTGGCTGTTTGGTTGGAAAAGTGGAAAGAGGAAGGGCAAGGAGATCCGACTCAGATTAGCTGCTTTTCCACTCGGTTGCCATGAGCGATTAACTGAAGACAGATGCTGAGGTTCTTTTCTGGAATGAGGATTTATATGACTTGTGGATTCTATGTTTTCTTGTCTTTTTTTATTGAGGCAAAATATACATAATATATAATTTATCACTGTAACCATTTTCAGTGACATTAAGCACATCCACAAAGTTGTGCGAGCATCCCCACCACCCACCTCCAGGACTCCTTCATCCCCCAAACTGAAGCTCCAAACCCACTCAGCAAATTTCTCAAGTTTTATATGTCTCTCTTCTCTCCCCCTCTCTGATTCCCAGCCCATGGAAATGCTCTTGAGTTCATGACTAAAAGGAGAGATCTGTCATCATCAATGCAGTGGAGATAGGAAATAGCCAAGCCAGAGACCGGGCTCCTGTCCCCACTCTTCCTGTGAACATTTTGTTGAAAAACTCTGTGGTGATTTTGGCTCTTCTTCTATTTCTTTGTCGCTAACAGTGAGAACAATCTTCAGGAAGATCTCTTCGACCAGATCTTGGCTGGGAAGCTCGAATTTCCAGCCCCCTACTGGGATAATATCACAGACTCGGCAAAGGTACCGCCCAGGCCTGTTTCTGTGGGTGCATGGCCTCCAGGCACCCTCACGCCACCTGGAGCTCGTGGTCCTGAGCTCCAGGTCTGCCTTGACTTTGCATAGTGGTCCTTCTGTAAGTTCATTCCCTAGTGTAGTCTCTGAAACTCTTAACCAAATTCTGAACGCGAGATTGGCTGTCTTCCCAGTGTGCCCCTGCCATTCCCGTAAACATTTGTTTTGTTTTTTTTTTTCATTTATTCAAGAAATATGTATTAGACACCCATCAGAATATAGGAATGGCCTCGTGAGGTGTTCTGAGTTGCCCAAAGGAGTACGATGATCATGAGCAGAACTCCTTGGGGAGAACTTCCTGGTTTAACAGACTCAGGCGAGCCTCTCTGCGTAGCTGTGCCTGCAGCGTTGCTGTGGGGGCACTAGGAGTGTAGGTGATAATGGCTTTTCAGTTCAGATGGCTGAGCAGCTGTGTGGGCTGTTCTTTGAAGTACTTGGTGCAAACTCCGATTTCTGTATTTATGCTGGAATTACCCACCCCACCCTTGTCTCCTCTCCGGTCTTCTTGATTTCTTTGCAGGAATTAATCAGTCAGATGCTTCAGGTCAACGTTGAAGCCCGGTGTACCGCAGGAGAGGTCCTGAGTCACCCCTGGGTGTCAGTAAGTACCCACATTCCCGGGGAATGAACGCTGCGTGCTGTGGTCGTGGGTTTTGCACAGGCCATGTTCTGCCCGAGTTCCATGGTCTCCTGCGTAGCATGAAGGCAGCTCTCAGGCAGGAAGCAGTTGGCACCAGGATCATGGAGCTTTCAGACCTGGGCACATCACTGACCCTTTCTGGGCCTCCGTTTGCCCCCCTCCAAATGGAAGGGGTTGGCTGGATGCTGTCCAAGGAGTCTCTCAGCTTCTGCCTTCTGTCGTTCCGGGGTCGGAGGGTTTCCAGAGTTTTCCCAGCGATGAGCTTGTTTCAGACCCTGATCCCTCTGCCTTCGTGGCACGTGGCCCTGGAGACCTGCGGTGGGTGGAGAGGTGAGACACAGGCCCCCCCAGAGCCGGGTGGGCAGTGTCCTCCTGACTCGAGTTCCTCTGGGCTTGGGCGGTGCCTCTGGGTTCAGGGCGCACCCAGTCCTGTGACAGGAACCTCGGGAGTGCCTGCCCTTCTCTCGTTCCTGGAGGCTCCAGGACAGCGGGGTTCATTTACTCCGTCAAGGACTTGTGCCGACTGGGGGGTCCCTGGTGCTCCTCTGCTACCTCCACTGTCCCTTGTGGCCTGACATTTAGGTTCTACCACCCTAGCTCCTGCTGAGAGACGTGGCTCTTGGACCAAGTAGCTGAGATGCCACGTTATTTTATGAACAATGGAGACTAACAACGAACTGAATTCTTGATGAAAATAATAAACTGTTCGTTAATTTTGATGTACTAAATGACATGGCATTTGTGCTGTGGGAGGAAGGGTCTCAGAACCCTGAAGAACATGCCCCTTGGGCCACCAGGGACCTGCTCTCTAGACCTCAGGAGCTGGGTGAAGGCGGGGCGGGTCTCTCTGAGGGCCTGGGCCTGCTGAATAGCAGGAATCACTTGTAATGGGTCACTGCTCCCCTGGCCTCGTGGCTCAGGTGGGCCCGTCAGGAGGGGAAGGTGGGGGTGGGGTGGGGGTGCGTGTCTGCTCAAAAACAGACGAGTTAGCCGTGAAAACCAAAACTACTGTTTTTGCTCCTTCGCCGCAGGACGATGCCTCCCAGGAGAATAATATGCACGCCGAAGTCACAGGTAAACTAAAACAGCACTTTACTAACGCGCTCCCCAAACACAACAGCACCACGACCGGGGTCTCCGTGATCGTGGTAAGTGGACCGCACAGCCCTGCCTCTGGGGAGCTGCTGTATCTGGCCTGACTGCACAGCCAGCATTGAAGCTTCTCGAGCAAAGAGCCAAGAGCTTCCCCCACATGGAAGCTGGCGCCTTCCATGTTCCCCTTTCCACTTCAAGATTGGCTTGGCATGGGGCGGGCCCCCATCTGGCTGACGCCCAGGCCTCAGGCCCCACCCCCGCTGTCCCGGGTGGACATTGCGCAGGTACCAGGGAGGCCAGACTGCCAGGCCCTGGCGCCGAGGGGAGCCCCGGCCTCTTCCAGGCCCCTGCTTCCCTGTGCTCTCTGCCCTGCAGCGGGACTCCCAAGCCTGGCTGGGCCCTCCGGCACGAGGCAGTGGCCCCCTGCCTCCTCAGGGCTTCCAAACTAGATTTTCTGAGGTATGGATTATTATTTGGGACTCGGGATGAGAAACAGCCAAAGTTAAACAAATGCCACTTTAAAAATTAGAATTTTGTTTGGCTTTTAAAAGTACAGAACAATGTAAAATAAATTCATTTTTTCAGGGTTGGTAGAATGTTATGAGAAGGCAGTGACTAGCTGCCCTAGTTTCTCAGACCTTCCTTCTTCCGAAATGTCTTCAAGGCCGCTCACCTAAATCCACATACACAACAAATGTAGTAAGTGAAGTAATCGTAAAGTAAGTCCAGCAAAAGGAAAATGAGAGCAGGACAGAAACCATGGAGCCGGAACTGTGCTCAGCACCCCAAGCCGGGCCGTCCAGACCACAGCCCTGGCCACGCTGGGGCCACCAAGCCAGCTCCGAGTGTCCCCACACCTGCTCCCGGAGCCCGGGTGCGCCCTGCACCCTGATCTCTGCTCTGCCCACACCCCTCGCCGGCTCTTGGAGCAGGCCGGGGAGTAACCTGGGGTGCCGTCCAAATCAGGCTCTCTAGGGAATGGCTGCCCGCGTCGGTGGCATCTTGGCCACACCTGACGACATGGGGTCTCAGCGGCACCTAAGGCCACCGGTGGTCTGCATAGCTCTGTCATTCTTACCTCAGGCCTCTCACCTGGAGAGGTTCGGTTTGTTTCCCACCCAACTACAGGGGAAGCATTGCTTCTTCTCGTGCTCCATTGTAGTCTAGGAACCTAAGGATAGCCAGACAGAAGTTGGAGGACCCCTCTCCCGTCCCCCGACCTTGTGTCTGAAATACGTCTGTTGAGTATCCACCCCCTTCTTAGCCTCCGCTGGCCTGACAGTCTCCTCTGTCCCCCAGGGCAGGCCGCGTGTATCCGGCAGCCCTTTGACCCGCAGCTTCCCAACTCCTGCCCCAGACCGCGCCTGCAAACAGGATCTTTTGACCCGTTTCAGGACTTCTGCGGGGAGCGGGGGGGCTCCGTGCCAAAATATGGGAAGGCCTCTTCAGTCGTGGTTTTCCTGGCGTTTTAGCAGCGTTCTGCTGCAAGCCTGAGCAAGTTTAGCTGCTCAGAAGCACAGCCCAGTTAGACACTTTGCAAAGAACTGTCCTGAGTGAGCCGATGGCATGAGTGCGTGTCCAGGGGTCCCGTCCCAACGGGCAGGATGGCGCATGGGCGGTCTTGCCATGCGCTTCAAGGTTAGGCAGCCTCTGGGAGATTTTAGAAAAGTATCAGTCGGCACACATGACGGGTAATGAAAAGTCTGAAGAGGGACTCGTTAGAATGAAAATTGAATAAGTATGTTAATTAAGCTTCATAGTCTCCTAGAGGAAGAACCTCAACAGAGGTGCACCCAGAGCTGATCAGAGAGCCCCAACCCCTGGCCTGGGACACCCATTGACTTAGGGCCCAGGTAGGAGTCGCTGGCCTACAGCCCGAGGAGGCCCTGGAATGATCCAGCCCTTCTGCCTCGTGGTCCAGTCTGGGCTCCGCTCTGGAAAATGACGTTCAGACCCCATCAGACCAAACCTACAGTCTCGTGGTTGGCAAATGGCATTTTTTTCCCATTTGTTGATGGAGTTCCAGAGCCATGTGTTAAAACTCCAGACCTTGAACTGGATGTTTCTAGGAATGAACAGCTTGTTGTTTGTAATTCCAGTGGTGATGGAAAATGTGTGCTCACATGTATGTGTGGCTGTCATTTTGAGCATGTTGGCAGGGCTCCATCCTGGCCCTGTGCTCCTACACAGCTCTGCAGTTGTCAGCTCTGAGGAACTGCTGAGTCATGCTGCCACGTTCAGTACCTGCAGGAAACGTCAGGAAGGCTTGTCTCTGGAGGCACTAATTCTCCATGGCCAAAAGCCGGCCTGTGAATTCTGGCTTGTCCCCAAAAGCAGGAGTGAGAAGGCCTCTGCAGGCACTCTGTGCTACACTCCCCCCCCCCCCCCTTGGGCCTGATCTGGAACACGGTTTTGTGGGGGCAACTCGCGACACTTCCATGTCATTATCATCCTTTTCATCATGACTGTGTGTCTGTCTGTCCCGCCCTTGGGAACAGTTTTAGATGACACTTCCTGGTATATATATGTTCTCATAACTGGAGTATGTGAGGCTCATAGTAGTGGAAATAGTGCATCAAAGCCTGAGGTGGAATCCTCAGATGACTGTTACGTGACCTACAGACAGAACCTTCCCAGCCACTGTCCCCCTGAGTGTCCTCTGCGCCTTAGCTCCCCAACGTTGACACCTGAGGCTCCAGGGGAAAATGAAAGGATAGGAATTGTCCATAACGGTGAAAGACAGTGCAGCTGATACTGTTGTCTGCGTTTTATTTGACAGTTTGATTTGACAGTTTGAGAGACAACTTCTGAGTTTCACTCTTTCCCCAGTTGAGACTCTGGGGACTCCTGAAGCAGAATTCTGGTATTCACCACGCTGTGCTTTGGCAGAGCAACTCCTAATTCTCAGCCCCTGAAATCCGCATGCTTGTCTCGGACGGCTGACACCAGCGTCCCGCTCTTAGCTTCTGATCGGTGCGGATCTCCTGCACCTGCTGACACCCTTCTCGCCAGCCGAGCGCGCGCTTGGAAAGCTCTCCCAGCTTGCCACACCGCCTTTCCCCGCAGACTGAAAGCTGGCGAGCGCTCAGAAAGAGGGCTCCACTAGATCTCTTGATAAATGCTGTCCTTCCCTTCGGTGAAAAAGCATCTTTTTGTGAGTGACAGCGTAAGACGGGAACCTTTGTGAAGGCTTTTGTTCTCTCTCCAAGAACATTCCCAAAGATGTGTGTTTATCAGTGAGACGGTGTAAAGTCGGCTAGCCTTCGGGATAAGAGAAGAGAATTATATTGGATAAGATTTCGGTTTGAGACAGGCCCACGGTTTTGGGTTGCACTTGCATTTCTCGGACTTGCCCTTAACATAGAGAGGAAAGGACAGGGCATTGCGGAGCAGGCTTGCCAGCTGTCCCCGCAGGCTCCTCCCAGCCCCGGGGGCTAGGCGGCGCCATCTTGTGGCAGAAAAGGGAATGATAAGAACCCTGGTTACCCTTGAATCTTGACGTGAGAAGCCATAAATGCAAACGGTGTGCTTTCCTAGGCCAGGGGGATCATGCTACTTTCGGGGGGAAATCTGGGAATGACTCGGGCTTAATTTAAGATAGACGAAACTGTTTCAATCGTGTTGCTTCTGTTTAAAGTAAGTCTAGTTTCTGTCCCTGCTTCTCTCGCCCCTTCTCCTGCCTCTCCCGCCTCTCCTGCCTCTCCCGCCGTCTGCATTTGCTCCCCTCTGACTAGGTCCAAGGCAATGGTATGTACTAACGGCACTGCGATGCTTTGTTCTGCTGCACACACGCTCTCCCTACGGGAAGAGAAAAGGAGAAATAACTGGTGGTTTCTTCTACCCAGGAGAAGTTTGTGGTAGAAAAAACGAGGCTGCCCTCCCTCTGCATGTCGGTGTTCTCACAGAGGGGCGCTGGGCCTGCTCTCATTCTCGGGGCTTGGAAGCTTTTCACGGTTCCCCCTGCTCCAGGTCATTGAAAGTGTCTTAGAAATTATCAGATGTTCACCTTGACCTTGGAAGGGCCAGTAGCAAGCACCTATTTGACTGTCCACACCAAGTGCCTTAAAGGCAGCCACCCACACGTCTATTTTAGAAAGCCTGTTGTTTATTCAGATTTTCTCAAGACTCGTTCATCTTCTCAGTCGGAGTACTGAAAGAATTGGTGATACATTCCCCCTGCCCCGGGGTAGTTACACTGCAAAATGCCTTCTGACGGGTTGTGCCTTTTCGCTAAAGGTGCCTGAGAGCTGGCGGGTCTCATTGGACAAACAGGAAATACTCAAAGTGAGGCAGAAGAGGAGAAACGTCTCCCCTCCCGGTCTAGGGTCAGAAAGGAAGGCAATTTCTTACATTCCTGTCTGTTTCTGTGATGAGCTGAGCAGACTAGAAGCATCAGGCAGTGGGGGGAGGGGCTTGTGAGGTCAAGAAGAGAAGGCAAGGGGACCGTGGAGGGTCTAGAATGGGTGACGTTGCACCACGAGACCCCAGGCTTCTGCGGATTATGCAGCCACATGGACGGTCAGGGGGTCACTTATGAATACTTATGTGACATAGGAGTAACACTCCCGTCTGTGATGGAGAACTTTCTTGAGAAAAGTTCACCGTCAAAACCCGAGCATCCTCGTAGGGCCTGCTCATTGAAGCAGGATTCTTTGGGGCTCCAGGGCTGAGTCTGGCAAGAAGCGCTTAGGACTCCGGTGCAGCTCAGAGCTGAGAGTCCGCTGGGGCTGCTCCCCAGGCCGCTGACGCAGAGCTAGGGGCCGGCCCGCTGCGGCCATGCCGGGGTGCCCCCCCCCCCCCCCCCCCGCTCTGCTCTGAGGCCGCTGCTGGCAGAGAGGCTAGAGGTTATTTCTCCTCTTCTGTTTCTGAGTCCCGTGCATGCTCTGTTGTGCGCCCTGTTGTGCTGGCTGCGTCCTGGGCCCCCGCCAGGCTCACCTGTCCCCTCTGTTGGTTTCTCCTCAGAATACGGCTCTAGATAAGGAGGGGCAGATCTTCTGCGGCAAGCACTGTCAGGACAGCGGCCGACCCTGGATGGAGCCCACCTCTCCAGTTCCTCCCCCCACCGAGGAGCGCTCTGCGTCCAGGGCGGCAGCCCCGGCCCCGGCCCCTCCGGAATCTCCCGCGTCCCCCTGCCCTCCCGCTGCCACGGGCTGTGAGCGGGCGGGGACCTGGCGCCGCCACCGTGACTGATGTCGGCACACAGGCCAGAGCCTTGGCTGTCGGTCCCCAGGCTGCCTCGGTTCATGCTCTGGGGGTGTCACATGCAGTGCCAGCTTTGGTGACAGATATTCAGAGCGGCTTGTTTTAAATTATCCTAGTTTTAGTTCAATGAACATTTTACAGCATCACCAGGAGAATGTGCAACCTTTTTTCCAGCATTTAATGCATTTTTATAGAAACACTGGATGAGCCAAGGCCTCCCCCTTCCTTGCGGAAACTCGGGGTGCTCCTTTTTTCTTACAAGAACTTAGAGCTGCACTTGCCCCTCGGTGGTGTCCTGTGGGGCCCTCCTCCGCGGACGGGGTTGGAGGACTGGCTTCCAACGGAAGAAACGAGCCCGTAGGAGACAATCTGGTCGTCGGACCCCAATCCCACGCAGTCTTCCTGAATTGCTTCCAGGGGCCACCACGCAGCGCGGGGTGTAGGGCTCACTTCAGACAGCACTGGATATTTATTTGTACACAGACTCGGGGCAGGGTCACTTTCTTCCCCAGACACTGGGTGTCTTCCCCCCCGCTTCCCACACGTGAGTTTAAAAATGCTAACGAAGTCGTCCTTTGGGCTTTTTACTGCAAGGCACCGGCGGCTCAGCGGGCCGGCCCTGGCAGAGCGGGGTGACCGAGGCGCCCCGAGCGGCCCCTGCCCCTCTTCCTCACCTGCTGCGCGTCGGAGCCGGGGAGACAGCCGCCCAGCAGATGGCCGGCACAGGCAGGACTGGGCCCCGGTGCTCCGCAGACCCCTCCGGCGTCCACCTCTGGAAGGCTGCTGGCAGTTTTTCCTGTTCGCCACCACCGGGCTCTTTTTAATAATGATCGTACATAATAGTGTATTTGTTTCACCTGCTCATCTTCTGAGCGGTGGGCCCTGTAGTTCCCTTGCATTGTTAGATTTTTGCCCCCCCCCCCCCCCAGTGTACCCAACTGCAAATAAACTCTTCCTTCCTGAGAACAAGTCGTCGGGCGGGCCGAGGTTTCTGTGTCGTTTTGCAAAGGACGCGTGATCAAAGGGGCATGTGACCTGGTTTCGGCAGGTGCCGATGTCTGTTTCTGTGATGCCTCAGGGCTGAGAGGGGGATGAGAGAGTGATGCTTGGGGGGCTGTGTCTGGGTCAAAGTTTATTTGATTACAGGCCCAGAAACTCCTGCAACAAGAGCTCAACAGGGATCACTGACGTGTGACAGAGGAATCTGGTGGAACCAACGGGAGGAAGGTGAGGCTATAGGAAACGAGGAGTCAGGGTCGGTGTTCCCTTGTCTGTCTGCGTCTGTCTGTCTCTGCCCCACACCACCCCTGCCCTCTGAGATGGTGCGGTCTTCTGGTCTCTGCTTTTGGAGCATTTTGGCTCTTGTTTTCTGTTCTCTGGTAACGTCTGCTTGCCTGTAGCTCTGGTCACAGGCACTCACCTGTCCCCAGCTCCTCAAGGCTGTACAGCCCCGGGCTGGGGGCCATCTGCCTGGGCTCCGGATCTCTTACTTGAGTTGCTGTGTGGCTGAGATGCTTATGCAATGATTCGTCTCTGGGCTGGTGCTGACCCTGCACCTAAAGGCTGGTTGCAAAATACGGACGGGCTTCCTGGTCCACAGCTGCAGCAATTTAGCTTCCAGACGAGGGCAGTTTCAGAAAGCTGTGATGGGCCGCTCTAGAATATTCTGCTTCTCTCTCTCCTTCCTGGGAGGCCAAAGGCCAGATTTGTCATGGCTTCCAACGGAAATACTTTTGTTAATGGGAGGGAGGACATAATGTGAAAGGGGAGGTGGTGCAGAGGGGTGTTGGAACAAGACCTCTGGCAATGACTGGAACCTGAAACCTGACCCTGTTCCTTCAACTGTGAGGTCTAAAGACAGTTGCTAAAAACGTAAGAAAAGTGGCCAGAGCAGTGCCAGTCAGTGGTGACAGGATGAAGGAGCACCTTCTTTGTGGGGCCTGCTGCCACTCTCTGTGCCGAAGTCGGATGACCTGGGATGGGGGGTGGGGGCGGGGGTGGGGTGGCCTCGAGAAAGGAAGTAGCACAAACCAGGTGTCGCAGGACCTCGCAGTGGCCTGGCAGTTCTTACAGAATTATCTGTATCCTACAGACACCTAGAACGGTGCGTGGTGTGGGCAGAGCTGACCAAGAAGTTAGGTGACATAAGCCAGGTCATAGAATTGGCGGGACACAGAGCCACGATGCTGTTTCAGGTTTTCCCGATGCTAGAGCCTGTGGTGTTTGGAGGTCCCCGTCATCCAGGGGCAAATCAAGGTCATCTGAATAACGATGCTAAATGACATAGACATGTGGGCTTCATGCATTTCATTTAGTGAACAGGTATTGATTGCTTCTCCTGTTCTCAGGATGCACATTTAATGCAGATACTTAATTGCCAGGTTCTTCTACTCCTGCACAGTGAATGGCATGTACTTGTTTTATGTTCACTGCTTTACTTGAGCAGGTGATCAGCATCTAAAGAGATTGACCTTGGAATAGGGGTAGAAAAGGGGAGCAGTGACCTGCTGAAGCCGTCGCGTGCAGCCTGCTCGGCCCAGCAGTTGGGCCAAGAGTCAGTGAGTGTGTCTCTCTTTCTTCATGAAGGCTGCTGTGATGTGGAATGTATGGGACATATGCATTGAAAGCATTTGGCAAACCTTTCCCAGAATATTTTTGGGGTTGCACTGATATGTGAATTCGGGGATTATGAAGACAGTTCAGAGCAGATGAACTGTATTCAAAGGAAGACTGTGGACTGACAGAGGGACAGATTTCTAGAGGAGTTCGCTGGCCCACAGACATACAATGTGAGCCATTTTCTGGTACCAGATTTTTTTAAAATGTGAAGAGGAACAGGTGAAAAAAAATTTTATGTATATTATGTTGTTACAGTTGTCCCAATTTTTTCCCCCTTTGCTCCCCTCTGCCCAGTACCCACCTTCCCTCCAGCAATCCCAGCCCCCTTAGTTCATGTCCATGGGTCATGCATATAAGTTCTTTGGCTTCACCCTTTCCTATATTATTCTTAAGTTTCCCCTGTCTATTTTGTACCAACCAATTATGCTTCTTAATCCCTGCACCATTTCCCCATTTCTCCCCCTCCCCCCTCCCAGCTGATAACCCTCCAAATGATCCTATATCTATGATTCTGTTCCTATTCTGGTTTGCTTAGTTGGATTTTGTTTTTATTTTTTAGATTCAGTTGTTGACAGTTGTGAGTTTGTTGTCATTTTAGTGTTCACAGTTTTGATCTTTTTCTTAAATAAGTCCCTTTAACATTTCATATAATAATGACTTGGTGATAATGAACTCTTTTAGCTTTACCTTGTCTGGGAAGCACTTCATCTACCCTTCTATTCTAAGCGATAGCTTTGCTTGGTTGTAGGGCCTTGCTTTTCATCACATTGAATACTTCTTGCCAGTCTGTTCTTGCCTGCAAAGTTTCTTTTGAGAAGTCAGCTGACAGTCTTATGGGCACCCCTTTGTAGGTAACTCTTTGCTTTTCTCTTGCTGCTTTTAAGATTCTCTCTTTATCTTGAAACTTTGGCATTTTAATTATGATGTGTTTTGGTGTGGTCCCCTCTGGGTTCAGCTTGCCCAGGACTCTCCGCTTCCTGGACTTGTATGTATATTTTCTTCGCCAGATTTGGGAAGTTTTCTAGCACCCCTATGATTTGAATGTTGGCACGTTTAAAGTTGTCCCAGAGGTTCCTAAGCCTCTCCTCGTTTTCTTCAATTCTTGTTTCCTCATTCTGTACTAGTTGACTTTTTTTCTTCCTTATGTTCCAAATCATTGATGTGAACCCCGGTTTCCTTCCCTTCACCATTGGTTTTGTGTGGATTTTCCTTCGTTTCACTTAGCATAGCCTTCACTTCTTCCCTTATGCGTTTGCCGTACTCAAGCATATCTGTCAAGCCTGTGAGCATCTTTATCACTAGCGTTTTGAATTCTGTGTCTGTTAGGTTGGCTATTGCCTTGTCACTTAGTTCTCCCACTGGAACCTTGATCCGTTCCCCCTTTTGGGCCATACTTCTCTGTCTCCTCATCTTGACAGGCTCCTGTGTTTGTTTGCCTTGTGTCTTAGGTAGAGTTGTTTCACCTGTTAGGTTGTAAGGGGCAGAGCCTTAGGGATTCGTCAGTACAGGCTGATCTGTTTCACCACGTTGCGGCGCTGTATGTGGGGGAGGGGCCTGAGAGGGAACAATGTCAATCGCTCAGCACCTGCCCCCTTTCCAGGCACTTCTCTCACTTTCATATGGGACTGGTGCCTCTCTAGCTGTTGCCCTGTCTGTCGTTCCCAGAGTGGGTGGGTCTGCAGATGTTCTAGGACCACGGGGGCCCTTTAAACAAGCGGACTCTGCTGAGAGATCGGCAGTCTCTGCCTCCGCCCCAACCCCCACTGGTTTACACAGTCAGAAGCAATGAGGCTTGATTTTCCCTGGTGCTGGGACAGTGAGCTGCACAGTCTTGTCAAGAGCTGGGAACGCTCCCCAGGTGTCCCTCCTGACTTTTTAAAACATGTGACTGTGCTTTCTGTCAGCCTGCCACCGCTGCCACCACCACACCGCGTCCTCTCCACCCAGGCTCCCCCCTACCTGTCTGGATGAGTATTTCTTCTTTATATCTTTGTTTGCTGGACTTCCATGCAGCTCTATTTTCCATGCAACTTCTGGTTGTCTCTAGTTTTGAGGTAGCTGTATTCCTTCTTAGTTGTGGAGGGAGACCCAGTGTGTCTGTCCAGGCCTCCATCTTGGCCGGAAGTGGAACAGGTGAAATTAATGATACAGCATATTTTATTTAATGCAGTATTTCTAAATATATCCAAAGTATTATTTCAACATGTAATCTATTAAAATAAATCATTGGGTTATGTTACATTTTCCGAACTCAAGTCTGTGGAATCAGCGTGTGTGGGCTTTCAGGTCTACCACAGTGTGGACTGGGCACGTGGCCGCACGTGGCTCCAGGCCCGCTCTGCAGAGGCCACAGCCTCATCTTCATTCTTACTCGTTTCGTTTTTGGCCCCTGACGTGTGAACGGTGATGTAGAAAGTGTGTTTCTCCGTTAAGTGGGCCGAACTGATCTAAAATGACCTCAGCAGCTTCAAACACTGGTGCAAACCCGGGGTGTGAGATCCAAGTGTGACATCAGTCACAGAAGGGCCCGAGGCCTTGGTGGGCATGGCTGCCTGTGGACCACCCCGGGGTGGAGGATTTCAGTGATCGCTGCTTCCGTGGGTGCCAGCAGAGCTGCTTGATGCGGCAGCACCTTACGCCGTGCCGTGGGGAGTAGTGCGTGCAGACTGTGGGCAGTGCACGCCGGCCCTCCTGGGTATGAGCCGTGCCGTGCGGCCAAAGCAGCCGTCCCCGGGGGCAGCCGAGTGGTGAGGGGTTTGGAGCCCTGGCAGCCGAAGACTGGTAAGGTGTGTATTAGGGGAGACTAGAGGCACGTCTGCCAGGTGTCTTCTGCTATGAAAGAGCTGTTCTATCGTAGGAGTGCAGGCTTCTCTTAGTGGCTCTGCATGGTGGCCCGAGGTCAGTAGGTAAGCGTCACGAAGGGTCAGGGGTGAGTACGAAGTCGGAGGAAGATTCTCATTGCAGGGCAGTCCAGTGATGGAATTAGCTACTTTTTAAAGGAGTGAGCGTCTAGTTCCTGGAAATGCCTGGATGCTAAATAATCAGCACCACAGACGTTTCCAGTTTCCAGTGTATTCCATCCAGGCTCAGCCCCGAGAGCTGCTCGTATTCCCGGTCATTAAATGCGGATACTCGGAAGGGTCCGGAGCTCACCCAGACTTGCTGGGGCTGGGCCTGGCTTCTCCATGCTCCCGGGGCAGCTGTCCTTATGCCTGGGCTCTCCCTCTAGGTGGTCACAGGTGCTTCAGAGGGATCGTTTGTGTCATAAGGTGGAGGTGGGTCAGGGCGAGGGACACACCTGGCCAAGTGGTAGAAAACTGAAGAGACTAAGGGGTTAACAGAGCGGGGAGAATAAGGAGTCTCTCCCGAGGGAGGCTGAGGTGGACAGCTTTGGTCAGTTAGCCCTGCCCAGTGGATCTGAGGGGCTATCTGATGATCAGACTGCGGCCCTGAACTCAAGGGTGGTTAGCTGGGGGGAGGAGTTGCCACCACGGGATGGCCGAGGGGAGGAAAGGGTTTCCTTGGTACAGTAACAGCCATTTGCGGCTGCCATCACCCTTCCCAAACACAAGCCCTTTCATTGGGAGCCGCGCTGGGCACCACAGCCCTCCGGTGTAGCTGGGATGGTTTCAGCCTGGCTGGCAAGCTGGGCGAGTTGTGAGCATCAGGCACCTATCTGTGCCAAGGCTGAAGCTGGATCTGGAGAATGTCCCTCCAGTTATCCAAGTCCAAAGCTGCTTCCTGCCAGGTCTGAGGCAGTAACTACCTTTCCAGCTCCCCTCAAATCTTGGTTTTGGCAGGAAAAATATTCCTGAACTTGAGACAGAAAGATAATTTATGTTTCTGGCATAGGACTGCTGAGGTCTCAGCCTTCATAGGCACGTTCGTAGATTGCCTTCTCCCACTGCCAGAGCGCCCGGCTGTCTTGGGAAGACAGCTTGCCCAGAGGCCAAAGCACCCTGGTTTCATTAGAGAGAAAAATGTGATGTCCCTTGGTGGGAGCAAATCTGCATTTCCGGTTCACAGCAGCCAGGGCTGGCAGCGATGTGTCAGTGTCACTAACAGTGGCCTCGAGCTTTTTAAATAGTGATCTTGTGACTTTGGGGAACCCAGGAAATGCATCATGGACTACACTTTTCAAATCTAAGAAAACCCAAAAGATATTTCTCCTACTCATCTGAGAGGAAATAGAATTTTTTTAAATTTATTTTTTACTTATTTTCTTGATTTTCTATTTATGGTCTTGTCCTTCCTTTTTAGTTAGAACAGTTTGAAACGTCCCAGCTTCCCTACAATGATGACTTGTGAAGCCTGCAGGATGAACATTATTATACTTTGTGTGACAAGAATGGGATGTTGCACGCTGGGCTGGCTGCTCTCCTTGGTGAAGCAGTGAACTTCCCTTCCCCAGTGGGGGAGGCAGCAGTAGCCACGTGGAGGCACCGGGTATGTGCTGATACACGTGGGTTATGCAGGTTTCGAGAGTTAAGCCATGTCCCCTCCGGTCTGTGTTTGTGAACACACTTTGGCCTAATGTGATATCACATAGTGATGTGAGGCTCCGGGGCCGGTCGCTACTCCAGGATCCTTCCAACTATTTAAAGACGCTCTGCTTCTTGATGCAGCGAGACCTGGACTGTCAGTCTGCTGTGTTCCTTGGCAGAGGTGGAGAGTAGGCGGGGCTGACGCGAATGATGGACCCAGCCAGGCCCATGGTTTGCGTGGCTTGCTCTTGAAATCACAGCCAGTAAAAACGCATTGACAATACCTCGTGAGACCGTCTCCCTCAAATTCCTGTCTTGGTAGATCAGTTACATTGTCTGCTGTTTTAACTCAGCTATGTTTGCTGCAAAGGGCGCAAAGTGGACATGTGATCTGGCTGCATGCGGGATTTCCCAGCCCCTCCTATGAGCTTGACCGCACGACCGCTGCCATCTCGCTGGCCCTCTGACAGCGAGGTGGGGGAGGACGCATGGCACCAGGTGCTTGTGGTCAGGCCCCTGGCCCTCTGGCTCTGCTCTTGGAGCTGAATGGAAAGGGGCAGCCCCGAGGTCAGGAACTTCCAGCTCCCACACCAGACACTTTGATTCTTGTCTTGTCCTGTATGCTAAGAAATAAGAGCTGAAGCGTGATGTTTTTTCAAGGGGCACAATGGTTCCTTTCTTAAAAAGTGTATTTTATTTATTATTCTGTTACAACTGTTCCAATTTTTCCCCCTTTGCCTCCCTCTGCCTGGTACACCCTTCCCTCCAGCAATCCCTCCCCCCGCTTAGTTCATGTCCATGGGTTGTCATGTAAGTTCTTTGGCTTCTCCCTTTCCTATACTATTCTTAACATCCCCCTGTCTATTTTGTTCCTACCAATCATGCTTCTTAATTCCTGCATCACTTTTCCCTCTTTCCCCTCTCTCCCTCCCTGCTGATAACCTTCCAAATGATCTCCATATCTATGATTCTGTTCCTGTTTTGGTTATTTGCTTAGTTTCTGTTTTTATTTTTTAGATTCAGTTGTTGATAGTTGTGAGTTTGTTGTCATTTTAATGTTCATAGTTTTGATCTTCTTGCTTGCGGGCTCTGTGGGGGGACGGTTTAGAAAAGAGACAATGGTCTCTGCTGTCCTTGATGCCACACACTTCAGTTCCTCCTCATATGCCACTGGTGCCTTCAAGCTGCCACCCCGGTGTTGGAACTCAGAGGCGCAGTGAGTCTGAGTAGGTGAGTCCATTTATGGGCTAAGAGGAAACTTCTTGGGGCTCCAGCTGTTTCATCCACTGACTCAACCCCTGCTGGTTTTTACAGCCAGAAGTTGTGGGGGCTTATCTTCCTGGCACTGGAACCCTGGGCTGGGGGGCCTCGTGTGGGGCTGGGACTCCTCACTCCTGATCCTCCCAAATTTTTATCTGCCACACATGGGTGTGGGACTGGCCTGTTCTGTGTCTGTGCTCCTCCTACCCGTGTCGATGGATGTGGTTTCTTTAATTCTGTAGTTGTCAGACTAGACTTCCATTCTCCTCAATTTCTGATGGCTCTCGTTACTGGCTGTTCTATATTTTAGTTGCAATTTTGATGTGGTTGTGCAAAGAGGTGAGTTACGTCTGCCTACGCTGCCATCTTGACCGGATCCCACAAGGGTTCCTTTTTATTGAGTTAATTTATGAGGGTTTGTTTGTGGGGGTCTGCTGCATGCTGGGGCTGAAATGCTCATCCAGGAGTGATCTGGCCACTCTGTATTGGTGGCTGGTCTGACTTGCACCTTCTCTGTTCTCCAAGCTCCCCCCCCCCCCCCCCGCCAGGGATCTACTGGCATTTCTTATATTACAGGGCCTCAAGGACTTGACTGGCTATATTTCAGAAAGCGTCAGTACTGTCAGGAAGGGGAATCTTCATCTCTCGAAGCGATGCGTTCTAAAACCAGCCATGCCACCACCATGCCACACTGTCACCCACCCCTCTTAGTGAACGTGCTGCCGCGCTTTCCGCCTATGGTAGTTCATCTAGTGTAATCCCAAACCACGTCAACATTGATATTTTCCTAATTGGTTTACATTTATTTAAGGTAATGTGTTTTTTTTTAAGTTACAATTGGATAAATGAGTGTTGAGTAAGCCCTATCAAATACTGTACTACACAGACTCTGTCATTAAGATACCCTTGGATTGATGTTAGCTACATTTGTTAACCGACAACTCAGTTAATTTTCTATATTTCTAGCTTTTAAAAGCAATAGAAAGGGAGTAGAGGCATTAATTTTCTTCTTAGGCTTCAGAGGAAGTTGCTTTAACTTTGCTCTAGGCTTGTACTATGGGAGAGTTAAAGTATCATATGCTCGGCATGTGACTTAGGTGTTCCTAATTTTCTTCTCCCGTTTTCTCTATAAAGTTTCTGAAGTACAAGATCACAGGTTAAGATCAGCGAGGCTGTCTGGCTAACTTACCAGTAACATGGATACTTCTTCGGTTCTAAGATGTACTTCCCCTTTCCCACATTTTACCATCTGTTGTTTTCTTGAATGGTTTATAAAGCAAGGGTGGGTTTTAGAAGAAACAGGATACGAAGTTGCTGGTTTGGTCCTTTGGGAGATAGAGGTTTTGTGTTCTCATTTGCATATGTCTCAAAAGAGGGAGCTAAGTGGCCAGAGAGGGCCTGTTCGCCCGAGAAAGTTTTTATTCAAAAGACTCTCTTATGGGTGGTTGTTCAAAATCTATGACTGAAACAGAGTTTCACAATTTTTTTTTTTTTGTAAATAACTTATCAATGCCTTAAAATTAGGAGAAGATATTTCCAACAACTCAGTGGCAAATGTATTTAATTTTTGTCAAACTGAGTTGTTCCATTTCAAACCTGTGCTTCCAGGGGAGAGCTGAGTGTGCAGAAAGGCAGAAGGGGCCCTCTAGGTCAGCTGCAAGAGAAACAGGTGGAAGGTCAAAGTTCACAACATACAAAGAATTTATTTGTGCAATACAGACCATTTCTCAAATATTTTTCACAGAATTCCACACAGCCGTCTACTAGAAAAGTAGAAGTACACAACACCAAAATAACATTGTTTCTCAGTACAAATTGCTAATCAAAAGGGAGGGGAAGATAATTTAGTAACAAAGGGGAGGTAAAACAGGTGCTGCTTAATCCAGCACCTGGTAGCCTCTGTTCTCAGACCGGGGTGGGGGTGGGGGTGGGGCTGACTGGGAGCTGCCCCAGTGTGTGGGCCCAGTCCAACCTCAGGGGTGAGCTTTGGTATTTGCAACTTAAAAACAAATGTTGTGAGCCCAGGACCACTTCCATCATTTCATTTTGGTGTGCTATGACAGTGACAAATCAGGAAAAATTGTAAATATTTCACACTTGCTGTAACATTAGATCTTTTATGTTAACCACACAATAAAAGTTTCCCCCCAAACCATAATTTTCTAGGTCTAACACATGCTTGAAGGAGACTATTGATAGAAAGATGTTTTTTAAATTACATTTACCATAATTTAAACATTACTATTTAAATCCCAAAAAGTTCAGTGCTTAAGAGGCACAATTGTTTGGAAAAATACAGGACCCAAAGTACAGCGTAAAATCCCCGTCCCAGTATTATAACCCATTCCCCTATTGTTAAAATCATCTTTCTCAAGAGTACAGATAAATGCGAAGTGGTTTTCAGGATACAGCTAGAATAAGGGTTCCACTCACCCCACTGTATATTTCCATAATTGGTGAAAATAGACTTCTCATTATGACTAAAAATATAGATTTTTTTAAAACTACAGAACCCAGCAGCCAGTTTTCTGCTTTGCTATATACCTCCCCCCCCAAAAGTCAAGCAAAGTCTACAAAAATAGCAATTAACTTTAAAAAATATTTTGCTTCTTAGAGCAAATTTAAGTTACATTCAGATGTGATAGCTGTTCCTAAGAGAAAGATGCTCAGGGTGCTTCCCCGCGGAGGCGGAGCAAGGCCGGGGCGCAGCCGGCACCTCAGTAGCGGGTCTGGTACTCGTGGTGCCAGCGGTTGAAGTCGTTGTAGAACACGACGATGCTTCCCGAGGCCATGCCGGAAATGATGCACCTGGAGAGGCCAGAGAGGGGGCGGGGCTTACAAACCTGTGTGTCGCCCGGGCACCTGTTACCGAAGAAAGAGCCGCCCTCTCCGGATCTACCGGGGAAACGCAGAGGACGGTCGCGAGTCCTCTGACCACAAAGGCGCAGCGGCCCTGCGTCAGCTCAGGGGGCCCCCTCTGCCCCGCGACCAGGATCCCAGCCACAGCTGCCTCTTTGCTGAAGGGCAGCAGTGCCTGCAGGGTGAGTCGGCCACACCTGAGCAGGCTGGCTGTTCCGAAGGGGGCTGACCTGGCGAGCCCCGGCTTCTCATTAGGTTTCAGACTCACAGGAAAAGATTCCCATCTCACAGTGGCAGCTGGCAGGGGAGCAGCAGGCAGGGGATGGGGGCGTCTGACAGGTGCTGACCATGACCTGGGCGGGGCTCTGCCGCAGAGGAGGAGCCCACATCCCTCAGGCTCTGAGCAGGGGTCTAGGCCTCACAGCACAGTGACTCCCCGAGGTGGCCACCAAAGGTGGAGGCTGCTGCTCCCTTCCCCGTCCCTGAGAAGGTAATGTGGGCAGGGAGGGAGGGCCTCCCAGAGTGGCTGCAGGGCTCAGTCCTTAGAGGTCCTATTCAGTATCCTTCCTAATGGTGCATATCAAATGTGTCACTATGCAAATCCACTAAGCACGAGAGGGACGAAAACTCTAAGGCATAGAAAACAAGTACATAGTGAAATAGCAACAGTAAGTCATTACTCTAAATGTAAATAGATTAAGTTATCCCAATCAAGAGGCAGAAACTGGCAGAATGGATAAAACACATGAGCAAATGTAAGCTGTCTACAAGGGACTCACTTGAGCTCTAAAGACATCGAAAGGCCGAGAGGGAAGGGAAATGCTCCCTGAAAAGAGTAATGAAGAGGCGAACTGGGTGGCTATCCTAGCATCAGACCAAATAGGCTTTAAGTCAAAAGCTGTGACGAGAGACAGGGACACTATGTATTAACATAAAACTCAATTCATCAAGAAGATCTTTTAGAATTATAAATGTGCATTAAACATGGTGGTGACAGTTGTATAACTGTGAAAGTACTTAATGCCACTAAATTATATACCCAAAAATGGCTTAAATGGTAAGTTTTATGTTACCACACACACACAAATTAGGAACAAAAATGAATGACTATATATTAAGAGGAAACGAGACACCAGATAAAAATGATCACCCCCAAATTTGCCACTTGGGAGATTTTAGGAAATAAGCCCCATCTCTCAATGGAATCCTCACGAACAGATATATAGGCATTTTATTGTTCAGCACTTAAAATTTGGTGCTTAAACTTTTGTTAAGAAAGGTTACTTTAAGAAATATAAAGAGCTTAACAGCAATGTAACTGGAGCCTTTGTTACTCAAGTCTTGTCTAACCCCGGAGAATTCCCCCTTTGTCCACAGTGGCCTGCTGCCAGAGAGAAAACCACACTTTTTACAAAGCATCTTGGAAAGCCCAGTATTCATGGCTCTTCCACTGCACAGCTGACCCCTCCACCCCCACCCCAGTCCGTTTAAGCTCCCGCTGCGGCTTGTACCGCCACCCTCAGGGGCCCGCGACCCAGTGTTACCTCTGGTCGTAGGACAGGGCCATGGACCGGATTCCAGCATCGCAGCCTGGGTAGGCGAAGAGCTGCTTGAGGTCATACACCTGCCAGACCATGACCACGCCATTGTCCCCTCCGGTGAGCAGGTACTGCCCGTCCCGGCTCAGCTGGATGGCCTGTGAGACAAAGCAACACCCTGGTGAGAGGTGGCTCTAGGGGAACTCTGGCCGAGCTTGAGGACTCCCTACTCGAACAGTGGCTGCAGCGCTGGGACAGGGGAGATGGGGATGCTCCTGAGCATTGAGGAAACGGAGTCATAAGAATCTTTGCCATTTTTCAAAATCAGACTTAGGCCATGCTTGAGTTTTAAAATGGTGCATGTTGTGGACTGTGACCAGAAATCCAAAGTGAGGGGCCTCCTGACCCCTCCGCAGGTATCCTGGGGACAGGCTAAGGGCCTTGTTCCCAGGATGCGCCGACAGTGCTAGCTGGCCTTGGGGCTCTGGCTCCGGGGCAGAGGCGCCCACGACATCAGCACCTTCGCTAGGCCTGTGGGAGTTCTGCAGCCAGAGAGCCCGCCTTCCTGGGTCAGGATACCCCAGGTTAGGCACTTTCTTCTTGCCCAGGACTGACCACTGCCTGCAGGGGTGGACAAGGGATTTATTCTTCAGTCCTGTCAAACAGGCCAGAGGCAGACCAGCGCACCTGTTTGTATGATTTTCTATATTGTTTTAATGCTTGGAAAAATAAAAGGATTTCATGACAGGTGAAAATTATATAAATTCCAAATTCCAGTGCCCATACACAAGGATTACTAGAACAGAGCCTGTGGAGCCTAATATAGTTACTATTTGTCCCTTTACAGAAAAAGTATACCTACTCCAGATAAAGAAGGCCCCTCCCTACCCCAAGAGCTAATCCTCACACCCCTTCCTCTCCTCCTGCCCCCTTCCCTCCCTAGCTTTTCCTGTCTTCAGCTAGGGTACAAGGGCCTTCTAAAAGTTACTGCCAACATCTGTAGTCTTATGTCCATCTGGACTCTGTGAGCATGGGAACACAGACTGTGCTAGCAAGCCAGAAGGAATAAACCTAACTTCTGATAAACTTATTTACACTCCGAGTTTCAGTACACTTGCCCTTAAGTCTTTAATTCACCCTTTGACACAATTTTTAAGTCATAGAAAAGGACTTCCTCATAGCCATTCAATTCACATTCCCATAAATGCCAACTTTTTTTTTTTTTAGTGGTTGCCTAAATATAGCTTACTCTCAAGAATACACACCAAAAAATCTAAGAAATAAAAACCCATGTGTGGAAGACAGCTGCGTATGAGAAGCATTCCCTAAATCTAAACCAAATGGAAACAGTAAGATTTTTCAATATAAGTACAAATCAATACCCTAGCCCTCCCTTCATTTGACAAATGGCAATTTCTAGGGGGTGTCTGGGAACTTCAAGGAAGACTGGGACCAATAATTATTTGCTACACGTATAAAATTCAGCTGATGAAAATCCATTAACCTCCTGGTTGTGGTTCACTTGAGTTTTATACTTCAGGCTTTTTACTGGGTAAGTGCTACAGTAAAACAAATTAAAACCATTAATCTTTAACTCTGTTTTAGTAGAGACTCTCTAGCCCTAGTTCTGTTTGGAATTAGGTTAAACCTGGACTTTTAGGACTATACTTTTATCAGCCTCCAAAACATCTGAATAAGGCGGATGCCAGCTGAGGTGAAAACAGTGTTTCCTCGGCCTGCCTTGTGAAGGACTCGTCAAGTCCTCCCAAGGCCAGAGCCAGGGCAGCAGCCTCTGGCCTTCCAGCCAAGGTGGCGTCATTCCCAGGGAGGGCGGCGGTGGCGCCACAGCATCCAGGGCCGCCGAGACTAGAGGTGCTCAGACGCCCAGGACGTGTTCGTCCCTTCCTCTGACGCCCCAGTGCGCAATGCTCTGGGGGTGGGGGGCTCCCAAGGACCCAGCACTGTGGGAGGGCTGCATCCAGCCGCTAAGGCAGGCTGGCTTCTCCAGCAGCGGGCCTTGCGGTCCTGCCTCTCCCCGCTCCCCACCCGGCCCTCAGCTCCCCTCTCCCCACTCCTCCCCTCACTCCCCTCTCCGCTCCTTTCTTCTTTCTCTCCACTCCTGCCTTTCCTCTCTCCATCCTCTCATCTGTGCTCTCCCCCGTGTTCTCCCTGCCAGGCAAGCTCACTAATCACAGTGCCACCATTTCCAAGTTAGTATGATGAAGTACAACAGCACTGGGGGAAAAGCAGCGGATTGTTGAAGCCTGAAACCCAGGGGGAACCATTAGCAGGGGATCCCAGTGCGCACGAAGGTCTCCAGTGAGCCTCCCGACCGGGCCTCCAGGCATGTCCCTGAGCCTTTGGTACGAACGGGCCACAGACACTGTTTAGCCAGCAAGGGATCTCAAGTTGTTTTACAGATTTATTAGTGTAGCTGACAATAAAATTGCAGCTCAAAGTGACAGATTACCAACAGTATTATTCTAAAGAGGAAAGGAAAACCCTCTGATGTGTACTTGCTTTAAGTGAAGTATTATGGGAGGAAGGGAGAAATACAAGCAGAGCCTGGGTGTCTCGGCGTGCCTTTGGGGAGGGCGGCCCATCCTGGCGGAAACACGAGGAGAGGGCAGCTCTCCATCCCTGAACTGAGAAATCGATCCTGGGACAGAGAGCGGCAAGGGCCCTTGACTACATCATGTCATCTATATTTAGGGGTTTTGTTCCAGCCCATTTTTACCCGAGAGAAGGGGGTGATCAGTCTGGGTCTGGGAGAATTTATGTCATCTAACTTGCCCTGGGTCAGGAGTAGCCATCAATAAAATGTCCAGGCTTGCTCAAAGCCACACGCAGTGGGGAGAGGCCCCTGCGCCCCTGTCCCACCTGTCACGTCCAGCATGCAGTTCACACAAGCTCCCAACCCCGCCCTGGGGAACGACAGCAGCACCCGACCTGCACTGCACCTTCACCTCCCCAAGAAGGGCCTGGAAAACACTCCAAGAGCTGTCATCACGGTATTCAACCTAATGCGCCCAGAGCCCTATCTTGAAAGGCAGCAAGAGCCCAGAAGGTCCGCCAGCATTATCAGTTCTCACACAGCAAAATAGAAAAAATGGCGGCCTAATTCACATCAGAATTTGGGGCCCCACTCTCTTACCTTGGCAGGTTTGGGTCTTGGTATCCACAGTGAAGTCTGAGACTAGATGCAAATCCTAAACAGTACTAATCCCTACCACTCCCACAGCCTAGGAAGAGGAGGCAGGTGTAGGAGTACTCTACTGCATTAGATCTGATCCTCAGAAAACAACGCGCAGTTAACTTTTTTAGAAACAAAACAAAAAAAATGAGCTGTGATCTTAAGCAACCTCTTCTCCCAAAGGCTCCCAGTGGGCTCCACAGTGACCTCGGACCCAGAGCACCTGGCTGCGCTGCACAGTCGGCCCCGCTGGACACGCAGCGCTCCGGGAGGTGCGTAAGCCATGTCCGGGGGCCACCGGATCTTTCTTTTTTACTTTTCGCCATTGAAAAGAGAATCTCAACCACATCACTGCCCCCTCACCTGCCACACTTGGAGGTAAATACTCACATCTGAAAAGCCTGTAAGGCACTCACCCGTATATTATCCTCTGTTTCTGCGGCGGCCTGCAGTTTTCCGTTCACACTGAAGGTACAGAAGAAACCGGTTTCGTAGAATATGACACAGTGACCCTCTCGGGAAGCCTGGATGAGCTTCGGTTTCAGGCAGTTTTCAGGACCCTCCAAAGTCCTTAGCAAGTCTCCATTCATGGAATGTATGAGACACGGTCCTTCTGAAGAAAGAGAAACGAGAGGCAAAGCTCATTTCTTAAATGGGAACAAAAGTGATCGGAATCCCGCGCACAGATCCGAGCGTTCAGAACCGCGTCACCGCTACAGAAAGCCCTAAGGAGTCTACGCCTTGGGTAGGTCCTTTTGCAACATTTCCTCTGCCTGCTGGCTGGACCTCAGCTTTTCACTGGGGAGAGGAGAAAGCCGAGTCATATACCTTTTCAGTTCCTGTCCCCTTGTGAGTAGTCATTATGCTAAGAGATGATTAAAAACTGGAGGAATTCAAAAAGGAACTGGACAGATGTCAAATCCTAGAGGAGCGTCCAGGAAGGCTGGGCTGCCATCAGGCCCGCCGTGACCCTCCAGGGGTCCTGGTGGGGGCAGCATTGGGCCTGGGTGGGGACAACTCACAGGGCAGCTTCCGAAGGTCGCGGAGCCCCGTCTCCCTGCTCGCTTCTCTGGCATGAGAGGTTGCTGACGTCCACCTTCTCGCTGTCCCCTCCCAGACGAGTTCACTTAGGGGTCCTTTGCCACTTTTCCTTGGCAACTGAGTCCCCTTCCCTCCTGCCCCCCGCCCCCAAGCACACAGCAGCATCTGAGGCTCCCGGCTCCCCAGGCGGACCCCCAGCTGCGATGCTTGAGGGAGACCGGGAGCCGCGGAATAGCCCACACTTAGCAGAGCTTCGCATTTCTGCTGAGGGTCTGCTACACGCAGGACAGAAGGAGCCGGCTGTCAGAGGCGTCTCGTCGGACGAGAGGGAGGGGTACCTGGAACCCACGCCTTACCGCTCTGCAGGCCCTCCCCTGTGGCCGCCAGCGCCCTCGCCCGTCCCCCGGGACTACCAAAAGCAAGCCCGTTTGAGAACAAGGCTCTCAGCCGTTTCACGCGCAGGGAGTTGTAGGTGGTCTTGGCCCTGCACGGTACCAGGACGCATGACTTTCAGGTGTCGCTATTTAAATGACACCAGTCCTTCAACACCCCAGGTCAAAGCTCGGCGGGCACAGTCACACACACAGTCCACACCTCGTGCCTCGCCCTTCAGTCCACAGAGCACTGTGTGAGGAGCAGCCGTGCGTGGTGAGTGGTGCCCAGCACGTCACTGCTCTGAGTCTGTCGGGGGTGCTCACTGGTGCGCTCCTCAGTCCCTCCATGGGCAGCAAACAGGCTGCCGAGCTGCCTCCTGCCCTGTGACATTTCACAGTCAGGGCTCATCCAAGGAGAGGCCGGCCACCGCAGAGGAAACGGCAGTAAGGAAACGCAGAGCGACACCCCCACAGTGAAATCTGAAGGGAACACGAGTGGGGTTGTAGAGAAAGCCGGCTGTGGGGACAGTCACACCGTGAGACAGTGCACTCTGCTGCTGGGAGGGTAGCGAGGGTGAACTTCCTGGCTTGAATTAGGGCAGCGTTTGTAACGAAAAGGGTGATGTCCCAGAAGGATGGATGCCAGCCAAACCCTCGCTCTTCAAGGGACCCTAGGGGGTAGCCCGTGACGTTGAAAGCCCAGGAGATAAAGAGGCTGGAGGCTGATCCAAAAGAGCGTGCCAGCTGGTCCAGGGAGGGGAAGGGCCTCACCCCCGCTCCTGTTCTCGGGGAGAGGAGGTGGCACGCACTGTTTCAGTACGCTTGGGAAGGTTTTCACAAGGGAATAAAATACTCGAATCCTCAGCGTTTCTAATGTTTTAAGTTGCAGAGTATTAAGTAAGTGTGAGTTTTACTATTTTTTCATGTCCACATATATGTATGTGTATGTATGTATGTATATGTGTGTATAAAGAATATTTCATGTTTTGACAACAATTTTCAAAGGCCATGGACCAATCATAAAATTTCCTATTGATTATTAAACTCACTTTGCAGGGTTTTAGCCTGCATAGTCCTTTTTATGGTCCCATACAACTGTGCGGAGCTACGGCAGCCTGTAATGTGGTAGGTTCAGTTTATATATCTAATTGGTAACACATATAGTCCAAAAACTCACGTTATCTCAGAATACATGAGATTCCTAGGTATAAGAAGGCAAAAATTCCAGTTGGTAGAGAATTTCTGCTACCATTATTACTATTTCCTTGTTTTGACCAGCTCAATTTTTAAACACAATCCTTTGAACATTTATTAAGTCTTACTACCTAGACTAAGTATTATAGTTCAAAACACAGACAGTGACTCAAACACTCTATGATTCCCCAGGAGATAAGCCTAAAACACACGAGAGCACAGCAGTTTTTCATACGTTCAGACATCAGCTGGAGAGAGGGCCAGGGAGAGGGAGAGAAATGCAGAGGTCATGGCAGCGCCGTAAACACTGGGGCGGGCACAGCTCATTCCCGGTCAGAGCCCGATCTGCGGCGTGCGCTCTGGGAAAGCGTAGTATCTTTGGCCCAAGCACGTGACGGCGTTACTAGGACCAGCCTCCAGGCGGACCAGCCGAAGCACCTCCCACCCCATGTGGGCGCCGTCCTCGCTCCTGCCTCGTCCTGAGGTTTGGAAGTTAGAACAGGTGGGTCAGGAGCCTCCGTTCAGGGGCGAGGCAGAAGCTAGCCCCGCCAGAGTGCAGGCGCACGCACACACGCACGGAGACGTCCCCGTTCCTGCCTCCCGCCTTAGAGCGGCGCTGTGCAGCCGAACCCCCGCGCTGCAGGATACGGCAGCCGCCAGGCAGGTGTGAACCGTGAGCGCCTGCACGTGGCCGGTGCCACACGGAACTGAAACCGAACGACACACCCGTTCTGTGAAAGCCCCACAGATGTACCTGCAGAACCACTTAACACCAGGCCGAGCTCCGCGCAGATGGCCGCACAGGTGATCTCTTGGTCGTGGCCTGTCAAAATGGCCCGAGGGGTGGTGGTCCCACCTTTAGGAAAAAACACAGGAAAAGGGCACATTAATTCAAGTTCCTGCAGTGGATTACCTCCCTCTACCCAGATTAAATAAATAACCAGCAGCTGTTTCCTAATTCCCGTAATGACTAAATCTTGCACTTATAATTTGGAAATCTGTCCAAAAACCCTGTTTTAGAACAAGATCAAAACTATATGTCACAGTGTGCGGACCACATGTTGGTTGAATTTTTAATCCTTGATTATCAAGCAGCAATGGCTGAAGCCTCAGTGTACAAGAAGGCAGAAATCTGCATTATAAAAAGCCTCACATACCTTCCCAATACCAACATGAGCCCCTCGATGAGGTGGCTTATGGGTGGGTGACTGTAAAAGTTGGGACTTAGGCTTGATTCGCATTTCAAAGAGGGGCAGCCGCCTTGTCCTCCTTACCGCTCCCCCTCCTCCGTGAGCTACAGTGAAGACGGTCTGAACTAGGACTCAGCTCCTCTCTTAAATATTTATCTATTATCCTTACTAAATCAGAGAAGGAAAACTCTGACTCCAAAAAACCTCCGCTGCCTTGCGGCATACCTCTTCAGGGGAAAGGCTAAGGGAGTAAACCCCGACAGAAAATCCGGAGCCGGAGTCCCTAAGGCGGTTTGACGTTGTAGTCAACACCGGCAACTCCTGCGGCGCACCTGAAGCCAAGCTGTATTGACTCCGTCTTTCCCTTGGACCCTTCAGCTGCGAAGAGAGGGGGGGTCTGCTGCATGGGCAACAGCAGACCCTCCATATCACCCTGCCCAGGCTCTGTAGCTTCAGCTTCACTGGAGAGGACACTCCAGCGTCATCGCAAGATGTCGATTCAACACGGGAGGAGACAGATACCGTGTCACTCCCGAGTTGGACTGCACAGCCATTCTCGGGGGTGCAGATAGACTCTTAAGAAGCTACACCATCGTCTCTCGAGACGGACGGCTGCCGACGAATCCTTACTAAGCTTATATATTTTCCTGATAGTTCTCTGTGATTCAAAGAACAAAGAGAAAAATATCCTCTTCCATGTTGTTCTGTTGGTAATGCTTGAAAATCAAGGGGGGGGGAAGAGGACAGTGGAGGCCACCCAGAGAATGGGAGCTGTCACAGGGCCTCTCCAGGTAGCAGGAGCCACCCTGTACCTCAGCCCAAACAAGAGAGAGACCCGGTTGGCTGATAAGAGCCTCATACCGTGACTGGGCCCGCACAGAACAGGACAACGGTGATGCGTGCCAAGCCCCAAGGAGAAACCGAATTCCGTATTCAAACTGAAGAATACTATTTTAATACTAAATGAGTCCTCTACTTTTGTGTAAGCCACTAAGGACCAAGACACAAAAGCCTTTATAAATGGGACTAGGGAGCAGGATTGTTAGCATTCTTAGATTTCCTGGATCTGGACTGGCTTTATAGCATTACTTATAAGTGATACTGCGTAATCCAAATGGGGCAAATGTGCCCAGAAAGTAGGCCACTACTTTCTGTGGAAAAGAAGAACTTGTCATCCTAACCCCGGACACTTGGCTGTCCTTGGAACAGCCTTGCACTGAGGAAAGAGATTTGGTGGGCCAGGGAAAATCCAGCAAAAAACTTTGTTCTTGGAAAGGCCAAAAAATTAACTCCAAAGCGGTGGTTTTCATGACGGGTCAATAGGTTCTCTGAGATTTCATGCAAAGGATAGGTCCATGCCTACGTTGTTCCATAGATGTTGGGGGAGGGACAGAAAATAGGCTGAACTGAATGCACAGGGACCCACAACCACGAGCAGGCGAGGGGCCTCTGCTACGAGGACCCTTCACGGGGCGCCTGCAGCTACTTCACGTCCGGCCACTGCACACAGTTACCGCAGCGTGTTACTGGGGTCCGTAGCGACAGCCGTGTGCGCAGTGTCCGCCATGGCTTTGGTGACTGTGGCACTTGGGGCACAGGGGCAGCGCACTGGCTGTGCGCTATGTGCTGCGAGAGCCTGGATCTGGCCCACGTGCTTAGTGACAAAGGGAGACCTCGCAAGACCTGCGAGGCAAAGGGATGGGGGAGTAAGATTGGTTTCATTTCATTCCAAGTTTAAAAACTTCTTAGGGGAGGGAAACCTACCCTCATTACAAAGCTTACTTGACATTTTCCAAACAAAGAATTTGTCACAAGGACAACTGTTTTGGGTTTTCTTTTCCTTAAAAGATACACACATTTGGGAAAGTTTTTAAGAAAAAACACAATTTAAGCCAATCTGAACTACTTAATTTTCTGTTAGAGATAAGCCTTGCCACAAAAATGAGAAATAGATGTTATATTTTTTAAAAGTTACCAGTACTTTAGCCTTCATTCATGGTTTCTCTCTTTCCCAAGATTCCCCACATTCCACAAAAAAATACCTACTATATTATTTTTGAAATGAATGTCTAATTATATGGGCAACTTATTTAAAATCAAGAATTGAAATAATTAAGATCGAAGGCATGCGTTTTCATTGACTGTTCCTTTTCTGTTTTCATAAGTTACCATTTTGGGGGAGGGGTGAGATTTGTGTTTTCATTTGAATTGTCTTGGAATTCCTCAAGGGCAAATGAAGGTCTGAAGGAAAACCGGTGGTGACTGAAAACAGACTAAGTGGAAGCCAAAGTAAACACTGGACAGATGGATAATGGCAGGCCCAGAGACCACTGTCACCTAAGCATGTCAGTGCTAACTTTTTGTCTTCCGGGTCTCAGGATATTTTCTCAGGAACATGGGAGGACGTGAGAAGACTGCTGTCAGCTGCATTTCTTTCATGTTAACGAGCTGAAATGCTGAGAATTTTCTATGATGATAAAGTTAGGGTTTAGAAAGCCTGACGACTAACCCCATGAGGTGGGTTAAGGTAAAAGCATTCCTTTTTGTAAACTCAAAATTAAATTTTTAACAAATATGCTTTACTTGCAAAATACTAGTTTCCAGTTATCCACAATATACCAGTCATTTTTCCTTCCACAAATCAGAAGACACACATGCACATACTATGTAATTTCAAAATTGAAAAAAAAAAAAGATTTTCTTCTCCTAAGGCCCGATCTCCAAATAAAGAACTGTTCAATGCTAGGGCTTTGGCTTCAAAATTTGGCAAAATGTCTCTACCCCAGGAAGCAGGTCAGACAGTTCAGGAAATACAGGGAGGAAAAAAAGGAAAAGAAAAACAACAAATTAAAAGCATAAGGGTGGACTTATAATCATTGGGTTCTTCTCAGGTAACTGGCTTCACAAACACTGACTCGGTTTCCAGTAAAGAGACGGTGCTACCTCACTTCCCTCCTTTTAGGAAAAGCACATAAATGCCCTTTAAAAATCCACCCACAACATTACAAGGAGCAATGTCATTTCCTCTAAGAAAAGCTGTTTCTAGTCCTGTTTAAAGACTGACCTTTGTATTCCCTTATGATCTGCTGTGTGGACTGAGAGTTCCTTTTATTTTTCTCATCAAAAAATCTGTTCAAAATAAATACTTGTTGGGTTTTTACAAATGCCAAGAGACCAACTATTTTAAATGTTAATATGTTACTATAGCCAATAGAATTATACGACAAGGGATTTAAACCCAATAGGTCCAAACTAAGTTTGACAGGTATTTCAGGAACTACTTAGAATGAAATTACTAGGGAGGGGTGTGATGGGAGGCAGAACACAGGCCTTGTATGTGGCTCACGGAATCTAGTTCTCTGTAGCCACATGGTTAGACAGCATCCTGCTTCACAGAAGGGAAGGGCAACCCCCCTACATATCTGTGTATATTTCTACTTGCAAAGCCTAGAAACAAAATCTGGGAACCACATAACTCCTCCTGGCTGCCGCGCTCCCCTAGCCCTGGCCCTCCCAATCAGTTTTCAGCGCAGTTCACACGAGGGGGAAACCAGCTCAGAGAAGACTACACTGGCCATCTGTCACTTTCTCAAAGACCCGCAAAGCGATCACCATCTCTCAATGAAGTCTCCAAACCAAATAGCGGGGAGAAAAGTCTCCTGGAAGGTATCAGGCTAATTCTTTGATTAAAATTTGCAATACTTACTGGACACACAAAGTCTGTACTTGTACTTTTGGAGAGAGTAGGATCTACCGAAAGTTCGATAACAAAGCAGAACCAACTCCCTTAAGAACCTTTGAAAGTCTCAGTGCTTGAAAACCCGTCACGGCTTTCAAGACAGCGGAGAGAAAAATTGATCTTGCTGCTTGTTTAAGGGGCTATACTTCAAACTCATCTTAAAGAAAACTAAAAGGAGAAAGAGGATAGACTCTTGGACTGCTTTGAAAAGCTCAAGCAATTCTTCAAAGGAAAGGGTGTCTTTGTCTGGAGAGCAGGTTTATGACTACTGATGCAAATCCTAACCAAAGGGCTGAAAGGGATACTCGGTGCATCTTTATGGACGGACTTAAAGGAAGATGAACAAGTCAAAGGAGATTAAAGACAGTCCAAGTCCTGCCACGGATACCAGCACACACCAGTTTTTAGGAACGTGCTTTTCTCTGCACATAATGCCGCGTATCGGCACTACCTTACAGGCACGGTGGTAAGAACCCGGCCGCATTTAAGCAGCACGAGACCTTCATAATGCCCACTCAGCGTGTATATTGGGTCTGTGTTTTAAAATATTAGGTGAAATGTTTTACACCACTAGGCAGGATAACAAATGTTTTTATTAAAGGTGTTTCTTTGGTGTCCTCATAACACTAAGAGTATTTATCTATCAAATGGACTCTGGACCACTTAAAACTTGTACCTGAAAGAACAGAAGAGGAAACAGTGATTTCTTCAGTATCCTGCTTATAAATATCCAATGAGAAAAATATTTCAAAAGCCCTGTCTCCATTAAGGCAAAGGGGATTAATAATCCAGATAAAAATAGACCTGACACATATTTCTGGCAAATTCTGAGTCACATTTTAAAAAGTAAATCAATTTCTTGGTATTTCTGGCATCATCTCCTCAGTCTTATGAAAATTAAATTACCTGAAAATGCATTGCAAAGTTCTCATTAGTGATTTAAATATGTTATTAGCAGTGAGAGACTCCCTTCACCCATTCACCATTTTTAATACATGAATTATAAAATGAAGGACAGTTCAACATTTCCTTATTCTTAGTTTTGTAGAAATAAAACTAGTTCTTCCAATTAATCCTTAAACAGCAATTTTCAACCTTTTTTTTTTTTTTTTAAATTTCATGGCTCATATTAATTACTATGATTCTGTGGCACAACAAAAATATTTTTTTCGGCCAATCTGACCAAAAAAATGGGTATGATTTTGATTCATTCACACTTAACGGCTATTGTAGCGTTGGCTGTTGTCACTTTTTTAAATTGGACAATCTAAGGGGAAAGAGGTCAGCGCCCCTGACTAAATAGTCAGGTATGCATGTTTTAAAAATTCTTGTGGCATACTGGTTGAAAATTGCTGGTTTAGAAGATTCCTGGGCCAGAAGCTAACATTTCTCATTTGTTTACTCATTTATTACAGAGTCACTCATTCACTTAGTGATATTTATTGGGTACATATTATGTGCAATGCACTGTGGAAACAAGGAGGGGAATAAAATATGGCCTGTATTTGTAAGGACTTGATTTTAAAGGGTCATTGGATCAGGTTTTGTTGAACTTCCCATAAACCTGCAAGTTATATATATGTATATATAAAACTGGAAAGTTCCAAAAGCTGTACTGACTATTACAGAAGTCCAAACTATTTATTACAGCTGAATTTTTACACAAAAGTAATATTTAACATCAATTAATAAAGTCCTCAAACAAAAATAACTCATATAATTTTCCACATTAGTAAAATCTAATCTGGCTTTAAAAAACCATTTCAATAGAGTTCTCATTTTGAAAGAAAATGTTTATTTAAGAACCTAAATATATAATTATTAAGTATATATAGATTTTAAAAAATCTAAGTATTGTACATTATATGCCAGTAATTTCCTAAAGATGGATAGTTCTGTTTTGTAGATGCCTTTTGTTCCATTTTAATTACATTTTGATTTCTTGAGAGCATTCATTGAGAAAAAAGAAATCATGTAAAAACTAAATACTCAGCTTTCTTATGTGACTCACCATATTGGTAAATCAAGAAAGAGACTTTTCTTCAGTGGAAATGAGATTAGCTGTTAAATGTTT
Organism: Furipterus horrens; assembly: GCF_987537825.1. NCBI lineage: Eukaryota > Metazoa > Chordata > Mammalia > Chiroptera > Furipteridae > Furipterus > Furipterus horrens. The sequence goes on from NW_028327180.1 coordinate 17,289,593, forward strand.
CTTAAACCTGTCCCATTCACTTCCTAATTTTTCTTTTGTTTTAATTTTTATGAATTTATTGGGGCAACATTGGTTAATAGAATTATGAGTACTGTCTAGAAAAAGTCCAGCCATTATTAATATAACCAGAATGGTTTGCATGACATTGATGTAATTTGGCAGCCAAGGAGAGTGGACTGGAATGCACATGCATGAACAATGACAACTTCACTGTACTAGACAGTGGGGGCAGTAGATGCCACTGAGTGAGCATATGCACTGTGTGACCGTCACATTCAAATAACTGAGCGTGTAGAGCAACAAATCTACATCAAATTTTGAACATTCCTCCACAGAAACTATTCCAATGATTCAGAAGGCCGCAGCTACGGTCACCTGGTGACTGGCAGCTCCATCACAACAATGCGCCTGCTCATGCATCATGTCTTGTGTAGAGTTTTTTTTGTCAAAACATCAAATCACCGAGGTGACTCTGCCTCCTACAGCCCAGATTTGGTGCCTTGTGACTTCTGGCTTTTCCCAAAACTAAAATCACCTTTGAAAGGGAAGATTTTTCAGACCATCAATGAGCGGCAGGAAAATACGATGGGGCAGCTGACAGTGATTGGGAGAACTGTGTGAGGTCCCAAGGTGCCGACTGTGAATGGGACTAAGGCGTCATTGTCCTGTGTACAATGTTTCTTGTATCTTGTGCTTTCTTCAATAAATGTCTCTATTTTTCATATTACATGGCTGGATACCTTCTGGACAGACCTTGTTGTGTACAGGTTCAAGACTACAATTCTATAACACATCATCTGTATATTTTATTGCATGCTCATCACCCCAAGTCAAGGCTCCTTCTGTCACTATTCACCTCCCCCTTTACCCTCCAACTTCCCCCACCTTCTTTTCCCTCCTGAATCACCATGTTGCTGTCTATGTATATGAGGGTTTTTTTCATCTTTTGCACTCAGCCCCCAAACTCCCTCCTCTCTGACAGCTGTCTGTCTGTACTTCCTAATTTTCAATGGGCATTATACACTGTGATTTAATTATGCAAAGAGAAGCTATTTGGAATTTGTTCTGTTGATTCTATCTCCAGTGGCCCTTCCCCCTCCTTTCCATTCATCATGGTCTCTTTGGTGAAGAATATGTTAATTTAGTTAAACATATAGCCTACAGAAAAAACCCACAGATACATTTAGGGTGTGGCAACCATCAGAGAGTAAATTTGGGCAGCTTCCTCTTGTAAATATTAGAATTATTAATGGAAGACAAAATAATGTTGGTATAAAAATCAATTATAATTGATAATCTTGGTTTATAACCTTTCTCCTCTCTATGATATATGTAATTATATATATATATATACATACATGATACAGTTTATATATATATATGTTTATGACAACTGAATCATTTGCCCTGGCTGGTTTAGCTCAGTGGATTGAGCGTCGGCCTGCGAGCTAAGTGTCGCTGGTTCGATCTTCCAGTCAGGGTACATCAGAGAAGGAAAACTCTGACTCCAAAAAACCTCCGCTGCCTTGCGGCATACCTCTTCAGGGGAAAGGCTAAGGGAGTAAACCCCGACAGAAAATCCGGAGCCGGAGTCCCTAAGGCGGTTTGACGTTGTAGTCAACACCGGCAACTCCTGCGGCGCACCTGAACCCAAGCTGTATCGACTCCGTCTTTCCCTTGGACCCTTCAGCTGCGAAGAGAGGGGGGGTCTGCTGCATGGGCAACAGCAGACCCTCCATATTACCCTGCCCAGGCTCTGTAGCTTCAGCGTCATCGCAAGATGTCGATTCAACACGGGAGGAGACAGATACCATGTCACTCCCGAGTCGGACTGCACAGCCATTCTTGGCGGTGCAGATAGACTCTGAAGAAGCTACACCATCGTCTCTCGAGACGGACGGCTGCCGACGACGACATGATACAGTTTATATATATATGTTTATGACAACTGAATCATCCTCTAAGACTACATTAGACAATAGGTTTGTGTAGACATGTACCTATAATTGTATATGTAAAGTATAACCCTTCATGTGTAATAAAAAAAAATACAAAACCCTATCGTGACATATACTTTCATAAGAACACAGTATAACAAAGTCATCTCCATATTGTCCTTTGTAGATTCACGGTGTCCTCCTGATAGTCCAGTTAAAGCAACTGAAAACGCAGTGCAGCTCAGTGGTTAAGAACGGTGCTGCTGGGCTAGAGACCTGAGTCTGGAACCAGGCCCCAGCACTGCTACCTCTGTGACCTGCCCTGGGCAAGTCTCAGAGCACGATGTAGGAGCCTCAAGGTCAGGGGAAAAGTCAAGGCATATTTATAATCCCTCTGCGCCTCAGCTATAAAACAAGAGCAACAGTAATTACCACACAGGACTACTGAGGATTAAGGAGCCAGTGTGTAAAGTGCTCAGCATGCTGCTGGGCATGCGGTGAGCACCCAGACAGCAGCACCCAGCAGCGGCGGCAGGATGCCTATTTTCACCCTGTTGCAGACATTCCTCTCTGCAAAAGTGTAATATCTAATCCTGTGCTGCATAGTGCCAATCAGAGATGGTCCTCTTTTTTTTTTTTTTTTTTTTTTTTTTTGCCAAGAGAAGTCTTTATTTCTAGAAATTATACTTTGATTTCTCCCTTTCATCCTTTTCTTAGACTTTCCAACCTTACTTGACCATCCATATAAATTCTGATACAACTATTAATACCTAGAAGCCTAGAGCAGGAGGGGAAGGTACATTATAATAATTAGGTATTTGTCTCCCAAATATCTTTATTGTCTCTGATTATCAAGGTAATATATACTTATTAGAAAACATTAAGATAAATTAGAAAATTGTAAAGAACGAGATGAAAAACTGCCTCCAAAGTCCACCATCTCTCTGCAAATAACCAGTGCTTACATTTTTTCAGTGCAAAAATACACAGAATACAGGGTATACACAAAGACATAGGTACTTAAAATATATCATAAAATACACATAGGTTGGTGATCTTTTATACTTAACAATACAGAGAGCATATCCTCCCATGTCAGTATCACAAATACAAATATGTTGATGACTGTACAGCATTTTGCTGTGTGGATATATCAAACTTAACTAGTGTAGTTTTTTCGTCCTACTTTCATGAGATTTTTCATTTTTGATCCCCACTGAGGGGCTTGTCTCTGGCTCTAATTCATCAGTAGCTTCTGTAGCTGCATATGGGTGTCTAGTAACATAAACAGTATGAAATTCTGCTTCCAAAAATGAATGTAGATAGTTGGGATAGTTACTGAAATGCAATTTTATCCATATTTGTTGATACGGAACATTAAGATTATGATTTTTATGAACAGTAGCTAAATTTAAAAACTATTCTTACCTACCTATCCTAAATACCCAAGACACAAAATTCTCTGTAATATGTCCTCCTTAACACTTTAAAGCTTCTTTTGGGAAAGACACATCAATAAGGCACTAGTGAAAACTACACAGGGTTTTCACATCTTTGGCTATTAGAAACACTCTGGATTTGACCCCAAAAGCAAAGGCAACAGAAGCAAAAAATGAACAAGTGGAGCCTAAATCAAAAGGAAAGCTTCTGCACAGGAAACTGTCAACAAAATGAAAAAGCATCCTATGGAATGGGAGAAAATATTGGGGTTAATATCCAAAATATATAAAAAAGGTCTACAACAGCAAAAAACAAACAAAAACAACAACGTGATGAAAAATGAGCAGACTATACGAATAGACATTTTTCCAAAGAAGACACACAGATGGACAACAGGTACATAAAAGGTGTCACAATCACGGATCTTCAGGGAGGCGCGAATGAACACCACAATGAGCTATCACTTTAACACTTGTTGGAATGGCTATTATCAAAAAGACAAGAAATAACAAGTGTTGGCGAGGACGTGGAGAAAGGGAGCCCTCGTGCACTGTCAGTGGGGATGTACGCTGGTGCAGCCAGTATGGAACACAGTACCGGCGTTCCTCAAAGGATTGAATATAGAACTCCCACGTGATCCAGCAACTCCACTTCTGGATATTTATCCAAAGGGAACGGAAGCACTAACTTGAAAAGATACATGCACCCCTCGCATTCACTGCAGCATTATTTACAGTAGTCAAGACATGGAAGCAACCTGCGTGTCCAGTGATGGATGAAGGGATGAAGAAAACGTGTTTTATATACACAACGGAATATTGTTCAGCCATTTAAAAAACGTAAAAGGAAATCCTGCCATTGGAGACAATATGGATAGACCTGGGCAATTTGCTAAGTCAGTCAGATAGAAAAAGACAACTACTGTAGAATCAAACTTATACATGAGGTCATAAAAAAAAAAACCCACCACCACCACCAAAAACCTTCGTAGATAGAGATAGATTGGTGGTTGCCCAATGTGGGAGTAGGGGAAATGGAGAAAAATAGTCAAAGAGTAGATACTTCCACTTACAAAATAAGTCTTCGGGGTGTAATGTACAATGGGCTGGCTAGCATTAATAATACTGTACTGTACAGATTTTTAAAGTTCTCATGAAAGGAAAAAATTGTAACTGTGTGGTTATGAATGTTAACTAGACATTATGGTGATCATTTTGCAATATATACATATATCAAATCATTATGCTGCACACCTGAATCAAGTATAATGTTATATGTCAATCATCTCTTAATTAAAAAAAGAAAACATCCTGACCCCACTCACTCCAAGGAAATACAGCAATCTCCCAGTTGTAGAAAGTTACCAACTACAAGAATGAAGGCTGAAAAGCTCAATAGTCAAGAAGCTCCACGCCATGAGAGGAAGAACGAATTCCAAGAATTTATTTTCCTATTAAAAAAACACTTTAAATCCAAAAATCTGAAGCCTGACTGAACCTATTTGAATGCAAGAAACGTCACTTTAAAAGACAGGGCAATTGTTGCTTTGTAAAAGAAATCCCTTGAGGCATCTAAGTACTAATTTTCATGTAAAAATGGGTCTCTTCATAAATCCTCAGGAATACCTAGAGTACAATATGAGGTTCACACACACAAAGCTTGTCACGTAATTTCTCTAATGAAGCAAACTTTTTATGAGATGATAAAGTCAGTCTAATATTTTTTTCCAGGCGGAATTACTTAAATGTATCCTCAGTAGTTCTATACTAATATCACTCTCACATATCCACATACTCATGCAATATTTGAAAAGCAGAAGAATCCCATTAGGCTTACAAAGTGGGGAGAAAGCAGCTTACAACTTCAGAGTGCATTCAGTCCTAATTAAATGAAAGAAGACATTCAAAATTGTCTTTGAGAGCCTATACAACAATACTTAGTTCACTAAAGGAAATCTGTACCTTCTTAGATTAATTCCAGTACTTGTTTGGAATTAAATTTCCTACCTGAGCATAAAGTATTGAACGAACAACTTTCTTTGGTGTGGCACTATGAAAGTCTACATATAAAGACACTCAGTTTCAATTTGAGGGCATAAATCATCAGTTCTTCTGTTCTCATATTTATACGGTTAAACCCTATGGGCTGAATGGTATAGTCATTTTTCTCTGCAACTAAACAAGGTAAATAAATGTGATATATTGGCACATCACTCCACCACTCTGCATATGGTGCACATTAGGGTTGTATTCATTTGCCATATGAATATAATTCCTTTTACCACATCTACTATTAGTTACAAGCAGTAAATACAGAGTTGTTTTGCTGGAACTTGAGGGCCTGCATTACATCATGGAGCACTAAACATCCTGGACCTTCTGGAGAATTTCAGAGACATAGTTTTAATGTCACCTGAACTCGAACACTGCCAACATATTGTTCAAACCCTGCTTGATGAATTCTTCAAGGAAAAAAAAAAGTACAGGGCAGTCTTAGTGTGAGTGCAGCAGTGCACACCAGAAACAAGGCCACAGGGAAGGCTCCTGACGAGGGAGACACGAGAACTCCCGTTCTTGACAAAGACTCAGATCAGGAGTCACATCCCAGATATGAAAAGGCGACTTGTTGCAAGCGTTGCTTTCATATTCGGACACTAGTGAACATAAGAAATCTAAAGTTAAATTATCATCCAATTTTCTCCAACTGTGGCTTACTGAAGACCTGTGATCAATGAGAATTTATATCGCATGAAAAACTGTGACGCTTTGTTTCATTTGGCATATATTTTGCTTACTTTTTCCTTAAAATACTTATTATTAAGTTTCAAATCCAGGTTAGCACAGGGCGAAAGAAGGAAGAAAGTGAGCTAGTTTACAAACTCTTACGGTTCAACACAAATGCACATATCTGGACATTTGTGACCCATAAACAATATTTATATCACAGGCAATTAAAAACAAAGTACACCTGTCTTATCAAGAACTGGTTTTCAAATTCACTGAGTCCCCAAGTGCATCCAGCAGATGGTGCTCTAGGACATCTACAGTTTGTGTTACATCTACCTTATTTTGGCAAGACAAAGAATAAGGATTTATCAGTGGCTTCAACAAAACATAGTAGGCTTTATGATTTAAAAAACCCATAATTTCTAAATATGTGCACAAAACCATACATATGCATAAGATGTGTACGGGGCAACGAGTAAATAATTCACACCTGGATGATACTACTTTTGTTACAGACTTGATGAGTAGTCTATATATATCAGCGGTATTTATGGTCTTATGGCAAGATCATCCTAAATTCATTAAAAAAAAATTTAGAATGGCTTAAAGTTAGAATTCATTTTTAATTATAGCAGGAATGTCTCATTAGGGTGATACTAGTAAAATTAACAACAGTAGGATTTACGGTAATGACTTAAGTGATTGATGAGAGTCTAACAAAATGAAGTTTTAGACAGAGAGAAAGAACAGGGCAGCTACAGCATACAGTACTTTAACAGACAGCTCTGTGGTCTGTTAGTGCTAGCCTCGTGGTTAATAAAACCTTCTTTCTAATTAACGGTGCTGAAATATTCTTAAAGAACAGAATCCCGGTGTTATGAAAAAAAAAAAACCCTAGGTTTTTTTTTTTTCAGTAGACGCCATTCCCATAAAGGAGAAAGCTGACATAGATTAGCATGTCTGATTGCAAAGAGGGGGGAAAAAATGCTACCTTTCAATCAAATCAAAAACAGAATGTGAGAATGTAAAACTACTTTACCAAAATAGTCAACACACACACGACACCCTCACAATCAGCAATCATTTGCTTCCAAAGCTAAAAAACCCTGGCTTACAAAATGTAACTCAGATACCTAAAAATACTTAAGTACTTACTATTAATAAGTGTTAAGTTGTATGACCTATTAATACAATATAAAATGGTGGGTAAACAATAACTATTTTTATAAATTTTCATCTTGCTTATGAGATCATTTCAAAGTGTTAATGTATTTAAATGTCATTTGAATGCATTGGGAAACATTTTCTCCAACATTTGGAAATGAACCGTCTGGATAGTCTTATTTTGAAGGAAAAAGGAGTATTTCAGGAAAAGCATTTCGGGGAACAAGATTTGGTCCTGAAACACACAGAGCACTCGGGAAGGGATATGCTTCCAAGGAACAACACAAAAAAAATCTTTCACTGAAATGTTCTGGGTTGATTTTACTTTAAAAATTCACAACTTAATGGAACCCTATCTTACTGTTCTTCTCATTGTGAAAACTGCATTCCACAGGAGCTCACTATCGCAAGACAGCAGTCAGAGATGAAATCCTTTCTTCCAAGGATTTTGCCACAGAATCTATGCAGAGTTCACAAGACATGGCACCCTTTTACCTACCCCAAGTAATACTACATACAGATCCCGCCCAGTTAGAATTAGCCTGATTTTTCCCAAGCTATTTTCATATTGATATTGTGCAACATGATTTAAAAAATAGCAATAAAGCTATCAACTTTGACCTACAGCACTAAGATGAGTAGAAAATGGTGTAGGCTTATGACCCTTGCAAGTAAAACTACTAGCTTATTCTCATAATTTTTGAAATAGAAAACAAAATACTTGAATGAGACCTATGAAATGCAGAAAAAGCAACACCTTGTTTTCTTTAATTTACTTGTTTGCCCGCAAGCAAGAAAGAGCCTAAATTCAAAAATTTCAGTTGAGGAATGGTGTGCATTCAGAGACTGCACTGCAATGATATATATATATAAAAGCCGGATCATTTGTGAAAGGGCATGCACACTGCACCCAACAGACACGACATAGGAATAAGCGCAGCTGAAAATTCCTCATCAGAAAGGCCTGACTTCGGCAGCTGCACCCCGGAGCCATCAGTGAGCCAGAGGCTTATAAAAACCCGCACCAGCCTGCATGGATGTTTGAAACACACGGTAAAAATGTGTTTGTTTGGTTGGGTTGTTTTTTATTTTTTATTTTTTGTCATTTTGTTTTGAAAAGCTTAGACTGGCTCATTCATTTTTCTCTTCTAACATGTAGAAATTCTCATTATAGGAAAAAGTGCCTGTTTGTCCTTCTTCCAGATTCACCCTGCAAAAGCTGAAGCAAAATTAAATTGGGACATCAGAGGCTAGGAAAAGGCCAGAAAGGACGAGGTTTCCTTTGAGAAAGGTAATTTAATTGAGTCAAGATACATTACGATTTTCTAAAATTTTTATTAGCTGTGCTGCTATGTTGTTCTTTTATTTCCTTTGCACTAGCGGCGCTGCTCGGACTTAATGTCCACCATACCGCAGACAATGAGAGGGTACAGATGAAGTGCTTTATGAAAAATATAACATCATAATCTGTACCCTAATGCCAACAAGATGGTGTCTGCGCGGTGATTTATTTACTCGAAGCATCCAGGGCTTCTGATAACACCTGAAGTCAGCCACCGCTGTTGCTTTCATTTTGCAGACAAGACAGAAGGACCACAGCAAAGATTGTAACTCCGATTTGTTTTACTCCAAACTCCAGAATGGGGTCAATCCGACTCGATTCATTTTTGTAGAGGACATGATGTAAAAACCTTCTCTAGGGTGATTCAGAAGGTATATAAATATCTAAAAATATATTTCACCCTTCCGGAAAAGCTGAATATTTTTAGTTTTAAAATATACTCAAATCTGTGTCATGTAAGAGTTACCTATAAGTATAGCTATAAGTCTTCAGCTACTTCTCAGATTGCACATTGGTAATAACATATAGAACATGATTAGGTTAAAGTAAGTGAAAGAAAAAACCAACAAAAAAGTTTTTCCTGAGTTTGAATAGCTATATGTGTATGAAACAGCATACACTATTTTAAGGCAAGAAGTTCTTCCTAATTTTTTTTTCAGATAAATAACAAAATGATATATTTATTATCAATGTCAAATCTAGGTTTGCCTGAGTTTATTTAGTGAATCTCAATAACTGAATTCATAGACACAGAAAAAAAGAAATTGCAAGTAGTCTCTCATCCTAAAAGGCCAGAAAGGAAAATGAGTGGAATCTAAGGATCCATAATGAAAAGAACATGAAGTACTTTTCCAAAGAACGTGAAAAACAAAATCCCTTAAGTTTACATATTTTAAAATTTTATCATACTTATATGTAAACTGGAAATGTCTGTGTAAATATGTGAAATACACACACGTGCACACTATCTCCCCATTTAGACACACCCTAAAGTCTGATCTGATTACGAATATATTATCCATAGCCTTGTAGCCTTTAAGTTATTTTCTGTATTCTATTTGTATAGGGAATTACATATGTTTTGATTAAAATAAGAAATACATAGTAGAGGTTCACTGCATAAAAACCGCTCCAAACAAAATACAAACACAGCAGAACCAGCTTAGATAAAACACTTTGCATAGACATCTTACAAAACCGTACTGGCTTTCAGTGACAAGATTTCACTTTCATACAAATATCAGAATGTAGTAAGCACAACCTGAAGCTGAAGAAGCCAACCCCAAATAAGATCGACTTCAATGTATTCAGATGCGTCATCATCTGGGGCTGAGTGACAGAAGTACCCCAGAATTCAGGTACAGCAATCAGGAACAACACGCTCCTTCCTTAACCAAATACATGGCAACTTGCTTTAAATTAAGAAACTGTAAATATTTAAGAGCAGCTAAAAACCTCTACCTTACGAAGTAAAAATCTAAAGCTATTTTTGCAGAAACTCTTCAGTGTTGTCATAATCATTTTAATTAAATTCTCATTTTTCAGGTGGTCCCTTTAATTGTTTTTTCCTACTTCTTAATGTGTTTTTCTAAAGCCATTTCTTCTCTGCAGCTGTGTGCGATTGCTTTTAATGGTAGCTGCTTCCTTTTTTGACTTCTGTGAATTACAATTTTAAATGGTTACACATTTTTTGTTTTACTGCCTTCAGCATAGTTTCATAAAGATGTTTAAGGCTGTTGGTGAACATTTTCATTTCCCATCTGAAAAACCAAGAGCCATTTGAATATTCCATATTGGCCTTTTATGACCCGCTTTACCTTTTAATATGTAAATGGAAGCATATTTTTTAATAAAGACTGGTTTGTTTCCATGAAACTGTAATTCTTTTGCTCTTTTAAAATATGAATTCAATAAACAAGATTACATGTGATTGTACTTTTTATGTTTGTCTTATTGTTCGTCAATGAAACACCTCTATTTTATGTGATGACAGCCATTTACAATGAAGAACTAGCATTTTCAGATCATAAGAATAACCTATAAAATGAAAAATGAGGTTTCACGCTTGGATGTGAATTATCAGTGGTCACAAAATGTCAAAAAAGAGGCTTTCTAGACCTTTCTTAAATTTTAACTGAGAAATTAAAACTACTTGATAATTCAGTTTCACTTTCACCATGATGAAGAAAAGTCACTTCACTGCACAGTGTGACAGCGTGTCACTTGCGAAAGTTTACTTATGAAGTAAAGTGTGCTTACCGCCTGGGTTATCTCCAATCCCACTGCTTTTTCCATTCCAGTACCAGAGCAGAAGGGTCGCGTCACGTGACCCTGAGAGAATGTAGCAATTGCCCCCAATGTATGACTCAGAACGGGTGAGGCAAGTGACAACATCCCAATGGCCAAACACAACTTGGACCAATTTGCCTGAAAAACAAAACAATTTTCTTTAAAATTGCTATTAATTTTTTTTAAAAAATTTCCAATGACCATTTCACTTATAAGATAATAAAGCCTTATTAACTCAGATTCTGATAATTCAGATTTAACAATAATATTTAATCTCGTCCAACCTAAAACTTTTCTTTGGATAGTAACACAAACAAAAAAACCCAATTGAATGGTGATAACGTTTTTGAAAAGCAAAAACTATTTCTTGCTTTTTAATCTTATTTATTTATTTTTAGAGAGAGGGGAAGGGAGGGAGAAAAAGAGGGAGAGAAACATCCATCAGCCATCTCTTACATGCTCCCCGACTGGGGACCAAGCCTGAGACCCAGGCCTGTGCCCTGACCAGGAATTGAACCAGCAACCTTTCGCTTTGCTGGATGACACCCAACCAACTAAACCACACTAGTCAGGGCAAAAGGCAAAAACTATTTCAATTCAAATTATAACATTTAAGGACCATGATACTATATCATTATAATAGCTACTATAAATTACAAATGAATCATATCTACTGATGAAATGCCCAGAAGAACCCTGATTTGGAACCATTTCAAAATTTTCTTAAGTTACTCTGTATGATTCAAAACACAACAAAACCTAGTTGCCTTTGTATAAGTACTCTATAATTCAGACCTCACTAATAAAAATCCATCTCTGAATTAGTAAAGACTTAATGTATTTCTTTTTTAAAGAGATCTAGACAAGGACAATGTAAGTAGCTTTGAACAGCTTGTTCTTTTTTGTTTGTTTGTTTTTTTTAAATCAGGATTACATGAAATAAGTTTTGATAAAAGGACTAATATATTGTGATTGCAGTTTGAATCAGGTCATTCTTTCTTTGACTTAATTTCATCTGAATGATGAAAATTCCTTAGGGGGGGTGATGGTGAAATCAAGATTAGGGCAATTTATCTAATGGTAATGACTGGGGCTGGTGGGGAGGAACCCAGTAAAATTACTATATATAGCTAGTGCTTCAAACAAACAATAGGGTCATAAGAGAGTAATACCCCTACTTTTCAGAATCTTCGTTTAATCAGGTATGGTATTTATAATTCACACAAACTTGTCCAAAGAATTAAATCCCTAGAGCAAACCTTCCCTATAGTTTTTAGCTAACATTTTTCCTTGCAATGTCTACAGAATTTAAAAATGAATGTTATAGAATGTCTACCCTTAATATTCATAATAAGTTTTTTTATAAGTGTTTCAGAGGGGTCACAAAAAATATACCTTGAATGTTCAAGAATAAAAGGAGGACTACGCTGAAAAATTTAGTATGACTAAAAAGTTTGTGTGTTTGACTTGGAACACATCATAACCTATTCAAAAGCTTAAGTTCTCAGTTAAGTATTGGCATGTAATTGTATTTAACTTTTAAAAATAATAATAAATATAACTAAAAGTATTTACATTAAATTGTTTTAATTTTCTATTTTAATAAACCTAAAGCTTATTATAAATGCTGCAAATTCAGAAATAAAATACTGAAATATACTTTAAATCAGATGAAAAGTCAAATACAGTAGTTTTACTCTTGCACAGACTACTACTAGTAACTTTAAAATCAGATTCATTTCAATCTCAAATTGCAAAGTTAATAAAGTATATTTTTTTCTCCTGTGAATAAAGACTTTATTCAAAACAGGTGTTTTAACTGCAAAATGTTAAAAATGTTCATTTCTGAATTTCCTGTATTTTAAATTGACATCAAAACGTGTTTTTTTTAAACTAGCCATATCAGTAAAGAATATGGTAAGAAGAATTCAAGACTTTCTAGAATAAAAATGGAAAAGGAAAAAAGCAGGTTAAATATAAAAAATGTAATAATTTTCACCTCATTACTTCATTTCCAATTTACATGCCGAACAAAGCCGAGAGGTTTAGTGGTAAAATGGGTGGGGTTCAGCTAGAGGCAGGCCTTTCAAAGGACAAGAGAGAAGTTAGGCAGCAGAAAGTACTCTCATTACAGATGGGAAAACTGAAGGTTAAGTCAGTGAGTTTTAACTACATTTTGAAGAAAACAGAACCACAGTATTGTGATTGTTATTGATCACAGAGCACATAAAATGACTTCTGGCTCAGCCTACACCTAAATGCTGAAAGCGTGCAAACTAGGAGTGATTTACGGTAAATAGGCTATTTAGAGTAGGCTCATTTAGGATTTGATACCCATCAACTCTGTGGGCTGCAGGACTGAGAATGAGGGAAACCACTACAACTAGATACGTGCGGTACGTGGGGCAGAGGGAAGCCAGGTGTGCCCGCCCCCTGTACCAGGAGGCTTGCAAAAGAGCAGCTATGCATTAACTTGCAGAATTTCCAGCTCATCTGAGGACAAAGGAGAAAGTTTCATCTGTAAAAGTGGGATGGAGTAAACATAAGTGACAGAATTATCCAAGATTCATTTGTTAATTTTCATTAGTTTAAGTCATCACTCTGTATCTAGAACATCAGGGTCAGGAAAATGGTTACTGAGTCACTGTGGTTTCTTTAACTAAAACTTCCCAGTATTTTAATTTTTGCCCCAAAAGTTATCACAGTGATTTTTCATTTGACAAACATTTACTGAGCATCTACTACGTGCCAACGAGGCCTTCTTACATCTACATACTTGGTAAACAGACACGGTAAATCGCGATGTTCCCTGTCCCCACAGCACTGACTGTCTAGTGGGGCGGACAGCCATTAAGCAAACACAAACATATATATAATTAGGAACACTGATTAGTATTATAAAAGTACAAGGTAGGATCAGTGAGAATAATAAGGTAGAACAAATTTAGGCTGGGCATCGGGGAAGAACAAGACAAGTGAGTGGCATTTAAGTATTTATATCTAAAGGGTTTCACATTTTCACACAAATTAATTTTATTCTGTACAATTTATAGTTTGGGCTCAACTCTGGAAAACATTATTTTTTAAAGTTTACTTTTTTCCTGTTCTGGGAGCCATTCTCAGCAATGTGTGTTATTGCTACGAGGTTGAGGTTCACTCCTCCTAAATAAATCACGGCATATAAATACCTGCTGCTCTTTTGGTAAATTATTTTCTGATAATCTTGTAAGTGTTCCTCAACCTTTATTTTTTGTTTCCTTTAATACCAGTCCACCTCTCCACACACTAATATCAAATATTACCACAAGCACTAGAATATCCCTTTTTTTTTTTTTGACAGAACAAATTTTCTAGTTAATGTTTTATTTGACAGCTGCGCTACAAATAAAAAAAAATCAAACTCAGGACTCTGCACGACTGAATCTAAAATGTGGCCTGAAAATAATTCCCACTGCCGACGGAAGGTTTTATTGTTGCCTCTGCTGTTCTGGTTGTGTCCCGAAAACATGATTTATGTTAAAAGAATTTCCTGTTACAACAGTGTTTTTTCCCTCCCCCTCCCCAAATCTAATAAGGGAAGGATTTTTTTTTTTTTGGCTTATGTGCTAAAATATAATTGAATTCAACACTTGTGATAGCTTTGCTATTACATATTATTTATCATACAATTTTTCACCTGCTTCTCTGCCAAACTTAGGATAATATATTTAATATACATGTATTGTCAAGAACGTAGTTACTCTAACTGAAGTTATTTTAAATAAAACTAGCATCATTTGTTGTTATAAAAGTTATTAAGAAAAGTATGAGGACAGTCATTTGAGAATTTTTCCACAACTTTTATGGCAAGTGTAAATATTTTTATTGAACAAGCCAAGTCACTCCCATTACCACGAAGTTTAAAATAAGCCTACTTATTATGAAAATGTTTTATACACACATATATCCGAAAAAACTGTAAAATGGAAGGATTTGGAAAGAGAAGAAGAAATGTCTAGTTTATGAAGTCTAATGTAACATGGCAGACACACGAGGAACTTAGTGTTTCTGAAGGAACCAGTGATTGAGAGGTAACACCTGTATGAGACAACATGGTATAATCCCAAAGGATGCTACATTTGAAGTCAGAAAAGTTGGCTCCAATGCCCAGTTCTATCACCAACAGCTGTACAAATTTCACCGAATCAAGCTTTCTAAACCTCAGTTTCATCATTTGAAAAAATGGGGCTAAGGGCACCTACTTTGTCTATCTCGCAGGGTTATTGTGAGGATGGAACAATATGTATGTGCAAGAATTCTGTAAATTCTAAAGAACTGTGTTTGAGTGTAAGATTTATTTTAAGTATAACTATTACATAAAGTAAGGTTAGCTTTACAAATATTTAATATTCAATGCCTTTTAAAATTGATATGGAAGGACAACAAACTCAAAAAACTTCGAATGTCAAAACCAGAGACTGACATACACATAATTCCATTTATACAACATTCGGGAAAGGGCACAGTCCTAGAGAAGAGATCAGTGGTGGCCAAGGGGTGGAAGTGGGAGGAGCTGACTGCAAAGGGGGCGGCACAGGGGGTGGGGGGGCGAGCGAGAGGCTCCACGTCTTTACTGCGGTCACGGAACTCTAGACGCTGCCAACACTAACGGACTGTGTACCAAAGAATGAATTTTACTGCATGCGCACTGAGAAATAATTTTTAGAATGTATAACAAACTATTATGTAATATAATGATGTGCAAGAAAATCCTGTTAAGAGTATGAAATAATTTTAACCTGAAAATTTGTGCAAACAGGAAACACAATCTCAGGTCAAATAATGTGAGGGTTGTCATGATCATAATAGTAAACGAAAAGTTTGATTATTAAATCAGAGAACATTCATTATGATCATACGGATATTGTAGGAAAATGTATCATTCCCCATTGCATTTTAAAGGAATTCTAGGGAAGTTTTAGGTTCAATAGTAATCAACCTCATAGACCTAAACATATAATAAAAGCCTAATTAATGGGAAATATTTGAACGATGATGTTTTCTTTCTGGACCTACAGAATAAAGATGCAAATTATTTTTAAAAAAACACTAGATCGTCAATTTCACAAGACAAAAAATAAACAAGATCATGCCTAAAAACAACTTCTAGGTTTTATTCTATGAACAGTACATATTCAATCATTTTCTCTACTCTGTCATAACTGGTACAATATTGTCATCAACATACACTTAGGACAAACTCCTTCAATAACTGGCAATTAACTTTTCAATATACTGTACTTACTTAGGCTGGATAATGGACTCATACATTTTATAACCATTATTAACAAGATTGAAAGATGACTTGCTGTTAAAACATTTAATAAACTAGAAATTTCAATTTAAAATATTTAAATCAAGATATTTGGAGAGCCCTGACTGATGTGGCTCAGTGAACTGCATGTTGTCCTGCAAAATGAAAGGTTGCTGGTTTGAATCCCAGTCAGGGCACATGCCTCGGGTGTGGGCCAGGTCCCCAGGTGGGGGTGTGCGAGAGGCAGCCAATCAATGTTTCTCTCTCACATTGATGTTTCTCCCCCTCTCCCTCCTTTCCCCTCTCTCTAAAAATAAGTAAAATCTTTAAGTATATATATTTGTAAAGCTTTATTTTAGCTGAAATATCTACTTACACAGTATCAGGTTCTAATACAATAATGTATGATTTCAATTACTTTAAAATAGCTATTTACTATAAGTTTATTTAATCCTCTACAGTTTCTAAAATATTTTAAAGAGACTCCACTAAATTTTCAATGTTTCTAAATTTCCTATATGCAAAAATTTATATATATATATATATATATATATATATATTTATTTATTTACTGGATTGGATCTCCTGTAATAACACCGAGTTGAGCTTGGCTTGTCCTTAAGGAAATGCATGCACATGAATATAGAGGCTTTTATATCTTAACAAGCGCTGTCACATAAAATCAGTAGTCAGCTACTCTTCTTCATGATGGTGTAGATTTCAGCAAGATTCTAGGCAGAATTGGGTGGAGGAAGATTTCTACTCCCAAGAAATACAACCTAATGAGAATTTCCAGTAAGGAAAAGAAATCCTTTAAACAACACAAAAGTGGGAAAACACACACACACGTGTATGTGTGTATTTATAAGATTACCCATATACGTGCATGTGGTGTTTACATACCATTCTATGCTTTCAAAATGAATCATTCACTCACAAGCATGAGGGTTGAGTGACAAATCTATAAAACACTGACTCTTAAAAACATGCTGAAGTTAATTTAATTGTAGATTGGGAAAGAGTATCTTTTCCTTATTTTATAAATTTTAGAATCCTGTAATTTTTGGAAGGAAGAAGATCAGAAAACATTCCATCCAAGTCTCTCTGTTACTTGGAGTAAACATCAGTTCCCTGACGAAGAAGAGAACGGGTACCTGTGTCTGTAGAGTAGACGCGGAAACTCTTATCCCAGAAGCCACAGATGAGAACATAGCGGTTGTCTGAAGTGATGACAAAGCACTGTGAATGGACTTGGATGCTCTGGTCTAAGAGGTCAGTGATTTGCCTCCTGTGCATTCCTGTATTGCTGGCTATGAGAATAGAGGAAGGAAGGGAAAAAAAGCTTACTAAACACTAAACCCCCATATGCAACGAAATCCTATAGTTTGTTATACTGGGAATGGCGGGGTGGGGGAGGAGAGGAGGCACATTGAAGGTAAGACTATTTGACCTTTAATTTTAAATATAGTAATATTCAAAAAACCAAACAGGAAAACACATCTGATTGTTGGGAGAATGTGGGTAGCTAAAGTCAACATTGCAGGAAGAAATTTTGCCTAGAGGAAAGAAATAATAACATACTATAATTTAAAAATAGTGTACAATTCTCGGAACATGCTTTCTAGCTCTTGGGCAGGACCAAACTAGATTACAGTCTCCAGACTGCATCACAGTTAGGTTTGTGTTTCTGACAATCTCATTACATCTATTGCCACGAGAATGGATTCCTGTTGTGACAATCTATTACCTTTAACTTTTTGTCACTAGGAAGAGATATTAGAATTTAAATGTTATATATCTGAAATATTGCAGCATCTTGTACTACTTCGGCTGTAACAGGTCCTTAATTTGACTAGATGTGAACTCCCTTCTCCCCTGTTTACAGCTGCACTTGCATGTAAGCGAAGGGGAGAATGACTACTTATTAAAGATACGTGTAATTGAAAGAGTCAAAGCGCAGCACACTGCCACTCTCTTACCTCTTATGGAAGCAATAAAACAAGACAGCCTGGCAGTGTGTTTCTAAAGTGCGACAGGGCACCTGAGATGCGGTCTGTCACAAGGCACAAGGTCAGACACAGAGCGACATCAAGCACACAGGAAGAGTAATAATCCTCTAGAAACACACTCCCCGGTATACCATTGTCAGAAAAGGAATTTCCACCCAGATGACTTTTTTGGCGTTATGAGGCCAGCCAAGGGGAAAGCTTCGTTTCCAGTCATCTAAGGAGTATTTCACACCAACTTTCCAACATAAATAATGATTTTTACATTGCTAAAGAATCCTGATTGTATCAGAAGTTGGAATAAAATAAATTTCTGCATCTGATCATTATGTACTTTGTACTTTAGTCTTCGCTTCAAAAAAATGCATTATTAAGAAACATAGAAATAGGAAAATATCTATATTATATTAAACTGTTTATAATAACTGAGTTCATGTGTCCAATTTAATAAGGTTCTGAGAGTAATACAGAAGAAAAATGTGTTCAAAATACTCTCCAATGCTCTGCTGGGGACACCTGGGGACACAGAGGAATAAAATATTCCCTGCCTCAGGACATAACAGCGCAGCACACATACACGTATACATGTGAAATACTGCAAAAGTCTGCTTGTGTCTGACTACACAACTTCACCATGCAAGATGATTAGATAACTGTTTGATTTACATACTTTGGGTGATTAACGGGTTAGAAAGTGACAGCGGTAGTTTAAAGGGCAGAATTGTGGTTTGGGATCCTTTCATCCTTCCTTCACACAAAGGGAAGTTACTGGCAGATGAGAAAAACTTTTATGGGTATTATAGTGAGTCATAGGGAGATATTCGTGTCCCCCTGGAGTGAAGCTGTGTGATATGACTTAGTTGTTTTTATTTTTTAATCTCAAGAAACCTAGCAATTAAAAGCAAGATATGCAGTACCTTCCAGACTCGTTATTACAGTATTTTATTCCCCATGATAATTGTAAAACTATTCATTTTTGTCACTGTTTACATGACGTTTACTCCCATTATCTATAAACTGTCATACTCGTCGTTTTGGGGGGGGAGTGCCTAGCTAGACAGATCTGGGCATGTGCATAATTTTGAATTGAGTGACCACAAAGTACCCACGGGTAAAGGCTGACGGCTCTTGAGCATTCAGAATGAACAGTTTCCGAAGTAAATGCTTACTTGTAAGTTAACATCGCAATACCTGTCTGTCTGTCTGTCTAACCAATCCAATCCACCTATCTCACAACTGCCTTTCCTTTATCTCATTGTTTTCTATGGTAAACCTTCTGAGAGTCAGTACTGGAAGTGTTTTTATTTAATAAAAATTAGGTATATCTGTCTAGATAAGCAGTCTTCAAACTGGGGAGTGCACACCGCTGGGGCTTTAAGACTTCCCCAGGGATACCCAGGCACAGATGGTTTTAAGGGAATCGATTTCCAGTTCCTCAACTTTCTTATGTTCTCCTGCCTGAAACAGATTTGCCTGAGAACGCTCCTGTGAGTTTTCCTTCCTAACCCCCGCTTCCGCATACTTCTCTCCCACTGGATGAAATTATGGCATGTTTCTCTCCTACCCTGACTCCTACTATGGTGCTTCACCTCAGGGTATAAAAATCTGGAGAGCCAAGTAATGGTACAATTCAAAATACTAATGTGATGCTGAAAAGTGAATGTGTAGGTATCAAATCATTCTGCAGAGCGGGTGGTTTCAACTCATTGCTTTCAACCAAATGTAAGGAAGATCCAATCAGGCTATCAATTGATCATTAAAGTAAGTTTTAATGATAGATTGTTAAAATGCTTGTTGAATGACAGACCATAAAAATAATTCTTAAAAATAGACTACTACATGGATGTTTTCACATAACCCAGCAAGGGCTCGAAGATGTGAGTGACATTATTAAAACAAAACTCTTTCCTTTCCCATTTATTTTCTTATGTGAGTGACATTCCTTAGAGCTGCCATCTATAACAAACAAAAAAATTGAGCAGAGCCGTTGACAAATCCTGTCTCATTGAGCAACAAATAATGATCACCCATGAATACAGGAGCTGTTTCATTAAAGATGTATTTCTAATAAATGTTTGTTTTCATGTTTATTAAAATGTATAATTTTAATCAGCTTTCAAACGTTAAAATAAAACTGTTTAGGGGAAGTACAATGAAAATATAAATTTAAGATGAAAAGGGAATAACAAAATTTTCAACTAGAGATTTTTATGCATTTTTTTAAAGAACAGAAAATGCTGAGTATCTATTCTCTTTGATATTTAGGTTCAACTGAATATATTTAAAATTCTATATACTTGGTAGCTATTTAAACATATGATGAAAACTTTTCAGATGTCAACTTAAAAATGTGTGGGAGGTACATGGTTTTAAATAATTATTTTAGGCGATACAGGAGCAAACAATCTGACGACCAGTGTCCCAGAGCAGCGGAGGCGGCTTTGGTCCACAGGCCAAATCTGGCCTACGTCTGGTTTCGTATATAAAGTTTTATTGGAACACAGCAATGCTCATATGTTTATACATTGTTCATGGCTGCTTTTTTGCTATAACAGCAGAGTCGAGTTGCTGTGCCTGAGACCTTAAGGCCCACAAAGCCTAAAGTATTTACTATCTAGCCTGGTCTAAAGGGTTATAATTGCTGAACTCATTTAATTATAGACTTTATGCCGGGGGATATACATTGTCAAGTTTTAAGGCAAACAGTAAGTCTACTTCAGACAGAATGCTTTAAATGACATAGCAAATGGGCTTTATTATTTTCCTAATATTTAAAATTTTACCAAAGGAAGCATTTATTTATTTTTTTTTAATATAAGGCAAATCATATCTACTCAAAGCAAAACAAGATTAGGAACAAGAGTAGCATTTATCCTATATCTAGATAGTTACTTCTTAGATCTCTATTCATATTTGGGAAAATGAAAAATGACTTAGTTTTGAGCTTAAGATTATTTTAGTTCATCTTGACTGTTCATCTGCAAATGGTGGCCATTAGGCAATCTAGTGAAATAATGGTTTTATATACAAGAAGGATGACATACAAAGAGGGAAAGTCTTGAATTTTAAAACACTAAACCAACTTACGCACGTGCTTTATTTAATGACTTAAAAATTCTAGCAAGTATATTTATGCCAGAAAAATGTGACAAAATTATACGCTAAGCACCCATACAAGCAGCATACTCCTATAGCTATGCAATGAAGTTTTTAATCTGAAAAGCTATTTAGTAGCATCTTTAACCTCCAGCCTTAAATTCTTAATGAAGCCATGTGTGCAGTCCCCACCCATGAGGACGAAGAATATAAAACTAGAGATGTCCACTAGCCTGCTCAAAGGGCAGACCAGCAATGAAGTATTCTAAGTCATCTAAGCAGACGCTCATTTCATCCCAAAGTCTCTTCCTGGTCCCCTCCCTTTTCTTCTTCTTTCCCCCTGAACAAATTTAACCTCCAATGGCAATTTATTGGGCTGCAGGACCCTAGGAAAATGAATAAGAATATCTTAACACTGCCATTGGCTAGGCAATATATTTCAACTTTGAAACCGCTCTGCAATTGCCCATTAATCCCCTCAGACTGAACAGAGGGTCCAGGAAGAAAAGGATTGATCTCCTTTAATGATGAAACCCTGGCACTACAGTTTTATTTTCCACGACACAGTGCTGCTAAGAACCCCACTGTTATTATGAAAATTTCCCTAGCAAAGGAGCTCCATCACATTACTGGTGCACCAATTCATCATAACGTGCCTCGCTCCTGCTCATCAACAAGTCTGAGTGATGAAAAGATCCAATATTATCCTGACAGTACTTCATGCGCATTCTCAATCACACATTATTACAGCATCCATATTAATTTTCAGTGACACGCGTCCTAGGCCTGTTCAAATTAGGCAAACCAACGAGGGGGAGTTGATGAAATACCAGCATAGCCACAGCTCATTGCATTCCAATTTGCATGCAAATGGTTTATCAGGAAAATTCCATTCCCAGCAACCAGCAAGTGAAAAACAACTGTAATCTACACTTCAGGGCCACCATACAGAGCTTAATGAATCGCAAAGAGAGAAGGAAGTGACAGACCTATGAGAGGATCGATTTCCACTGGCAGCTGGTATGGCTGGTCTTGTACAGCACCTTGATGAGCTGGAATTCACAAAAGATTTTTTAAAAAAGCATTAGTTTTCATATATAAACTAAACGAAAATGCATAAGTCAAATCTTATGTACAATTGTTTCCAACCCCCAAACCTCTCATACGGTTTAGTGAAATTTAAAGAAAAAAATAATCCAGGTGGCTTTCTGGCTAGCTTATGCAACATTTATTTTAGATGAGCGCCGTGCTGAACCTGTGCCATCAGCAGAGGCTCCAGTCCTGGGCCATAAGCTATAGCAGATGCTTGACTGGCAACCTCTGATGCTGCAACAAAACAAAATTAAGTGGTAAAGCGCACTGAAAACAAAATGTGACAACCATCTGCTGACTGTAGCAAATACGGTTTTTTTGTTACTTCTTTAAAAGGCAGTTTTGAATGCTGTAGCACAAAGGCTCCACAAAAACGTCAATTTATGATGGAGAAAGGGAAGGCTCTAAGTCAGGGAACATTTAATGTTTCATCCATCACTTAAAATCAATCAATTGAAAGTTTGAATAAAAATAAAGAAAGCTATCTGCAGATAAATGCTTCAGTTAAATGCATTTGACTGAAATATTTTCCTAAAGGTTTGAGGTTTGTTTTTTTTTTAAGTTTTATTAATATTTAATATTTCCATGGTTTCTGTTTAGAAATACCCTGAGAAGCAAATGCGTAACAAAAATCAATCCATACTAAGAATAGCTTAATTCTCAAAATGGTTCTAAAGAGCCAGGCACGCTTACTTTGTCATTGAGAAGAGCCGCAAAGGCTGCTCCCCTGTGACAGGGGAGGTCTGTAGGTGGAGAGAAGGTGTGCCGCTAGCGGCCGGCTATGCAACCTTGGGCAGCTCATAAACCCAAAAATGAAGGGTAGGGCATAGATGATCTTTTCAGCTTTATAATTCTGACAATTAAATTCTGGGCCCTTTTCCAAATGATTTTCCCCAAATGACTCAGCCATTCATCCTGGACAGTATCTGCCTTTTATAGACTCTTAAGCACTTAAACTGCCTGGTCGGTATAAGAGCTCTGCTTAATACCGTCCGATTTTAGGAACTCTTCCTGACTGTCCTTGAGGGGCTGGAAAGAAACACAGAGTACATTCCAATGAGTTCATTAGACATTCAATTTTTTTATGTCACCATTTCCCATTAGTAAACACTAACTTTTCAAGGATGTTTGGAAGATAAAATAACTGAGTAAGTACAATATCAGCACTAAAAATTATAGCTGAGTATTAATAAGACATTAAAGCAGCTGATGAAAGGAAGTCAAAGGGCTCACTCTTTTGTACTGCGGGTAGTCTCTTTGCTGATGACTGGCCTGGCCAGTAAAGAAGTCACAGGGCACCGACAGGGAATGGTCAGTGAGAATGGACCACTGACTCTGATTCACCCAACAGTGCCAGCTACTTCCAGTGCACCAGCGCCAACCAGCACTGACACCTTGAGAATTCTTTGCTACTTCTGGAGAATCTGGGCTCATAGAAACATTAAAACCAAACTGTCAGCGAAAGAGGTTCTGTTAACTATCTTTGGTGAGGCCCCAAAGCCCAGTCCTGCCACAGCCGGCCTGTGTGACCTTAGGCAAGTTATGGAGTCTCTGTGTTTCAGTTTCCTGACCTGTAAAATGGGGTAGGTAGGTTCATTAGCTTAAACCAAATTAAATGACCAATAACTGACACTCTGCGTGATTAAAAAAGGCAATTTCATATGGTTCAACCTAAATACAGAAGCTACATCGTAAGGTTGTTCAAGTGACTAAAACAGTGTTGAGAACCTAGAATATGCTCTATAAACATTACCTTCCTTTTCCCTCCCTGGAGTTTCTGCAAAAGCTTTTGAATGAGAAAAAAGGGTAAAGATCTTTTTTTTTCCCCTAAATCAGGACTCAGGCATGATTGAAATAAATGACAGGAGCTAGCTGTCTAATGAACAATTGAAATCACAGACTCTCAGAAAAGAACCATAATCTAAACCACACACAAAAAAAAAGAAGAAGAAGAAAAAAGTGTAACATAAATTGGATATTCATTGAAGAAAAACTGTTAGGAGTTTTTTGACATTTGCTTTCAATCAAAGCATTCTGACAGGCAAAGGCAGTACAGGATAGGACGAGGGACCAGATGCAGGTAAATACACCTGCAGTGAGGCACGGATGTAATAATGATTTTAGGTGTAGGTGTAGGCACAGCTCAGAACTGGAGAGCACAGTGGGGTTATTGCGTTACCATTCTTTGCATTTATCCAGTGAAGAGCTGCTGGGTGACACTGTAACGCCAGAGGGTGGGGACAGAAACACTGGTGAGACAAGGTACAGGTACAAAGCAGCCTCACTGGGGAGAATGTTAGGCAAAGAATCGGCACAACACAGGCGGTCCCCAAGCTCTTTCCTGTCTCACAGAAAGGTGCTCCTGGGCTGGGGACAGTGGGCGCCCCATCAGTGGTGGTCAGCACAGGGACGCTGCCCCTGAATCACTTGCCCTATCTATAGAAAGTTGGAAGTAGATAAAAGGACACCTGACAACCAAGTCCTGGGGGAAACCAGCTTTCCAGCTGGGAAGATGCGCCTGCTCCAAAGGGGAGTGTCAGTAGCTCAGTCATCAGCGCTTGGCAAGTGTGCTCAACAAACTGAGTCTCAGCGGTAGAGCTAGCAGGGCTTTGGCTGGGCCAGCGCAGTTGCTGCCCAGCTCTTTGCTAACCTAAAGCAAAGAGGGGGCAGAAAGTGATCAGGGACTTCTGGCGGATGAAAGGTTTGTCTCAGCTCACATATGGTGCCACTGTTTAAATGAACAAGTTCTCAGAGCCGCCACTAACAGCCACCCAGGATAAGCCTCGTGGTGGCCCTGCGTCACACGCACTGGGGCTTCTGTCACGCTCTCAGGGTAATGGCACACAGAGTAGGCAAATCCTCTAGTGTACAGATAAAACACACCATCAGCATGTTCTTCTTCTAACAAATGGCAATTAGAGAATCCAAAAAAAAAAAATTTGTTCATCAAATTATAATCTTTAGTTCCAAAACATATCGTTTGCATGTACATTTACCTCTGCAAAATAAATTCACTTCAAGAAAAAGGAATTAAAAGACCTAATAATACAGACATTATATGCCTGCCTCAATTTTAACCTTCTCCGCCTTTTCTGAAATCTATTTTCTAATCAAATATTGGCATTTATTTCATTTCTACTGGCCAGAAAATGGTTATAGCTAATAAATTCTGATACCAACAGATTCTTCATCATGGGTACCTTTCTAAAAACTCTTTCATTAAACTTGGAATGAGGCCATTGTTCAAAAATTTATATTTTTGTAACCATTTCAGGTATTATAATAAGCAGTGCTTTATGCACACTTTACAAATTTAATGACAATTTAACAGACTATTAAAATCTGTTTTTAAGAACGTCCCACCTAAAACAATGGCTTGGGGGGAAGAAGCCTATAATTTCCATGACTTTAAAAGATTTTCCTTCTTAAAAAAAGAATTTCTAACTAGTGGCCAAAAAGAACAGCGCTGAATCCAGATCCTAACATTCCTATTCTAATGACAGGCTATAAATCACAGAGGGGTGGTCATAAAATCTGAGTCAGAAAATGTAGGTTCAAACCTGGCTCTGCCACTGACTGGCCATACGTGATCCTGAGCCAGGCAAGCTCCTTGGGGCCCAGGGCCTTCCTTGGTAAAACGTGGGCCTGGGATCGATGAACTCTCAGGTCTATTTATACTTTGATGGTTTATGATTCTAATGGTTATTTCAGTATGTTGCCAGTAGTCACCATAACTATTCCATACTTGCTGAAAGAAGAGAATGAACTTTTGATTTTACAGCGTTTTGACAAGAAAATTTAAGTATTCTTTTCTCTATCACCCACAACAATACCACATGCCATGGACCAAAGGCACACAGCAGACAACTGGAAATATGCACCGAGTAAGTAAGTGGAAAAAAGGGAACACATGATAAAGAAATACATACTATCTGTGCACATAATATAGAATATCATTATATTAAAGTATTATGTTAGAAATAATATTTATCTCCTAAGAATAAGGACAAATGCCAGATGCCAAAGAAATGTTTATGCTTTAACATTTGTATTATGTGCCTCATATGGAACTTCTTTAAGTCTTCCAAATTATTAAACATTTTGATTCAGACTAATGCTTGAAAACTAAAAAGTTTAACTGCTGAGATATTTAAGTCGCTATTACAATATCTTCATTTACAGTGTCCACCTGTTATCATGCCTTCCAGAATGATGCTTCTTTACTCACCGGGAAGGTTGTGCCACTTGTTCACAGCAAACAGCCTGTTGGCAGTGACTGTGATCACAGCAGGAGTCGTCAGACCAGGCTGGGTGTTGGCTGCCACGTGAGTGACAGGGGAGTTGGAAGGGAACTTTAGGACCATGATAACATCTTGCTGGGCTTGGTCTGTGAACATCAATGGACTCTGCAGGAGGAGATACTATTGAGTGGGCATGACAAGACCCAAATACACAAGAAGGAAAAGACAAAGACAAAGGAAGACAGGAAGGAGAGAGGGCACAGGACAAGAAGAGGAAGACCATGTTAACCCAAGATGCAGTAGAGAGCAGAGTGCGCAGAAAGGCTCATAGAGACAGCAATTAGGATTTGCTCGTTTTCATGTATGTCATTAGTTGAATTTTTTGGTGACTGGAGAATAATACGTTAACAGAAACACTTTAAAAATCAATAAATTTTATTGGCTCCATTGCCCACCCCAGGCCCATGAAGAACTAAAAGAATGACTTGATTTAGATTCTAAATAGGCAAAGTATTGGGGATCGCGTCAAACCATTCGGATTGCTATTATGTGTCAAGTACAAAAATAAATAAATAAAAAATAATGAGACTAGGCAATAAGCACAAAGGCAAGCCAAGGTAATTTCCAAAGATCATCAAAACCATGTTGCGTTAGCATGAAGATTTTGACAACTAAATAAAGAGATAATTAAAACAAATATATTTATACACAATAATTATACAACATGCAGGTATTATTTCAGTAGAGAAATAACTTACAAATGTAATACACAAACTTAATTATAAAGGTGTTTCAAAGCAATGCATAATTAAATATACTTGCAAAAACAATATATTTATATAGTGTTCCAAGTCATAAACACCATCCTATTATAATGCAAATAGTGTTTTCTGCTCTAGCTAAGAATAACGAGAAATACCTAGATGCCCTTTGTCCCTCTTGGTAAAAAAAGCATAAGACCTTTCATTTCTCTTTTGAAAAAGCAGAAATTAAAAATGCTGCACAAAACACTGTCCTAATAACTAGCAACAAAATAAATCCTGAAGACTGCTAAGGATTTAGAACATTCCTATAACCCATACGTCATAATCCAAGACACATATAAACCCCATTCCGATTTACTGGCTTTATTTATACTTTGTGGTAGAATGCTACCATACAGTAATTGCACTGTTCATTTTCAGCAATTCCCTTCTACCGTGTCTATTTTCTAATAGCTGATTAGTATCGTTCAGAACTGAAACACTTTGATGAAATGCTTCTGGCTGCTTTCCTACTGCCATATTTCGAAACACCAGGTATACATAAATGTGTGCAAGCACATATATTTAACACGTATTTATTCAGAACTGCTAATAAGAAATTAAATATATTTGCATTTTTATTATCAGTCCTTTTAAAAAAGTTATTAAGAGTACTTAGAAAAACATATTGCACTAAGAATTCCTATTTGCACTCTTTGCATAAAGGTGTAAATAAAGGCAACTAATAAGCTACCCAGACACCCTTCTGAGCAAGTGGCTAAAAGCCAATCAATATTATGAGTTAATCCTCCCCGGATGCTCATTCAATTAAAGGTGTCAGTAATGCCTCATCTGATGTGGCCTCAATTAAATCCGACTATCTGATGGTGTGAAAACACAGGGGGATACAGCAACAGCAGCAAAACCAGACAAATAGGCAGCCTTCGTGTGCCTGCTAATTACTACACCTGGTGTATATTATGGCTCATGCACTTAACGCAGCACGAGGTGGCTTTAATTTCTGCTATGTCGTGCGTGTGTGTGTGCGCGCGCCCGGGCGCGCACGCATGCGTATGTGGGGATGGGGTGCATTGATGGCTGATGGGGAGCTTATCTGAATGGCAGTAAAAACAATAAACACTTGTGCCTTTTATTTTTAAAACCTCTGATATCAATAAGTAATCTATGTCATACGAAGGACCTTTTACACAGTTTTAAGGAATTCTGGGAAATTGGGTAAAAACGAGAAACAATGAGCAACATCAAACAACGCTGGCGATGAAGAAGTCCTGGGAGAGGAAATGAATGTCATTTCAGATTACCAGGCTTCATTTTTCAATTATGTAGTTTTTTAAATAATATTTACTAAAGTCAATTTATAACCTCTGACAAAGTCAGAGTATAACATACATCACAAAGTCTCACTGCAAGGAAGTTGATACATATTTTTGAGCTTAACAGCTCATATTGTAAATACAATTAGACTCAAATTGGATGATTCCAATGTTTATGCCTTTAAAACAACAGAAAAATCTCTAATGTGTAGCAACAATGTCTTGTTTACACAGTGACTCTAGTAGACCAGCTCTCAGCCACACGGCAGGACAAGGCACTGTCCACAGAAGCCACAGACACCGTATCCAGAAATCCCTCTGCATGCTTACAAGCAGCCGTCCCTCCAGCCTGTTCCCACACTCCCTCGTGACTTAAGCTCCCAATGCAGGCCATTAGCAGGAAACTCTCTTGGAAGCTCCGTCCATATCCGTGGCTCACACACATGGAATAGGGAGCACGAGAAATAAGGAAAAGCACACCGCAGGAGACTGGGTTGGTCTGCCGTGCCGGCGACAGCTGTAGGTGAGCTGGTAAAGCAGGGATTAGAGAAACAGACCCTCACCTAATCCCGAGTGCATCTGCGAGCCAAGTCTGAGGCAGAAGTAGGAAACGGCTAGCCAAATCTCACTCAGTTTTCCCAGATCGGCTGTGCACACTTGTTGACAACTCTGGTTTCTTTCTCACACACCCTCTTCCCCAGCCATGTCAGCGTAAGAAGAAAAGCACAATTTGCACATGTCTGAAAAGGAGTTCAGGTTTTCAATGCAGAGGATAAAGCTAATGGGAGAGACGGTCTTCCGTCCTCATAGGAACATGGGCCCTCCTGCCCTCGGGATGGCAGAGCTCATCTGCCCCAATGACCCAGGAATCCTTGGCCAGGGTGAGAGGCTTAGCCGTAGGAGCCCCTCGCTGCCCCGCGACCAAGGCTGTGCAGTGACCCAGGTACAAAGTCAATGCAGCAGCACAGGCGCTTCCATCAGCCAGCGGCACGGCAGCCAGAGTCTCACTGACAAGCTATTACTAAACCTAATTCCAAACCCCAAACATAAATCAGTCTTACTATTTTATTACTATTTGTACGGCATTATCTTCCATTGTTCTTGCTAACTGTTCACTTTTGGGTTAGTCTTTTGCTCACTCAAGCTATCCTGGATGCTCATTTCAATCTGATTTCACTTGTTTAAAAACACTTGGAAAAGAGAACGCAAATAACTTCTAAAATGCTTGTAGTTTATTATGATGGCCAATTCATATAACTAGAAAAAATGGTTAAAATTTTTTAAAAAGGCTTGGAAGAAAAAAAGGTGACAGAAGGCAAAAAGGAAAAAGACACAAAGAAGAAAGAAAGACACGGAAGAGAAAGAAAAAAGCAAAGAGCCAGACGTAGAAAAGCCCAAATCTATCTGTAGCGTTGCTCCTTCCCAGTATCTGCCAAAATTCTGCCACCTCTAAGTCACAACATGGAATCGGAATCTATCTTAAATTATTCCTTGTATTTATGGAAACAGATTGTGTATTTTCTACTCTTAACTGAAAAACAGTAATGAGCTACCTGTTTCATTGAGGGGCCATTCAAGAAAGAAAAAAAAAACCCCATAGTCTGTTCTTTAAATAAATTACTTTTATCATGCAATTCAGTATTTGTTACTGATTTTTTTTTTTTTTTAATCATTGAAAAATGGAACCCCCGTAATTTCAGGAACGCTAAATGGAGACCGGCACATTGTTCTGCAGAATGAGTCTACTGCCCTGTTGCGGACTCAGGGCTGGCCTCCGACTTGCTCTGACTAATGGAACGTGGTGTAAATGATGCTGCATGGGTCCAAAGTGGGCTTCAGGAGTCTCGCAGGAGTGTTTTCCCGAGCCCTGATCCTCCCATGGGAGTGGCCTGAGCTAAGGTCCTTGACAATGAAAGACCCCAGAGGGAAAGCAGTCTGGACGCCTCAGCCCAGCCCACAGCAGTGTGTGGGGGAGCCAGGGTGGGCAGAGCAGAAGAGATGCCTCAGAATCACGAGAAATATAAATCACCGATTTATGCCGCTAAGTTGCAGGTAGTTTGGTATATACCTAACCATCAGTTCCTTCTCCCTGAGGTCCCTGACCCTCAGCAACAAGATCTTACATATTGGGATTCATTTTACAATTCCCAAACTGAAAAGCATATTGGGAGATAAAGAATATAAACAACAAAACGAATCTAGAAACTCATAGGCTCAAACCAGAAAACAAATCAATCCCATGCCTGGAGTCTTTATCCCACAGTGAGGATACGTGACGATCATAAACCTTTTGATTCCGTAACAAAACATGAACTGATGAAATGCCAGAAAACTGGAGCAACGGTTACCTTCCCAAAGACTCCCGGAGAGCATGCACAGTTTTTTGCTGGCTGTTAGCAGGTTAACAAGCACTGCATGAGAACAGGCCCAGATGTGGCAGAGAATCTCAAGCACAACGGGAGACTGTTACGGATGTCAAGCATGGTCTCCAACCGGCCGGGAGTGAGGGGAGCAAGGGCAGCACTTACCGCTTGCATGGCGGAGCCTCTGGGAGGATGGGGCTCTATGAGGAGCTGAGAAGGCGTCTGTCCAAAACTCCGGATTTGAGCTTCAACAGCCTGAAAAAGGCACGGGCAGGTTGGAGGGTTAAGAGGTGCTAATTACAGGCAATAGAACCACAACTGTCACCTGAAAATGTCATTCCATCCTTCTGGCTTGTTTCAGGCTGAAAGCCAGCCCTGGGCCTGCACAGAGGGGCTACGCACCTGGCAAGGGCATGGCGCGTGAGGTCATCCTGCAGTCCCGTGGAAGCCGGTCCTATCAAACCCTGCAGAACTTTCTCATCTCGCTCAGTGATAGGAAACAGAAACCAGCTATTACAATCAGAAATTGTCCCTTTGGGCTTCATTTCTGTTTTCTTGCATTTTCTTCCTGCTTGCATCATCCCTGATGACTAAAGCTAATCTTTTACAGGTATAGAGAAAACCCATTGTTGCTTTGATTCCAGGCCCCATTTCATCCAGGGAAGGAGAAAGGAGGAAAAAAGAAACATAGCACCTGTGAGAATGGCTTGATGCTATTACTTCTGCCACAGAGAGAGCATTATTGTTGACAGTCTCTTTGAACCTAGGTGGCTGAACAACAAAGTAAAAGCCATATGTTGCATCCAAGCATGAGATGGTTAAACCAGAGACTGACTAAACATAAGAAACATGTGTGTGTCCTTTCTGAAAGATGTGTGCCTGCACCCTGGGCAAGGCTCTCTCCCTGTACACCTCACCCAGATGCTCACGTCCCAATCACCGATGACTCCGTTATCATGGGAAATGACTCAGTGCCAGGTGCTCGCTCTAATTGTTTCATTTGTTTACTTGTTTATGCTTGTTTCCTCTCACTAAAATACAGATCCATGACAGCAAGGACTTTATGTCTCTTCTTCACCATTGGATCCCTACATTGGCCGAATGAAGAAATGCTCCATTGTGTGTGATGGGAGAGAAGGAAGCAAAGATATATGAAGATGACTCTGATGCCTCCACAATGGTCAGTGCTCTCAACTTCCAGGATGAAGAGAACCTCTCAAATTCCTAAGATAATCATATGTTCATCATGTTATTTTTTAACCTCTAAGAATACAGGTCTTCAATTTTTATATGCTCTGTAGTACTGTAGGCAATTAATAAATCATAAACAAGAAAACATCATTATCCAGTATTTGTTTTTAATTTGATGAGAATAACCCCTAGTAACTCTTTACAACATATTTGCAAGAAATGAGCAATTCATTTGTTTGTACCTTCAATGTCCATCAACTACAAACACAGCAGTTAAAGGCCTCTGTGTTTGAAGAATGTCTTCATGACATTTGATACAGTCAGTCCAGTAAATTCAAGCAATGCTCTGTGGCTTGCTTGGGCAGAAAAGGTTAGGAAGCACCTCTGTGAAAGCTGAGGGGGTGGCGGAAGCAGCTTGGGTTCTGAAGTCAAACAGACCATGTTCAAATCCTGAATGGACACCAATTATAAGCTATGTGATCCAGGGTAAGTTATTTAACCTCCCTAAGTTTTCATTTTGTCTCCTGTAAAATGTGAATAATTATAATACCCACCGCATAGATTATATTAAGGATGAAATGATGCATATGTAAAAACACAGCAGAATGCTTAGGACGGATTAGACCCTCGATATGCAGTTAACAAATATTCATTCACGGTTACTAACAATAACAATAATGAATATTTATTTAGTACTTACTATTTGCCAGGGACTTTTCTAAGTAATTTACAATAATCATTTCATCTTTACACTGTATGATGTGAGTACTTTGTCATATCCATTTTATAGGTAAAGAAAATAATGCACAAAGAACTTAAATATTGTGTCCAAGGTCACACAGTAGTTAAACAGCAGGCTCACAATCTGCACCCAAGCTGCTTGATCCTACATCTCAAACTCTCAACCATTAAGCTATCCTTTCTCTGTATCTATTAGCTCCTATAGAAGGGTGTAGGCACAAGACTGAGCACAAAAATTACGAATTTACAATCTAATGAATTAATTAATAAGGTATCTATATCATCATCACCATCATTACCATGAAAAAAGTATGTTCAGACACCATCAGTAGAGCAGTGTAGTTAGGCAAGGGTTGGTTTCACACAATGGGGGATAAGCTGGCCCCAGACTTCAGAAACAAGAAAAGAGGCCAATAGAAAGTGAAGAATAAGCACTAGGACCATTAAGAACTATATCTAAAGTCTTTTTTGATAGGGTAAAATCAACTTATGATCAACATTAAGAAGGTCAATTTCGAGGTTGAGGAAGAAAAAAAAAATCACAAAATGGCAGCTTGAAGCCTAGAAGTGGTCACAAAGAAGAAAGGGGGAGCACTGTCATTTCATGATCTATAGATTTTTGGCTGAGTTTACAAACCTTAGGTCTCTTGTAAGAGCAGTTAGCAAAGCCAGTGCCCTTTTCCTTGACCGCTGCCTTTGGTGATCCCTGCCCAACAGCCACATGCCTTCCCCCTCTAACAGGGATGGGGAACAGACAGCTTCTGCATTTGGCCTGTGGTGTCGGGTGGTTCAGAGTGCTGATCCTGACTTTACCCTTTACCTGAGGCGTGACTTTGGACAAGTAGCCTAATCTGTTCCCCCGTCTATAAAATAGAGATAATAAGAATGGCGAGCTAATAGAATCCTTTGGAAAAATAAAATAATACATATAAAGGACTTAGCACAGTACCTAGCACAGACAAAGTGCTAAATAAAATGCTATATTAGGTGGGGATTCAGCATGAAGACATTTAATACAGCTAGAACAGGGAAGGAAGCCATGCCCCAGAGGTTTATGCTGATAATAAAGAACACACCGTTTCAGAAAACTGAAATCTGGCTTCAGGTTTCAAACTACCCAGCAGGGTGAAGCGGCCAAGGACAGATCTCTTTGGAGGTTCTGAGAGCACCCTAAAACCTAAGGATGAAGCTGTGGCACTTGGAAGAAAAGAGGCGGACATGTGCGCCACGACCTAAGGAAAAAGCAACGGGTCCTAGAGACTGAGGCTTGGAGCAATGAAGAAAAGAAAAAAGACAAAACAAATCGCTTTCTTTGGAACTTGCATATTTTAGAGAGAAGTAAAGCAATAAATGGAAATACAAGTTTGTTAGGGAGGAAGAGCTCGGTAGCAGGATGACAGTACATTTTATGTCAGATGCGGAATCTGAAGTGATAGTGGCAGCCACCGACGTGGGGGGGGGGGGTCCGATGCACACAGCAAGCCCAAGGCTGGCTCTTAGAGGAAAGATCAGAGGTATTGATCTGGGAGTCATTCATACAAGGAAAATTTAAGTCAATGGTGTCTGATCTTATCCTCTCACTGGCTCTATGTACCTTTAAGCATCAGTCATGACTTCCTTTTTCAAATGAAATCTTACATGAAACTTGAATATATAAAAAACAGAGAGATAAGGCTGTTCTACTTGGAGGGTGGGAGAAGCTTTAATCAGCTTCCTCAGCAGCTTCTGCGACAATTCTGAGACATCTTAGGCGCACAGTTTGAAACCCACTGGTTAAGTTCCAGGAAGAGAATACAAGACACACACACAAGGACTTAAGAGTGGAACCTCAGGAAACTGATATTAGGGTATAATATGAAGAAGTAATGAAGAAGGCAGAGAGGGGGAGCTGAGGGTCGGGGAGCAGGACAGTGTGATACGGAAATCGACAATGAGAATTCCGAAGACAGAGTGGTCAATAATGCCACCGACTACAGAGAAACTAGGAACGCAGACATTACTGCATACATACGAATTTAATGGAACTGGTCTTAATACGTATCTTGCTTTGCAATTGTTTATAAAAAAAAATATGATGGGAAAATTTTGAAAAATACCAATCTCTTCTTTTTAACCAAAGCAGTGTCTCTTACGGGCCAAGACAGAAATCCTGGGGGAATATGTGGGACTTTAAAAAGCCCCTCGAGTAACTTTGTTTATCACTCTCTCGCCTTCTGCTTCAGCCCTTTGCATAGAGAAACAGAAAATTTCAAAGGGAAGTCTGAAATCACAGGAAACAAACAGGTGTAAGGTTTAGGAAGTTGGATGGGTAATAGAGTGACCAAATGAACTCGACAAAATGCCTAAACTGTTTTTAATAAACTCTCCTTTGCCTAGAGAGTTTCAGCCCCACGTGTTATTTTTATTAAATCATTTTTAATTGTTATTCTATTACAGTTGTCCCAATTTTTCCCCCTTTGCCCTCCTCCACCTGTTCCACCCCCCACGGCCACAGCCAAGTCCCACCCCATTGTCCATGTCTGTGGGTCATTCATACATGTTCCGTGTGTTATCTTTTAAAACTCTGTTTAAATTGGCCCTGGCTGGGTAAGCTCATTGATTAGAGTGTCATCCCAATACACCAAGGTTGCAGGTTCGATCCCTGGTAAGGACACATAAAAGAAGCAACCAATAAGTGCACAAATAAGCAGGACAACAAATAGATATTTCTCTCTCTCTCTCTATAATCAATAAAAACGTTTCAGTTAAAATTTTATTATAGAATAGGATAATGAATTCTCATGTACCCATTAGTTAACTTCAATAATTATTAACACATTTGGCCTTTGATTATCATAACGGAGCTCAGTCTAGGCCATATAAAAACTAAGAGTGTTCCTGCCTTTAAGCAGTTTATTTATTTATTTATTTTACCTCTACTGAGAAACTACACTGAGAACGAAATATCCTACAAGGACCAAAAATTGTAAACATTAAAAATTATAAATGTTAGTCATCAGTCGTCATCTTTCTTTGGCGGGGGAGGGGGAGGGGGGCTTAAACACAACTGGACTTGCAAGGAGATGTTCAATCCTTAAGTTGCAGATTTGACTACGTAACCTCTCTGGTTAAATTCCTTCCATCCAGATTCCTGATTATGGCTGGCACCACAGCACAGGGTCAAGGATGCAGGCTGAAATCAGATGGCCTCAGTTCAAATCTTGGCTCTGTCACCTATTAGATGAGCGACATTGGGCAAGTAACTCAGCCTCCGAGGCCTTAGTTTCCTCATCTAAAAATAGTGATAATAATAGCGTGCATTTTATTTGGTTATTGGGAAGGTTAAATGAGATAATATAAAACAGAACAGTTCCTGGCACACTGTAAGCCATCAGTAAGTGTCTGGTGTTATTATTAGAACATTAGAAGATATACATAAACATATACATATACATATACAGTGGCTGGCGGGGGTTAGTAAGCATTTAACTAATGTTATCAACTACTCAACTAAGGTTAATAATAACAGTAACCTGGGGGCAGTTGCTGTTTCCAGTCTCATCCCCTACGGCTGTCTTCTCATACTCTCTGTGAGATGGACTGTGTTATACTGCACTTGCATACATTGTTTCCTTTTCCTGCTTTTCCTCTCCCCTTTTCTCAGTGTGGCTGCCTCCTGCTCATTCTTGAGACTGGGCTCAGGCATCTCAGCCCTGTGGGATGTGTACAGACTCCCAATACCTACTTACCCAATATTCTAAATACTGGTTTAATTTCTGTCTTCTCAGTTAGACTGGAAGTCTCCGACAGACTGGAGACTGCCAAGTAATTCTGTGCTTCTGGGGGTTTGACGCATAGTAGGTGCTCAATTTATTTACTGAATGAATGGCTGTCCAGGCCAATATAATTCTGCAGGATGCAGCTAAGAGATATACTTCTACCACTGTAACAGAGCAGTCAGCATTGAATAAAACATTCTATTAAACATTTCTACTGAAAAGCTTACTTTATTATGTAACATTCTTACTCATCAATTCCCAATTATTCTGTAAATAACATATTACTACTTTCTATAATAAAACCTGAATTCAGCAGGCAGCATTCCAGATGTTGAAATACAAAGTAATAAAAAAGACTATGCAAATACCTAGAGACATTCCAGTAAAACCACATTATTTATATTTTATAAACAGCATCTCAAATATTACCTAGAGAATTTATTAATGGATTTCCAAATGGAAATATTATGAAGATATTTTCAACAAGCTGCGTATTCTATAGTTTTCTGTGCCAACTATTGCATACTTGCATGATTTTATGGCTGTATGTATAGAGAAAGAGATAGCATATAGAGAGAGATTATAGATACACAAACTAGATACAATGAAAGGAAGAAAGAAATAAAAGTCAAAGAAAGCAGACTTGGCTTAGTGACAACGTAGTATTTGGCTTCAATTTAATAATGACTCTTTTAGTCTCTCTGAACTAGTCTTTTTAATCTAAAAGAGGAAACAAGTTAACTCAATACAACACTTAGTAACCAACAATAAAGCTGTAAAATTTTATTTTAAGATGGGTTTGGGGGAGGCATAACTTAAACATATGGATGCAATTAAAATAAACACACATGTACACTGCTTTTTTTAAACACACAACTCTGAAATTGCATTTTATCCCCTATATATTTACCTCTAAAAGCACTATAAAATTTAGATAGGGAAACTAAAAATAATTTATTAAGAAAAAACATGCCATTTATTAACATAATAAAAATTTCTGATATTACCAAAATTAAGCTCTAGAAAGCTATCTTAAGATTCTAGAGAAATTCTTTATAAAGAAGTGTATAAAAATCCAAACAAGACTTCATATTTTGGGTTTCAGCATCAATTCACATTTCAATATTTTAAGAGCCACATTAAGACCATCCAGTGAGTCTCCTCTGTTACACGTCATCATCACTTGGGCCACTATTCCTGTTGCCCCTCACACATTTGAACTTAAGCTGGAGAACAGCTTGCTGGGTATTTGATAGGTCTCCACTCCAAGTTTCCTGATCAATGGTCTAGGGGACCAGCCCCAGTGCTCTGTGGGGCCACTGTGAAATCTAGCTTTGGTGTAGCAGCAAATTTAAAAAGCATACTGCTCCAATGACTACTTAACCATTATATGTTAGGTTGTTCCAGACTCCCTCCTAACCTACAAAATGAAACACAAAGTTACTTTTTAGTAGTTAGAGCAATAAATGCACAAAAGTTTTTTAAAAATTGTATAAAAACCTAACTTAAATTATTTAAAAGGAATCATTTGATTGAAATGTAAATATTAAATGTGCCCTAGAAATAAAATATATATATAGCACTCAAACTTTTAAAGCATAAATGTAAATGATAAATAGCCTATTAAAAAAAAGTCATGGATATACTAGCATATGGAATATTTAAAACTCAATCAGAGAAAGGTTCAAAATATAGACTGATGGTACTTAATCATCAAAATATGCAAAATAATTCACCTAGAAGAAAGCTATGGTAAAGAAATAAGTTAAACTGAAGAGAAATATATGTAAATTTGGGCTTGAAAGACAACTCCTTTAATTTTGAGAACTCAGACATAGAGAAAAACAATAATTTAGTTAGGGGTCAATTTTTTATGTTTTCAAATAAAGATTGAGCTATTGATTCCAATTCTACAAGTTTTCATGAGGAAAGAATCAGATGAATGCAAAAGATTTAAATACAAGGATGATTATAGCATCCTATAATAGTAAAAATTAAGGGAAAAACTACTTAGTAATGGAATAGTATGTAGCCATTAAAATGATTGAGTTAAGCTAAATATATCTGACATGGAAATTAGTCTGTAATATATAGATAAAAGAAAAAATCCTAATTATGAAAGATTATAGTATGTGATCTCATTTAAGTAAAAAATTATATAAGCATGCATACTTACATGTGTTATTATGTGAGTACACATAAAATTTAAAAAAATAAAAAGAGAAACTAGAGACACTCTTTGCCAAGAAATGTTTACACATACATGGATACATACATGTAAAATCTGGACGAGAACATACCAAACTGTTATCAATCGTTCTTTCTGGTGTGGGGCAGATAAGATTGGCAGAAGAAAAATTAATGTTTTCTTCATTTTTATACTTTCTTAATTTTTGACATCTTACACAAAGCATGTATCACTTTAAAATAAAGAATAACAAAAATCTTCCATTTTGAAAAATATTCTAAACTAAAAAACAATAGAAATCTAAAGAAAAATCCATCAACATCTCATACAGCTTTATAAGTTTAATTTTTCCATTCATGGTGTAGCCAGAAGTACTTCTTACCTTTTTTTAATTTATATTTATTGATTTGACAGAGAGAGAGAAACATCAGTTTTGTTGTTCCACTTATTTATGCATTCACTGCTTGATCCTTGTATGTGCCCCAACTGTGCATTAAACACATAGCCTTGGCGTGCTGGGACAATGCTCTAACCAATTGAGTTACTGGGCAGGGCCAGAAGAACTTTTTAACCATCTAGGACAACTCTAGTTGATAAACTGGTCAATAACTGTGAAATTAGTAGGCCTTGCTATAAAGTTTATTTTATTTTGATCTTGTTTCCTAATTTGTTTCCATCAGATGTCAAGGAGCCATTTGTTCTGGCAATATTTTACCACGTTAGTATAAATTAAATATTTAGAAATATATATAAATTTCAGAAGTATGTTTTTCACAGTGCATCAAGAACCCGCAGGCATAAAAATGTTACAATGGTATGGAGGACATGAAGAGCAAAGAGAAAGAGTAGCTTGCTAAATAAAGAACAACATTAAAAAATAAGAATGCAGTGATAAGAAGGCAGGGGCAAGAGAAAAGTAGGGAGGGAAAGGAGTATTTTACTACGCAGCTACTCAATAGTATTATAGAAGTTACTAAGGTAAAACAAATGCATTGGAAATTTTGAAAATATTCACAGATTTTCCTCTAGTGCCTTTAACTGAGCCTATACATTCCAGGCACATTAAACTGAAGCCCAGCCCACCCCCCTACAGTCCCCACTTCTTGCGGCTGTCCGTCCACGGCAGCATAATCCCAGCTGCCAATCTGAAAGAAACCAGCTAGTCAGAGCAGACATAACCAACAGAAACAAATGTCACTCAATAATGTTCAGCGGCACTGTGCTCATGGATAATTTCAAACAGTATCTCTGTCTAGAACATTGATGTGCTCATTCAAAACACCTCCAGCTCTAGCTACTGGAAATGAGTAGATAAAGCAGCCTGCCTAGAAAAATAAGTGGAATGTTGCTTCAAAGAACTTTCCAGTGCTAAGAGGCAAACACGGTGTAACACAGTGGAAACTTCTTGGGGAAAAAAAAAAAAAAAGAAAAGAAAAAAAGAAAACAAAAAACCAGGGGAGTTAATTTACTGCATTTAGCAGTTTAAATTACTTCTTAAAACCAGACAAATATGCTTCAACTATGTCATGGAAAGAAGTCATTTGGTCGTTCGTTTGGTAAGAATCATTTAGTCTATTTTCGTTTTCCCTATAGGATTTGTAGGCATCCATTGTTTGAGAACACTGAAATGAGGTACATACAGTGGGAAATCAGACAGCATGATCCTTGACCCCAGGTGACGTGAAGTGTGAAATGCAACACTCACATCTACACACAAACACACACTCCCATTACACAGTACTGGCAGGGACAGAAAGAGGTATGACACATTTACTGAGATTACATAGTTTAATAATACTTAACATTTTAAAAATTTGCACTTGACTCAATGTCCTCCAAATACTAATAGAATGTCAGTTGCTTTTTTGCACCAATAATGAAAAGTAAAAGCAGTGCTTATAAGTAAATTTCCTCATCTTTGTTAGAAATGAAAAGAAAACGAAGTTGTTATTCTGAACATTTAGAAAACTGTCATACTTGCCGATGATCTTGTATAGATTTTTAAAGTCTATGCAATTTCTTTCTTCACCTTAGTCTTTCTATAAGCTTGCATTTAGTTTAAAATGTAGAGAACAAAATTCAGTCACTTGATTTGAAACTACTTTTCACATTTGATTTAAAATGATATATTATACAATTGTACACTGGAAACCTATATAATTTTATTAGCCAATGTCACCCAATTTTTAAAAAGTAAAAATAATCAGCAATTCAACCATTATAAATGAAATATAATCTTCCCCCCAAATAAAATAAAATAATAAAGATGGTGCCAGAAGGAAGCAGGAGTTCATGCGAGAAATCATCAGCATAATAGAAGGGCTCAGGAAAGTTGATAGTTGATAGTAAAATAAAATCATAAAAAGTTGATAGTAAAATAAAATCATAAAAATATTAATACTTTGCTTTATGCCCTTGGATGTGTAAGTTAGCTACAACTATTTAACAAAGAAGTATTGAACAGACATAACAACTAGAAAAAAACAAAGATTAGCTTTACTGACAACTTGGATGTTCATTTAGTTGACTAAAGGAAACTCTGATTATTGTGGTTTTGATATACAAGAAAGTCTGGCATAATTTCAAGGTATTTTTTATGTAGGTTTTCAATTAAAATGTGACTAATCCTTATGGTTTATTTGGCTTTTCATTGTACAGTTCCTGCCCTGCACTGTGTCAAATATGCCATCTGGGCAACACACTTCTGGCCAGAGATGCTTCAGCATTACTTCTGTGACACTTTGAATTGTGGCTGCATGAAACATTGACTTACTGCACTCACTACTTCTCACTTACTCCACTGCTACAACCACCATAGTCGTGTTGCCTCCAGTCCACAACACAGACTCCTGCCCCACCTGCCTAAAACGGGCGTGCAGACCACTCCCCCAACTATTTAACAAATGTTAACAACGCTATAAATACCAATGGTGTTTATGCTTTCTGAAAGATTCACTGCAGCCAGTGGTCTGCAATAGCGTTAGAGCTGAAATAAGCTGTTGACTCCCACCATGAAAGTGATTGAATTCTAAGCCAAAAATGCTCTCCCTTGGATAAGATATCTGATTTGCTACTGCTGTCGTGAAACTGAGGTCATGTAAACTTAAACACTGTGGCTGCTGCTTCTGGAAAACAGACCTTCTCCGAGTGATTATGTGTTGCTAACACAGCGTTTGGAAGGATAAATTTAGAAGAGGGAAAACCAGCCACTGACACTAACCACAACTTAGGGAATAATTTCAGGGTTTGCTTTCATGTGGAGACCCATTGCACACAACCCTTTAAATGGAGCAGCAACACGGCTCTCCTGCCCTCTTTCCTACCCATCTACGTAAATAGAGCCGAGTTCCATTTTAAAAAGGAAACAACTAATGTCTTTAATTTCTGAAGTCACATAAACACTGGGTTTGTTTGAAAAGTAAAGGAGAAAATGACACTTCCAGAGGAGACGTAGGAAGGACTTGTGGCAAGGTGCAAGATGAAAGAACGCAGACAACGTTGTTCATACCCATGTCGTTCCTGAGCAACTGCCACCTGCCCTGTATCTCGAGCCTCTGAACCGTCACCCCCTCTTCCCACCTGGGGTCACCTCGGGACCTGCTCTTGTACCCGCTATACAATGGCCGCTCAGCCCCTGGGCTGCATCTGCCCTCTCCCTTTTGTCAAAACCTATTACCAAATCCTTTGCACAGACAGCTGAATGATTGGAACAGATTGTTTAAAAACACACACACAGATTTGTAACCAAATAAATGATCTCTGGTGGGGGGATTTTGAGCATTAGCAAAAGGCAGTGAATTCGGTGGCAGAGGCTGGAATCATCATAGCATGTGACTCTGGCATTAGTTAACAAAGTCCAAATTTGGGGATGGGGCCTTTCCACTCCTTTACTTTTATACTTTCGTATTACTTAAATTTTTATAGTTAACATGCATTACTTTGATAAATGAGTTCTTAAAGCCCTTCATATAACAATTTAATTATACACACACACACAACCCACTAAGTAGTGAACCCAAAGATGCAGAGTTCATG
Source organism: Furipterus horrens (assembly GCF_987537825.1). Lineage (NCBI taxonomy): Eukaryota > Metazoa > Chordata > Mammalia > Chiroptera > Furipteridae > Furipterus > Furipterus horrens. The sequence continues at coordinate 17,332,572 of NW_028327180.1, forward strand.
AATCTTAAGCCAAAAGCATCTTGTTTTTAGGGGAAAAGAGAGAGAGAGAAAGAGAGAGAGAGAGGGAGAGAACAACTACAATTAACAGTGATATATCAAAGATATTTTCCTTAACAGTAGAAGTGATCTTTTCGGTTCTCAAATAAGATGGGGAAATGAGATGAACTCAAATAGTTAAAAAGTATTTTAAAAATCATAGCTCATTGAGTTAAATAGGAAATTAAAGAGACTGGAGGTACTCTGGTTTCTGAGTGAGATAAAAGAAATTATAACTTCCTTCATCTTTATCAAAGTTACAGGAACATCATTATACGAAGTCACTATCCTGGCAACACTGAACATGGTCAAAAAACAGAAAATAATCACAGAAGACCTCCAAAAAGCCAAAAGCAAAGTCAGTATTCTTATCTTTATGTTAACATTCAGATTTTCAAGAAAGACATTTTTTTTCCCTTCAATTTTAAAGTGAAACAGAAAGTAGCAAACGAAAGAATCCCATGATCTACTAACCAAAGATAATGACCAGTTTGGCTACACTGATCATATACAGATATATACACATATAGAATGTGTATTTTATGTTTCACAATATAAGCTGTTTTTTACTGTAATATGGCAAAATATCATTCCAAGGCCATACATACAGACCTGTATTAGCAATATTTCTGGTGTTAATAGAGCATCTCACTGTATGGACTTATCAATATTTATTAAACTAGTTCTATATTGTTAGACATTTATGTATTTTTTTAAAAAACTACACAATTGAACTGTTTTGCATCCTTGTTCAGTTAGCCCTTTCGGTTAAGTGCTAAGTGAATAAGTGCCTGTGAATTTTAAAAACTGATACAGGTCACTATAAAGACTCAACCTCTTTTGACCCCCACCAACTATATGGCAATGTCTGTTTTGTAACCAACATTAGCAATTTTCATTTCTTAAACCTTAGGTAATTGCATAGGCAAAAATGTTGTTGACTTTTAAATGGAATTTCATTGATTACTAGTGAGGATGAAGCATTTTTCATTTGTGGTTTATATTTCATCTTTTGTGGGTCATCTGTTCCGGAACGTCATTATTTGTTGGTTTTCTGGATGTACAAAAACTTTCGTTTCTATGTAGCTAAATATATCAATTTTCTTACTGACTTTTGGTTTTGATACTAGACTTACCAAATGGACCTTCTCTGTTTCAAGATTATAAAGCTATTCAGCTATATTATCTTCTAAGTTATATAGTTTCGCTTTTTTTATTTATAACATATTCTTTATTACAAATAAATTCAGTTGTAATATTTTGCACCTTAAGATGTGAAATAGGGATCTGAATTTATATTCTAAACAATTAGCTAGCTGTCTTACATCACATATTAAATAAGAAAGCCCTTTCCCAGTGATTTAAAATAATCACCTTTATCACAGACTCTCCTATGTAATATGTCAGTTCCTGGAAGCTCTATTCTGCTCCGTTGAACCTCTCAGTTCCTCCACTAGAACACATCTTGATTACTGTCACTTATATTTTTGTATCTGGTACAGTAATCAAAACCTATTTATTTTACCTTTAATTTAGTTCTGCCAGATCTGGTTATTTGGTTTCTCAGACGATCTCATGTAAGAAATAATAAGTAGGAGGGCCGGTGCCCGAAAGGTAGACAGACCCACCTGACACAGGAACAAGATGTGAGAACTGAAAGATAGAGGGTAGGGGCAGGAGAAAGGTTCAAAGAGCATAAGTGAAAAAAAAGAAAGGTATGGAATTCTTTAGTTTAAGGTCAAACATAGCGTAGCACAATGATTAATATTAATAATAAAAATTAGTCTCTAATTATACTCCTCACTTCTTTTGATTCTCTATCTTACTGCAAAATGATGTCTACTAAAAACGGTAGACCCACCGTTTCCCAAGTACACAGAGAACGTTTATAAAAACTGACGATTCCCAAGGTGAGTCAAGTCTCAACAGACTTCACAGAATCTATAGCAACCATACGAGATGCTTTAGCTCTAATTTAAGTGAAAACTAATAACAAAATGATAACTAGACTGGAGGTGTGAAGGCAAGTCCTCACTGAAGAGACAGCCTTTAGGCTGAGGCACATGTGACAAGGAGCCGGCGTGTGACAATCTGGCCCAGTCAGAGAGAACAGCTGTCCAAGTCAGTGGCAGCCTTCAGATGAGTAAGAACAGAAAGGTCAGGGGAACAGGGCACACGGATGAAGAAGCGCACAGCATGGCACGAGGTCAGAGATGTAGGCAGGGGCCAGATCATACAGATCAAGTAGGATTTTATTCTATGTTTAATGTGAAACGGGAAGGTTTAAATAGAGGAATGAATGACGTGATCTGATTTATACTTTAAAAAAATCATTTGGCAGTCTTTGGAAAGTGGATCGCAGGTAGGTGAGAGTAGAAAAAAAGTGACCAGACCCACCAATACTAGCGTGGAGCAGACACAATGATGGCAGCTTAGACTAATAACAGACAGACATAAATGGTACCACCAGCCTAGCTGTTCTTCATCACCAACTCCTTATGCCTTCTCCACCCACCACATGGTCTTTTCCAGTCATTGAGCCTTAACTGCACCCTTCCCACAGGCTGTCCTCTCTGCCTTCAATTCCCCTGTCCTTCCTGTGGCTTCACCTACTTAACTCCTCATTTCTTAAGAATTAGGTCCAGGCAGTTTACTACACCCTTCACCTGGGCAGCCTGCTTTTCCTTTGCGCTTTGATACAGAGTGTACACAGCTCACTCAGACAACATCATGTACATACAATTGTAAAAAACGTATATCACTAAAAGCACATCACTATATACTATTTTTTTTTTAAATTATATCTGACCTATGAAAATTCCATCAATGCACTGTGTCATACTAAGGGCTAGATAACTGAGCACTGAACTTGTGTATATAGCAAATATCTTTTATATGAGAATTGGCAAACATGTGTATTCTGGATAAGTAAGAATATAGAATTGTTCTAGAAATCATGTTTACAAATACAATTATATTCTAAACATAGTAACTAAGTTATTTAAGGAAAACATTTATATTACATTATTTTATTACATTAATATTCAACTTATCATGCATTTATTTGGTGCATTTGGATTTTAAGGTTTTTTTCAATAAAAATACTCATTCATATCTAATCTGGAATTCAATTATCCTATTTTTCTCTCTTTAAAATTTATTCTTTCCTTGGTTTTTAGTTTTTTTGAAATTGGGTTAGAAAATGTTGATAAGATCTTCATGTATCTGTTAAGTATGAAAGAAGATAAGCGAATGAGTCAAACCAAATTCAGTGGCATTACTACTGAATTATTTTTGTATCCTGACTATAAAAGAATATATGTACTCATCACAAGAAAAAATTATGTAAATATGCATGATGATGTTAACTAGACTTATTATGGTGATCATTTTGCAATATATACAAATATTAAATTCTTATGTTGTACATCTGAAATTAATATAATGTATGTCAATTATACCTCAATTTTTTTGAAAGAGGAAGGGAGGGAGGGAGGAAGGTGGGGCAGGAGGGGGTGAGGGGAGAGGGAGGGAGAGAGAGAGAGAGAGAGAGATTTGTTGTTCCATTTATTTATGTACCCATTGGTTGATTCTTGTAACTGCCCTGATTGGGGGTTGAACCTGCAATCTTGGTGTACTGGGATGACATTCTCACCAGCTAAGGTACCTGATCAGAGCAAATATACCTCAATTTGTTAAAAATGTAAAAAAAAAAAAAAAGAAGAAGAAGAAGAGGAAAGAAAAGAAAAGAATGTAGTGATGGGAAAACGAAACAGATTTTTAAAAAATGGTAAATGTGTAGAAAAAGGAAAAATATACCAAAGAGACAGAAATGAAGGAGAGTAAAGAGGTCTGTTAGAATAAATAGCTAAAGAGAATAACACATCCTTTAGTTGGAAAAATTAGCATATCTGCCTGAAAAATAATTCTTTCTGCTCTGATATATGCAAATGCAGACACTGTTATATATTGATAACCCAGCTGTTTTCTAAAAATTAAAAACAACATAAAAGTTTAATGTGCTGCAGGCTGTTTCTCTGATTATTCTGTCCTCTTATGGTTATTATTTCTTTTGTTTAGTGCTTTTTTATGGAGAGATTATTTTTATAATCACTTACTATGCCATATGTATTAACCATTCACTCTAGAATAAAAGTTTCTCAAGAGAAATAGAGCTTTCCCCAAGTAGAAGGTGAAGACATGACTTGTGTGTAGACAACTTGCCTCTGGGTATAACTGTGTGAACACGTAAATGTCCCAAAGTAAATTAAAAATATACTAGCGAACAGAAATACATAATGTATAGCTACTAAACAGAAATTAGTCTAGTCTGCTTTTAATACTGGAAAGGCATAATCCATGCTGGTACAGTTGTGATTTTGTAGAAATAATGTTTTAATGTAACTCAAGTATATGCACAAATTTACTAATGGCAGAGATATTAAGGCATTTTAGAGGAACCAGAGTCTGAGGACAAGATGGCGTGGCCTGAAGACGGGAGTGGGGAGTAAACTAGGTGCCGGCAATACAGGGAGCCATACAGCTGGCAGGGGGCCTGTGACGAGACTTGAACTTGGAGGCTGTCCAGGCCTCGGGTGAGGGCAGGCGTGTGGCTGGCCAGGGTCAGAGCTAGGACCGGCCTCCCTGGGTCCCCTTGCACAGCTTTACCCCACTCTCCAAGGTCAGCGGGAAACATGTGCATGAATGAAGGAAGAGGCGGTCTGTAACCGTGCCTGCTCCTGGGTCCCTCGGAATCCAGTCGCCCGGCCTTAGTGTCTTCATATCGCTTATCACTAAACAAAACTAGTCTTCACTGTTGATTAGGAAGTGAGCTCCTTGAGAGGAGGCCTTTGTCTAGTTGTCTTGTTAATCTCTACATTTTTAGCTCCTTAAACAAAATTAGTATTTGTTGGGGGGGGGGGAGAATGAATAATGAACGAAAGAATAAACTGTCCCGATTCATCAGCCCTTTTCTTATCTATTCAAACTCAGGAGTATCCTTTAACCATTTCATCAACCACCCTGCCACTTGCAATCCTTCTTACGTAGTCCAGCATACTTCCATAGCAAAGTCCTCACTCTCTCTATCCCCTCCCCATCCACGCTCTACACGTGCGCGTGCGCACACACCCACACCCCTTCTCTATTAAGCTTTTCCCTATATCTACTCTCTCCTGCTGTCAAGAAGACAGAAAATCACATGCGAAGGGAATGCTCATTTATTTGTTATTGGGACCCTATGAAAACCCCATCACTACGTTACGTGCCTGTCTGTACGCATTACCTCCCCCTTGGTGCGAACCCTCATAGTCGTGTTGCCTTGCCCCTCCCCGGGCACGTTTGCTCACAGGGTCCCGGGGCTGACCTTCTTCTCTAATCACAGACGAGGCAGGCCTGCTCCTTGCGGCCCAGGGCCTGTCTCTGTATGCTGGATTTTGAGCTTGGTAGCCTGTTACATGCTTTCCGTCTTGTATGCGGGACATCTTTCCCCTTTTCTTGGATCTTTTCAATAACATTAACATGGTCCAATATCTATCCATTAAAAAAAATCTCTTAAAGTTCTTTAAAAAAAAAAAAATTCAGTTTAGGTGTTCTCTCCCCATTCCAAAGGAAAGGGTCAGAACTCTCTCCCAATATCCAGAAGGTAGAAGGTTGGGGGTGGGGGGCTTTTAGTAAAATAAATAAATGCAAACCTATATTCTAAAAGAAAAAGTGGCTGCTAATGGGTATAAGGTTTCTTATTGTGGCAATGAAAATGTTCTAAAATTACATTGTGGTAATGCTTATAAAACTGTAAATATACTAAAAACTACTGTATCGGACACTTTAAATGGGTGAATTGTTATCATGTGTGAGCCAAATCTCAATAAAGCTGTGAAAAATTCTCCCTTCAATTATTTCCTTTCTCACTGTGTTTACCTGTTCACTAACCATTCATAACATAGTCCTCTACCTTCTAAGCTACTTTCTTAGAGATCGCCAAGGACTCTGAGAATAATGCAATGGATATTTTTCAGGTTTTCTTCTTTTCTTTTTTTTTTGAGGGAGAGAGAGACAGAGATATATAGAGGAGACAGACGGAGAGAGAGACATCGATTTGTTGTTCCACTTATTACACATTCATTGGTCGATTCTTGTATGTGCCCCGACCAGGAATCGAAATGGCAACCTTGGTGTATTGGAAACAGCACTCTAACCAACTCAGCAACCTGGCAAGGGCAGTACCTTTCAGTTATCTGTTCAATCTCCTTCTAGACATGTTCTAAAACATGCATGTGGTTAATCTGCTGCCTTATAATACAGTTAAATTATGTTGTACGGCTCAGAAGGCTCTTGTGGGCTGGCTCCTGTCTCTCTCTCTTACCTTATCACATTTGGTTCATTTCATTCTCCAGCCACAATCTCAGTTCATCTATGTGTAGGAAGCTTACGCAGTGTCTTCTGCGTAAATATCCTTTGCACATGACTCTACCTAATATTCTTATTCATCTTTCAATCTACAGCTCCCGCCACTATTCGCCCAGAAAACATGCCTGGATTCTGCCTTCCTGGGTTTAGCACCTGTCCTCTGTTTTTGGATATATATACAGTGTACTTATCCCTGCACATGATTTATTACTGTGTAGTGCATTTGTTTACTTACCCATAGTTCCCTGCTGGACAGTAAACCCCCAGAGGGGGGCAGGGCTTGTCAACCCCTTAACCTGTTACATAACTTGGGCTTAGTTAAGAGTTGTTAAAAATTAATAAATTAATGACCTATGGCTGTTTTCTGTTTTTCCCTTGCTTCACTTTAGAATGAACTCTGTAATAACTTCTCTAGTGTTAACATTTTATGATTCTTTCTTAGGGGCAATCAGTAATTCATATTCTTTTCATAGTTGTGTTTCCTAACCAGGGACTTAACAGTGAACAACATAAGGGAAGGAATGAACATGTACTGAGTGCTTATGATGGGATAGGGACCATCTAGGCACTAACATACGTTACACCTCAGATAATCCTCTGTGGGGTGGGCACTAACATACCAATTCTACATACAATGGAAATAAGAGTCTCAGGTAGATTCATGCCTCGGAACTACCAGACATCAGGGCCAGGAATCAAATCCACATTTATTTAATGGCTGATTTGTCTACTTTTTTGTTTACTACATCACACTGCATTGTGCCACAGGATTTAGCACTGTGATATGGAATGGCTATAATAAAGGGCTATCACATTTGTTTTAATAACATCAGAAAGTTTTGTGATTATGTAAATTTATATAAATAGTACTAAGTAATGGAGTAATATATTCTTTCAAGAACATCAAGTACCTACCACATGTAGAACGTAATAGGGCATGTTTTATTAATGAATGCTGAGTCTAATATATATGTTTATATTATATATAATATAAAAAGAAATTAGGGTGTGATGAGTGGAAAACTCTACAAAGTTTAATTTGCTGATAATATTAACTATTTGGGGTTATGGGAAAATAAGAAAGTCAAAGAAACTTAAAACAAGTTTTAAATAGTCTTTAGCAAATGTTGATCATGAAAAATAAATACTAAAAACTTATTTGTTGGGGCAGTTCCTCAAAAAGTTAAACATAAAATTACCATATAATCTAGCAATTCTACTTCTGAGAATATATATATTAAAAAACTTAAAATAGGTTACTTACACACCGATGTTTATAATAGCAGCATTATTCACAAAGGCCAAAAGGTAGAAACCATGTTTTGTTCATCCATGGACAGATGAGTGGATAAATAAAATGTGGTGTGCACATATAATGGACTATTATTCAGCCTCAAAGAAGAAGGAAATTCTGACACACACTACAACATGGATGAATGATGAGGACATTACACCAAGTGAAATAAGCCAGTCACAAACATACAAATTCTGTATGATTCCCTTGCTATGAGGTACCTGGAGCAGTCAGATTCCTAGAGAAGGAGTAGAACGGTGATGGTTAAGGACTGAGGGCAGTGAGAATAAGGAGTTACTGCTGAAAGCATAGAAAGTTTCAGTTTGGTGAGACAAAATTCTTCTGGAGAGCAATGGTAGTAAAAGTTGTGTAACAATGTGAATACACAATGCCACCGAACTATTATACACTCAAAAATGGATAAAATGGTAAGTTTTGTGTTATATTTATTTACCACAATAAAAACACTAGTTGAAGTGATGTTAGCCTCAGTGAAAGAAAAATATAGTTTACACATCTATTTCAGCTACATATCTAACGTCTCGAAGGAGCATGCCCAATCTCAAATATTCTTCAAGGTTAATTTAACAAGTAATTATTGTCCCATCATTTGACCACATGCCCTGGATTTGGAGACAGAAAATATGATAATCGAAGATACATGAAAGTCTTCTAGACGTTCACTGTCCAAGGTGGTAGCCACTAGCTCTCTGTGCCTGTGTAAATTTGAATGAACTCAAATTAAACATTCCATTCCTCAGTCACACTAGCCACTCAAATGCAGAGTTTCCACATCTGACTGGTGGCCGGCACATTGGACAGTGTAGATATAACGAACATTTCCATCACTGCAGAAAGTTCCACGGAACCACACTCTTTTAGATTACACTCTACAGAGTATGGTAAATTCCTTTGGTAAATCACTGGTGTGTGTGAGGAAGAGGGTGGTCAGTCCAGAATAAAAACAAAGAACCGATGATGCAGGTTGTTCTACAGAGGAAGCAACCAGCTGATTCAATGTTTCACTTCGGAACCACGTGTGGCTCACAGACACAGGCTCAAAGCCATCGTTTACTTTGCAAATTCTGCAAAAACTTTAATGAAGTGAAAGAGACAGTCATATTATCTTGAACACATCAACAGAACGGTCTTTACCAAAAAAAGAAAAAAAAAAAAAAAGAATCCCATATTGGGAGAAATAGCGTTAAGTACATTTTCAAAGCAACTCTATAGAATATTATGGAATTCAAAATAAAAACTATACAGATTATAGAGCAACATAACATATGCTAGTAAATTAAGTAAAACAGGGGATTATAAAATCAGACATATATTATTTCAGTTATATAGAGATATGGGTAATTACTGTAATGTAGTGATTTTCAATCTGAGTGCCACAAGAATTTTTCAAATATGCAATAGCTGATTATTTAGTCAGGGGTACTGACCTCTTTTCCCTTAGGTTGTCAAATTTTTAAAAATGGCAAGAGTCAACACAACAATAGCTGTAGAGTGCAAATGAATCACAACTATACCTATTTTTTTTGTCAGGCTGGCAAAAAATACAATATTTTTTGGTGTGCCAGAGAATTTTAGTAATTACTTTATGTGCGCCATGAAATGAAAGAGGCTAAAAGTCGCTGATATAAAGGAACATGAAAAATTAAAATGTGGTATATCTGATGAAGAATTATGGACATTTACAGAACAAAGTAGCACTATTCACATATTTCTAAAACAATATAAAAGAAAGTAAATGGGCCTCTGCTGTTCTATTCTAACAATAAAATTCGGTACACCTGTATAGTTTATGACAAATGTACATCTAATAAATACATGGTGCTTTTGTATGTGTACTAACCTTTAGCACATAAACCAGGTGATAATACATATTGGCAAATATAGTTAAATATGTGTTATATACAAATTATATACTAGTCATAATGACTAGGTCAAATGTAGAATTATAAAAGAATGCATCAAGTACTGGTGAAAAATGACAAACCTTAGTTATCACAAGTAATGTACTCTAAAATGATATGCAACTTTTCCTGGTTTCTTAAATATAGTCCTGTTCTAAAACTGTAGAGATATTTAAAGTGATATCTGTTCACTTGTACAAACTTTTCACATGCCAATGTTAGAATCAGGAGGATGTATAATTAGGTTAAAATACTTAAAAAATAAATAAATAAACAGACTTTTTGGTGAATCCTGTATTTGTCAAAAACATTTTTGAGTGTTTTATCCAATAAAGTAAACAGCAAAGATAAAACAATCACATCTAAGACCAGGTTTGATAATGTATGAAAGTTTTAGACTTCATTCCTACTAGTAACTTCTATATAGTTACCCATGTACTTTTATGTATTATACAAGAGGTATATAAAAATGTGTTATCACAGTTAAATAGATTTATGCTTATAATCTTATTTCTTCAATATATTATTTCCCTAACACTTTAAATTAGTAAGTAGCCTTCAAAGTTATAAAAATTATAAATATGATTATTTATTCTTTAATATGATCAAACTGGAAGAGATTAGTCAAAGAACATACATGCTTATATGCATGGCCCATGGACAACAGTGTGGTGAAGGCTGGGGCCCATGGGGGGAGAAAAATGGGGGACATCTGTAATAGTGTCAACAACAAAAATAAATAAATAAATAAGTAAATAAAGCGGCTGGAAGACAAATAAAGCTCTCATTTTATACTGAGTCAAGCATTTTGTTGGAGGAAAGTCATGAGTTCAAGTGCCAATGAAGTCACTAACTGAAAGGTTATCCTGCTTAAGTCACTTTGGTCATCTGGTTTCAGTTTCATCATTAGTGAAATGAAAGCGTGAGGAAGGTGATATCTAGTACCTTCTAGTCTACAGATACCTGTTAGACACGGTCAGATCATTTACCTCTCTCAATACAGGATCCGTTATTGAATTCAGGTTGACAGCTCCTTCATAGGTCAGGTAATAGAACACATTGAGGGATCGAACAGCTTCTGGTCCTTGCTGCTTATAGCCAAAAATAAGATCGATCCATTGATGAAGCTGGCAGGAAACAAATTCACTCTCCAGGGCCTGAAAAGGGGGCATAGATCATATTATTATGCTGAATTCTATTTTTAAAGTATCTAGAGAAATTTAGAACAAGCAGTAAAGTTTAATGCTAAAGTTACTGTGAACAGACTGATTCTGATGTTGTATTTTCCACTAGAATCTGTTCTCCTTCTTTATAATCAGTCTTTCCAGTACTATCACGCTGAATTGTAATAGATTGTTAAGGTTAGCGTTTCGGTATTATTCTACCGTCTATAAGCAAGCACAGAGAAGGCAGGGCTGGTTCTATCTTGGTCACACTGGTAACTCAGAGCCTGATACGTCCTCAATGTACACTTCAAAGGGAGGTTGCACAATGGAATAGCTACTTTGGGACAGCAAATGTGTAAACAGCACTATACACTTAAAATATTTATAATTCTTCCAAATGTAAACATTTTGTTGTTTATTGCAACAACTGTAACCAAATCATTTATTATTTCAACTGAGTTTTTATGCCAACAAACTAGATCTTGGGAGGGATACTTATAATTATGGAATTATTATTCTAGGTACTAATATCAAATGATTCCAAATTAGCTGATGCTATTAACATAACAGTGTGCAATAAATAATAAATGAATATAATCAAGTATTCAGTAGAAATGCTGTACACAAGATCCACTTCCAATTCCTCACTATATTCCCAGTTACTAACTAGCACTGTACCTGAAACACAATAGGTACCAATGTTTGCTGAATTTTATAAAATGAGAAACATTAAAGAGTTTTAATAAAAGCAGAAACTCGTTTTCCAAGTATTCATATCTATATTATTTATTATTGTTCAAAATTATTCCAGCATGAAAGTTTAATATTATGGACTTTATCTCTGATTCAAATCAGAGATCTCTCAAACTCAAACTCTGAAGATTAATTTGAAGTACACCAAGTTATAGCAGGTAATGTATCTCACTGAAATTCTTATTTTTAGATTATTAGTGCATGGCTGTGAAGTATTTTTAGTGTGACTTGCTATGTTATCAATAATATAAAAAGAAAGCTGTTGGTTTTAAAACAAAATTGACTAACTTCTGTAACAAGCAACCAGTAAGACATAAACCATCTCATGATCAAAGAAGTTCCTATTAGTTCACAAGGGCACACTTGTGTAAATGCATGCTTTATTAAAATAAATACCTATGAATAAGAAAGATATTTATGGCTAAATTCAAATATATTTCCTTTAACTAATAATATTTAACATGGCTTCACGATATATGATATCCTTTAAAATATTTAAAAAATTCTGTAAATAAAACTCTAGGCAATTCTCATATTCCAACGTACACCAAAATGAAACATAACTAAAAAATATTTAGGTGTTTCAACTGCGAAAGTTACTATTTTAGATCTCTTACAAAACTCATATTTATAAATTTAGTCAACAGCTACAAGAGCACAAAACTGCTTCACGTTTTATTTGAATAAGAAGAGAATGGCTTGTAATAACTTTAAATAAATCCCAATTTTAAGTGCTTGGATTTAAAATCAATCCAAAAATCCAGGAACTATTAATGCAAGTTGTAACCTCAAATGAAACGTTTGTTTCATTAACTTAGGCCTTGGGTAGAAGTGGCGGGGTGGGGGACTTGCTTAAAGTGACATAAAAAACAGCAATTGTCTTAATTTGTGTGCACTGCACTCCACACAAAAGCCCTAAATATGTTCAAATTAGAGCAAGCTGCTTGATTGTCACTGCAGCCTCATGTCACATTAATGCATGACAAACATTAAACCATACACTTAAATGGCAATTTATATCATTTAAATGTTTACTGCCAGACTAGCTCATCACTCATTTAAATGTGACTTTCTGACAGCTAATTTCAGTTAATTTTCTCCAATTCACTTAATTAGAACTTTCAATCAGGGAAGAACCTATACATATCTTCGAGCTTACATCCTTTTTACTTGTTCAAAATCAGAGTCAATAAACTGCTGAAAAGCTCTCTCTAGCCCTGACTCTACAAAAAAAGTGCGACCATCTGAAGCAAACTCACAGTATGTCCTCTCAGCAAGAGTCTTCACTTATTTATGTAAATACTCCTCTCGCCAGTATTTTAAATAAAAAACGTTTAGTTCATATACACACACTATTGAAACTATAAAAACCCTGCATCCAAGCTAATTAAAAATTAATGATTTCAAAATTGTTTAATAAGATAAAACAGTCAGGAGTCTCCTGAGTGCCCGTGGTGCTGTGATTTGAGACTATAAAATTCTAGAAGGCTCAGCAAATGAGAAAATACAGATGAATTTTCTCAACATTAAAGCCCTAAAAACTAGGGCGGTTTTATTTTCTGTGTCATCAGACAAAGAACTGTGAGTCTTACTAATGCTGATTCCCTCTCCACGCACGTTCAAAATGGTGCAGTTGGTTAGACTTAGACGCTTAAACCTTTACATCTTGACACCACGCCATAATGGTAAGCAAACATGCTGAACTTAAAAGATACTGTCTGCTAACATCACGCCACAAACACACATGTAGAGATGACCACAGTGTCATGCCTCAGCCTTCCCCTCACACTGTCATACTGGTCAGCCCTTAAGGGGTTGACAGCATCACGGAATTATTGACATCTTTTCCAGAGGTTGATGAACACATTACTTTCATGAATAAATTTTAAATAAAAATCTAAAAATGAAACTGAAAATATCATTAGTCTTCAAGCATTTCTTGCAACATACTAAGGCTTAAAAAAAAAATAAACAAATGCTAAGGATATGAGAGAATTCCAAAAACTTTTAGTATATTTCAGTACAAAGTCAGTTTAGGATTTTAACATTCTTTTGCTATCAGTGAATGACAACTGCCTAACCAAAAATATTTAATAATAAATAAATGTACTTACTAAGGACTTGAGGGGAGACGTAAAGACAAGGAGGGGGAAATTACTGAGGAAAAAACCCCAAATAATTCAAAATAGAATACCCTGGGATTATATTTTATAACTTCTGTTTTTGAGATTCAAAAAATACAACATGAATCATAAAACATATTTTAAAATCTTTAAATTCCTTTTTATATGTTAAGATTTAAAAAAATACTCTTTATATCAAACTTATTTATACCCACATTTTTTAGTCACAAATAAACACATGCCCATGGCATGCTAAGCACTGGAGAGTTTTCAGAGCCTTTACTACAGACAGTGCTCATTAAGGCTGGAGTTAAATACGGTTTGCAGCTCGGGGACAGTAACAGGCTTCCCAGGCTGCGCCCAAACCCAACCAATCAGCCGTTAGTACTCCCCTAGCGGGCTGAACACATCATTTACATCCAATGTGTGTTCTGAGTAAAATTTGTAAAGACGAAAACCCACTGAAATGTCCAACACAATACAATAATATGCAACTCATCTGAGTTATTATAAAATAAATCAGTGACTAATGTCCAATTGTTAAGGATCAAATAATACTATGAAAAGACTATCATCTGAAGCCTCACACAAATTGTCAATCCAATCCAGGGGGACTCATATTAGTCTTGACAAACTGTCTGGGGGCTGATATCTGTTTTTTTAATGAGATCTATTAAACAGAAACTAAAACACTTGAGATATGCTAAAAGGTACAGTATACAGATGTCAAATACAAACATTTATTAGTAACTTTCATTTGTTTGGTGCACATGCAGAACATCAACATATTAAACCTTTAATATTATTAAAGATAATAGTAAGTTATTTATAAATAACTCATTTGTATAACCTTGTGTCAGAAATAATTATAACATATATGAATACGTGTCTAACAATAAATCTTATTGAAAGAATGGAATCTATGTTTTTGTGAAACTAATCCATTAAGGAAATGAATTATTTATTGATAAAAAGTGTTGTAAAAATTATTCTTGTTTTCTATAGTGGAGTCAAATAAAATAATAACATGTAGAAACAGTTTGCTTTTTCCAAGAAATTCTAAACTATTTGAGAATAAACATTTGAAAATAAAAGGCATTAATCATGTGTTTATTCTATGCATGGTTTAGAGATACTCTAGCAATTTCCTTTTATTTTCAAAAATCAACTTTTCTCCAATGTAAAAATTACATAAAATCAAGATTACCAATTTCAATTATGTTAATTGTTTACCTCAAGACTAGGAAACCTTACTTGTATATTATGTTTCTCATACTTGTAATTCCAAGATTAATGCTAGTGTTTAGTTATACTTTGTTCTCATACCACATCATTTTAAAGAAACAACTAAATAAAAGCTACTGACATCTCAAGGATATATGATTTTCATTAAAAATCAAATAAAAATAGCAAATATTATTTATAAACTTTATGTATGGAAATAATTGTATAACCAGAAGGAAAGAGGCCTGTCCAGCCAGCCCACATACACATTTCTGCACACCTATACCACTACTGCATTCCCCAGCTTCTTGCAGCCCTATTTGGTGCTGAGATATAACTGCTGTATCTGTAAGTTTCAGATAAAATAAAAATCACTGACTAACCCTCTTGGCTTCATACACATTTGATTATAAGATACATTTAATCATATTTTCAATAAAAGAAAGAAGAATTTGTTTTATAAATTTTTAATTGTACTTTTAATTAAGAGTCTTAATTCTTTGAGTGTAGATAGTAATATGTTTCAAAGGAGTTAATGTTTGGATTGGCAAGAATGTAATATACAACATTATGGACTCAGAATTTTAAGTATTTTTCATTTCAAATACATGTAATACAGCCTTCTACAGACACACACACACACACACACACACACACACTTAAAATGAACTGGTCTGTTATGTTTGCATGTGCTGGATTTCAAACACTAGTGGTAATGTTTCCTTAACATTGATATATGACCTTTGTAATTTACATTGAAGAAAGCTGTTTTTTTCAGCCTAATTAGAACTGTTTCAAATTTTCCTGCTAAATATATGATATAAAGTCCTTTCAACTTTTTTATTCTAGAGTTTCTTTCCATGTCAACTTTGTTCCAATCAAAATATGCTTTGAATTAAATGATTTTGATTGAATATGTGGATCACATTTCACTTCTAAGATTTAAAGTCCAAAAAGGAAAAGTTTAGCCTGTTCAAACAAAGCAAGAGCAGCCACTTTGCGGAAAGCTATTCACATTTAAGAAGACTGACAAATTGTTTGTGTGCACCATTAGGTCTAGTTTCTGCAATAGCTGCCAGATTTCCTGTCCCCCTAATAAGATACATTAACTCCTTAAATGCTGGCTCTGAATTTGTGATGAATCCAAGTAACTTAAGCAAATTTTTAGTTACCTGTAATTTCCTTCTTCAAAATAAATGGAAATAATAGAAAATTTGCTGTATCAAAATTTTTCAAAGAACAAAGGTCACAGAAAAATCAACTTTTTTTCATAATGAACAGATACAAATTCTGAATGTAAATGTGCTTTCCAAATAGGATTAGTCAAAAGTGACAAATACATATTAATCCTCATTTTTAAAAGATGCATTAAATAACCTGTTAAAAGTTAGTACTTGTTCAGGTAAAACACAATAGTGAAAATATTAAAATTTTGATGAACTTTATTGACATGAACTTAGCATTCTCCTATACATCATAATTCTTCCAAATTCAGGTATTAACCTTAACATAAATATATAACAAAAATGTGAGACAAATTTTATACTATTTACATGGAAACATTTAAATTTGGGGGCTTAAAAATCTGTGTGAAGCTGTGATATTAATGAAAAGTCATGAATACGAAAGGGGGGAAAAGTAGGATGAAGAATTTAGGGGAAAAAATGTTTGATGCTAAGAAAAAAAAAATAAACCTGACAGTTAAAAACAATGAAATTTGGTCAACAACACACTGAAGTTGAGGCTGAAAAGCAGATAAGAGAAATCACTGAAAGGAGTTCTGTACTTCTCTACTGCACTTGAACTGTTGGGCAGAAGAGAGATCTTGAGCTGGAGCACACCGTTCATTGCTACATTTATATCATTACTAAAGAAAAGTGTGAGTAAGTATCACATCTTGATATAACCGTCAAGCACTCGTGCATCTTTTGGCAGGAGAATCATTCTGTCTACGATTGTTATTGTGTAGTTTTAAATGGACTAGTCAACCAGCTGTTATATATTTTACACACTGAAGGCCATGTTTCCTTTGAAATTCATAGTTTTAATCTCAACTGAAGTCTGTATTGCTGTGTGCCAAGATCAAAAGGATTAGGCAAACTTGTACAATTACCCTCCTTTTCAGGGAGATGATTTTTTTCTAATGTTTAAAATAGTCCTATATGCTGACATTTTATCCAACTATTTTCTTTAGAGCTACAGAACATTAAAACATTTAATTAACATTTCAACCTTAGGTCACTCTTAATCTAAAATCTAGGAATTCATAATATACAGATATTTTAACTATTTATAGTATAATACACATAGGGAGATGGAGCTTTTAAAAAATTCTATTCAGTAAGAATGGATGGTGAACAGCTATATAAAATTAAAGGACGGATACATCCATCTATTTTATTATTGGGTTGCATTTGTATGACTTCATTCAGAAAACAAGTTAAGAGTTCACAACAGTGCCTAATCATCAAGATAAATAAATTTAACATAAGTAAGGTAATGCACAAATAATGATAAGAAGTACATAAAAATCACACCATGAAATTGTATGGACTGGTTAAAGGCGCACCATGTATTGGGCCCTCGTCTAACAGGCAACATAAAGAGACAGGAACACTTACGAGAGTCAAATATGACCATAATGTAAAAATAAACCAGATGGCCTAGAAAAACACATTATTTCTATTCCTGAGATAAGAAATTCCTCCCTTGGCAATATGATGGAATCCAGGTATGGGACTCTCGGAGGGACTGACTTAATCCTGGATAGATTTAAAGTATAGACAAATGGAAAGACTGCATATTCTTCAGGCAATCCTGCATAAACATTATTTCTCTTAGGTGAGGCTTTGAATGGTAAATTCTAGATTATACTCCATGACAACTACCTGGAATGCGGCCATTTTATTCTGTCAGTTAAATGTGGAGCCACAGGCTTCAACAACAGCTAAATTGAGTCACAGGGCAATTGTCTCTTAAAAAATGTGAAAGGGAAGGCCCACCTCCACCTGGAAGGCATAGCAGCCTATCCTAAGACGGGTCCAAGTTTCTCCTCAGAAAGTAATTTTGGATAAACTTTCCCTCACACATAAATAGGCAACAAAAGCCTGCAAATGCCAGCCATGATGCCCTAAACTTACAGATGTTAAAGTCCCTAGAAAATTAATTCTGAGCATCATAAATGGCTGTTATGCTCTTTATACACTAGTTATAAAAATATACACTTAAGTAATTAAAATATTAATCTGAAATTCTCAACTATCCACCTAGGTATAGAAAACAAGAATAGGTTTCTTCTTCAACAACCACTGAAAAAATGTATTAATTTGTTGTATGAACTTCTGGAGGTTCATTTCATACTCAGTTACAAAAGGAAGGAAAACAAAACCAAAAAATTTAATCCCTCCCCATTTGCTTATCCACATAGATCTGGTAAATACTAGCAGTCTCTCGCCTTTGAAGACGGCCAGACCCAAATCCCTACTTATTGCCAGATGTAGTTTAATCCCCTGGGGACCCCGGACAAAAACAAGGAGCTGTCTTCATGGCACCAATGATTCCCTGGACTGACTGCTGTAAACTCGTATTGGCAAATCAAAATCCTTGGCAAAACAGAATACTTATTATATCATCACTTCCAAAAATACCCAATAAAGAAACACTTAAAATTTAAACTAAAGAATATGAATGCAGAAGTTGCTGAATATTTTTTTTTAAAGCATTGACAAGTTCAGCCAGAGAATGACATCTGCACTTACTTTGTATATGCAATTGTATATACATACATTACATGTAGGACTAAAAGCCTTTTTTTCATTCTGCAACTTTTGATTAATATCAGCAGCTCTGTCATCTATTTGATCTACAAACATCTATGGAGTGCCTACTACAGGTTCTGTTCTGTGCTAGATTCTGGGGATAACAAGATGAGATGTCTCTTTGGAGGGTGGGTAGAAAGACAGAAGGTCATCCATCTCTAAGATGACTACAACAGTCAACATGAGTCGCCCTGAGAGCCTCAAGACAGTGGCAGTGGGACGAAGAAGAGGGGACAGACTTTAGAAAGATTTAAGACCTATGTTATTATACCAACTGATTACCAATGGGAGAGATGAGGGAAAGGGAGTTTGGGATGACACCCAGCCCCCACTTTTAGACCTTCATCACACTGGAGAGGGAATAAGTCTGTCTGATAAAAGATTAACTGTTTTGAAATTAGTATTAATATTTTGGACTTCCTCTTAAGAGATCTGAAGTTAACCCTAAGCCTTT
The DNA here is from genome assembly GCF_987537825.1 of Furipterus horrens. Taxonomy (NCBI): domain Eukaryota; kingdom Metazoa; phylum Chordata; class Mammalia; order Chiroptera; family Furipteridae; genus Furipterus; species Furipterus horrens. The sequence continues at coordinate 17,351,770 of NW_028327180.1, forward strand.
TTTTGATCTAAAGCTATTAATTCTAACCGAAATATGTATAGTAAATATTCAAATACTTTCCTATTCAATACTGGTATATCCAAGTCAAAAAAATTCTGGGTAGCAAAGTGACCACCAAAACTTTATATCAGTGCTCTCCAACAGAAATATAATGTAAACCACATATGTAATTTAAAATTTTACAGTAGCCGCATTTTAAAAAATAAAGAAATGAAATTAATTTTAACATAGTATATTTAGTCAGAAATATAAATATATCATTTAAACATATATAAAAATTATTATTTTGTATTAACTCTTAGAAAGCTGGCGTGTATCTTACACTTACAATGTACATCACATCTCCATTCAGACTGGCCACGTTTTAAGTGCTCAAGAGTCACACGTGACTAGTGGGTATAACATCAGACAGTAAAGCTTTCTATTCAATTCCCCAAACTGAATCTGCATTCAGATTTATACAGTATTTTGATGTAAGGTGGAATGCAGGGACTAACAATATTTAACCCTTTTAAAAATACTGAAAATAAAGACGGAGCTTACAAAGCACAAAGCACCTTCAGACTACAAAATGACCTTTGATGCAGTTTTGCAGAGGTCATTACAATTCTCAGCTCATGAAGAATGGCTATACCTTAGGACATGACAGCAGAAACAGAATATCTTCCGGTGTGAAACAGAAATAATGTTCTGCAATGTATATTCTTTAGCTAGTTACAAATCTCTGAAGGGAAGTGGCTGCATTGGAGAGATGGCACTCTGACTGACCCCTCTAACAGGAAAGGTAAGGGGCTCATTCTACCAAATACAATGTCATCTGGCTAGAGTTCTTACATATTGTCTACTCAGCTGTATCAGTTTTGTACTTTAAGAACCATCATATAGACATAGAGTGCAATGTATTACAGAGAACACAGCGTTTACTGAAAGCCAGATATATATATATATACATATATATATATATATATCTGTAGACAATGTAGATATAAATAAACCTCATAAAAAGCACCTCATTTAGCAGTAGCTGGAACTAGCCTCTGTTTGCCCACTCCTAGAAATCCCTGAACATTTGTGATAAAAGTTTATGATTCTCTAAATCACAATAAATTGTAGGTCTGATTCTTTCTGAATTACCAGTGGAATAATGTCCAGTTAATAGGGTCAGTTTAATTATTTTTATGCAGCCATGACCATCTAGGCAATATGAGATCAACAACCTGAACTTCTTGAAAGATTTAAGTAAATTTGTTATTTATGCTTCCTTCCCTACTTATCAGCTTCTTAACTAATCTCTCATCTCTCTGTCACAGAAACACCACTGGAAATCTTTCTGCTCAGACTACCATGTCTGACTGTCGGAGTCTGTGGACACTCACCTTTCCTCTCTTCTCCTCCTTGCATCACAGAATTTATGTTTCCTTCTTTCCTAAGTGTCCTTGATACCCTACCTCCAGAGTCTCTTTCTATGTCTCCCTTTAAAATGCAGGGTCCTTTTCCTCTGTCTGCCTTTCCAGGGTTCGTTCTCCTCACGATTCAGCTCCAGGCCCTTGTTTCTGCTATAACTCAGGTTACACGAGCCAAACTTCAACTACCTTACCCGACACTATTACCATCTCCAGAGCTTCAAGTCCAAAATGTTAACTGCCCATCAGACTGCTTCTTCGGGGGTGTGCTTCAGGTAACTGCGACTTAATGTATCAGAAGGAGAGTGCTAATTTTCCCTGCCAAGAAACGGTGGCGGTCCTCTGACTTCTTTTCCTCTCCAAAGACTTATCAGATAATAAGCCTCCAAAGTGTCTTTCAAATTCATTCTTCCTTTTCTGTCCACTTTGACTATCTTTGGTTCTGCGCTTCATTATTTCTTGGTTCAATTACTCTAACACTAGCCAAACTGTTCTCTTTATCTCTAAGATTTTCCCTCTTTGGACTCAGAGAGAGAGAGCAGGATGATAGCTTTGAGGGGCGTGGGGGCAGGTAGGAGATGGAAGGATGGAGCAAAAAGGAAAAAGGACTCATGGTGATCATGGGGGATGGGAGGGGACTATAAGGGGACTAAATGGTAATGGAAAACATACAAGAAAAAATAAAATAAGTGTTTTAAATTTTTTTAAATGTCCCCTCTTCAATTCCTCTATACTAATTGCTGTCTAAAACCTGACCAAGTCATGACTCTCGTTAAGGCTTTTCAATGTTTCTTTTTTCCATCAAGCAGCCTTTTTCCACCCAAGTTTAATATGCACTGAAATCACCTGGAGGACTTGCTAAAACGCAGATTTATGGGATTCCCCCAACAGAGTTTGTTTCTGTAGATCTAGAGCTGAGCCCAAGATTTGACTTTTTAAGAAGTTCTCAGGTACTACTGATGCTCCAGGTGTGGCACCCACATCTTGGGCACCACTACCCCAAAGGAAAAAGTCCCTATTACTTACTTACGAAGGCATTAAATATTGCTTATGTACACTCCCTGTGGTCTTATCTTTCCATAGGTATTTGCTCATAGTTCTTACACACAGATTGCACTCTACCTTCTGAATTAAGTTTAGCTCTTGTGCTGTACCATATAACAAGAAGACCTTTCTGCACACAGCTTCTTATACCTGTAATGCCCCTTTCATTACCTTGCCCTCCTCCTGGTAAACTTCTCATTCTTAAAAAGTAGGATCAAATGTAGTTTCTCAAGTTAGGCCTTCCCTCATCTTTTCAGGAAGCAAAGTAAGGCATTTCCTTTTCTGATCACAGAGTAAAAAATAGATAAACTTATAACTGTGTATGGTGACAGATGTTAAGTAGACTTGTGGTGATAATTTTAGAATACATATAAATATTAAATCATGATGCTGTTTGCTTGAAACTGACATAATGTTACATGTCAATTATATCTCAAAAATTTTTTAAATATCACACACACAAATGAATAAATAAAATGTTAAATGCTCTAATAACAGCCTGTGTTTCTCCCTTATGGTACAGATACAACTATTATCTTATTTGTTATATTACATTATATATTACCACAAGTTATATATCTATTTGTTTAGTTTCTTATTTATTATCCACCTTCCTTACTAAACAATAAGTTTGAAAAGGGCAGGCACTATGCTGTTTTCCTCACTGCTATAATCCCAAAGATTAATAAGTAGTAGGCACTCACAAAATATTTGCTGAATAAATAAATACATCACTTAATCTACTTCTCTAATTAGTTACTGTCATGTCTGTTTGATCTTCACAATGACAGCCCCAAAGGGCAGGTGTCATATCCTTCCAATTTTGTGATCACAGACTTAATTACTCAGTAGTCCCCTAATAAATGTCTGTTGAATGAATGAATGGCATTTAAGAAATTCTTGTGATTTAGCACAATTCAATGTCTATTCTCAGGAACTATGATCTTAAAGCTTTGTATAAGAAGCATGAAATTGACCATAGAAACTTGAACCAGTTGATACAATGCTAATTTGGCAGAGTTTTAGAAAATGTGAAGAATTTCTGTGATTACTACCCATTGCAAATGAGAGGTCCACTGTCTGTTAACCAAAATCAAATTTAGGAAGGATGATGCCGTGGAAAGAAGAAAAAGTGAGGTGAGTATTACAGTATCATCTTTCAAGGTTTTATTTTCTCCTGAACAATATCAGGAAGATGGATGCAAAAATGTCAATCATAAACGTGACAAATGCTCAGAAAGACAATATATCATGCAAGGAAAATGTATCAGAAGATCAACATGAAAGAAATTCACTGACCAGCTAAACAACAATATAATAACAGCAGCACTTAACATTTAGTACTCAGGATGTGCCCAGTTGCTTCCCATAGTCTACTTTATTTAAACTTCACAATAATCTTATGATAAGCACTACATTTCTAAAAACCACTTTACAAATGAGGCTAAGAATGCGAAATAAATTGCCTAATGTCACACAGGTAGTAAATGTCAGAATTGCAACCTGAACTTATGTTTGACCCCTAAAGTCTTTTAAATAACCACTACACACCATTTTGAAAAATTCTGAATGGTATATCCCAAAGCTCCATTATGAACATTCTAAAAATATGAAAGCATTTCATCATAAGGATTATTTTTAATGGGTTTCACATAATATCATTTGGTAACACTAATATTAAGTAAGCTGATCATATACTAAATCTCATGTACCATGTCAGCCTGCAGGCTTTATTGACAGGTTTTATTATTCTTTGGACTGGTTTTTGCTTTTACACATACCTTTTTAAAACTAAAACTTTCACCTTGTATTAAAGTTTATTTTTCTATCTTCCTCATAAAATGTGAATTCCTGGAATGCAGAAATTATATCTGCATCCTTGGAACTGAGCACATAGTAGACACTCAATAACAGAGCTAAAAAAATTCATATTTTAGGCCTCTTTTTTAATTAACTATATTCTTTAGGAGATTTGAAAAATCAAATTAAAAAGTTAGAGCAAGATAGACAATACCAACATATTTGTTAATTGCTAGGTCCAAAAGCTCTTATAAATTAGCAATCCATCAAAGTATTTTGAGATAAGAATTAACAATAAAAGTTCATTTCGCTAATTTATGAACATCCGTAACTTAAAAAAATGTAATTTTATGTATTTTAATGTGTATCATATTTTGTTTTGACACAAGAACTATGAGTTCTTTAAATGAAACTACTGTGGAAACAGAACAGAGAAAATTATCTTATTTCCTACTTAAATAAACATTTTAACTACCAAACTTGATATATGTTTTTGTTAATTTTTGGAAAATGTTTTAAATGTTTTATGTAATCACACTGTCTCAAACTATCTACTCAGGGCACTGATTACATTTTTTTTTTTTTTTAAGCACAGCACAAACATTATTTGCTTTTGTGATTTAAGAGCTCTGAAATGTGCCACTTAGCAAACACTTCTAAATTAAATTATTGTAATAATAAACAACAATGTCAAACAAATAAATCTGATTTGAGATTTTTTTTTTAAAAGGCTTTTCAGATAACTTGTATGATAACCTGTAAGACATGTAGGGTACCGTAAAATCAGAATTGGAATCACTACCTCTGCTAGGATAGGACAAATCAATCAAGGACATAGAGGTACTTATTCTGAGAGATCACCATTGTCTTCCTTTGTTGTTCAAAAAGATAACTCTTCTTTGTAGAAATTTTACCTTTTCAGTTAAATTAATCACAAAGGATACAGTTATAAGGCCAGGATTTATTAAGGATACTATTAGCAATATAAGCATTTACCTTTTTATTAAATATGTAGATGCAAAGACAAACAGCAAGGCAAGAGTTAATTGAAACATTCCTCTTTTAGAGCAACTGAGTTGAGGAGTGGGGGCTGGTGGATGGCGGGAGGGGGAGCAGGGCAGAGAGATGCGGAGTTAATCAGGGAGCAAATCCAAAGCCAGGCATAGAGAGGCCTCACTAATGAGCCTCAAGTACCCTGCAGTGGTTTTCAAACTTAACTGGCTTCAAACGATGCCACCCCATGACAGAATGCAGCTAGCCATAAGAGGAGGGTGATTAGAATAAATGACGGGAGTAATTAACTCTGATGTGAAACCACCTGATTGGAAAAGAGAAGCCAAGAGCTATTTAGCTGATGGTCCTCCAGTAGAAAAAAGGAAGCTTTCCCTTTCTCTTGTGTGGGTGTTCAGTTAGAACTCAGCTCTTTCAAGTAGGTATTTGGTGGCACTAATGAAAAGCAGCTTTCACTCTAGGGCCTCTCAAGGACCTTCCCATTCATTTTGAAAGGGGAAGAAAATAAAAGCTTCAAAGTAGAACTAATTTACTTTACTCCCCTACCTCTTAGTGAATATTCCATTAGTAAAGTCTGCATCAGTATTTATGCTAACAGTCTATCTCCAAATAATGTCATCAAATAGCAAAAGTGTTTACTTACACTTAAATTTTTACGTAAATTTTAATATTTTCCCTTTCTTTAAAAATACTTTGCAACATTGCATGTACATGTTAAAAATACATGATTTTTATTTGTCAATCATACTCAGTGAAGCTGGAAAAATTGTTTTACATAGAAAACTTTAAACTTATAATAAGCGTTGACCAGTGTAAATACTTCCCTTGTAAGGTGTCATTGGGATCATTTTTCCTATAGTAAGAGACTCTAAGAGTAAGAGGGAGGGGCATAAAATGTGACTGGGGCATATTTGCTTTTAAGAGAAAACAAAAAATAATAATGTGAAGGCAAGGTAAAAAAAAAAAAAAAAGAGTACATATTTTTGCAAAAAGACATCTTTCTTACTGTGCATCTTGACCCAAAGAATCCACCGCACTCTCCAGTCCGTGTTATTTTACAAAGAGGAGAATTACAAAGACGGGGGGCATTACTACCTGCTGTTTTACAAGTAATCATCAATTCATTGGGCCAATGTTGTTGTGTACCTGCTGAGTTAATGTTCCTCGACACACCCTCCCCCAAACAGGTTCACAAGCTGCCCCGAACAACTATGGGTGTAGTAGCACAGGGGACTCCGCAAATGTTTATGCCTAAACTCGGATTTATTTGACAGCTTTACACCTTTGGGCATGATATAATTAAATATTTTGACAGCTAAACAAAAACTGTATAAATTTAAAAGCTATTAGGAAGGAGCTCAGAATCTAGAATCAAAATGAAGTAATTTGCTTATACCCTAAACCACTTCAGCAAATGCGTCCATAGAAAGCACAGAGAGGGCTACATGCATCTCAACCGTTTTAGCTAATTCCTTCGCATTTCTCCTATGAAGAATGTTCCCCTCACACACATTGACAATGACTTTAACATCAATAAAGAGAACACACACAGATTTAAGATTGTCAGTATAACTCCTACTTTTGGCTATTTTCTATAATTTTAGAAACAGGGATATTAAAAAGGCAAAGACTACGAAATATTATTTAAAAGGCTATTATGTGCTATTTAAAAGGACTTAAAGCAACACCAGAGAGTGAGCGGTGCTTCAGACTCTCATTAATGACTAAGAATGAAGCCTCATGCACCAGAGGAGCCAGATTCCAGATTGCCGTGGACCCTGTGCTCCTTGGTCCCCTCGGGTCCCCATTGTCCCTTCTGGAGCAAGGGAGGAATCAGTGAGTCACACTGATTACCTTCAGAAAAACATACTGTTCATTATCTGAGCCCCAGAAAATGTTCCCATCAGTAGTACTTACTACTCAAATACATAGATTAGAAGCCTCAGATACACCTCAAAGTAATTTAAAAAACTGTAAAGCAAAATTGTCCATTAACGTAACATTTTTTAAATTGAAGTTTGATTTATGTCTACCATGTGGCATCATATTATCATTCTGGAAGGCACCTACGGAGCACTGGCTTAGAGTCTTAACAAAAAGCTCAAGTTTAAACAGTATCTAATCAACATTTAAAACCTACTTTTCATTACGTAACAACCTGATGAAATACTGTACCCTCAACTAAAGGTAACAGTGATCAGTTGTTTATTTAAAGTAATCAATGACATGTTTAGAAATCCGCTCACTTCTCATGCGGTGTTTATATTTCACTTTATCATCCCTCTTGGAAAGACAGTTCTCAAGGGAGAAAATACTAAGAACCAAATCCTGTTTAACTTACACATGCTGATGTCAAGTAATTTAAAAATCATTCTAAAAAGAGCTTCTTGTGTATACATGTAAAAACATTACTGCATTATCTAATTGTTCTCTTCCTCTTGCTCATGAAAACAGGATAGATGCCTTTTTGTGAACCACATTTGGATCTACTGGAACAAAGCCTAAAAACAGATTAAACTTTTTCAAATGTTTAAACATCTGATAGTGTATGGACCACAGGGATAAGGGACTGGGGACTTAGAGGCTGATAGTTCCAATCTGGCTAATTTTTTTTTTTTTTTTAATGAATGAACCTTGAGTAAGATCATTTAAACACTAGTTATTAGGTTCAACATTGCTAATAGACGAATAGCTGTTTGGAGACTTAATGAGTCTTTGGTACCCAAAGGTAAGTATTACATGATGTAAAGTAAGAAATAAATACTACTAAAATACTACATATTAAAGATGTCCTTTTCTAAAGAAAACTTATATGTGCTTTTTACTTGTTTCTTTTCTCTATGGACAAAATGTTTTGAAAAATGTTATCACATAATCAGATTTATCAAATATACTTGACTAAAATGTATGTATCTGCCAGACCTTCTGAGTAGGATGAGATAACCAGTGGCTCTGATCGGATCTAACTTAGCTAAAGATACAGGAACTAGAAATTGACCCATGCTGCCTTTTCATAGGTATAAGAACCACATTCAAAGTGTCAGAAATCGCTGTGGCAATTCTAAGGGTACAACGAACTTCGGTAAATTCATCAAACATATGTAAACATATCACGCCTAGTAAAATATACTAATTTCTTAAACCCAAGACATCATTGATAAATCCTTATTTTACGTATTGTTGAGAAATAAAAAGAGCTGCAAAATAATTATGACAAAATGATTTATCAGGCAGAATTTTAATTTTAAACTGAAAAGAGTTATCAGACATTTTAGACATAGATTTTATTAAGCATTGTACACATGTAAAAAAAAATAAAGATGAAAAAAATTGGCTATTTGTAAATTGTTTCACAGGGTCCAACTCTTTCAAATTACTTCCTTACCCAAAGTAGGTGAAGTCCATATTTTCCCACACAATACTGTCCCCAATGCTTTTAAGAGCATTACTGAGGTGGCATTTAAAAAATAATAATTTTCCACTATTACCTCTCTTCCAACCATCAGACTTTCATTCTACAAATTTTCTCTCTTCCCTTTCCTCCTGCCTTTTAGAAATTTCTGTCAGTGCACTCCTTATGAGTACTTCTATCCTCATCTGTATTTATGTTTGCTAACTGTGATACCTCTCTTAGTACCTGCACTGTGATAACTCTATCTTAAAACTTACCAAAGCACACTTAAAAATGTCTTCAGCAAGTTCGGTAGTTACCAGAGGGGAGGGGGCTGGAGGGAGTCAATCGTATGGTGAAGGATGGAAAGTAGACCTTGAGTGGTATGCAGGATGTAGCACATACAGATGTAGAATTATAGTACTACACACCTGAACGATATAAGGTTATAAAACAATGATAACTCAATTTAACAAAAAAAAGATGTTTAGTGGATCAACACTGTTTATTAGAAGACAGTTTGGCAGTTTCTTACAAAACTAAATATACGCCTGTCATATGATCCAGCAATAGCACTCCTTGGTATTTACCCAAATGAGCTGAAAATTTATGTCTACATGAAAACCTGCACATGAATGTTTATAGCAATTTTATTCATAATTGCTAAAACTTGGGAGCAATCAAAATGTCCTTCAATAACTAAATAATTGTGGTATATTCAAACAATGGAATATTATTCTACAATAAAAAGAGATGAGCTATCAAGCCACGAAAAGACATGGAGGAGCCTTAAATGCATATTGCTAAGTGAGAGAAGCCAATCTGAATAGGTTACATACGGTATGATTCCACCTATATGACATTCTGGAAAAGGAAAAACTATGGAGACGATAAAAAGATCAGTGGTTGCCAGGGGCTTGGTATGGATGAAGAGGGGAGGGAAGAATATAGGTGGGGCACAGGGGACGTTCAGGGCAGTGAAACTAGTCTGTATAACATTGTCACGGTCCATACACATTTGTCAATGCCCACAAAATATCTAACACAAAAGGGAACCCTAATGTACACTGTGAACTTTAATTAATAATAATGTATCAATGTTGGCTCATCAATTATAATAAATGAACCACACTAATGCAAGATGCTAATAATTGGGAAACTAGTGGGGTGAAGGGATATATATATATATATATATATATATATATATATATATTTTTTTTTTTTTTTTTTTTTTTCTCTTTTAGTTCTGCTCAATGCTTTCCTGGACCTCAACCTCAAATAGCTCTAAAAAAATTAAGTTTGAAAAAACTTTTAAATAATGTTTATATGTCTGCCTCTTTTTCCACTGAGCTGTAAGTTACTCAAACACTCAAGTCACAGCTCATTCACCTCTGGCCCCGATGCCTGGGACAGTTATTGGGGGTTTCAATTGCTACTTTCCGAAATGCAAAGAGTATGGCTGCCCCATTCCAAGGATTCTCAGAACCATCACTCCTACCACGTGTGCCAGGACCCACAGAATAAGATGCATTAACATAAAATCATACTTTGCATATAACTTATACAAGCACATCCCAGGATGAGTATCCTGTTTTTTTGTTTTTTTGTTTTTTTTAATGTATCTCCTTTACAGAGAGAGTTGAAAAGTGTGAGCTGACAAGCCACTAATTTATCTAATATTTGTTGAGATGATGTTCGGGGCACTGTGCTTGGTTGGCACTGTGGGACAAAGATAAATGAGGGATTTTGCACCGGCTCTGGAGAAGCTCCCAGGTCAATGAAGTCACAGATGTGAAAAGAAAGTACGTACAAAGGGCGCAGAGAGCAGAGAGCTAAAGCAATCTTAAGTAGTATCAGAACCTTTTGTATAAATATATAAATATTAAAGGAATACCTTGTTTTATAAATTTGTGAGGTAAAAATACAGTTTGCATTAATCAATGTGCAAGATATCATAAAGCGTAAACAGATTTGAAATAGCTGAACAGGCAATTAGTAAAAATATATAAGGAAATTATACGAATGGAGAAGAGAGAAATAATAAAATGGAAAATATAAAAGAGAGGTGGATAGTCAGGGAAGATAAAATGAGAAGGTCCAATATTCATCTAAAGAAATTCTACCAAGATTAATTTAAGAAAATGAGGAAGAGACAACATCAAAGTGATAATTCCTGAGAACTTTCCGCAAAGTATTTAAGGCACAAATCCTTTAAATTCAGGAAGCAAAATAAGTTCCAAACAGCACAGATAATAAACCATACAGAGATACATTACTAGACAGTTGGAAAGTATTAAAAGCACCCAAAAAGGGACAGCTGATAGATTTCTCAACAATAACAACAAAAATGAGAAACTAATGTAATTAATATTTCCTAAGTACTAGGAGGAAAAAGAATAGTCAACCTACTAGCTAAAGACTGAAGGTAAAAGAAAACTTTAGATAAAGAAGAACACCACGTGAAACGAAACATATTTTTGCTCTATATCCAGAACTTAGACTATCTCGCTTCCTCCATTTGGGTGTTGCATCAACGTCTGAAACTCAGCCCGTCTTAGGATAAACGGGGCCATTTATTTCCAAACTTCTCTCCTTGATGTCTGCATAATTCACCGCCATCTTGTAGTCATCTACATCACAACTTCACACTATCATTTCATTACTTTTTTCAGATACAAAATCCTACAAATTCTACCTACGTATTTTTCTTCTGTGCCACACATCCTCACTGCATCCGTTCTGCTTCAGGCTCAGATTATCTGGACATTTTTAAAAGCCTTCTAAATTAACTTGATGACTGCTATTTGTCCCTCCTTCGTTAAGCCTATGGGATGCGACTGGAGTGAACTTGCTAAACATGAACTTCAGTCAGACCACTTCTCTCTACACAATTCTTTAATGCTCCTCTTCGCCCTCGAATCCAACCCTTTGTCATGGCAACCAAGTCCGTCTGAGTATCAGACTCCACTCCCAGTTATGGTCTCAAGTCTCGACTACTCTCTTCTTTACATTAGTCCAACTAGATCACTGTCAACCAGAATAACTTACTTCTCTTCTGTACCTCTGTCCATGTTCTTTCCTTAGCCGGAATTCAATTAAAATAAAATTTTAACAGATACATACCAACCTTCTCTCCCTTCATCCTTCCCCTTATTCAACACATTCACACTCATTTCCACTTGTCAACTAACATGTTCACAAAGAAGCCAGATAATCATCCTTAAGGGAAATGCAGAGGAGCTACAGCACTTCATGGATAATGGAGAGAGAAGCAAAACAACACGGTTACTCCAGGTTCTTTTCTGCTGAGAGTCCCATTAGTATTATAAATAAACCCTGAGCTATCAAAGAGCCTGCCCAAGGAAGATAAATAAATGATTTCTGAATTACTTTTAGTTGATCATAAAATTTAAAAAATACTACACTTCCTCTGCATATTTATAAATTATCTTTATTTTCAACCAAATATATTTGGTGATGAAATGAGACATTCTGCTGCTACCATATGGTGGCTCTAAATTACTCAGGAAAGTCTTCTTTGAAAAGATAGAGTTTTGAGATGGGTTTTGATATACAGAACATATATAATTCAATGAAATAAGATGTAAATTCTCTCAGTTCACTGGCACAGTGTTAATGCTGCACTGAAATGAAAGGACTATTTTGTTCACTTCCTAAGAGAACAATTATCTCACCTGGATTAACAACATTAAGGGCTGTCCTATCCTCGGCTATCTACATGTTCAACGTTAGCTAGAAATTTAACCACTATTTTTTATTATTGGCTTTTTGGAATAATTGGTTTTATTTTCATTTTGCTGCTATGCTTTAGATCAGGGGTTGACAAAGTTTTCCATAGAAGGCCAGAGAGTGAATATTTTAGGATCTGCCATATAATCACTATCACAGTTACTCAGCTCTGCTATTGTGCTCCAAAGGCAGCCACGGGCACTGTAAAGACATGGCGGCTCAGTTCCAGTCAGAGCTTACTTACAAAAACAATATGGGCCCACTTGCTGACCCCTGACTTAGAGTCATAAAAGCAACTTTTAAATACATTACTTGCTTCTGTGCACTGAAGAGAAGACTGAGGGCCACCCTAAATGTTCCTTGGGTAAGTTCCAGCAAAACAGAACTAAAGATCATAAGTGATCATTTGCTGCTCTTGTTATGCTTATGCAAATGAACAGGATAAATTAAAAATGGACTTAATGTAGTCCCTTTAAAGACAAGGAGAGTAATCTTAGGGAGAAAAATCAGTATTCAAGGAAAATCACAATGATCAGTGGCAGACTGTAAAGTAGGGCAGCTAACCGTCTTAAAAGTTTCTTCTCATTTAAAAAATGGTTTCACTTGAAAATTAAACCATATCTGTGATATCACCAAAGAGATTCAAGTTGCAGGCAAGTAGAATGTCAAGTGCCTTGCAACTGTATGTCTTCCCAATAAGACAGTCTTACAGATTTAGAGACTTTTTTGTTGGTTATGTTACATAAATTAACATGTGTTTTCTGTTTTCAAAGGGCATAAGCCTATGACCGCATTACCTGAGTGATTGTCTGTACGCATAAGCCTCACTTAATCCTCTCTGCAGCGCTGCCTCCGGAGACTCAACAGTTTGGCTGAACTAAATGGCTGAGTTGGTGAAGAATGGGGTGGTCTGTGGGCTTCACTTTAAAACTGAATTCTCTTTTCTATCCTAATGGCTTGGACAGAAAGGGCCCAGAGGTCTGAGAGGGGGGAAACATAAACTATTTCCCTCAGCCCAAACTAAATAAAATGGGCAAAAGGGTTTTGGACAGGAGAGATGTGCCTAGCACACCTTCCTCCAAAGAAGCCCTTTTTTTTTTTTTTCTCCTAATGTGGAACATTGAAAAATTAATCCCTGCCTTTTGTCACCTAGTAGTTATGGATTGAATGATGCTTTTTAACCCTTTTTGCCAAATCTGTTGCCCCCAGAACACAACAAGGATGCCAGCCTGCTAAACCAAGCACGCCGTTGTCCGGAGACAGCCAACTGACCTGGAGTCTGCACAATCCTTCCCCATGTGGGAAGGCCACCCTCCCCTCCACACCCCCACTGTTATTAGGGATTTCTGGACCCAAGGGTAGGTAGGACGACGACCATGTCCAGCTTGAAGCAGCTAGAGGAGCTTGAGACCTTCGCCCATTGTCCTTTACAAGATTACAAAGGGTCTTAATATCTGAGAGGGAGGGATAGTTATTTTTTACGAACCATGGGTATGGACTTGGGGGGGGATGCTGGGGGAGGGAGATACTGGGTGGAGGGGAGTAAAGGGGAAAAAATTGGAACTACTGTAACAACATAATCAATAAAATATACTTTAAAAAAAAATAAATAAATACATTACTTGAATTTTGATCTTTTCTCCTCTTAAAGAAGCTGATTAGGTATTGAACCCAAACCAGTAAGAACTGAAAGCCCAGCAGATGGCCCTAATGACTCGGGAAACATGGCTTCTATCTGGCCCCTGATGGCATTTTCCTTCTACTGACTCCACTGGCATCTGACACTATCTCAGAAGACTTCCAGTCTAAAAGAAAATAGCTTCTTCCTCAGTGGAACCAGAAATCTAGTCTGCCGCCATCTATGAGTTATGACCTCTTTATAACCCCAAAGGCTCTTACTTGTCCAATTTTGACAGTGGATGAGTTACTTGTTTTCACTAAGCCTCAATTTCCTTAAATAAGGGTAACACCTTTAGTGAGGGACTAAAATGGAATAATACCTGAAAGAAAACCTAAAACAATGTATGGCACCTCAACAAATACAGTCCTCTTTTGGTTCCCTACTTGCCCTCCTGAGCCACAAAAACCCCCGACCCTAGTTCATTCATTTATTCTACCACTATACTTTCATTTAGGACTTATCATACATCCCAGAGACTGTGCTAAAAACTGGGGACACAGCAGTGAATGACACTGACAAGGTTCTCTTTTCATTCTAGTGGGGAGACTGAAAACACAAATTATTCAACAAGATAATGACAGATTATGATCACTGCTACAAACAAAATGAGATATAGAAATAACAATTCTGAATAGAATGAGCAAGGAAAATACCTTTGGAAAGGTGACATATGACTTGAGATTTGAAGGCTAAAAGTCAGCTAGTCAAGTAATTGAAGAAAGAATATTCTAGATAGCCTGAAGAGGAACAAAATTCTAGAGTTTAGAAAAGTTCTGGCAATAGAACTCATTGTCTTGAGACAGTTGTAGCTGATCTTAGCCACTCTTCAATGTCTGTTCATGCCAGACAACACCCCTTTCTGCACTGCTACTTCTGCAGCCATTTTACACTTCCACCAACAGTGCAGAAGGATTCCAGTTTCCCCACATCCTTGCCAACACTTGCTGTCTTCTGTTTTTTGATAACGGCCATCTCAACAGCTGTGAGATGATATCTCACTGTAGTTTGATTTGCATTTCCCTGATGAATAGTCACTTTGAGCATCTTTTCATACACCTGTTGGCCATTTGTTAATGTGAAGTACTATTTGTAGAAAAGTCTAATTCAAGTCTTCAGCCAAGTTTTTAATCAGGTTATTAGATTTTTTGCTATTGAGTTGTAGGAGTTCCCTATATGCTTAGGAAATTAATCCCTTATCTAATATGTGATTTAAAAATAGCTTCTCTCATTCCATAGGTTGTCCTTTCACTTTGTTGGCTGTTTCCTTGGCTGAGTAGAAACTTTTTAGTTTGATATAGTCCCTCTCGTCTATTTGTTTTTGTTGCCTGTGCTTTTGGTGTCAAGAGCCATGAAATAATGGTCAAAACCAATGTCATTAAGCTTTTCTCTATGTTCCCTTTTAGGAGTATTACAGTTTCAGATCTTAGATTTAAGTCTTTAATCTATTTTGAGTTTATTTCTGTATCTCATGTAATACAAGGGCATGTGGATATTCAGTTTTTCCAACACCATTTAAGAGGCTATCCTTTTTCTATTTTATATTCTTGACACTCTTGTTGGAGATCAGTTGACCATATGAGCATAGGTTCATTCCTGGGTTCCTGATTCTGTTCCACTGATCGATGTGTCTGTCTTCATGCCAGTGGCACACTGTTTTAATTACCATAGCTCTGTAATATATTTTTAAATGATGAAGTGTGATGCCTCCAGCTTTGTTCATTTTTTCCCTCAGGATTGTTTTGCTTATTCAGGTACTTTTGTTGTTCCACATGAATTTAGGATTGTTTTTCTATTGTTGTAAAAAAACAATATTGAGATTCTTGACAGGAATTGCATGTAGTGTGTAGATCCACAGGGTGGTATAGACATCTTAACAACATTAAGGTTTCCAACCTACAAATGTGTGGTATCTTGCCATTTGTTTGTATCTAAGTTCTTTCATTAATGTTCTGTAGTTTTCAGTGGTTTATTCTTTTTGGGTACTATTGTAAATGAGATCATTTCCCTAATTTTCTTTTCAAATAGTGCACTGTCAGTGTATAAAAAAAGAAATTGATTTTTTGTATGGCAATTTTGTACGCTGCAACGTTTTTGATTTATTAGATCACCAGTTGTGTGTGTGTGTGTGTGTGTGTGTGTGTGTGTGTGTGGAGTCCTTAGGGTTTCTGTATATAAGACCATGTCATCTGCAAAAAGAACAATTTTACTTTTTCTTTTCCAATCTAGATGACTTTCAAATTTTTTTTTCTTGCCTGTTTGCTCTAGCTGTGACTTCCAGACCATCAGATTTATTATAAAATCACTAATACTTATTCCATCCACAACACAGGATTATGCCAAAGTTCAGATAAGATGTGTACAAATTGCTTTCTAAACAATAAAGAACTATAAAATATAATTAGAAAGAAAGGTAATGGATCTGGGTTCTGGAAATGTGACTGTGAATTTCTGCTGTAGAACAGTTCTGTGACTTTGCCTGTCAGCCTTCCCAAGTTCCTAGACAGGCTGAAATACCTCCAGCCACCCAAGGACATCATGAGACTCAAATAACTAACTAAACATTATTTTGTAAAGTAATAAATACTATACAAATTTAAGTTATTATTATGCATTCTTTAGTTATGATTTTTAAAGTTCATACCTAAAATACTACTATTAATAATTCAGTAGGAATAAAATCTGTTAAAAACTGCAGCTTTTTATTGTTTAAAATTGCTATTAAATCTCATTATAGACTTTTAAGCAGGAACATTGCTATCTCTAGTAAAAGTGCTTTAAACACTTCAGTGTGTTTTAATACAGTTCACCAATATGCAAACACAGAGCAAATACATTTTGTTTAATGCGATATTTTGCACATGGAAACTTGGGACCTTGATTAAGCACTTAGGGTAACACTCATCAACTATACAGCATACATGTAAACATGCCTATTAAGTATATTAAAGAACCCCTATACTATACAGCAGCTGATGCAAGCTAGGACTTGATTTAAAATCTTTAGAAAGAGAGGATTGTTTTAATTCTAGAAGTGGGAGAAGAGAACTTTGTATCTCTTAACCAAGCAGTACTTCAAGTCTATTAGACCTCTAATTTCCCATGAGTCAAATGCCCATTTAAGATATAATAGGCAACTTTTATAGTATAACACACTGTAAATAACATAAGTAATTAATCATGATTATAAATCAATGCCCCATTTATAGGAGCTTGGATTTTACCATCACTGTTTAAATTTTTGTTCTACACCAGTGTAAAAAGTACATTTTTCCTGCTAGTTTCCATGGGCATGCCAGGTAGAATCTGTATTTGATCACTTGACAATTACCTGACTAAAAAAATTTTTGGCAGTCACCTGAATTAAAACATTTTAAGTCCATATCATCCTAAATTTCCCATATCTTGCCGTCATTCTAAATAGCATTTAAAATCACATTAATCATTAAAAGTAACTGGCAGCATGGTCCCTCATTTCTTTTGTAGAAGTACCTGATCACTGGCTACCTGTCCGGTTCGGTTTTCCTACTCAAATGAACACTGATCCTCTCATCAAGGCAAAAAATACGATAATTTTTCTCTCATTTACTGTTGATTCTCTGCTTGACTGGACAGCAATCCCTAAAAGGCACACATGAGTAAGTGCTGCCTTTCATAAATTGGTCATCGTCATTCACAGACTCTATTTCTTCTTTGCCTGAATTTACTTACAGATGAAAATAAAACTTTTATTAACTGCTTTTATTATTTTTTAAAGTGCTATAATTTCAAAGATCTTAATTGTCTACAGAACGTAAATGGATGCAAACTCCCCAGATCAATTTTCTAAAAAAGGAAGTCCAGATACTAAAAATAACTTCAAGATGTGGAATGCTGGGAAATATCAGGAGTAGACAAGGCAACCTGTGTGTGTGCAAGCGTCAGAGTCAGAGTCTGATTTTGACCAAAGCTATTAGCTTGCCTTGTAAGCAGGGAAGAAAGAACAAAAAGAGATCTGGTAAACAGAACTCAGAGACACAAGATAAACTTAGCCAAAGATATGTTTAAGATGCCTGTAATGTAGAAAAACCCTGCAATATTTGTTATATATGTAATATAGGAAAAACACTGACATATGATGGAAGTAATAGCACAAATGTCTTCAAATAGAAAGAAAATAAGGTCAAAAATATAACTAGTATGTAGCTTAACATCACCTGGGGAATTAAATAACATTTGAAAATCAGAATATAAAATTCACTACAATAATTTCTTAGCTATTCTTATTTTAGTATACTACTCATTTCTATATATTCTTAATTTACCCATTATTAAAATACACTAAAAATAATCTACTACAGAAAAGTAAACAAAACATTGGGTGAAAGTTCATCATTAATGTCTATACACAAATTCCATCACTAGAAATATCATCAGTGGCTAAAATTTTAAATACGAAGTTTATATTAGACAAAATTTGTTGGTTAAAATGGAAAAAAGAAACAGTAATGAGTGCTATTTTACAGGTGTAAGTCTATTGTTTCACACTCAGATAAATACAGTTCAGAGTCAAAGGCAAGTCTCTGATCTCAGTAAAGAGACACATATACATGCTATTAGCTGAAAAGAGAATTATGTTGCACATGGCTCAAACAAACAAGAAAACAAATAAAAAGAAACAAAAAACCTCCCAAAACTGTTATCATTACTGGAAATATAACTCAAAGCACATACCCTGATGATAAATTTTCTTTGTGAGTCACTTCTTCAGCTGCACACTTATTAACTCCAGGACGATACGCTGAGTTCTTGGCTTTGTTCTCTAACACTATCCACATATCGTTGCTTATTATGTTGCCAAGGTATATAGAATTGATGAAGTGAAATGAAAAATCAACTATGAAATACATACTCAGGAAAAGAACAACAATAAACAAGCAATTAAGGATCACTCCTCAGTGCCGCAGGGTCACACCAGTGTGAGAGTCACAAAGATCACTCCACTCTGCTCATAATAATATTTCCAAAGTAACTGTGAATTAACCCTCAGCAAAGTAAGGGTTTTTCTTTTCCCTTAATCATTACTTTCCTCTTAAAATAAATGCAAGGTTAAAATATTCCAAATACAGCAAGAGATCTGAAGCCTGTCCCCCTGGAGGGTCACCTACTATGTGTTTGTTAGAAGGTTAGTCCAGAGCCTAGTCCCCAAAGATCCAAAGTCAATTTTAATCAATATGGTGTGGGATCCTGTTATCTCAAGTTTTAATAAACTCTTAAACACTAGAAGTCCGAGAACTATTGGTTGTACAGAAAATTTGTATTAATATGAAAGGAAAATAAGACATCTTTTCCATTACTTTCTATGTTCCTTTTCTTAAGTACATTTTGTTTTTTAACACTACCTGTGAAGTCCAATTTATCTAGTTTTCTTTGATGCTTTTGTTATTAAATTTAACCCCTGTCTAATTGATGCAATTCGCCACTTTTATTCTTTATGAAATGTGTCCCAAATCATATATATAATCTGTCGGAGCCTATTTTCTTATTTTTTTATATGGGTATTATAATGACTGCTATGGATACATCATGAGGTCATATAATCAAATGAAATAATAATTTTAAAAGCCACTTCAATAGCAAGGTAGATTCTTTCCATTCTGGGCCAAGGAGAATGAACAAAAAAATATAGAATAGAGAATATATAGATATCACATGCCTATAAACATTAAAATTTATAATTCCTGGAGCCTTTAAAAGCCGCATCATTAATGATAACACTGGGTGCAAATAAGGAAAAAATCTCAAAAGAAGGCATCTTCATAATTGTAACTGATGTGACTGAAAAGGTGGCAGAATATTCCCTTAAAATGTGATAAGCAGATCCTCCCTGCTTCCCCGCCCCCTCCCTTTTGCCTTCTCTCTGCAAAGGGATAGCAGTGCCTGAGGCTCTGAGCTAAGGTTCTGAGAGACGAGTGACTTCCTATGGGGTGATGCTTCCTTTAAATATAAAACCAGCATTAAACCCTACAAACTAAACAAACATACATGAAGGGAATTAGAATAAGGAAGATATTTCGTAGGTTTAAAATGCAGACTTAATTGTGGAGGAAGAGTAAAACCACATACAGGGTTGGGAAAAATAGGTTCACTGTGCCGCTGTGACGTTGTTTTGAGTAAAAAACAAAAAAAAACAAAAAAAAAACTACTGTAATAACCATGATCTGCAGGTCTTTTTCCAGACGAACAAATGTAAACCTACCTTTGCCTACCCCTGTATATTTTGGTTAAACAGGGGTATAGAAAAAGAATAAAATAGGGATATACAAAAAGAATACACAGCTGGTGAGATTTTCAAAACAGAAACTTCACCTAAAGTTTTTTTCCATATAAAGGCATTAAAATAAAGGAGTAATGGTGGGAAGGGAACAAGGGCTTTAAATGACTCCCTCAAGTCTGTTAGTCACCATGAGTTTTCAGGGCTTTACTGTACATACACTTGGAACTGTCCTATGAACTTCACCAGCAGTTAATGACTGAGGCCTTATGACAGAGCTCTTATTATTCTTGATCCCCAAATTAACAGATTTTATCTTTATTTTCTAATATTTGGCTCAGAAGTGTTAGATTATAAATTTGTAAAAGAGCGAAAAGCGAAAAAGCTAACTTTCAGAGGATATTTACAAGGGAGTTAAGTTTGCAAATGAATTAAATTACATATTCAAACCATTTCAGGAAAAATAACAAAAATCAACCTAAGTGATTTTTTTTTCTTTATAAAACGTGTGCTGTAAATACTTCTTACCTTTTCCCATATTATAGTGTCTTGAACAAGTCGAGCTGTATAAATACAATATATACAACTCCGCATATGAAAGCAAAAAAACAAACAAACCCATATTTGTATAATATAGAATTGCATTATGGCCCAGTTAAAATAATGGGCAACCTTGTTTAATTTTTTAAATTTATTATTCTTTTCTGTTCTACTACAAATATTGGCCTAATTCCGTGGCACCTCCTATATACTAAAAAGCGGGGCAAAAAGATCATCAGGAAGATTACAAAGAGAGTAAAAGAAAAACAAAAGGGGAATCAAGGAAATAGATAAGGCAGAAAAAAGGAAGATGAACAGACAGAGGAAGGAGGGAAGAGGGCAAATTGGCTTAGACAAGCTCTCTCGGGACAGTGTGCTGAGTTACCAGACCAGAAATGAGGGGTTGAAAGCTACTCCTGATAACTGGTGGAGGCTGAAAGTGCTACTTAAGTGCTCGGTGTTGGTCGGAGAAGAGGGAGGAGAGGTTTGGGACTGAGGAGGCCAAGTGCACTCCCAGCCAGCAGAGTAAAAAGGAAGCATTAACAGTAGCCCCGGGGGAAGCTGAGCGTTCTATGCAAGAGCTGGAGGGCAAGCGTGGCAGCAGCAGAGAGGAGCAGCTGGACAAAGGCGTAAAGAAAGAGAGAAGCCACAGGAAAATGGGCAGCATTAGGCCAGTAAGGCAGACTTGGCCTGCCTGGATATTTCGAGGAACAAACCGCCTGGAAATAACACTGACATCTTTCTGATGCCAGTGGGTTATTAATCAAGAACTGGGATGCAGTAAACTAAAACTAAAACTTAGTTACCAAACTATGCTAGCATTCATTTATCTCTGTGGATCATTATCTCTGCTGAAAAGATATAACTAAGACACTGTCAGTGCTTAGCTTTCCGATAATCAAATTAGCATTCTCCATAAATATCTAAATAGTACTCCAAAGCATTTAAGAGAAAAAAAATACTAAAAATACTTGCTGTAACACTGTATTTTATTGTTTTCTAAATATTATTTCATAAGACATAGGTGAACAAACCAAAAAGGACATATCAATATTCCCTCTGCCCAGAGGACATTCAAAAGAAGTAGAAAACTGAAAACATGGAAATCTTTGAAGGAGTTCCTGAGTAATATTCTCTCATGTTATTTTCATTCGTAGTCTGCTATAAAACAGATTCAAAGTACTGCCTTTATATCCAAAGATCAGATTTACCAAACACTTTTCAAATTACTTAGGCTTGATATATTTGATACACTGCAATTTGTAATTGATTCAGTAAATTCCCTTGGCCTGCGAGTAAGTCAATTCTTCCCTCATCAGAATTAAGAAAAAAGATCCCGGCCTTAGAAGAATTTCTCACATTTAAGAAAATCAAACGGAAAAGAAACATCGATTAAGTTGTAGGAATGGCTATAGAATTCCTAAAATCTGTAGGAATTCAAGAAAGGAGAAGGGCTGGGATAGAAGAAAAATCCCTCAAGGAATTCCCCAAATTCTCACGAAGTTCACAGTGAACCATGTAAGTAAATTTTAGAGATTAGTCACATCCTTTACAAAGAAGCTGCTCATCCTATACGTCCTCTGCCTCCTTCCAAAGGGCTAGGAAGTGAATACGGAAGATGTCTGCAGAAGAAGTACAAACCAGGCACCGGTGGAACAAAGTGGAAGGAACCTGATGGTGGCATGGATTAGATTTTTCCTAATTCCTCAGAATGCCAACAACTCAGGCTTTACCCAAGAAAACAACCTCCATCTGCAATAAATTATTTATACTTTTGGGTTTGTATGAAAACTGTAAATCACAAAACCAGCAGTAAAAGCAGTTTAATTTAGTAAAGCATACTATGTATATATACACAGTCTAAAAAGGCAATATGATCAGATGGAAGCCCTAAAACATCAATTACACTAAAACATGAAATATATTTCTTAGACAGAAGCTCCTTCAATACCCAGCTCAAATGTCTCTTAAATATCTTCATTTCCTGAACAAAATAATTTGCTCTATCATCTATGCTCCAATTTATTACATTCTTGTAGTTACTATTTCTATTACTAAACAGTGCATTCCTGCAGGGTAGGGATTCTATCATGAGAATTTCTGTTATCTTTCCAGAATTGAGCACAATGTTGGGCACATGGCAGGTATCAATAAATATTTGCTAAATGAAACAATGGACTTTGTAGCAATAAACGTGCTGAAGATATTTTTTAAGTGCTTTTCTCTACTTGCAAGTCATGTATTATAATACAATCTCTTTCTCCTTCACCCCCACAACTCCAGACCCTGAAATAATAATTTCTTTCTTTTATGGCATCATTGATCTCAAGTTGTCCATAACCACTAATTTTTTTTTGCGGGGGGGTGGTTTGAACTGAAGATTCTATCAACCAGTGCTAGATTATGAAGATTTAATTCATGAATTGTAGACACTTTTACATAAAGAGGAGGCTGAACACATTTTCACAGGAGTAATAAATAACTTCAGATGTCCTTGTGAGAAATTCAGCATGAGAGCTCACCTATTAATTTTCTCTACTGAATGCATTTCCACATCAAAGAAGTTTTAGTTATCATTATTGTATGTTACCACAGTAGAGAAGACTTAATCTCTCACATCACAAGTCCCTTGCTCAGTGGCCATGGGCTCCTTCACTATTACACCTAATCAAAATCTGTCATAAAGCTTAAAACCTACTGTTCTTATTCAATATCCATTATTTATTTACTTCCAAGAGAGGTTAAGTAACTTAACTATGGTCACAACTCAACTAATACAGAAGACACTTGGCTGCTCTCCTAACATGCTATGGGCACAGATGCATCATACAGGTTCAAGATGCATCATACAGGTTCAAGTACTCATTTACAATTTTATCAAATTACTGAGGTAGTTCATATGTAAGTGTAAAACTTATGGACCAAGTCCCTTATTAATGCTAACTACGCTCCTAAAATATACTGGAATTAGAGTTGTAGGTCTACCCATGAATATCACTGAAATCTTAAGTTGAAGCCACTATTTATAAGAAATAAGAGGAAGAAAGAGTAAGGTTAATAGCAGTAGGCATAACAAAGGGAAGAGTAAAGAGAATCAGAAGAGAAGTACAAAGTACACCTGGAACCTCATAGGAAAAAAAAAAAAAAAAAAAAAAAAAAAAAGACCTCGCAGTCATGGCTATTGTATTTATATATTTCACTAAAGTTAGATTTAAATCTGTTTTGTTTGGGTCTTGGCAGTAGAATGAGGATCAATGGGAAGAAATTACAGGGGACAGATTTCATTACTACAGGTATAATTCTTTGTGTAACAGGGGTTTCAATGGTGAGCTTGGAATCCTACTTAAGACTGGGTGTACCTGAATAAGCACTATTATACACATACAGTCATAGTTTAAAGGCAGGGCAATAACATAAATACACTCCCCATTTGGAAGAGAATTTTATGATTAGTATATTCACTGTATTAAGAGGTAAGGAGACTAGAAGGAAGCTAATAGTGAAGGGCTAGGGTGGTGAAAATGAGCCAGAAGAGTCAGGAGAAGATATTCTAATAATCTGGATTAATTACATGTTGATAGTATCTATTATCATACATATAATATGCAAAAGGATTTAGAAAAACTTCAAACTATAATTTATCCTATTATGTATTATAATTTATTACCTTAACACATTTTAAAATCCATATTAAAAATATAATCTCATTATGTTGAGAACTGAATTTATCTTTCTCAAAAAGCCTATTTCTTCCTATTCCTGTAATACCCAAGGGACTCCTGAAAAGTATCCAGACATTAGCTAGCTGCGTGAAGGGCGAGGGGAGGGTGGCAGTGGGGAGGGATGAAGAAAGAGGAGTGGATGTGTGTATCAGTTGGGAGAATAATGTGAAATTCTTCGTAGGCAAAGTAAGTAGCTTATAAAATGTGAGAGAACACAGGACTTTTAAGGAAGGGTAAGCTGCTCAGTATGACTAGACAATATTCTGCAAGAGATGAACTTGGGGAGGTAGGAGGTAGACTGTGAAGGAGCTTGTATTACACGTTACACAGCAGGAAGGCTGTAAGTAACCAACAAAGTACTTTAAAAGCAGTATTTGTGAGAGACTCCAGTTTAAAAAGTATCACATGTATAGGCATCCTGATAAAGCATAAAGAAAAGAGATGTGCTATATGATTTCCCAGGGTACCAAACAGGACGACCCAGATACATATGCAAGTGATCTGCTCCTGAGATGCACATTAAATCTCTTCAGGGAACCTGGATCGCAACTTCTGCCATTTTATTTTTTAAAGAAATCTGAATCAGAAATCCATTATATCTAATTCTCTGTTCAGCATAACTAATTATAATACAGCTTAAAAATATACAAAAAGAGGGTATCACAAGAAGACTCTTTTAAAGAATGGTTTAGAAAAGACAGGTAAAGTGGGAATTATTGGTTGAGTTGTGTTCCCCTGCCAAAGATGTTGGCTTCCTAACTCCAATGCCTTAGAATGTGACCGTGTTTGGAGATAGGTCTTTACAGACATAATGACATTAAAATAAGATCATTAGAGTGGGTCCTAATCCATTATGACTGATGTACTTAAAAACGGGGTGAAATTTGAAATGGACATGTACACAGGGAGAAGGCCAGATGAAGCCTGGAGTTATACTGCTGCAAACTAAAGAACTACCAGACACTGAAAGAAAGGTCCTTCCTTACCACCTTCAGAGCGAGCACGACCCTGCTGACACCCTAATCCCAGATTTCTAGCTCCCAGAACTGTGTGACAACAAGTTTCTATTCTTTACGGCACCCAGTCTGTGGTATTTCATCATGGCAGCCCTAGGAAACTAATATAGCAGGGTTGTGGGAAAAGTGACTTCTAAGAATTTGCACAGCAACGGAAAGCAATAACTGGATCCTGTATTGCAGGGTAAAATTTCCATAAATTTTGTCAGATGAACTAACAAAACTGGTATATGGAAAGTAGATTAAACTACTGAATTAACTTAAATTTATAACATGATAATTGTTATTGTGGTTATATTAAGAAAATATCTCCTCTTAGGACATATATACTTAAGTATTTGGGGTAAAGAAACATGATGTGACTTACTCTCAAATGACTCCATAAAAATATTACATATGTGTGTATATTACATATATGAATATATGCATGCATGTGTATTATATATGTATACACACACAGGGAGAGAGAAGGGAAAAGAAGGGAAGGAAAGAGGGAGAAAGTTCACATTAAAAAGGGGGATACGTATTACCATTACAAAATCTGGGTAAAGAGCATACAAATGTCATATATGTTATTTTTATTTTTGCAACTTTTCTTAAGTTTGACATTATTTGCAAACAAAATAGTTTAAAAATTTTAATCCCAAGATCACTGTTAGAAATAAAATATTTTTAGAACATAGATAAACAATAAATAACAAAACAAAATGAAATAAGAGAAGAAGGGAGGGATTGATGAAGGGAGGTAAGTCATATGCTGGAAAAGAATAAATCAAATCTCTTCTTCCTTTTTGGGGGGGCAGGGGCAGTTTATTTTCTGGTTACCATGACCAAAGAAATTTGCTAGTTTACATAAAATTCTTAAGTTGGAAAAAAATGTGTTGGACAGAGAGCAGGCACTGGCAAATCAAAAGAGACATAAATTCCACAGTAAGCAGTCATTTATCGGGTATCGCTGTGCGGAGGTGCATGGAAGTATCTGCAGGCAGAACTAACCCCACAGCGGAGAGGCTGCTTTTCGGATACACTGCCGCTGCAGGTGACAGGGCCCAGGGCCAGGAAAAAGGGAGTGAGGGACCGGAGGCGATGTCTTCGAGCAGCGTGGGACACCACCAAAAGCAGCGGGGGGTGGGAAGAGAGGAAGGGAACGGGGTGAGAAAGCGTCCTTCTGTGAATTCCAGCTCATTTTGTGAGCACATTAGCCACACTGCTCTTCTCCAACCATTATCATTAGTCCCTGGCAAAGTGATAACTTCCAGCTGTACCTGGCAGCATACCACTGTGACAATTTACACAAAGATTAAGAACAAAAAAAAAAAAAGTGCGTTTCCTAAACCTCTTTCTCTTTTTCTATTATGAAAAGTAAGTATCTCTCCTTCCATCCTCCTTCTTCCACCTTCTAACCTCTAGAGAACTGATACTGCTCTGGACAAGCAGGAAGCTGCCACAAATGAGGTTTTGTTGTTTATCTTTATTTTCGTCAAGTCAATACATCAAAGTACGTCAATAATTTTTTTTTTATTATGAAAAGTTGCTGCAAAATGAATTAGGTTAGTCACTCTGCAAAATAACATCACCAGGAATAATTTGGGAAGGGTGTCCAAATTCTGATCATGGTGACTGGGGGGAGTTTCAGAAACGTGTAACTACTAGCGTGTGGAGACAGTGACACCCCGTTGGGAGAAAGGCTTCACAGAAGGCGGATGCTCGACGTACAGCTTATAAAAGGGAAGCACAGAAAGGGAGAAGGCGACAGTGTGCCCTAAACAGACCTAGAGCAGAGGCTGCTCAACCACACGAACAGGAATATTCTGAGTTCTGTGGCAGGCGTTCTATCTCTCTCTAGCGTGGCCATGAAGATCTCCTTTGGAAGTGACGTGTCAGTCCATGAGGGCAGGGGCTTTGTCTGCTTTGGTTGCCTCTGCGTCCCCAGAACCTAGAAGAGTATAATCACTGAACAAGTAACGTTCAATGAGTAAGATCATCAACTGTCTCTTTTATTCTAAGTCCCTGTTACCTTATAGTGATTTTTGCTTATATTCAGATGCCTATACAATTTTGGCTAAGGGAGAAACTGCTGACCAGAAAGAAGAAACAGTCTGGTCTCCTAGTTAGCTAAGTTCTTTACAATAAGTCTGTTTAGTGCAACTTAATAACTAACACATTTATCAATAACTAGGACATAAAAAATTGTCTCTAGCTGCCATTGTCAGGCTGCTTTTATGCTTTTTGTAAAAGAATTTACTGATTTTACATTTGAATTTCTTAATCTCTTGTATTAAAATCTAAATGTTGACATTATTAACACAACTACTTATTTGCTCAATCTACAATATACCCACAATAGTTTCAAAAGAATGATACCATCATTACCTAAATATAAGACTGGTTTAAAAAGCTTAAGATCTTTTCTGGTTCTTTTGTCTATAAAATAGATCCTACCAGGGATACACTTACCTTACTAAAGTTACTTATTCCAATGTGTTTTCAATTTTTAGGGATTGGATTTTTCCCCTCTTTGATTTTATTTTTTAAATTGTATAAGGCATTCCAAAGTCAAAACTATGAAAGAATATAGATCCCACTTGTGAATATGACATTTCCTACTTTGGCCAGTGGGAAAGACACCTGTAAACTGGGTCACTGGATAAACAGGTTGGTAATTCTGCTAGACAATGGCAAGTTTCCCTTCACTGGGGTATGCCATTTTGCATTCCCATCAGCAATGTAGGAGAATGCCCAGTTTTCCACAGCGTCCTCAACAGAATACGTTAGAATTGGAATACATTGGAATTTTGCCAATCTGAAAGATACAGATACAGTTTCAGTACAATTTATATTTCTTTTATTATGAGAAAGGTTGAGTATTTTTGCATGTGTTGAAGGGAGATTGACATTTATTTTTCTGTGAATTGTTACCATTTTTATTAGATTCTTGGTTTTATTTCCCTATAATTTTTAAGAGTTCTTTATAACTGAGGTCCACTAGGCATTTGTCTAAGCTTTAAATCTCAAATATTTTTATTAAGTTTGTCATTTGTCTTTTGAGTTTGCTTCTCATGCATTTTACCATGTGAAAGTTATTATCTGTATTTAGGTAATATAAGTGATCAGTTCTTTCTTTTAATACTTTTGGATTTTGAGTCATAGTTGGGAAAGTTTTCCCCACTCTCAGGTTATACAGAAATTCACTAATGTTTTCTTCTGGCACTTGTTTCAGTTATTCACCGTTAGGTATCCGGTCCCTGGTTTCTGGTATGAAAGGCAGATATGAGGTTTTCTTTCTTCATATGGCTCGTCCACACTGTTTATTATAAAATCTATCTCTTCCCCACTGTTCTGAGGCTAGATGGGGATTTACATCCCTTCCTCCACCAACCAACACTGAGCTATTAGGATAGTACAAAATAGGTACTTAACAAACATTTAATGAATAACTGAATGAATAAAGGACCATTGTTAATGAACTATTACTGAGGAAAGTCTGGTGCAGACTGTATTTTCCATGAACCACACCTGGAAATATACTACTTCCTGTAAAGGAGCACAGTCTACACCTCACACTAGAATTCTACATGCAAAATAACAGAGAAGGTCCACCGGGTAAGAAAAACAATGACCCATGAGTCATGTGTGTACATAAAGAGACTGAGAATGGGCTGTAGGAAGGCCACAGGGGATTTCAGGAAACGTTTTAAGGAAGATGAGTTATGAGAAGAGCTATCTGCAGGTTTTTTGGTTTGGTTTGGTTTTGTTCTGAGGCTGTGGTGGTAAGAAGTGTAAGGTTATAAGCTCTGTGATAGAGTTTGGTTTAAAAAGGAGCAGGCTCACATCGCAGTGAGTAAAACACTACGTGGCAGGCACAGTGGGGAGTGGGAAAGGCGTGTGCAATGATGTGACCTGGAAGCCAGAAGGTAAAAGCACCACTATTGGAGGATCCTGTGTCAGGAAGGGGAAGGAATGTGGATTCTCCCCCACCACACACTTCCAGGCACATCACTGACAGTGAAGTCTACAGGAATGAGTAATCACTATAAAACAATTCTTTTTGGTATCATGTAGATGGACATTGTGGGGCGGAATATCCTATTATTCTTATGAATTTAAAAAAATGTGTTAGTATGTTCTATTTTAATGAAATAATAAGTTGGTAAAAAGTCATAGAAAGCTGCTCCAGAATAAACACAGAATTTGTGTATTTTTCCAACATAAATGTAATATACCTTAAAAATAGTATCATCTCACTTTATTTTGCTTCTATTATATATAGCACAGTAAGATGTCACTAAACAAAATGTAGTTTACATTTCATTTGTCCACAGTCCAGATTTCAGGTGTTCAGACTCTAGAATAAAAATCACACAAAGGATGTTCTCCAATCACAATGAAATTAAGAAATTAAAAGAACAGAAAGAAAGTTGGAAAATCCACAGACATTTGGAAACTAAACAATATACTTCTGAATAACCCATAAGTAAAAAAAAAAAAAATCACAAGAGAAATTAGAAAATGTTATGAAATGAATGATAATAAGCAAACAAAATATCAAAGTTTATGGGATGCAGCAACGTTTATGGGATGCAGCAGTACATGAAGCGAAATTTATTGCTGTAAAAATGACTATTAAAAGAGCAAAAGAACTCAAATTTTAAAAATTGTTTCCCAAACAAAAAGAGCAAACTAAACCCAAAGCAAGCAAAAGGCAAGACAGGAGTATCAGATTATAAGCCCAACAAAAGAAAAAAAAATAGAGAAAAACCAATAACAATGAGGTTCTTTGAAAAGATCAACAAAGCTAACAAATCTTTAACAAGACTGATCAAGATGAGTCAAATTACCAAAAATCAGGAATGAATGAGGTTACATCACTAATGACTTTAGAGAAATTAAAATGGTTATAAGGCATATAATAAACAACTTTTATACCAATAAATTAAGACTACTTAGGTTAAATAACCCAATTCCTATAAAGACACAAATTACTGAAACTACTGAAAGAAAAAAATTTATAAAATATGAATAAATCTATAACAAGTCAAGAATTGAATAGCTAATTTAAAATCTTCCCATAAAGGAAATCCAATGTCCAGATGGGTTCAGTAGTGAATTCCACCAAATATTTAAAGAAGAAATATTACCAAGCTTTCATGAAGACTTTCAGAGAATAGAGGAAGTGGGAACACTTTGTTACATCTCAATCCTTGAGACCAATGTTATCCTGATAATAATGCCAGACAAAGATAACACAAGAAAACTACATATCAATATTCCTCTTGAGTACAGATGCAAAAATCCTCAAAAGCAGTAATTTCTCAACAAAATATTAAAGACCAAAAAGTAAAATATATATCAAAATAATTTATACCAACTAAGCATGATATAGTCAAGAAATATAAGATTGATTCAACATCCCAAAATCAATTAATGTAATATATCACCTTCCACTTTTTGTTTCCTGTTTAGAAAAGTTTTCTCTATTCCAATAAAATCCCCCTGCATCCTAAAAGTTTTTTCCCTTATATTTAAAGCTTGAATGTGTTTTCATTTTTGTTTGTGGCCTAAGATAAGGTTCTGCTTTCATTTTTCCTTTATTGATATCTGCTTTTATGGGTTAAATTGCATCCTCCAAATTCAAATGCTGAAATCTTAACTTCCAAGTAACACATTATATGACCTGGTTTGGAAATAAGGTCATTACATGTGTAATTATTTATGTTAAGATGAGGTCATACTGGAGCAGGACTGGTGTCCTTATAGAAAGGGGAAATTTGGACACAGAGATAAGACACAGAGGGAGGAGGACGTGAAGACGGGACTCACGAGAGGCCTAGAGCAGATCCCTCGTTCACAGTCGGAGGAGGGACTGACGTAGCTGGACTCTGACTTCAGACTTCTCACCTCCAGAACTGTGAGACAATAAATTTCTCTGCTAAGGCTGACGCTAGCCAGGCCGTGGCACTTTGTTATGACAGCCCTAGGACACTGATACAACTACCTCAGTACGTCCCACTGAAAATCCTTCCTTTCTCCACAGATCTGCAGTAGCAGCTCTACAATAGACGAAGTTTCTTTGCGTGTGTGGGTCTCTTTCTGGGTTCTCTGCTAACTTCAGTTAGTTTATGTCTGCTAATTTTCCCTAGTTACTATACCTTTATAATAAATCTTCCCGAAGCCTGTTCTTGTCTTCAGAGAGGGTCTTGGCTGTAAATTGACCGTTTGCTCCTTTACAATTTTTTTTCATATTCCAACAAAACAATGCACTTACATAGGTGTCCTTTCTGAACTAAAAATCTCACAGTAAATTACATATCATGACTAAGAGCAAACCAAACAAAAGTAATTTTAGAATTTTTCAGAGTTTGTACAAACGCGCCTCCATTCCCCAGGGATTCAGATCCAACCACTGCAAGCAGCGGGGAAGGCAGAGGGAGGATCATGTCCGCAGTTGAGAATAATTAGTACCAACTGAAGCTACTACGGCCGTATACACATTCCTGGCCACATCATTATCAATGTACAAAACGAAGAATCAACTGGAAAAGGAGCAGTATGAAAAAGGGCACGCTAGCTTCCAGCACTTCTCTTTCAAAAAAACAAAAACAAAACCATATATGTTGCCTGGTCAGCTCTCTTAAGAAACGGGCTTTTGAATGCATTTACCCAGAAAGTGGAAACAAGGATGTGAATAAAGGTCAAAAAGTACAACTCCTTTCAAGTCCCAATCAAATCTCTCTACCTTACAGTGTTCCTAAACACTGTAATTTGGAACTTAGTATGCCATTGCAATAATCTAATGGCTCTATCACTGCAAACTCAGCCATCTCAAGCTGCAGGGCTTGCTACAGGCACATACAGCACTTTTTGATCAACGTGAAGAGTCTTAGCGTCAACCACTCTGTCATCACCGGAGGACTGTAAATTTTCCATTCAAATGAAAAGGTTAGAAATATTGACCTAGTTCATTCAGAAATAAGATTTATAAAGGTTTAGGTAGGTTGAATAGATTTATATTTAGCAATAGATGGGAAAAACAAGGATGGTGGAGAAATGAAATCTGAAAATTTTATTTTACTCTCAGATGATAATATAAGAAAAATATCACTTATAATCTGTCCATATATCATCTGGAAAGGAAATAACATACTCATTTTATTTCCCTCTACCTTCTCAAGCAAGTGACTACTCACGTCACCATTATGAAATAGTAGAGAAGACAAAAGCTACAGAAAATACACAAAAGCTGGTAAACGCAGGACAGTTCATCCACAGAAGCCTTCCTTTATTAGATTCATGCCACCTCTCAGCTCAGAGAAGCTTTCTATGTCAACAGCCTACGCTGTCAAAGAGGAAGTGACCTTCCACAGAGGAGTGATCTGGTCTGGCATGTTCACTGACTCTTACAGGGCTGGTACATAGATGCTCAGTAAATACCTGGTAAATGAATGAATTACTTTTATTAAAATTTAAGTAAACTATATATCCTTCAGCTAAAATAAAATGTTCCACTTCATCAACTTTTAAAAGAGGCTGTATAATACAGGTCCATAACATCAACATTATATCATAAGAGATATATGATGAGCAATCTGAATTCATAGACTTTTATATTATTTGGAAGTATGAAAGGCTGTTTCTCATTATATTTTTGAAGCAGAACAAAAAAAAATTTTTTTTTTTGTCCAGGTCATATTAAATACCACAGAGCAATCTCTGGGATGCAGTTAAGACTGCTTTGGTTTTACCCCTGATTCCAATTGTTCAGAACAAAGAAAATATAATTTATTTACCTGAAAGATTAATCAGACCTAGGTGGGTTTTCCTTCTAAAATAAACAGGATATTATCTTCCGAACATAAATGCAGGACTTGAGCTAATTTGCTAATCCTACATTTAGATCTTCATTACTTACCGCAAGCTCTAAGGATTAAAATGGTTAGGTAAGAGAGTAGTTACGGTCTTCTAACACTAACAGAAAATGTAGCATTACCAGTCCACTATCAAAATCATGTTCCTAAAAATATCTTATCCCCTGAACTAATATTTAGGCAGCCAAATACTTTAAAAAGAGTGCTGGGTATCTTAAAATGTATGTCAGTTAATTAATTCTGTGATCCCCCTGCTACCAACAGAGTACTGTACAATCTGCTATTATTCACTGTCCTACAGATCATCTGTTCTTGGTGCTGGTTTGTTCCAGGAAGAGAGGCAGCTGCAACACTATATCCCTGTTCAACCTGAGGACATCTGACTTTAATTGTAACACACAGCTTGATATGACTCTGGCTATGAGAAGCCAAAGTATCGTCTGTAATAATCTGGAAAAGCAGAAACCTGCCAACAGAGGGCTGAAACAGGGACCTATGCTGTCTGGCTGCCTGACGGGCTGCAGGAAATATGATTAATGAGTAAGGTATAATGATATCAGGAACCCGATTAGCACCACAAAAAGGTCACAGATCAAAGTAGTATGCATTTCATGAGCTACAATCATTGCATAAAATCTGTGGACTTGAAGAGGTAAACCAAAAAGAGGAGGGGGAATAAAACCCTTATGTGATAACATGCTAACAGATACATAAAATACCACACTAATAATTCAGTCACTTATAGAAAGTTAATAGGAAATTATAAAATGAATCAATATGGACTGCACTGTAGGAAAGCTTTGTTCATCACAGGTATATAGTAAGTATTTTTGAACGAATAAATCATTAAATTCTTTCATAAAGACACATGTAAGTAAAATCAAGTATCATTCCTAGTATGAATTAAAATGATCAGAGATGTAAATATTCAACTCTAGACTATGTTTGCAATTAGTTTGCAGTGATGTTTTTATATAGCTCTGCTCAGAGTGTAAGCTCATTCAGAGCCTAAACTATAAAGACATCTGTAAAACTTGTAGGAAGAGGAATTACGGGGAGAAATGTTTAAATAATAATAATAAACAGGCAGTTAGTAGTGTAAAGTACTATTTTGAATATAACTTCATAGTCATTCTAACTTTAAAACAGGGACAGGCAAAACCAAAATCTGATTGGAAAACAATTTGATAAGTAGTTGCCTTTCTTTTTTCTTTCTTTTCTTTTCTTTTTTTTTTTTTTTTTTTTTTTTTTTTGGTGCCCTTGGGAAGCCAGTCTCAAATACTCAAATAGACCTGGCTCTTCTGAGAGTAAAGATGGAAAGTACTGTCAAGAGAATGGCTTACCCCCAACCTATACAATTAAATTGTTTTAATTGTCAAAGTACTATTGAAAAGCTTTAAATATAATTAATTCAATGTTTCTGCCTCTTAGACCTCTTTTATAGCAAAGTAAACACACCAACAAACTTTTTGTACTTTTAATAACACTAAATATGGTAATGATTAATAGTGAGCTGGTACGCTTGAGACTTAAAAATTTAAATCATATTTGAGAAAGAACATTTCAATAAAGAAATGATATATGATTTTGATTCTTTAAAAAAATATTTAAGATCAAAGATGATTTATACTTTTCAAATATTATATAAATAATATTCTATATCTAATAGTAAAAACATTTTTTTAATGGCAATTGAAAAGGAACCATTAAAAAATGAAAAAACAAGGCACTGGCTGGGTAGCTAAGTTGGTGAGAGTGTTGTCCAGATACACCAAAGTTGTGGGTTCGAATCCCAGTCAGGCACATATAAGTAGCAACCAATGAATGCATAAATAAATGGAATAACACAGCTCATGTCTCTTTCTTTCCCCACCATTCCTCTCTCTCCCCCTCTCTCTCTGTCTCTCTCTCTCTCTCTCTCTCTCCCTCTCTCTCTCTCAAATCAATACCCCCCCCCAAAAAAAACAAGACAAACCACAGACTAGAAGAAAACTATTTAGAAAAGATATGTTAAATAAAGGACTTTTATAGGGAATAAAGATCTCTTAAAATTAAATAATAAAAAGACAAACAGCTCAATTAAAAAGAGGCCAAATATTTGAACAGAGAGTTCACCACAGAATATATGAGTGTAGAAAATAAACCCTTGAAAAGGTGGTCGACATCATTAGTCATTAGGGAATGGCAAAGTAAAATCACAGTGAGATACCTACTAGAATGGCTAAAATAAATAAGACTGACAATACCAAGTCTTGGCAAGGACATGGAAAAGTGGAACTTCATACATGGTTGGTGGGAATGCAAAATGGTAAACATATTCTTGTCATATGACTCAGCAGTTAAACCCCTAGGACTCTATCAAATTGGACAAAACCCAATGTCCATAAACTATTAAACAGATAAACAGGATGTGTTGAATCCTTACAATGGAATACTATGCAGCATTGCAATGAAATTAACTACTTATATGTGCAGCAACATGGATGGATCTCAAAAACATCGTGCTAAGTGGAAGAAGCCAGGAACAAAAAGATTACACATTGCAGGATCTCATTTCTATAGTTTCTAGAAAAAGCAAAACTACAAAGACGGAATCAGTGCTTGCCTGGGACTTGGAGTGGGAGCAGAGACAGACTGCAAACAGGTACAAGGAAACTTTTTGGAGTGGTGCAAATGTTCTAACACTGGCTGTGGTGATGGTGATACAACTGTATACATTTACTAAAACTGAATAAATGTGCACCTTTAAAAAGGTGAATTTTATGGTATGTAAATTATAACTCAATAAATGTGTTTTAAAAGGGCAACCACAAAAAGAAAAACAAAACTGCAAAAGGACTAGTCTCCATTGACTTCTATGCACCTGGGAAACAAAAATCACACAACTATAGACAATTGTCACCTTTAAAATCTTGACCTCTATCCTTCAATATCTTTCATAGCTAAGCTTTGTCTTTCGCTGTCATTTTAATAACTTAAGGAGAACCTTCAAAAGTGTGCAGGGTAAAAGTAAAATGTAATAGGTACCTTAAGGCTGAGATAGAATAAAAAATTAAGGAAAAAAAAAAGACTGCAATAGAATATTAGGTACTATTTTCTGAGTGCCTACTGTGAATCAGAGAATATTTTAGGTCTTTTACACACATAATTACAATTTTATATTCATAATTTCCAAATCACAAATGAGGAAACCAAGGCTCAGAAAGATTAAATCTCCTAAGATCCCATAATCAGCAGATTGATTTATCCATAATTAAGAAAACTAGTCTAACCTCAAAGACTGTGTTCTTTCCACTCTCCCTGTATTGCCTCCAGAATCTATAAAATGTAAAACGTATGCAATAAAGGGATTGCAATTAGGATCTAGAAGACAGGACTCAAATATAATTGTTGGTTTAAAGTAAGAAATGCCACCTAGAACACTAGAATGCAAAAATTTTCCCTGAGAGTAAATTGCAAACAATGCAATTTAAATTTCATCTTTAATATGGAATATAAAATATCATTTTTAAATACTAAGTTTAAAGCTCCCTGATTCTAAACTTTTATGAAAATTAAAGGCAAAAAAGAAAAATCATGTTACTTTTTCATTAAACAGTTAACTCAGCCCTGGCTGGGATGACTCAATGGGTTGAGCACAGGCCTGTGAATCAAAAGGTCACTGGTTCGATTCTCGGTCAGGGCGCATTCCTGGATTGCCTTTGTCCCCAGCTGGGGATGTGCAAGAGGCAACAAATCAATGTTTTACCTCCCTCTCTTTCTCCCTCCCTTCTTCTCTCTCTAAAAATAAATAAATAAAATGTTTATTAAAAAAAGTTAACCCATATAACAGAGAGTATTAAAGAGTCCACTAGAGGGGGGGGGGGAGTGGGAAAAATCAGGACAACTGTAATAGTATAATCAATAAAATATAATTAAAAAAAAAAAAAGAGTCCACTAGAGAGGATTCTGAAGAATTGTTTGTAAACACAATGATTACTGTGTTTTTAAGTTTCCATATTCTAAATATTACATGAAGAGTCCCTTCAAAAGACAGGGGCAGGATATAATTTGAATATCTCATTTCTATTCCTAAAATGTGCAGTGGCCTTCTAACCTGTAACAAAGAATCATGTGGTTTTTCTGGTACAAGAAATCCATGTTCAAAAAGCAGTTTAACTTACAACTTCACTTATAATTTTGAATTATCACATATATATGAAAGTAACCTAAATTCTGTTTGAGAGAATTAAAAAATATATATACCTTTCAAGTCAATAAAATTTTATTAAGTTTATATAAAGATTCATGAACTATTAATGTCACTCTCAGTCATCCTAGTCAACTGTAGTTTTGTCCAGATGAGCAAGGGTTAATGGTTATACTAACACATGAAAGATACTCTGAGAAAAGAAAGGCTCATGACAGACAGAGGAGATGATTACTATCTTACCAATCTGTTTATGCGAACAAATTCTTCTGGGGTTTTGGCCCAAGGAGGAAGTTCAACATCAGACACTACCGTTCCATCATCCATCACTCCAAGATTATAATTATTGAAGTTGACAAACATCTCAGGGAGATAATAAAATTCAGGGATCAACTCCTATATAAAAATAAAAGACAATGTCATATTATAAATTGTAGAATACTGACTAAATATTCATAAAAGGCCCTGATGATTTCTTATTATGCAGAAGAAAAACAAAATAAACATATAAAAACGTTTCTCTTCATTTCACAGCCCTATCACACATTTTCTATTAAGGTAGACAGATCCCATCCAACTAAATTTAAGTAACATCTTACTGGTGGGCTCTACATTCTCCTTCAGGACAATTCTCATAACCTTAAAATTCTTAAATACCAGCATTTGAGTAATTCGTATTTGAGGTTTGACAAGATATAAACAGAGTGACATGCTATGTCAATAACAACTTAAAAAGATATTTTCTGAGGTATGTGGAATCTTTTCCAGGAAAAAAACAACAAAATATTTAAAAGCATTAAAATTCCACCGCCTTCGTCCCTTCACCAACCAGGAAGATATTCATTAATGGCTCTTAACAGTATATTTTGCTCATGTTTCAAAACATTCAGATTTAGTTTTAAGGTACTAATACTGGATTAAAAAAATTAAAATTTATAATTAGTGTACAAAGTGACCTGCCTAAGAAATTAAGTAAATTAAACTTGAGTTAAATAGACTATTTAATAAGCAGAAAAATGCAGCCAGTTAGGTTTTTGTGTACAATAAGCCCCATCTACAGCTATTTCAGAGGTCCTATAGATCACACTTGAAATCCAGTCTTGACATGGGTCAGTGACACAGTGGTCTTTCAGATACCCCCTCAGGGCCAGCTATGGCAAGCCAGGCTTTCCAAACAGTTGAGTAAAATAGAGAGGTCATCAGATTTTGGACAAGGTCAGTATGGACTCGCCAGAGCAAAGAAAAAAAGATCCAGCAGGAATGAAGCTATTATCACCTTCATCATCCATGTGAAATGTTGCTTGACTGTGAATTGTACATCCTTTGTTTACAATCACAATAATTAACTAAGCATGGTAGAAATGAGCTTGTACTCCAACTGCCTGACAGTCACCTGGTCACTGGACTTGAAAAACATTTAAACTAAGCAATGTTTTAAAAGTAAGAACCCTGTTAAAAGTGTCACCATAAATGAAACAAAAAAGTAATCCCCCACCCAATTTTAAGATTCTCATCTCCAAAAATGATGCATGTAAATATAATTGACAAAGGGGGGAAAGACATGTGTGTTATTTTATGCAACAAAAAAGCTATGGCTAATGGGAGCTAACATTTGTTGCATGAGATGTTAGATACTAAAAGAAACTCTTAATAGAACATATCACTTTTAACCTTCACATTAACTATACAAGATAAGGCATCATCTCCAATTTAAAAATGAGTTTAGGCTCAAAGAAGTAATTTGCCCAAGGTTACACAGCTGATTTATGATAAATTTAGAACTTAGATCAAGACTTGTCTAACTCTAAAATCTGTGTCCGTGATCATCAAATAAGCACGGGCTCTACTTATGCAGCATCAACAATGCTTATCATTTTAAATGTTCTTAACATGGAATCTAAGTAATTTTTTAAAGTAAAGAAATAAACATAAACTTTTCATTTTTTCATGATAAACACTGGTTCTTCTGAAAAAATATAGTCGGCGGCAGCCGTCCGTCTCGAGAGACGATGGTGTAGCTTCCTCAGAGTCTATCTGCACCGCCGAAAATGGTTGTGCAGTCTGACTCGGGAGTGACACGGTATCTGTCTCCTCCCGTGTTGAATCAAGTGCGATGACGCTGAAGCTACAGAGCCTGGGCAGGGTGATATGGAGGGTCTGCTGTTGCCCATGCAGCAGACCCCCCCTCTCTTCGCAGCTGAAGGGTCCAAGGGAAAGACGGAGTCAATACAGCTTGGCTTCAGGTGCGCCGCAGGAGTTGCCGGTGATGACTACAACGTCAAACCGCCTTAGGGACTCCGGCTCCGGATTTTCTGTCGGGGTTTACTCCCTTAGCCTTTCCCCTGAAGAGGTATGCCGCAAGGCAGCGGAGGTTTTTTGGAGTCAGAGTTTTCCTTCTCTGATGTGCCCTGACTGGAAGATCGAACCAGCGACACTTTTTCCTGATGTAGAACCCGCCCAACCCCACCTCCAGGCCCAGGACGGACTGGCTGGGGTCTCTCGGGGTTTCCCACCACCACCACCACCACCAGGTGTGCGGGGGTCAGCCCGGAGCTCCCACGCCAGGCTGGGCCGCTGGGATCCTGGGAGGCTCAGCACAGGGCCCACCCTCGACCTGGGCGGCGGGAGCAGCATGGCCCTTCTTGCTTTCTAGTCCCCATGTGCTGCCTGAAGGTCTGTCACACTCTCCCCATGACTCCCTCACTACAGGGATGTGCAAGGCAGGCACAGGCCCCTTCTCAATGACCTGCCAGTATCTTGGGGTGTCCGCAAGGGAGCCCCTCTCGTGAGGGCAAGTGAGGAGGGGAGTGGTGGGGACGACAGCGGAGAGCCGGTGGAATAATGGATGGGGGCCCGGGGCCCTGGGAGGGGCTGCGATAGAGCACGAGGGCAAGCACAGGAGGTGGCATCCAAAGAAACAAACGTGAGGGAGGGGCTGCGACAGGATAGCAGCCGTTGGCGGCCTGACGGGGTTCAGGCTTTCTGGGGCATTTGCTTGGGGACGAAGCGGCACCTAGAGGAGACCAGGGGTCGCTGGATTGGCGAGGTGAGTCCACTAAGGCTCCGGAACCCCTGGTTCCTTGGTCCCGGTTGTCATGCTCGTGACAGTTCTAGGAAAAGTCATTCAGTCATACGTGGGAAGAGCATGGATTTTCTCACTTCCCTGTCGGGTTTCCACCACTGTCCAGGGAAGTCTCCTTGAGGTCCTTCCCGAGATCCGGGGAGCAGGGGACGTTAGTGAGTGTGCGACTGAGTGACAAGGGACTGCACGGAGGGGTCTCCACCCTGACCGTGGTCACTGGGCAAGGGGGAGGGAGCCAGGGAGAACAGGGGCAGCCTTGGGGCCTGTGCTGCCTCACTGTGTCCTCGCACACAGCCCCAGGAGGACAGCTCTCCAGGCTCTTGCTTCGTGACCAACACTCGCTGCTGCCCCTGTGGCCCTGGCCCCCTCTTGGCCAGGGATGCCCGGGAACAAACATGACTGTCCCTGTTCCTTCCAGGAGATTCCTGAGCACAGCCACCTGGGGCCCCTCCAGAGCACCAGCCAGACAGGCTCTCAGGCAGTCTGCCCCGGGGTGCAGCCGCAGCCCAGGCTGACTGAGGCTCTAGGAGGGGCGTGCCCTGGTTCTGGCCCAGGCCATTGCCTTTGACAGTCTCCATCAAGAGACCGTGTGCTTATCCCTACAGCACACTATTGTGCCGAGGGCGGGGCCTCCAGCTCTCTGGACTTCTCTGCCTCTGTCACAAAGACAAATCCTGAGGGAACAGAGGCAGAAAACACAGATTCTAGAACCCCACGCTTGGGTCAGACTCTCACTCTCTGCCTTGGCAGCAATGAAAAAGAAGCGCGTCCGTTTCTCTACTGTCCCCAGATCACCCTCTCCCACCGGTCTCCCCTCTTCCTCCTCGCCCTCACCTGTTCCCATCCATCCCTGCCGCTCACGGCCCCCCACTCCTGTGCCACCCACTGTCTCTGCTCGTCCCCGACCACCTCGCCAAACCAAGTTCCCTTCTCTCTTCAGCGGGCCCCCTCCTCTCCTGGCAGCCCGCAAGGCCCGCAACCTCCACCGGGCCTCTGGGGTCCCCTGCTCCCCTTGCCCTGTCAGTCCCCCTTCCTCTCCTTCCCTGCACCGCGTCCAACAGGCCTCCCTCTCTGCCCTTCACTGTCCCTTTCTCCCACACCTGCCTGCTGGCCCTTCTCTGGCCTCTGGCCGTAAGGGCAGAAAACTCATCGGCCTCTCCCCACCTCCTGCCGGGTCAAGACTTCCCAACATTGCCCGTCCTTCGGACTGTCCTGCAAACTGTCCCCGGGGCCAGGAGCCC
This sequence comes from Furipterus horrens, assembly GCF_987537825.1. Classification (NCBI taxonomy): domain Eukaryota; kingdom Metazoa; phylum Chordata; class Mammalia; order Chiroptera; family Furipteridae; genus Furipterus; species Furipterus horrens. The sequence continues at coordinate 17,393,755 of NW_028327180.1, forward strand.
CTGCCTCTGGGGGCATCTCGAAGAGCCACCTTTCGGACACCTGCTGGGCACAGGGAGCAGGATACCATGGACGGAAGCTACAGGTAATCCTGATGTCTGGCCCGGGTCACCGGCTGGATGCCCCTCCACAGTCCAAAGAAAATGTAACAAGCTCCTGTGTGTTCACACTGCCCCCCCACTCACTCCACCCGACACCCCACCCCCACACCCCCACCCCCGCCCACCGCCAGCCAGGCTCTCCGAGCCACCATTAACAGGGTGGCTGAGCTTGGTGGACTCAGAGCCTTTCCACCTGCGGGGGCCTTGGCCCTCCACCAGGCCAAGGCCAAGCTCAGTCCCGCTCGTTCTGAAGGAGCCACGATGCCCAGTTTATGTGTACCCCTTTCCCCAAACCAGCCTCCCCGGGCGAGAGGGACTAGAGGTCTGTCTGGCAGAGACTGTCTGGGTTGAGAGGGTGAGGGGGCTGTGGCAGTGGGAAGAGAGGTGAAGCCCCGCTGTAGGCACTGGGGCCTGGAGGCCGGGCGCCCGGAGCGCGGCTGCTGAGCGCTGTGGGTGAGCTGGGCGTTCCAGAGGCAGGTCAGGACCGTGTTCCTTCCTGCAGCCTCCCTGCGGGCAGCTGTACCTTCTGTGGGCTGTGGGAGGAAGCTGCCCCTGGAGGTGAAGGCTGTCTGGCGGGGCCTCTCTGAGGCCTCAGGGCCCCCACACCCTCTTTCCCTCCCTTCCCCGCAGGCCCCAGGACAACCAGGCCTACTCCCGCTTCCCAGCACTGGGGGAGGCACGGAACGGCCTGACTGGCCAGGCATGGGGGGACACCCGTTCCAACTCTGGTGTCCGCCCAGCTAGACCGAACCATCGTCCTACGAAGGTGAGTGTTAGCAGTGCTGAGTGTGGCGAGGCAGACCCCTGAGAACTCACAAGCCGCCTGCCCCTCAAAGGGGGCACATCCGGGGCTGGCTTTCCTGACCACAGCCTGCTGTGCTCAGGGTCCAGAATTCTGCCTTTTCTTTTTTCTTTTGGCCCCTGTCGCCTTCCCAGTTTTGATCACTGCCTTCCTGAGGGGTTAAGTCGTGTGCTGAAGACGCACCCTCACCAGCAAGCACCAACTGAATGCAGCCTGCCAGGAGACCCCGACCTTGGGGTCATATAGTACATATATGTAGAATGTAGATGTACTACATATAAGTATTAATTTTTTAATAAATTAATCAAACCAGGAAGCATTTTTTAAATGTGCTGTAATTATTATTTACTCAAATATGAAGACAAGTCACTTTTAACTATCTGTTAATAATTTGCTGAAATGGGAGTTCAATATACTCCAACTTCGAGAATTTTACCAAAATGTCTTATTTTTGCTATTACTTGTGCTACACCTACAGTAAGAAAGAGGACTATGCCTACCCTGTGCATTCAAAATCAAAAGCAGCATTAACTGGCTTAATTAAGTACTTATTCTTTCCACTTCAATAATACTCACCCACCCCCACCTCCAGGCTTCGTGGCCTGTAACACTCACCATGCTCCTGGGCAGTAATTCTCTTAAGGCTCAAAGCAATGATAACGGCTAAATTTTACACATTACACACACCCCAAGCTCTAAAACTTGAGCCTAAATTAATTTTTGAATGGGGATGACACTTCACAGTCATTTCTATTATAAATCAAAGACATATATTGCATAATAAAAATATACCAAAAAAAAAAAAAAATCTTTTGAGGCCATTACTAGAAAGCAAAAATGGAACGAGTGACATTTCATGGCAATTCTCATGAAAAAAGTCTTCAATCCTCATGTAGCACCAAAATTCTTATAATTTTCTACAGTTTTCTGCCTACATCTGTCACTTTATTCAGTTTGTTTAAAAAATTTACAAAAATATATTTGCTCAAAATAGAAATGCTTTTCACTCATTTCTCTACAAGTTCTAAGCTCTCAATGAACAGAAATATATTGTGTTCTCTGTCTACTTTATTTAAACATATAAATTTTTAACAAATTTATTTTGTTACTTTAGTACTGACAGCTTATCCTAAATATAAACTTACTCAACTAGAAATTAAATGGAAACTTCTGGTCAAGATGGCGGTGTAGGCAAACACAGCTCGCCTCCTCACACAACCACATCAAAATTACAACTAAAATAATAGAACCACCATACCATCACTCAAAATCAGCAGAAATCGAGTTGAATGGAAATCTGACAACTATGGGATGAAAGAAACCACATCCATCCACATTGGTAGGAGGGGCACAGATACAGAATGGGCTAGTCTCTCACTGCCATGTGGTGGGATAAAAATTCAGGAGGGATATCCCAGGAGGGAGGAGTCCCAGCCCCACACCAGGCCCCCCAGCCCAGGGTTCCAGTGCCAGAAAGATAAGTCCCCACAACTTCTGGCTGCAAAAACCAGCAGGGATTGAGTAGGTAAAAGAAACTTCTAGAGTCCAAAGCAGTTCCTCTTGAAGAACCCACACACAGTTACTCAGAATCACTCCCTCTGAGCTCCAAGACCAGAGTAGCAACTTGAAAGGCACCAGTGGCATACAGGGAGAAACTGAAGTGTCTGGCATCAAGGTGAGCAGAGGCCATTGTCCCCACAGAGTCAGCGGACTGATGTCATATCTGAGACTCCACAACCTGGCTAACTCTGTTTTCCCTGCCCTGAAGATTCCTAGAGACTCTTCCCCACCCAACTTATGGGCCCACCCAAGCTGCTTTTCCATATGAATGGCTTGTCTTGGCTCATGCTTCACAACTTCCTACATCCCTCCCATTGATCTGTCAACATCAGCCAAGGCTCAACTACAAGAGCGGGGGTGTACTCAGCCCACACAAAGAATGCACCTTGAGTACCCAGCTTTGGCGATAGAAGAGGCTATGCCACTCACTGGACCCTACAGGACACCTACTACATTAGGCCACTCTACCAAGACACAGAGTCAAAGAAACTCTCATACATAGAAACAAACACAAGGAGGCTGCCAAAATGAGGAGCCAAAGAAACATGGCCAAAATGAAAGAACAGATCAAAACTCCAGAAAAAGAACTAAACGAAATGGAGATAAGCAATCTATCAGAGGCAGAGATCAAAACATTGGTTAGAAGGATGCTCAATGAACTTAGTGAGGACCTCAACAGCATAAAAAAGACCCAGTCTGAAACAGAGGATACACTAATTGAAATACAAGAACAATTTACAGGGAAACAACAGTGGAGTGAATGAAGCAGAGAATCAAATCAATAATTTGGAAGAGAAGGAAGCAAAAAAAAAATCAGAACAACAAGAAGAAAAAATAAATCAAAAAAAAAAAAAAAGAGAATAGTATAAGGAGCCTCTGGAACAACTTCAAGTCATCCAACATTCACATGATAAGGGTGCCAGAAGGAGAATAGAAAGAGCAAAAAATTGAAATATATTTGAAAAAATAATGAAAGAAACTTCCGTAATCTGGTAAAGGAAATAGACATGCAAGTCCAGGAAGCACAGAGAGTCCCAAACAAGATGGATGCAAAGAGGCCCACTCCAAGACACATCATAATTAAAATGCCAAAAGTTAAAGATAAAATAGAGAATCTTAAAAAACAGCAAGATAAAAGCAGATAATTACCTACAGGGGATTTCCCATAAGACTGCCAGCTGATTTCTCAAAAGAAACTTTGCAGACTAGAAGGGACTGGTAAGAAATATTCAAAGTCATGAAAAGCAGGGACCTCCAGCCAAGATTGCTCTACCCAGTAAAGCTATCATTTAGAAATGAAGAGCAGGTAAAGAGCTTCCCAGACAAGAAAAAAAGTAAAGGAGTTCATCATCACCAAACCATTATTATATGAAATGTTAAAGGGACTTACTTACGAATAAAAAAGATCAAAACTAGAACATGAAATGGCAATAAATACATATCTATCAACAATTGAATCTAAAAAACAACTAAGCAGACAAGAAGAACAAAGACAGAATCATGGATACAGAGAGCATTTTGATGGTTGCCAGATGCGAGGGCTGTGTGGGGGAATGGGTGAAGACGTGAGGGGACTAAGAAGTACAAATAGGTAGTTACAGAATAGCCATGGGGATGCAAAGCACAGTGTAGGAAATGGAGCAGCTAAAGAGCTTATAAGCATGACTCATGGACATGAACAATGGTGTAGGGATTGCCTGAGGGAGTTGGGGGTGCTGGGTGGAGGTGGGCAAAGGGGGAAAACTGTACTATCATAATCAATAAAATATAATTTTTAAAAAAGTTAAATTGAGCACAAATACACATAAAACAAATGAGAAATTGTTCACAAAAGATAGGAAGAAAGCACTTCTACGTTTACTGGACCATGTTAAACTTCCAGCTACATAATTTCTAACATGACAGGAGGGAGGTAGTAACTAGCTCATTCATTTCCATAATTACAGTATATTTTATCTGAGATTTCCTACTAAAGATATCCTATAAATTTTATACAATGTACATTATAAAAATATTTCAAATGTAACATTTTAAACTTTATTAATTAAAAATTAAGCTGAATGTTTCACTTGAAATTGATCAAGATACAAATTTGTTTTGCCCTCCTCATTTTAACCTCACACCCCTGTACCCCTTCATTTCAAGAGAGCAGTATGGCACTTCCAGAACCTTTGCGTGGTCCAGAGGAGGCACCTCTTGAAGACACCTCTTTTTTTGTCTTTTGTGAAAGTCTCAGCAAACAGAGATTATGCTAGTTGTCCAAAAGAAGCAGTGTCAAAAATTACTGTTTTTAAAGAGAAAGTAGCCAAAGAATAAAGAGGTTTTCCCAAGATTAGGGAGGCTAGTTTCTCTAAATATGAAATCATCTCTCCTCCAACCCCAGGGGAAGGAGATCGATGAAGAAGTTAGGCTGGACCCAGGGGATGGCGAGTTGTGATCGGGGTCACGACTTGCTCATACAGGGCCTCTGTGTGGATCAGAAAAGGGCAACCCTTCCGGGCTATGCAGCCCTAAAGGGAACGCAGTTTGGTAAGTGGAGTACCGGCTGGGTTTCTTCTCCTGGTCTTTCCTTCAGTCAAGCGCCCCTGCAGAGAAAACAATCTGCCGATGTACAAGGTGACCTCACAATGGTCCGCTTAGGGAAGCTAGCCCCTTGGTGCCAGCATTTTTGGCATCAGCAAATACTTCTTAATCCAAGGTTGCTATAACCAGAAGAGCTCTCTGCTTCCAAAAAAACCATGTGTCTTAGAGAGTGAGGATACAACAACAGAGAATTAGGATGTGAGGGCCAATTTTCTAGATGCCACATAACCCCGTATTTCATTCAAGTCCTTGGAAAAGGAGGTTCCTATCCTATCCCTTTCATGACTATGAATGAATTTCCCAGTAGCCTAATATAAAAAAAATTGAATTCAAATTGGGACATGTCTTATACACTTGAGTTGGTGGTTATGAATTTACATATATTTCAATGATACAAAGGGTGATGTATCATTATCACACACACACACACACACACACACACAACCCCACTTAATTTTTCACTCTGCAGAGAACTACAGTAGGGTCTGGAATATGGATCTGTAAGCGTCTTTCCCCCTTTACAGATCACAGACTTACATTGCTAAGAAAAAGTGAAAGGTACACTAATTGGGAGGAAAATGGTTGTAGAAACAAATAGCACTCTAGAAATTCAAGAGAAAATGATGTCTAAAGGCTGGAATGGTCAGAGTAAGCTTTAGGGAAATGAACATAATACACTGCATTTCTCTAACACAACACTCATCAAACTGTACTGGAATTGTTTGCTCCTCGTCAATTGAGGGCTCCATGAGACCGAGGACTACATGTGTTTTGTTCACTGCTGCTACGCCCCCAAAGCCTAGACATGGCATGCGACACAAGCTAGGCATTCAGTAAAAGTCTGTTAACTGAATGATTGAAAAATGCTATTTAAACTGAAAGATAAATAAGCAGAGGGAAAAAACTAGAACAGTTCTGGCAAGGGAAATATTTTAAAAAGCGGTACAGAGATGAAAACATGCATGTTACTGCTTCTAATGATCAATGAAGAACTATTTAACGGGATTAGAGAGGACTACCCACATGAGGTAGAAAAGTAAAGCTGGAGACATAGGAAGGGCCAAAGTGTGGAAAGCCTTGAATCCTAGGCAACAAAATTTAGCTTATTTTCCACAAGAAAAACTTTTTCTATAAGAGAATTTTAAAAATGAACATGAATTTAAAACTGAATGTCCAAGAAGTTTAACACTGAAGAGAAAGATCATGAAGAATCTACATATACTATAATGAACGTCATCAAATAAGCACAAATTAAGTAAAGAAGTGAGTGTTATATACTTAAAACATACTACAGCCTCTCTATAAGGAAACTGGCATGAACAAATCAGTTGATAGGAGTTGAATTGTCATCTTAATGTAAAATAAACCTGTTGAATTCAACTGAGGTACTCCAGCATGTGACAAAAGAAATAAGTATGCATACAGCCTAAATTTTACTGTGGATGACAATGACATTTAAGTTATAGAGTGGAATTCCATCTTAATCCTGAAAACATCTTTCTAAGGAACATGACTAGGTACTACCAAATATTAGAGTTTAAAAGTATCTCCTTTGACAGATGAAATTTAGTAACAGAGCCAAAGATTAAGTCTTTCTAATACTTCTAATGTACATGTACAATGTGAAGTATGTTTTATATTCATCAGAAGAGAACATTCAGCTCTCGATAAAAAACACATGTTCAGCAATTCTTTAAAACATCAGGAGAAAATGATAAGTAAACAACACTGACAGAAGACAGAGATATTTACAATTCACATTTTCTCCTGACTTGCTGACAATGATTTTAATCTCCATCACTTAATTAGGCAGATGGGTCATAGAGGCAAGTAGCATGGTCAATATGTACTGTATAATCTCGTAAAATAAAAATCTGAAAGGTTCAACCAGAGGTTATACCACCGTTCAGGAGAAGCCCATTGCTTTGATCACAAATCCAAGGCTTTCATGGCATAATGACAAGGATTGGTTGTGACCACACATATGCTTTAGTTTTCTTTATGAAGGTATGATCCCCACTGATACGAGAGACCTCTGCAGCAGTGAGGCTGTATGATTTTCCTGCTAATAATTGCCAATTTTGTCCATTGAACTAAAGTCATTACTTCAAAAATGCCTGGGCACCCATGACAAATAATAATCCACTAACCCAAAGAAACAATATAATCAAAATTGAAACAAAAATGAAGATGCTATATCACAGCTAAAGTCAAATTTTTATTTTATTTTTACTAAAATGTGAAATCCTGCCAACTCAAATATCAGCACAATAGCAAGGTAACTAAATGAATGTAAACTGTTCTGGGGGTGGGGGGGGCATTGATGATAATAAAAAGGTGAAAGCAAAAATTTAGCTTTTCACCACTAGAAAATAATACATTTTGTCAAAGAAAAAAAATCTAAAAATAAGCTTTATTTATGATCAAAAAAAGTAAGTGAACAACATATTATAGAAAAACAATGTACATGCTCTGATACATTTCAACTTCCAAGTATTTATTTTGCTAGCCCACAAATTAAAAAGTTTTTTAAAAATTAATTAGAATTGAATTGTAGCTATAAGTCATTTTAAGTGGACTATATATCTGCAAGTTTTCAAATTGATGTTGAAATTTAGTTTCTCTTTATTTAGTAGATAAAATACAATTTTTTCATTTAGTGAAAGAAACATGACAGCAATTTTTGAAATTGTAGAAAGAAAAATAATCTATAACCCTTCTAGACAGATCCCATAAATATCATGTGGCTTCAGATATTAGAAAACTGTCATTTCAAATGCATTAAAATAAAGAAAAATCATAGATTACAAACCAATGGATAATAGATAATCAATCTCAATCTAATATAGTGAAGACAATAATTGGATTTGAGTCTTGTCTACTCAGATTACTGGTCACATGTCTTTACATTAATTCAATTTTTCTGACCCTTCTCCTCTCAATTGCCATTTCTAAAACACAGAGTTATTGTGAGGCTAATGTGAGATAATACAGAATTCTATATGCACATAAGATCTTATTATTGTTATTATCATCATTAATGCGATGCCTGATAAAAATCCCAAATTACAGACTCAATTTGCCTGACTCTTCAAGTCAAAAGGACATTCACTGAATTACGCTCTGTCATAAAAGCATTTAACATAATTCTGTAGGCATTTAATACAACTTACTTATAAAAATGTGTTCCCCAAAATAGTTGAGACTTCATAACTTCTACTTAAATAACTAACACATTTAAAACAAATTTATTATTTTTTATTGGCAATGACAGGATGGCTTAACATGTCTCACTTTATGATGAATACCCTCAATATTTTATAGTTCTCTCCTGCTTTCAACACATTTTTCACTTCCATATTTAGACTGGACATTTTCACTGAGCTTTTTGCTGTTCCAAGACCCTATGTTCAAGAAAATTGTAACTTGGGAAGAGTTAATAAACATTAACAATGAAAACAACAGGTACGCTGTAGCTACCAGAAGAAAAGACATAAATGCCTGCCTTAAGTCTTTTCTGAAAAAGTTGTAAAATATGTACACATTTCTATGAGTACAGGTGAGGATAGTTAATATCAGTGTCCATGAACACAATTACGAACAGTCTACATTTTTAATTTAACAAAAATGTCTTTTGACCACCAAATAACAAATCACAGCTGATATGTGTACATTTTTATAATTCAGGATGACAGGAACTTTTTCTAAGTGCCTTAAAAGATTTTTTTCCTGCCTAGTATATAAGTAACATAAGAAGAAAAATATTCAGTGTTTCAAGTAATTTTTACCAAAGAACAAATCATGAAAGACACGAAAGTACAAAGTTCAGTGCTTAAAAAACAAACAAACAAACAAACAAACCAACAGTACAACAGGTCCTCAGATAACCTTTTTGTGGATGAACTACCCTAGGAACTTAGCCCTTGTTTGTATCAATTAGCCTGTGGTAACAGTGGTCGTGTCACCGAAAGTTGCCACTAAGTGAGGACTTACTGCACATAGATATGTCACTTAACCCACTGATATGTAAAGAAGAAAAGGGTTAATGTGATGTGATTAAATTATCAAACCTGCAAGGTATCAGTTGTGTATAAAAACAAGGATGAACAGATAGTTCAGTTAGTGTGTTTTACTTTGCTAAGAGAACTGAGACAGCTTGAGCACACACCAAAGTGGATGCGTGGAAATGAGAGAGAGAGGGATGATGAGAAAATAGAAACCTGCACACACACACACACACACACACACACACACACACACAGGAAGAAAGAGAGGAGGAGAGGAGGAGGGAGGGGAAGAGGGAGGGAAGAAGAGAAGGAAGAAAAGAAGAGTACACGAGCCAGATATGTACAAGGGATATATGGCAAAGAATAAGAGTTTAATTTTAGTTTCTTTCAGCACTTAAAAATAATTATTTACAAATATGTCTGAAAAACAGGAAGGATAAATGATATTTATTTTTACTAAGAAAATAAAACTACCAAGTCTTCAAGTTTCAGGTTTTTTTAAACAAATGCTTCAAAAAATATATTTCAGCAATTATGTTTAACTGTAGCTAAACACTTACTTATAAATGGCTGTAATGCTGATGCTATCAGCGTCCGTGGAATGTAAAATGGTAGGCAGTGTGCACATAGGGGAAAAGGAAGCTAACTTATCTTTCAAATTACACACCCCTGGGATTTCGGAGGTAGAAGAGGGCAAGTCAAAGGTCTCATGTTTTACAAATCTCATAAGACATAAATAAAACCATTCCATGATCATCTCCATTGTGTATTCTTTAACAAATGTAGGCACTTAAAACTTCTAAGGGTTGATTTTTAAAGCTAAAACTAAGTCTTGTAATATTCATGAAAGTCGTTTCTTTTAAAATATTATTTAGTACTATCTTAGGATTTAATTGCATTCTATCCACTTAATTGTAAGTATTAAATATGCTGTATTGAGCCTACTAATTTCATAACTTAATATAAATTTTATACTCATCATTAACAATCCATAATGATTGTCAGATAGATTTTCACATTGAATATACAAGATATGACCAATTACAAGATGCCCACATGGACTTCTTTTGTAAACTTACAAGAAGAAGAACAGAACTCAATCCATCGTAAGTAGAAAAATGTAGAAAACTGCACCATTAACAACTCTTGGGCAGCAGACGATAGTCAGCTTTCAATTTTCTTGTGGCCAGGAAAGCCTGCCTAGAATGTGGGAAGTTAGCCCATCCCGGGTGGAGCACACATCCACTTCCGTCTTGCTGTGGCCTTCTAGCTGGCGTGGCCATGCACGCTGTTCTCTCTTCTCAAATGACCTCTTTTTCCCAGGTCCTTTCATTGACCTCTCTCTTTCTGACATCTTTAAATGTATTCATTCTTTCACTCAATCAATATTTGCTGATTTCTAATTGCAAGGCATGTTCTAAATGCTGAGGTTACAAAGGGGATAAAACAGAAAATCCCCACTTTCAAAGAACACTCATGATAGAGACATAGACAAACAAACAAACAAACCACTATATGTGCATCATGTCAAATAGTGGCAGGCCCTGTGTAAAAAATAAAACAAGATAAGGGGATATAGAATGATTTTAGAGAGGGTGTTCAGTGTAAGTCCACTCTGAGGAAGTGGCGTTTGAGCAGAAACCTGAATGAAAGGAAATACCTGGGGGAGAGCGGTTCGGGCACAGGGAACATCTTCCGCAATGCCACCCAAACAGGAGCGGGCTTGGCATTTCTGAACAGGAATAATAACAAAGGCAAGTGAGGCTGCAGTAGATGAAGAATCAGAGACGCAGCCAGAGACCATGGGGCCTCAGTGTCTACATTAAAAACTTGAGTTTTGTTCTCAGTTAGAAGAGCTGTCATTGGAGCGATTTGACCAGAGGAATATGATCTTATTTACAATACAGAAAGATTATTCTTGCTGTGCCACGTGGAGAAAACACCACGTGGCAAACAGCTGAAGAGAGGAATTATAGTCCCTTGGGCTGGAGTCCTCGAGATGGATGTGGTGATAACTAGTCAGACCTGCATCTCTCCCGAAGGTTGAGAAGCTGGGCAGTGGGCCATGTGTAAGAAAAAGGGAGGAATCAAAGGTGTAAGCTTTTTAAAGGCCTGAGCAAACTCGGTCAACGGAACTGGAACTGTCTTTTACTGAGATAGCAAACACCAAAGGAGTGAGGACTTTTTTGTTTGGGGTAGAGAAGAGGGCGTTAAAAAAAAAATGCCTCCGAGCTAGCTGTGTAAATCCTGAATTCAGAGGAGAACCGTGAGATAAGGTGCAATCACTAGGGAGCAAGTGTTCGCGCTGAGGAGATGCACAGACTAAACCCCAAGGTAATGTGACAATTTTGGGTATGAAAACAGGATAATCCAGTAAAGGCAGCTGAGAAAAAGGGTGAAAAGGTAGCCAGAAGAGGGTGGCTCCTTATTTCAGAAGCCAAGTGAAGAAAATATTACAAGGAAAACGGATCAATTAATTGTGTCAACAATGCTGACAGATCAAATAAGATGAGAAGTGAAAACGTGCATTGGACAACGTGGAAACTGTTTATTAATGACCTTGACGAGACTGGTTTCAATAAAGTAGTGGGAAGTCAACCAAATGCCATGTCCTGAAGAATTCTTTTTAACCTGTCCCTTGAATTCATCCCCTCAGGTCCTCAGCTCCTTAGCTAGTGGAGGAACTTAACATCTTTCCTTTTAACTACTTGTAATAGCTCCCTGACATTTCTCCCTACCTCAAGCTCACATCTCCTGTCCCCAGTCCCTGGATCTATTTTAAACACTGCTGCCAAAGTGCTTCCTTTTATAACAGAGCCAATTATATGGTACTGCTGCTCAGAAGTCCGCAGTCCGTCTCACTGGGATAGTGAACTACAGCCCATGGGCCAAAAGGTACCCGCTGCCTATTTTTATAAATAAAATTTTAATGGCACTCGGTCATACTCATTTGTTTACATATACTCTATGGCTGCTTTTGCCCTCCGGCGATAGAGCTGAGTAGCTGAGACAGGATCGCAAAGATTTCGAATTGAAAAATATTTATTATCTGGCTGTTGACACAAAAATTTTGCTGAACTGACCTACAGAATTAAGCCAAATATCTTCAGAATGCTACCACGAGTTTTCATATTAGACCACCACAACTGTCTTTCAGTATCTCTCCTTGTTTCCTATACACCAAATACGTAAGACCTATTAGCAGACCAATAAAGCATGTCCCAACATGCAAAGCATTTTCCCTAACTTTATTCATGTTATCCTCCTTGCTCAGAACATTCTTCTACATTTCATCAAAGCATTCACTTAATAGATATTGGATTTAGTGCCTACTATGTTTCAGGAATTGTTTTAAGCTTTAGGGAGACAGCAATGAGCAAAACAGTCCAGAATTCATACTCAGTGGGAGCTAATGTTCCAGTAGAGTGAGAATAATAAACAAATGAGTAAATATATGTATGTCAGATGGTAAGGGATATGAAGAAAAATCAAATTAGGAAGTGAGGAAAAGTGCATGGGGTGAGGATGTAACTTTGAATAGAGGAGAGAGAAGATCTTACTCAGAAGGTGATATTTGAGCAAAGACTTGAAAGGAATGAAATCCAAAAAGATTTCTGGATAAGTTTTTCAAGTGAAATAAAAAGTACAGGCAAAGAGGTGGAAAGATACTTGGAGTATTGGAAGAACACCAAAAAAGGTCCTTTTAGCCAGAACTGAATGAGCAAGGGGCAAGCAGTGTAAGAGGTCTAGAGGTAAAAGGATTTGGGAGGGGAGAGGAAGCAGCCTAGGGTTTCTTACAGTGTAAGGACTTCAGCTTTTACTCTCATCTGGAAAACCATTTACTAAGATGGGGAAGACTATGAGAAGAGCAGGTTTGAAGAAATAAAGATGAGGAATTCGGTTTTGAATGTGTAAAGTTTGAGATACATTTCATATGTTCACATAAAGATGCCGAGGCAGGAGCCAGGTATCAGGAGGAATGTCCCAAGTAGTGACATTAATTTAGGAGGTTTGCTAGCTAAAACTCCCTTGCCTCCTTTAAGATATACAACTCAAATATTACATGTTCTGTGAAGTCAGTTATAGCCCGTCTCCCTAGTCAGGATTAATTTCATTTGGTTTTACCTATTTATAGCACTTATCACTGCCTAACTTATACTGAAAATAGCTTTATGTAATCCTGTCCTTCTCACCTGGAGGTATGTGAAGTAAAGAACTGTGCTTATCTTAACTTTTTAACCCCAAGTGCTTTCTACTATATACTGCATATGATAAGAAATCAATAAATGCTGCGGTAGGGAAATGCATTTTGGAGGATTTTAATTCACCTATCATAGGAAGTTTTCTTCCTGAAGACAGGAAGCTAGACACCTGTGCCATAACTAAAACTGCTCTTCTGTGATCACTACACACATGCCCAAGTCAAATTTAATTTCTCTTTCTCTCTCATCTTATAAGACAAATCAATCTCCAAATCCTAACAATTCTAACCTTTTAAATGTCTTAAGTTCATCCTCATGTCTCTAGAGCCATTATCACTACTGAGTTTAAGCTTCCACTGCCTCTGGCCCAATTCCTTTAACAGCTAACAGACTGTTCCCACTGTCGCTCATAGTATAATTCATATTCAAACCCCAACCACAGGGATCTCTTAGAGCCACAGAATCAGTCACGTCACTCCTCTGCTTCCACCCACCCAGCGTCTCCCTACCAAAGCATTTAAGGCCCAACAATATGCAGGCCCTGGATTTCATCTTTCCTCTTCCTTCCCCTCATTTCAGATGCTGTATTATGAGCCCACAGAGCCCTTGTTACACTGAATTGTTGAGGCAGTTTTATTATCAGTATCTGCTCCAGTGCAAAAGTTCACTGATGGCAAGGGCTGTTTTATCTGGGGCTGTATCAACCAGGGCCTAAAGTAAAAAAAAAAAAAAAAAAAAAAAATTAAATATTGAGTGCTATCTCAGGATCCTGTCAAACTTTTTACTCTAATTTCACTTTTAGCAAAGGTTATGTTAGTACTATATTAGTGTCCTAAATTCTGAGCTTCTGGAGAAATATGATTATCCAATAATCTCCCTTTTAGATGCATTGACTACTGCCTGCCCTCTTTCTAAAATAATGAACCTTGGGGACAGCTATGACTCCTTCCACTCCAGTCCTGACTGTTGATCACTCTATAGGAGAGATGAAAAAGGGTTTAAGCTGCAGTAAGTCAGACTGTATTTAATCATTACGTTTAATGTATTGACACTAAGGTACCTGAAATGAATATGCTGCCTAGAAAAGCTTAGCGATTTGCCTAACACTTAGATGTGACTGTGTAGTGAAACTTATTCGAGCTTTATGAGTCTGTGATTTGTTCCACAAAATTTACTCATAACAGTTCTGGCTGAAGACAGTTATGCATTTTACACCTCAGCTTCTAAACTTACGTGACTTTTTAAGACTTGAAACAGAGAACCTGCTGAGGATTAAACATTATTTATCACAGCGATGATTCTCCAACCCAATTTTAGCAGTTTCTACTCCAGTCCTCAAGACTACCTATTATTGCTACTACCTGTCAGTTCATATTTAGATGAAATACAACATCAGAAGATTTGTTGCTCAAAGAGGATGAAGGCATTCATCTTTCATGAGCACAAAGCTGCCCCTTGGTGTGATTCTAAAACAGTGCCCTAAGTCTGCACTGCCCAACAGAGTTCCCACAGCCACAAGTGGCCACTGAACACATGAAATGTGGTTATATTTACATGGTGTGAATACAAAATACACACCAGATCTCAAAGACTTAGTTGTGAAAGAATGTAAAATATCTAATTAATAATTTCACTTTGTTTATATGTTGAAATAAGAGTATTTTAGATATATCAGATAATAGATTATTAAAATTTCACTTTTTTTTACTTTCAATGTGTGACTATAAGAAAATCTGAAGTTGCTTATATGGCTCACAATTGTGTTTTGCATTCTATTTCTACTGGACAGTGTGGTAAGCCTACTTAGAGAGCTGAGCAATGATTCTGAACAGATTACCAGGGAGAGTAAAAAGCATCATTGGGGATTGTGTCTAAAATGGAGCCACTGAGGATGCCCAGAAATACAAATGATCCCCCAAACCTTAAACATAAATCATGCTAAGAATGAAAGACTCTGAGTTAAATCCAACAAGGTCTCCCTCTTCTCTGAAAAAGAATTCATATTTTTACCTTTACTTTATAGGAATAAAACTTTACTTTTTAGAAAAATTATTCTCATTATTAGCAGAATGCAAATATATATATATATATATATATATATATATATATATGGATTCTAAGACATTAAAGTGACAGTTCCCCTTTAGAAAAAAAATTTTTAAAAAGGTTAAGTACTAAAAATGTTATATTATTTTCTGGAAAGAGTAATTTAATTAAATCTTCTATTCACCTCACAAAATTTTGTATTTTTAAAATAGCATAAAAACCTTTTAAAGAACATATCAATCGAGGTAATCCTTTAGAATCACTCAATAAAATGATCCCACCACCCACGCTCACCTTTCACTCTCCTCTCTCTACTGTTTAACATTTCCATCAGTGTTTCTAGAAATTCCAAGACAATACAAATAAAGATCAAACTATAATTTCACTGAAATGTTTTATTTCAATAAAATGTTTACACTATTTTAGTGATCTAAATATACTTTTCCATACATTTATTCTCATATATTGTATTATAATAATTTAAGCATGCTTTCTAAAGTATTAAAATGTAACACTTTTAAAGAAGAAAATTATTTTTTAAAAGCATGATTAAATCCTTCTTTAGTTTTACAAGGACCAACTATAAGGAGGTTCTTTAAATAGCCTATGTAATAATACACTGCATATTTTTCAAAGTATTTAAAAGTCGCTAAGCTGTAGGATGCAAATTAGCTGGTTATCAATACAGAAAATCTTATATCTCCTCAGGAAAATATAGCACTATTGAGTGTCTCTCACATCCTGTGGAGAACTTCACCATGTAAGGTTTTTACGAAGAGTAAATAAGCATTTCGGAGAAGGAAAACTCTGACTCCAAAAAACCTCCGCTGCCTTGCGGCATACCTCTTCAGGGGAAAGGCTAAGGGAGTAAACCCCAACAGAAAATCCGGAGCCGGAGTCCCTAAGGCGGTTTGACGTTGTAGTCAACACCGGCAACTCCTGCGGCGCACCTGAAGCCAAGCTGTATTGACTCCGTCTTTCCCTTGGATCCTTCAGCTGCGAAGAGAGGGGGGGTCTGCTGCATGGGCAACAGCAGACCCTCCATATCACCCTGCCCAGGCTCTGTAGCTTCAGCTTCACTGGAGAGGACACTCCAGCGTCATCGAAAGATGTCGATTCAACACGGGAGGAGACAGATACCGTGTCACTCCCGAGTTGGACTGCACAACCATTCTCGGCGGTGCAGATAGACTCTTAAGAAGCTACACCATCGTCTCTCGAGACGGACGGCTGCCGACGACGAATACAGAAAATAAGGTGATTTATCAATGTCCTATGTACCCTACAGATATTTTATGGTAAAAAACAACAAAAAAAAGGAGAATATTCATATTAGAAAGGCAAGTAGATTTCATCAAAGTTAGTCCTAAAGAAAATTTCTGTGCATATAACTTTATGAAATGGTATTTAAAAATGAAGCTCTACTTCTAATCAGGCTCCAATCAATCTGACAGTAGGAATTTTTTTAAAATTTGTTTCACTTTTCCCTCAATTACTTTTTCATATAGATGCCCTATCTGACACAGCTAGAAAGCTAAAAATTGAGTAGCACAATAGCAAGAACTAAAATTCTAGAATTGTCTAGTAAGTGGGACCATTTTATTAAAGTCTGATAGGCCATTCAAAGGAAAACATTTGTGAAGGAAGAAAAATAATGAGCAAAATAAGGAGAAAATGTAAAAAAGTTCATGAGCATTTTTTTAATTTATTTATTTTAATGAAGCTGTTTTGCATGGGTTTATTTATTTATTTTTAAAGGTAGGGTATTTTAAGTGAAGTATGTGAAAAAAGTGAACCAGACAAGTGCTAATTAAAGAATTTTGAGAAAAAAGGTAGAGATTTAGGGAAAAGAGACAACGAAACTACGCGGAGCTACCATGTGCACCTCCTGCCGAACAGGCACTGAGTAGGAGTGTCTAGTGCTGGGAGAGGGAGATATCTCTCTATTATACAGAAGGAAAAAATGATTTTCAAATTCATGAATTTTTGTTTGTTTACACTGCTAGTACCAAATCGAAGAATGAGGTTGTTACTTGGTCATTAAATGCTTAATAAATGAACAAATTTAGAAAAATTTTTAAAATTTACAATTCTTTAATCTGATAACAAAAAGCCTGACTTATCAATGTTTTCATGTGCATCTACTATTACTTCTCGAAAGTTAAGTAACTAAACAATTTGAGATTAGAAGTGGAATTCAATAACAATATTAAATCTGTTAACTATTCTGTTATCTAATAGCCATTTCAAAATTATCTATTGATGATTCTTATAGTGTAATATTTAATTTCAAGAGTATTATATAGTACATTATTAGTGATTTCAAAAAATCCTATAGCTGTCTGGTATATATGATTATTTCTTCATATGATAAAATCTTCTTTAATAAAATCTTTGATATAAGCAATGATATACTCTAAGTAAGATCAAGTATGTGAATACATTTTATTGAATTTTTAAAGCACTCTATAGTAACATAAATATTACAAATATAACTTCTCTTTTGAACCCCAAAATTATCCCATATAGTACTTATTATTTTCTCACATATAGTATAATTATTTATGTATAAGCCATATATCTTTATGAGGCTATAAGGAGCTTCACAATATGTGTATCTCATTACATTCAAGATCATCTAACATTGATACTTTACCAAAAGAGACACTGTCAGGAAGATAAATTATGTAACTTCTGAGGGTACAAGCAAAAGTCTAGTAAGGATTATATTAACTAATGTTCAAAGTTTTGATCTTTTATAGTAATGAACACACAGATAAGAGAACTTTTATTTCTCCTTCATAATAATGCAATCAAACCAATCAGAGTCAAGTATGCATTTAGAACCAGCAGCAGGTAAAAGATGACTACCTTAAGAATAAAGACATGGGATCTCTGAAATAAAATGAAATAAAAATCTGAGATTTTTCCACAGTATATTTCTGACTGTATGTCAATTTTATACACTGAATTTGGAATTCCATTGAGCATGCTGCCTTACATTCATAATAAATTTTTTCTTTAAAAATAAAGACTCCAAGGAAAAGGAAAACCAATCATTCCACAACTAAAGAGACAGAGAGAAAAGGGACAAACATGTATACAGACATAGAGACAGGCAGAGACAGACAAATTCTGTACCATGGTTCCTGGCCACTAAACTAAGACCTCATTCTTTGAGGCTTATCTTTAGTAAATAGGCTGTACAGCAGAAGAGAAATTGTCAACATTCATTCAAGAAGGAACACATGGGCAATAACTGTAAAAGGAAACATTTCTGTACCTTAATATCAGATGTATCACGCTGACTGTTTCGCCAAGCTCTAGAAATTGATGAAAAAGTTCGATCTGCATGATCAAATTTCCCTCCTTGCAAATTTAGGAAATAAGTTGTGAAGGGTTCCTGAAAAATAAGCAATTAAAAACATTGGTATCTTCCCTCATGCATAAAAATATGGTTCTTATAAATCTTTATATCAAAATACTCTAATGACTAATAAACATTAGCCAGTAATACATACTAGGCATAGGCTGGGAACTATAACTAAATTATTATATTAATGTTCTCAAATCATTTTTCTTTCAGAAGAAATATTTCCAAAATTTGGTATGTGTAACATTTTTCAAACACTTTTCCCTCCAAGAATAATTTATTAATAACATTCAGACATAAATTAGATGGTATTTTCTTCATAGTACAGAGAAACTGTCCAATATGTAATTTTCCTATTGTTATGGCTCAATATTTAATTTATGATTAAGAAAAGAAAAATGTTTGGAAGATTTAAAAGCCTCCTCTTAGTTAAAGAACACTTAAACACATATTAGTGGATAATTGCTTGAAATTAGCTAAGCACTATAAATTACTTCTAGGATTTATGTCTGCCTGTACCCTTCTAACAAGCTTTAATTAATGATGTGCTGCTAATGCTTTCCCAAAGAAATTACTTTCCAGTAGATGAATCACCTTTCCATTTTACAGAAACATTTCTTGTTTAACCAATATATTATCAATACACGGCAGCCGCGGAGTAACCTACAAACATACCTTATTCCATTTGGGGCAACTGAACTTTCTAAGTATATGAATATACATCTGTGTTAATGAAATTTTATTTCTTATTTTAACAGACAATATTTGAATATAACCTATGTTACAGTTTAGAATCTGGTAGGATATCAACCATTGGAACGGGCAAATTTAAGGAAGAAGTTCACACAGTTCAGGTGAAACATTTTCAAGGTAATTCTACACTAACACATACCAAGTGGGACACAGAGATACAACAGAACCTTGTCACTGAAAAAAAATTTACCATTCAAAAAAGACTGCCTATTCTCCACAACACTGAATTTATTTATTCATGGTTTATTATTCAAATTGAACTTACTATTCTCAGTAGCCACGCAAGAACGAAACTTGCAGTTGAGTAATGAGTACCATAGTGGAACTTGGGAACTTGATCATCTTCCCATGATTCATACCGCTCTGCAAAGAACGCTGCTCTTTTTGGATTCAAAGCTCCTACCGGCTGCCAGTGGGGAGAAAAAGCAAACAAATAAGAACACAGATGTAAGCATCCTTTACCTCTTTCATGCTTCAAAATGTTGTCCTACTAGCAAGTCTGAAAGTAAATTAAAAACTATATGTACTATTTAAGCTAAAACACATTGTTACAGTCAGACGGTAGATGAAAAAACAAACTTATTCGCAATGCAGGTTAAACAAACTCATATAAGTGAATGGAGAAACCTGTTATTTCTCAGTAAGTCTAGCTTCTATTGAATCAAAGTCTTTAGCCAGCCCATAACAAGCCTTTTCAAAAAGACATTTACATGGCCCTGGCCAGGTGGCTCAGTTCCTTGGAGCATCATCCCATACAACAAAAGGTTATGGGTTCGATTCCTCGTCAGGGCACATACCTAGGCTGCGGGTTCAATCCCCAGTAGGGGTGCATGAGGGAAGTAGCTGATTCACGTTTCTCTCTCACATAGATATTTCTCTCTCCCATCCCTTAGTCTCTCTCTAAAATCAATAAAAAACATACCCTTGGATAAAGATTTTTCTTTTTTTAATTCAACTGCATGAAGTAACAACATAATACTTTGAAAGCCCCTATAAAATTCTATTTAGTTAATTAGAAGCAACAACCAGAAACAAAATCTTGAAGCTAGGATTAATTTATAAAAGGTCCTGAACAGCGGACGGAATAAAGTTGGGGAGAGCGAGGAGTAGAAGAAGGAGATTATGTGAAAAGGGGGATTAAGTGTGAAGCTAGAAATTTCTACTAGTATGAGTAAAACCGGAATTTTGAGTAAAGAAACATGCCTGCATGAAATATAAAAAATACCTAAGATAGCGAGCATCGTACACAGATTACAGACTTCAACCAGAAAGCAGCACAGTGCAGCGGAGGCCCCGGAAGCAGCACAGCACAGTGGTGAGGAGTGCGGGCCGCTGGAGCAACACCAGCGCCCACTAAGAAGGTGGTTTTGGAAAATAGAATGAGCCAATACAGGTAAAGTCCTACAAACCATGCCTGACAACATCCAATGAAGGCTAACTATTGTTTTTGAGGTTATCTTTCAGAACTGGGGTCAAGTTTCAATAAAATAATAGCCTGTAAAGCCCCAGCACATTGCTTGGCATGAGATAAGAGCTTTATAAATGTTAGCTTGTATGGTTATTATTGCTGCTGTTGTCATCCAGGGAATACATAAACTCCATTGGACAGTATGCAGAATTTTGTGTGAGTATGCACATGAACATTTTCTTAAGGAACATTTTCTTAAGGAAGACATACTGAGTGGTCTTAAGATCTTCATCCCAATAAACTCAATAAAAACGGGGGGAGAGATTTTCTAAGAGTTCCAAGGGCTGAAAGAATGTCAAGATCAACTTCTTTAAGGAACAATTTATTCTATAAAAAAACATTCTGAGTTACAGAAAATGCGTATTGATTATTTAAAATATAAATACCAATTCACTGAAAAAAAAGTCAGATTATTTTCTTTAATGAAAACCTATGAGTTAGTCACTCCTCATTTATAAGAGAAAGGAAATATGATTATTAATGGGGGAAATAGTAAACTAAAATACATTTTAAAGTAGTTAAAAAAATGATGTATTCATAAATATTCTATTGAAAATGAAGCAATGTTAAACTAATTTTTAAACTGCTTTTCACATTACTACGTGATTTTAAGCAACATTTAAAATTTATCAGTTTGATTACCTTTCTTAAATTAACTATTTTTTTTAAAACTGCTATTTATGTTTGGCACTACTCTCTTTCAATAGCTTAGAAAGGGTCTAATCAACATTTTCTTTTAAGCCATTTTTTTACTTTACAAGCAAATATTTTAAAATCTTTAGTTGATTACTATTTAAATCAGTATCACAGTAGACTAATTTAAAATGTCACCCTTTAAAGCACTAGTTTCTTCAAAAAGAATTACATCTGATTTACTAAATTTATGCCAGTTAAGAATGGTACTGACTCCAAGAAATCTTCGCTACAGAACCAATTCTGAATTCCTTTAAATGGATTTTAGCTGTTGTCCCTAAAGACTGAGCTATGCAAAAGAAGAAATAAAATCATTGGAAGACAAATTATGTGAATTAAAAATAGAATCAATGCTCCTTTTGTATGGTTCTGCCGCATATTAAGTAGTCGCTTTATCTGCTCCTATTTTTATTACTCTCCAAATGAGTACACCCCCAAAATCAATAGTTATAGAATCACATTTCTTGAATATAATGCTAAAACCAATTAGGATTGATTTCACTAGCATCTAAAAAAAATGGTATTGTGCAGAGATCCATATAGGTAGAACCCACAGTATTGATTCTGGCTGTTATTGTTACAGTTGGTTTCTGAAGCCTGCTACTACAGGACAGCTATCAAGACATACCACATTTATTTGCAAGCATATAAAAAAGAAGTCCCCAAATAAAAGAAGGTTAAAAAAAGAGAAAGACCAGCGGAGCTGTGCAATGACAATGATACACTATCAGCTTACTCAGAGAAGTTACAGTGGGAATACACACATTGAATTATACATTACGCGAAAGCACTGATTTATTGTGGTAATAACATCCACCTCATTAAAAGATTCTGCTTTGCTGCAGTTGGAAGGCTACATATTGTTTACTGCTATAAATTAATGGTGGTACAAAGAAGACTGTGGAACCGTCCTAACAATAGATCTGTAATGACAGTGCTGTATATCACAGCTTCCTCAGCAGCTTCATAATAAAATGGAGACAATGTATTGAGCTAATACATTCTACCATGCTGGCCCATATTTTTCTGACAACTGCTTTAAAAGATGAGCTGAATCCAACTATGTTATAATGCTGAAAAACATTTAACTAAGCAAGAGTCTGTCATACACCAAAGTGCATCATAGCATTTTTAAAACATTGTCTAAATCAGCATTTCGAGATGTTTATTCATCTCTACAAAAGAACTAAAAGTAAATGCTGAGGGCTCTTCTTGCTTATACAGTATATTACGAGTATCAATTGGAGGGCAATTCAGAAAAATGCCTAGCGCTATCATCCTAAAGAGAGCTCTGTACAATTTAACTGTAAAAGCTTGGCTGAGCATTTTTAAAAATCAGCAAGTAGATTAAAGGAATAAGAGCAAAAAATACTGGTCATTTAAAATGATTACTTCCTGAAAAAATCAATTAAAAAAAAGTATTGATTAGAGAGGTATAATTCAAGTTCATAACCAGGTAAACATCAATAGCCCTAGGATATAGAAAAGCAATTATAAACATTGCATAAGACTAACAAATATAATTGTATAAGATTTTTTAAATCTATAAAATAATAAAAAAAAACTTGGAATATAAGGATTTAAAAATTAGAGTATAAAACTACCAGAACAAGCATTACATTAAAAAAATAGAAATAAGAACTTGAATTAAAAAAAGAGAACACCAAAACTCTTGAAAATGTATAAGTAGAAAGAAAAAATATAACTGTACTTAGGATATTTTAATCTCACAAATAGCAAAATTGACAACTGTCTTAAGAGTTCTAAGTATACTGTTTGAGAAATACTAATGATACCTTTCCGAACAAGATGTGCAAAACAAAACTAAATCAGGTTCTTAAGGTTATTACAATAAAAAAATACCTTATTACCTTCTTTGAGAAATAATTTTTCTAACTATAAGGGAACCAAAAATACTGCATCTAAAGTGCCCAGCTCAGTGCTGGGCACATGGTAAATTATTAGTAATAGTAATTTTTCAGCGATTTAAGCATATTTAAGAAAATCAATTAAACCTGAAGAAATCAGTGGAGTCTATTAGAAAAGAATGTAATTAAACACCATAATCCTCCATTGGCACATACAGTACTGTGCATTATCTGTCAGAAGCCTAATAGTACATAGTAGTCCTAATAAACTGTATTATTCTACCTACCTCAAGAATATAAACAAAAGCAAATTACGTTTGAAAGGTTCAAAGGGCCCCCAAATGTTGCTATGAAAAACATATGAAAGGTCAAGCAAGCTACAAACATCTTCTACATTAATTTAAAACAAACAGTTCTCAATTCACAGACCCCTTCAAGAGTACATGATAGACTCTTAAGTAATCACTAGGAAAGTTAGCTGTAAAAAGAAAAAGCTTTTGTAGTGTTGATAGTCTAAGTTTTCGCTTTCTTTTTTAAAGTTTCAGGAAACCCCATCTGAAGCTACATAATCAAGAATAATATCCAACCTCCAAAAGAATAATATCCCAATTTACATTTTGCAATTTATAAAACATTATAATGCATTCTCACACTAAATATGTGAGCTAGATATCCCTGTTTTAATAATGAAAACAAGAAGTATCTTAAGTAATGTAGCTCAAAACCAATATAAATCTGGGAGACAAAATCCCAGTTCTCAAAATCCAGTCTTTGGGCCATTTATCCATCTAAAATTGTTGTATTGCAAATTGTTTTTCCTAATTTCAACAACTTTCCAACTTCTTACATTTCCAATTTTTAAATATGATATTTAACAGATTGATTTAAAAGGCTAATGATATATGTAAAGTGCTTAGGAGAGCTGTCTGGCACAAAGAAGGTAGTAAGTACAATTGCTGTTGTCGTTGTCGTTGTCGGCAGCCGTCCGTCTCGAGAGACGATGGTGTAGCTTCTTAAGTGTCTATCTGCACCGCCGAGAATGGCTGTGCAGTCCGACACGGGAGTGACACGGCATCTGTCTCCTCCCGTGTTGAATTGACATCTTGCGATGACGCTGGAGTGTCCTCTCCAGTGGAGCTGAAGCTACAGAGCCTGGGCAGGGTGATATGGAGGGTCTGCTGTTGCCCGTGCAGCAGACCCCCCCTCTCTTCGCAGCTGAAGGGTCCAAGGGAAAGACGGAGTCGATACAGCTTGGGTTCAGGTGCGCCGCAGGAGTTGCCGGTGTTGACTACAACGTCAAACCGCCTTAGGGACTCCGGCTCCGGATTTTCTGTCAGGGTTTACTCCCTTAGCCTTTCCCCAGAAGAGGTATGCCGCAAGGCAGCGGAGGTTTTTTTTTTTGGAGTCAGAGTTTTAATGTTGTAATTACCACTATCACTATAATGCCTCCTTCCTTTTGAGATTTCTCTGTGGGCTGTTGCATTTTAGTTGTTGCACCTTTTAGATGTGAAATGTCCCAAACTGCTGGACCATGATCACAGTTACTTACAGTAAGAAGGTGACAAGGGATTGATAAGAAATCTGATGATTTTACAGGGCAGAGATTTGCTTGGGTTAACAAACTTCTTAAAATCCAAGTCTCAAAAGAGGTTTTTCTATCTTTCTGTGAAGGCTTTCTTTAGAAAATTATTAAGCCATAACATATGAGCATGAGAATCAGAAGAGAGGAAGATGGAAAAAAGAAAAGAAGAAAGAAAAGAAAAGAAAAGTCACTCGAGCATAAAGTTCAGAAACAGGGCCCGTGTAAATGCTAAAGGAGAGAGTATCGTGGAGACACATTTCGGGGGGCTCAGGAAGGGCAGGCGAAAGAGCAAGACTCCTTTCAGGATCTTTGCTCAGGATCTTGATGACTGGCCTAAAGCCATGTGCAAATGTCATCTTCATTGGGTACAATTAGGAAACTGGAAACAGCCTTTAATTCCATGACTACACATAAAGCCTGTGCTACAGCATTTAAGAGGTCATGGACAAAAGAAATTTTATTCTTTCCTGAAAGTAGGGAAGGCCTCTAGAGATACTAAAAGAGAGTCAATGCTAAAAAAAAAGAAAAAAAAGAGAGAGAAATTGGTTGGACTCAATGGTACAGCAATTCAATGTTACGTGTTATTAAAATGTCATATTAAATGTTAGCTTCATTTAATTTAGGGGCAGAAAGAGGGTGGACTATCAGGAAATGTGATGTCATAAAAGATGGTCATTCCTGATTAGGAAGTAATAATTTGGTTTTAGAAGATTATAGAAAATAACTATGATATGCAGATTAAAGGGGCCATTCTATCTGGTGACAATGCTACTGTTACTGGATATAAGCGATGGTTCTCAGAGTCTTACAAAAAAATATGTCATTACATTCACAGCAACCCCTTAATATACAAATCTATTAGCATTCCCAATTTACAGGTAAAAAACTTGAGTCTAGGAGAAGTTAAGTGACTATTACTAGTTGGTTACCAAGCTGGTTGCAGGGGCAAGATTCAGAGCCGAATCTAAACTAAGTTGATTATTAAATCCTAAAATGATCTGGGTTGTGTGGATGATGAAAATATTGGTCCTAGATATGTAAGGCCATTAGAATTCTTTCTTTGGAAGTTTAGATCATCTTTTTCAAAAAATTCTATTTATGTTTTTATCCCCACCTATCAATATATATGTGAATATCACTTTAGCAGAGTCTTTACAATTGGGAAAAATATGAATATTTTGTCTCGGGACACCAAAAACCAATGAGTGACAACAACAGCTCTTTTTTAAAAGTAAACAAAAAAGGTGAGTATTGTCATCAAAGTGCATTGCCTTCCTCTGCTCTTAACTTTTTTATATTTGTACACCTGCATCCCCAAACCCAAGAGGATTTCATTCTGCGCATCTCCCCACCTGCCTTTCTCCCCCACCCCCGGAGAAGAAAATAAACCAACAGCCTCTGCCATTTAAGCAATGTTGCCGCTATTAGGAGGCATAACAACTATTTTGTGTCAGTGGGAACAACTCTTTTATCTAAATGACAAGTGTAACAAACAGCCTAATCACCATTTTTACTCAACCTTGGCTTTTAGGGTATTTCGTCAAATGATGCTATACACGGCTGAAACGGTTCGGCACTTATCTTCATGTGCTCTACATTTTATTTAATATTGTCAAGAAAAAAATGTCACTGGCACACTACTGTGGCTTTTAGAGTTAACAAATAAGCACTTTGGTTTTCAAGTACCACAGCAGTTCTTAATCCCTTGAAAACACACTTTCCTGCAAGAGGCATTAAACATACACTCGCTATACTATTTCAATTTAACAAACACATCTTGGAAAAAAGAAAATATTTCATTTTACTTACCACGCATATAGAATCTAAATCATTTCAAATGCTTACATTAATAGATTAGCAGCAATGCCTTTACACTTCTGTTATTCAGCTATGGTTTCTATTAAGTGATTTTTACTATAGGTTTCTATCTGAGTTTGAGAAAGGCACATAAATTGATTAAAATAGTCAGTGTTGAGCTAAGTGGTAGAAAAACCTAAAGGGCAAGCTTAACCATCCAAAGCAAGTTAAATAAAAAATAAATAAATAAATAAAAAGATCTTAGGTAATTATGAAAATGATAAACACCCAAGAGGCCCAAACCTGATATATCAAAAACTACTCATTTGCAAATAGAATCATTTAAGACCACTAAAATCAGGAGTTCTGGTCCGAGATGGTGTCTTCCCGCAAAGAAACCTAATCTATAGCTACATATGGAACAATTCCCTCTGAAAGAAATCCAGAAACCAGCTGAGCAACTCATACACATTGAGAAAACAAGAACAAACAAACGCATAACAGGTAGGTAAGGCTGTGACACCCTTGCCACAGACTCCACCTGTGACCCCGCGACATACAATTGGGAGAGAGCTCTGAACTCACAGCTGCAGAGGGAGCTGGAAGAAAGCCCGACTCCCACTGTTTCCCTAATACTTCAAATGCTGCTGCACGTGGGTCTGGCTTTTCTGATCAGCCCGCATTTACTGCTGAGTGAGACCTTCGCCTTTGGGACACTGTCAGGTCTTTGTGTGAAAGTAGAACTTCAACCACTGGCAGCGACTAAGAACAAAGAAGGTGGCCTAGACAATCGCAAAGGTTTGAGAGAGAGGATGTGATCTGATGTTACTGCGAACAAGCACAAAATAACACCCACTGCCCCTAATCTGTCTCTTACATGAATCAAAACCCTTAAGCTGATGGAGGAGGAATACCAGTCTCTCATCCCAGGCAAATATTCACTGCACACGAGGCAAGGACAGAAAAAAAACCAATCTGCCTCTGAAAGAGGGGCAGGAAACCCTCTACACTGCCCGCAGTGCTCAGGGAAGGATACTGCTTCTGGGGTAGGGTAAAAACAAAGGCCCTTTCATCTAGAAGAGACAGAAAATCTCTTGAGACCAGAATTCCACACTGAAACAAAGGAGAGGTCTGGCTGCTGTTGGAGGAGGGATAAGAAAATCTCTCCTGCCTGAGACTGGACAATGACACAAGGCTAAGTTTGGATGCCATACAAAACAATACAGGCAAGAAGAACACAAAGAAGACCCACCTTTGAGGACCAGTCAAAGAGGGTCTGCCTAAGACTGAAGCTGGGCAGGAGAACTGAGGAGCTGGCCCATCTCCACCCCAAGCCCAAGTAAATAGCAATCTACTCCTGGAAAGAGATGAGAGAGAGAGAGAGAGAGAGAGAGAGAGAGAGAGAGAGAGAGAGAGAGAGAGAGAACTCTCCTGTGGCACAGGTACAGAGGGCCTGCTCAACGGTACAGCGGGAGCAGCAGCCAGGGCCCTCCCTAAAGCAAACTCTAATGGAGGAATTTAGTGTGTCCCACTGCAGGTAATAAGGACAACAAACTCACCTGAGCTTGTCTACTGACTAGATTGACTGAGCTCCTGACACAGAAGGCGGCTCCCACATTTCTAGGTGTAAAGTATTATTCCTATCAGATCTCTACTGACGTTCAACCAAAAAACTAGGAGACACTTAGAAACTAAGGGAAAAAATTACCCATTATGAAGAGATGAAGCAATCAAAAGGACTAGTCTCAGAGATAATGCAGATGGTCAGAAGTATCTGACAAGTTATTTAAAATAACTGTAATTCATATACCAAAAATGATCTAGTTGAAAAGTGGAAAACTTACATAAATAGGTGGGAAATTTCAGCAGAGCTGCAAACCATAGAAAAAGAATTTAATTTAGATGCTTGAAATAAATATCAGAGTTGAATAACTTTTTTTGATGAGCTTACGAGCAGACTAGACACAGCAAAGAAGGAATAAGCAAGTTTGAAGGAATGTTAATAAAAAATATCCAAAATGAAGAAGATAAGCAAATGAAAACCCAAGAGGAGTGAGTAACCAAAAACAATGGGACAAAATCAGAGTCTAATATAGATGTAATTGGAGTCACAGAAGGAGAGAGACAAAAGAGCAAAAATATATATATATATATATCTAAGAAATGAATAAGCAATTTCCAAAATTAATAAGAAAGAAAATACAAATTTAAGAGATTCTAAAAACTCAAAGGAAAAAACAAAACAGATGAACAAAAAAGATCACAAACAGCTGAAAACCAAAGATAAAGAAAAGAATTTTAAAGTCAATCAGAGGAAAGGAAAATAAACTTTATTACATTGAAGATAAAAATTTATAAGAATAATGCAAAGTGTCATTAATAAGCAGACCAGCTAGAAGACAGTAAAAAGTCACCTTTAAAATATCAATCCCCCCCCAAAAAACCCTGTCAATCTATAATTCTGTATCCAGTGAAAATAGTGTTTAAAAACAATGGGAAATACTTTTTTCACATTAAAATAAATTTTAAAAATTGCCAGAAGACATACACTTCAAGAACTATTAATGAAAATTTTTAGAAGAATAAATATGATATCAGATTTAAATGCACATCCATACAAAAAAATAAAGATTATCAGACATGGCAACACTCAGGATAAACATAATATTTTTCTTATTTTTATTGCTTTAAAAGATGGCTATGTAAAGCAAAAATAGTAAAAATGCACTGAGTTTATAGCATACTTCACTGAAAAACTTATGAGATCACTTAGTAAGTTATGTCTAATCACTGCAGTGTATGCCTGAAACTAATATAATAATGAATGTCAAATGTAACTGAAAAATAAAAATGTTTAAAAAATGAAAAAATAAAACCTGAAATTTGCATGGTGAGAGATGATTACACACACACACACACACACACACACACACGAAGAACAATAGCTCTAAAGGCTGGAATAGAGAGAATAGGAGGATACTGTTAGAAAGTTTGAAAACTACATAAAGTGGTATAATATAATTTGAAGATAAATTGTCATTTCAGACCCTGGCCAGGTAGCTTAGTTGGTTAGAGTGTCATCCCGACATGCCAAGGTTGCAGGTTTGATCCCTGGACAGGGCACATATAAGAATCAACCAATGAACGCACACCTAGGTGGAAAAATAAATTCATGTTTCTCTCTCTCTCAGTCTATCTTCCCCCCTTCCTCTCTCTCTAAAAAAAAAAAAATCAATTACAATGTATTTCAAACAATGAACCACTAAATTTTTTAAAAATATAAATAATAAGTCATAATGTAGATAAAATGGAATCATAAAAATACTTAATCTAGCCCTGGCTGGGTGGCTCAGTTGGTTAGAGGGCTGAAAAGGATTTGAACAGTTCTTAATCTTCCTAATGTCTTTTAACCATCTTGCCTGTTTCACAGAGGTACTACTTGGATTCTGAAATCACATGCTGAGATACATCACACTAGACCCATAGCTTCCCCCTAACCTAATCCAAGTGATTTTCAACTGCTGAGCCGTAAGAATTTTTAAAACATGCATACCTGACTATTTAGTCAAGGGCAGTGACCTCTTTTCCCTTAGGTTGTCAAATTTTAAAAAATGAAAACAGCCAACACAACAACAGCTGTCTGCTGTGAATTCCCTGTCTTGAACCATAAATATAGAGGTCATGTAATAGAGCTGCATCTTATTGGTCACATCCCATAAAAAGGTTGCATCTGATTGGTTAATTTTTGGTACCGGAAATCCTTATATGCAAGTATAAGCACCTGATTTTTTAAAAAGTCACTTTGGGGCAAAAATGGTAGGCAATTACTATTATTACTTTTTGTAAATCAATCAAAATTATACCTATTTTTGGTCAGATCAGCAAAAATTATATTTTTTGGTGTGCCACAGAATTTTATTAGTTTGTGTTCCATGAGATAAAAAAGGTTGAAAATCATTGATCTAATAAAACCAGTATTTATTTTATATTTTATCATAGTTTACATATAGGAAAACATATTTTTAAAGTAAAATAATTAATGTAGTTTAATAGAATATATTTCTTAGTACAATTCTACTTTGTTTTTCTTCCTACATTAATAAAAAAAGGTAACTATTTAATTGTCTATAATAGTTTACATAGTGCACCAATGATAACTATGGTTTTTGTTTTCAGAATTCATCTTCTTTCTACTTTCAAAAACTTGGTTTATATTATAAGTCGTGGACTCATATTTTAAAAAATCCTTTTCTGAAAATGGGACAGTCAAAAATAAAGTCACATAGAAATAAAATGTTTCCAACTAACTTATTTTCCTTAAACGGTTCATATACAACATACATTCAGTTATTAAATTCTTTCAGTGGGGATTATTTCATTCACTAATGTTTCTGGCACAGTCCTTGGAATAATGTCCACAAGAGGTGCACAGTAAATATTTAATCATCAGTTATTTGAATAAACACATTTATTGAATATAAGCAGGGCACTAAAAACAAGCATTAATGTGAAATAAGTATGCTTATTCATATAAATGTACTTTGAGAGTAAAGAATTGGACAGGAACGTGAACACGTGAGTAAAGGATAAGTTACTACATTACCCAATGGAAAAAGCATACTATGTACTCACTTAAAATAAGTTTTGAGAACCACAGGGAAATATAAGAATGAGAAGGTGACACACACAAGTATATATAGAAATCTCCCACACTTACCTCTCTATAAAGATAAAAAATACCCCAACCTGTGTACCAGAAGTATAGTACCAGTCCTTACTAAACTTACCAAAAAAGTTTTAGGTTTTTAGAAATCAGTTTTTATGTAAATTCATGGTAAGTATATATGTTCCCTACTCTGAATCTATCCAAACTAGTCCACCCAGCACTAAACTAAGAAAATAGGAAGTATTATGGGATAAAACTGGTAGCATTATGTAAATAAAACAATCCATTTATAAATAATAATAAATGGTCACTCCACACCACAGTGACTTAGGATGATTAGTGAATAAATACTTAAGTTGGAGAAGGATTACTGACTGGCAGTGTGTTGCTGCTATCTGTCAGGATTATTCATCACCCTGACAGTAATATTAACCACAATCCATTTCAGTTGCTGCAGTTTATCGTTTACTGACTAATGTTAAAAAACAATGTCATTAAATAAAGTGTAAGGTTAACCTCTGTTAGTCATTTACAAACTTCTAGAAGGTAACTTCCAATAGAAACCCAAATATGCTACACAGAGTGCTAGTAGTTAATAAATATAAACTTACAGAACAATCACACAAAAGATTGTTTTCTAATTTTAAAACACCAGCAAGTCCTCTAAAAGCACAACATAGCTCCTTCCACCTCTTTCCCTCCCTCCATATATATATATTTCTACGAATGTGTATGTCTTGAATGTAATATATATTCACACTTTGCTGAATTTAATGTTAAATTCTGGGGAAAGAGTTGCATAGCCATATTTTAAACTAAATACATCACACTGAACAAGTAATAATTTCAAGTTTACAAAGGTCAGTACACCCCTGAAAATTCTCTTCAGTATTATGTAAATACTGTATTATAAATAATTATATAGTTTGCTATATAAGACCTGCCCACCCCCTCGCCGAAACTACGTAATTTGCTAAAGGTCCCTTACTGATAAATGAAGGCAGACTGGCACAAGTCTACCTAAATGTAAAGATTTCCTACTCGGGTCCTCTAATTTTATCTGCCCAGGCAATCCCCACCTATCTTTTTTTTTTTTTTTTTTTAAATAATTTATTTGTTTGTTTTTTTGTTTTTTGTTTTTTTTAGAGAGAGGGGAAAGGAGAAAGAAAGGGAGAGAAACATCACTGTGTGGTTGCCCCCAAATGGGGACCTGACGTGCAACCTAGTCATGTGCCCTGACTGGGAATCAAACCAGCGACACTTGGCTCACAGGCCGATGCTCAATCCACTGAGCCACAGCAGCCAGGTTCCCCCATATCATTTTGATGTTCTTTTTAGAATATATCTGCAATAGTTTTATCACTGTAAGGGTATTCTTGTTTTTAAGGCTTTTCTGCTTCTTAAATTGTCTTTGTTTTTTCTGGTTTCACTTATTTTTCTGTTTGTTTCATCTTTGTCACCTTTCACATTGGAGACTGTCTTTACATATTTACTAACACTTGGTTATACCTTCATTTTTAAAAGCGAAGCCTGAAGGGCTGACTGAAATACAGCAGTGAATGTAGCAATATGAACTGGTAGACCTCATTGGAGGGGAATCAGGTGAGCTCCAAGAAGAATCCGAAATGTTAGTATTTTTTAGGTCTTTCCTTTTGAACCAGCCAATATGCCCAGAGTGATATATAAGATAATCCCGTGTCTTACAGGGTGGGGTTGCTACTAGCCTGCCTGCCAGAATTTTGATAGCATGACAGCAAAGAGGTCTGGGGGTCTTCACCATTCAGTACTTAAACCTTTTAGTTAATCCTCCTGTTTTCCATGCATTACCTTAAACCCTCTCTCCACTGTTCTCGGAGTTCTCCAATCAAAAATGTCTCTGGTACGGTTTCTCCAAAAAGTAAACCACTTGCCTCGTGCTCAGATAAAGGAAAGAAGAGTGGGTTTCGGAAAGAAGTGGTTATGAATGCAAGTTTATAGTCTTTCTGGTCATACCTACAATATACCAGTTCCCTGGCAGACACAGATGTGAGACCAAATCCCAGCCTTCGCACTTGGAAATGTGTGACCTTGGAAAGTTCCTTAACCTCATCACATCTTAGTTTTCTTATCTATAAGTTAAAGATAATAACATGTTCCTTACAGTGTTGTTGAAGGAATTAAAAGAGCACACATGCGAATGTCTGTTACAGTGGAAGGCACCTACCAGGGTTTCACTCACAACACTACAAACATATTATAAACTATCCCAATGCCATTCTTCTGCTTAGGCTGTACATTCCCCCAAGACCACAAAATGAAATTTATACCAAAATCTCTAAAATCATGTGGATATAACAGCACCCATATTTGATGCCTACATTAAAACATTTTAATAAATTCTGTCAATCAATAAAAAATATCCAAGTGTGGGGTAATTTTAATTACTTTTTGTGCATTTATATTTTATTTAAACACTTAAGATCCATTATTTACTGTTGTAACATCATAGTTTGTTTTTCTTAAGTCTGAGTTCCTTTCATTTGACTGATGCCCAATAGATAGAAATAACAAAGTGAAAGTTATAACACCTATCATATTTAAACAATACAGCCTTCCCCCCCCCCCCAAAAAAAGGAGTGTTCTTTCCCCTCTGTGACATCTAGATGGTATATTGATTCCCGGTATATCTGTTACAGAGCACAGTAAAAGGACTGGCATTCGTCAGAAACAGCACTTAAAACTTAAAGAGATAAAGAAGTGTTGTCTGATCAACAACAGTTAAATGTCGGTAGTCAATTCCAGGTCAAGATGCATGCTGTGTATATTAAATGTGTGCGTTAGAGAGAAATATCTCACATATAAAAATACACAACCAAATGATAGAAGATAAATGAGAGATCAAGAGAGAGAATCATCTACTTTTTCTTTAAACCAAGAGAGAGAGAGAAAAAAAACAAACAAACAAAAAAAAAAACAAGAATCAACAGTAGCAACTCATCAGCAAGAAAATATTCAGGAGAGCTTTGTCTCTCAGTTCTCTTCCGTTATCTGAGAATTTACTCTTCAGAATTTGATCCAGACTAGGACAATGGAGGCTGCTGTTTTAATAGTGTGAATGGTACAGCATTGGAACATAGGGTGTTTTGGGTTTTTTGTTTTTTTTTTTTTTTTTTTTTAAGAAGAAACTATGATTTATTGGGGCCTGGACCAAAACTGAACCCTCAGTTTGAAGACCTGTTGACAGAAAACCTTCCTCAGATTCCTCCACTGCGAGGCAGGAACCAGGAGACCACAGCAAAGATTCCTTCCCCAGTAACGCGGATTCCTTGTTTCTGCACCCTGAGCCAAGATAACGCACGCTGGGCTTAAAGCTCAAAAATGGATGCTTTTCCTTGACTTTCAACTCACAGTGTCTCATTCAGTATTTTCCTTCATTTTAAGAATGTAAGCTCTATTAAAAAATAAAATACTTGCGTATACATAGGCATTCCTGGTTTTCTCCCTCGATCTTTAGTTTACTGTTTAGTAGGATTGTAACTACCTGACTTTACTCTTTCTAATCACCAGAAAATGAGAGTCCCTGGTAAACACTATCACTCAATAAACAACCAATAAATGAAAAACAAATAATCAAGTAGTGACATCAGGAATTCTCTAGTTTTAACCAAGATTCAGCTTTTTCATAAAACAGGTAAAATCAAAACAGCTTTGAGCATAACCTGGGACAAATGCCCCAAGAGTAAGCAATTTGAAAAAATTTTCCTTTGTCAAGCAATAGGATGCTGGTTGTATTTTACCATGTATTTCAGCATGAGAGGCAAAAGGCAACTTGATAAAATAACATTAAAACAGACTCAGCAACTGATACCAAAAGTAGGAGGCAGCATAGCAGTTTGTTTCTCCAACTTTCTGGGCCAAAACTCATAAGAAAAGTCACTTTAAATCATGACCTAGAGCACACATGTATGTACGTACAGAACATACACCTTCAGCAGAAGATTCATACATGATATACAGTGATATTTTCTTTTTCCTATGTAATGCTATGCCATTTTAATCATTGTCTAAAAAATGCTAGCTGTGAACTGCAATTTGAAAAACACAGGCTTGGTTTTTAAATCCTGGTTCTACACACTAGTTATATAATTGTGTGCATCTTGCATAACCCCATGGTGCCTAAGCTTCTATCTCTGTAAAAGACAATGAAAGCGTTACCGATCTTAAAATGTCTTTGTGAGGATTAAAAGAGTTAACACATGTAATAAGTTTCGATAACAACATGACAAATTAAGTTCTACTAGTGGGATGTTTCTGCCTTCTGAAATGGTTATCAACTGCATTTCCATCTAAGAACATTCTTGATATTGGGATATGTACCCCAATTACAGTATCGTCGGCAGCCGTCCGTCTCGAGAGACAATGGTGTAGCTTCTTAAGAGTCTATCTGCACCGCCGAGAATGGCTATGCAGTCCAACTCGGGAGTGACACGGTATCTGTCTCCTGCCATGTTGAATCGACATCTTGTGATGACGCTGGAGTGTCCTCTCCAGTGAAGCTGAAGCTACAGAGCCTGGGCAGGGTGATATGGAGGGTCTGCTGTTGCCCATGCAGCAGGCCCCCCCTCTCTTCGCAGCTGAAGGTTCCAAGGGAAAGACGGAGTCAATACAGCTTGGCTTCAGGTGCGCCGCAGGAGTTGCCGGTGTTGACTACAACGTCAAACCGCCTTAGGGACTCCGGCTCTGGATTTTCTGTCGGGGTTTACTCCCTTAGCCTTTCCCCTGAAGAGGTATGCCGCAAGGCAGCGGAGGTTTTTTGGAGTCAGAGTTTTCCTTCTCTGACCAATTACAGTATATATACATATTAAATATTCTAAAATAATACAGTATATGTACATATTCAATATTCTACAATAACTATGTGGATCTATGAGAAGAGAAATGACTGCCTCAGATTATCTTGGTTTTTCCTCTCTTAGAAAATTGGTTTACACAATTGCCTAAGAAAAAATAAATAAGTAAATCTCAGTAGCAATGAAAATCTTCCTCCTCTACAAAGGAAACCCTGGTACTGAAAATCTCAGCCATCATAATTGTTTTTATGGTCTGACATTTTGTAAATATATTCCTGCCCTAATTATAACTTCTTGTAAAGGACAAAAAGAAAATATTGCTTCTTATTTCTGTCAAGAAGGTAGTCAAAATATAAAAATCAATATATATTTATAAAATATGAATTAATGTCACTCCAAAGTCAACGCATGGTTAGATCTGTCTTCTTATCAGTCAGAATTTTAGACTCATAATGAAAAAACACTGGGAAAGGAGAAGGAAAACAATCAACTTCAAAATCGATCCCTACTGGTTTAGTTTTGAAAGAATTAAGCCATTATGTTAAATGAGAACTTTCTCGATTATCCAGTCAAGATGGAGGCTTAGGGAAATACATTTTGCCTCCTAGCACGACAATAAGAAAGATCACAACTAATCTCAGAACAAAACACACCCAGAACTGTCATAAAATATAAATATATGGAAGTCCAACAACCAAGGATTTAAAGAAGAAATATTCATCCAGATGGGAAGGAAGGGCAGAGATGGGAAGCCACGATGGAGAGGACACGGCGAGGTGGTGGCAGCAAGGCAGCAGAGGAAGCCAGTGGAAAGGGCAGTCCCACATTCACATGGGGCGAATAAAAGCCTGGAGAGACACCTGGGGAGCAAACCCAACCCAGGCTAGACCATACAGCTCACGATTCCAGCACCGGGAGAATAAAGCCTCATAGCTTCTGACTGTGAAAACCAGAGGGGGGTTGGGGTGGCGGAAGAAACTGCCCATCTCTCAGGAGAATCCGTTTAAAGGATACCCACAGTCCTAGAACGTATGCAAACCCACCCACTCTTGGAACCACCACAAGGGCAGCAGCTAGAGGGGCACAAGTCACATGAGGTAAGCAGGTTATGTGACTGGAAAAGGGACAAGTGCCGAGCAAGTGGCATTGTTCCCCCTCTGACACCTCCCAAACATACAGTGCCACAAAGCGGTGAAATGCGTTGCCCCACCCTGGTGAATACCTAAGGATCTGCCCCTTACAACATAACAGGTGCAGGCAGACAGGAAGTCAAAGCAGCTCTACCTAATACACAGAAATAAATACAGGGAGGCCGCCAAATTGAGGAGACAAAGAAATATGGCCCAGAACAGATCAAAACTCCAGGAAAAAAAAAAAACAAAAAAAAACCAACAACTATGTGAAATGGAGATAGCCAACCTATCAAATACAGAGTTCAAGACACTGGTGATAAAGATGCTCAGAGAAATAACAAAGTATGATAAATGCATAAGGGAAGAAATGAAGGCTATACTAAGTGAAATAAAGAAAAATCCACAGTGAACCAATAATAAAAGAAAGGAAGCTGGGGTTCAAATTAATGAACTGGAACATAAGGAAGAAATAAACATTTGACCACAATGAAAAGGAGAAACTAGAATTCAAAAAAATGAGAGAATAAGAAGACTCTGGGACATTTCCAAACATGCCAACATCCAAAGTATAAGGATGCCAGAAGGAGAAGAGGAAAAGCAAGAAATTGAAAACTTATGTGAAAAAACAATGAAAGAAAACTTCCCTAACTTGGTGAAAGAAATAGACATACAAGTCCAGGAAGCACAGAGAGTCCCAAATGAGCTGGACCCAAAGAGGACCACACTAAGACACATCACAATTAAAATGCCAAAGGTTAAAGATAAAGAGAGAATCTTAAAAGCAGCAAGAGAAAAGCAGAGTTACCTACAAAGGCATTCCCATAAGAGTATCGGTGGATTTCTCAAAAGAAACTTTGCAGGCAAGAAGGGACTGGCAGGAAGTATTCAAAGTGATGGGACTACAGCCTAGATTCAAAGCAAGGGACTACAGCCTAGATTACTTTATCCAGCAAAACTATCACTTAGAATGGAAGGGCAGATAAAGTGCTTCCCAGACGAGGTAAAGCTAAAGGAATTCATCATTACCAAGCCATTATTATATGATATGTTAAAGGGACCTATTTAAGGAAAAGAAGATGAGCAAAACTATGAACAATAAAAATGACAATAAACACAACTATCAACAACTGAATCTAATAAACAAAAACAAACAAACAACTAGAATGGAGGCAGAATCATAGATATGGAGACCATATGGAGGGCTGTCAGCAGGGAGGGGGGAGGGGTAGAATGGGCAGAAAGGTAAGGGATTAAGAAGCAAAATTGGTAGGTACAAATTAGACAGGGGGATATTAAGAATATTAAATGAAATGGAGAAGCCAGATAACTTATATGCCCAACCCACAGACATAAAAAAATGGGGGGTTGCTGTAGGGAAGGTGGGTACCAGGTGGAGGGGGGCAAGGGGGAAAAATTGGGACAAGTGTAATAGCATAATCAATAAAATATAATAAAAAAAGAACTTTCTCAGTACAAGAAAAGTTTTAATTTTCATCAGATTTTCAGACAAAAATAGATACAATTTTATAAAAAGACTGATAATACTAATTTGTAATTATTACAAGAATTGTACATAAAATTTTATAACTTTAAGAAGACATTTTTTACACTGTTCTATTCAGACTTTTGCTTTTCTCAAAAAATGTTCAGAAAAATAATACAGAAGAAAGGGTGTTGTTTACATTAATTCAGCATGAGAAAGAAAATTCCCTGTGCGAAATGGAAAAGATCACCAAATAAAATTGTAGCTTTGTATCAAGAGCCCCTCTGAAAACCAGCTTTGTGGATATTAAAGGGAAATAAATATGCATAAATAATTCAATACATTTTAAAGCTATTCAAACCATATTATTTATTTAAGAATGGGGATAAGATCTGTTTATATTTTAAATTAAGCTTTATTCACAATGTTTTCTTTGATTTTGCAAGTTTATTTAAACAAATGGCAATGTCCGCTAAAAGTATACTATGGGACAAATGTTAATATAATTGTATTATAATCATTATTTATGGAGATATAGCTCATTTCAGATATGAGATGAATTTCTGAAAGTACGTGTATAAACAGACATTTGAAAATTGAATCACACTGTAAATATTATGGTAGACATTAATATCAACAGGAGATATTTTATAAATAATTACCACTATTCTATACATGCAAATTATAATTTTCAAATATCTGGTATGCTTGAGTATTTCAGTAAAAATGTAGTTAATTCCAAACTCACTTATTTCCATCAATATTTAATGAAAACATTTAGCACTAGTAGAATTCCATTTTCAGGAACCTGAATGACTGGAGCATTCAAGCTACTGCTGTGTTGTAGGAAAGGAGCTACTACCTATATGTGGTTGAGTGTTGGAGCTCCCAACTTCTCCCCAGCCCTCTAATAACACTACTATTTGCTATTCAACTGTGTACCCTTCAATTCTTGTTGAAAGCTTTTTATAAATACTCCTTCCTCAGCCCAAAGTACAAATCTTTCAAAAATCTCATAATATAAAAATAGATATGATCAAAGGGACTAAATCACAAAAACAATATTTTATGTCTTTATATAGTGGATATGAAAATACATGGATAGAGACTAATGAAGCAACCCTCTTTTTGGTTTTGAAGCTGGGCCCTCCCCTTTCTACCTTTACTCTAAGACAAAATAAAAAAGGAAATTACGTTTGTTCATCTAGCAGGGCATAAAAATAGCCCTATTTATCGCATACAGAAGATAATAGAAGCACTAGTTAAAACAGTCTTTTACACACCCTACAAAAGTATTTAGCATGTTCCTTAGAAACAGGTATAATATAGAAATAAAATTCAATTTTAATAAAGGATTCTGTTTAGATGGAAAATAATCTATAACAGCATTTTGTTAATATTATTTCTATGAATTCTCATAATGAAAATATCATGAAGCCTACATTTAAAAATAAATGTTCAGAGGCTTTCTTCTGGTCAGGAAAGATTTTTAGCACGATAAGAACAAAGATGAGGGTCAGAGAATGGAGCAGTTGGCAAGGAACAGCGGTATGAGGAGGAAACAGGTTTACGGGAGCTCTTGTCCAGGGACAATGATGGCAGAAGACAGAAATACAGCCTCAGCAAAAACACCCAAAGAGCCTCCCACTTATCACCATTAGTAACTGTTCCATCAAGACAGAAACATGCACACTGTCCACAATCCATCTTACTATCCACCGCATCTTGAACAGCCTACAAAAAAATCCTCTGAAGCACAAAAAAGTCTTAATAAGCTTTGTGCTTAAATAGAAGTCTGAACTGAAGGACTCAGTTAAGGGGGAAAAATGAGCAATTCTAGAACTCTAGAAAGGTTATTTATTGAAATGTAATTTCTTTTGTGAAACATATTTTGTACTTTAACAAATTAATAAAAAATGAGATTTTTACTTTAATGTACATGAAATTCAAATAATGGAAAGAGTAGGATGCAACTGCCTGAGCATTAAATAGTTGCCCAGTGTTTATTACTGACCAATTACATGGCTTACTACACTGTATTGTCAAACTAATACAGTCCTCGATCCAGACTAGAGAGTGCTACAGATTTCAGTGAAATACTACAGGGTCTAAGAACCTAAATGTAAATAAGGCTTTCCCTTTTTTTTAAAGAAAAACAAAAAATAAAACAACCCTTTATAATTCCTCATAGTCACCTGGGAAATCCCACTGATCTGAGACTAACCTAATAGTAGATGAAGTGTCTCCTTACAGAAGGATTCCCAATAACAAATGAAACAAGTGACAGAATTTAAATACCATCATTCTGCAGTCCTTATCAAACTAATGAATCCAGGCATTAAATACCATTGGCTGCTAACAACACAAAAGAGCAGTAAAATAAACATTACATACCTTTTGACCCAAGAACACAAAAATTTCCTACAAAATAGTCTTGCCAAAAATATCTAATCTAAATTCTATCAACCTCTGAAACCAATTACCAATTTATAAGAAATACAGAAGACAGAGGAGCCTGTTAAGACTATACCACGGGAATGCAATATGCAAAATCCACACTAAGAAATATATAAGATAAACAATATACTTTCCAATTACAATTAGGAAAGATTAAGATGGAAGACAATCCTATGGAATAAAGAGAGACTTAAGAGATATACCAACTAATTGTAATGTGTCATACTTATTTGGGTCCTGACTTAAATAAACAAACTAAAAAAATTATAAAAGATGTAATTCAATTGGAAATGTGGTATCTACTGGGTATTCGATGATATTAAAAATTATTGTTAATATTTTAGGTTTGCTAAGGGTATTAGAGTTGTGCTTTAAAAAGAGACCCTAGTTTTTAGACATACATACTAAAATACTTATGGATGGAATGATATGATTTCTGGGATTTCCTTCAAAGTAACATGAGAAGGGGGGAAAAAAGTAAAGTAAAGATAAAATTAAGATTGGTAGATGGGAATTTATTATGTTATTTTGTCTAGTTTTGCATACCCTTGAAATTCACCATAATAAAAAACTAAAAATAAAAAAAAACACATAAACTTCATTTTATACCAGAAAATGATGTAGGAAATTCTATTTATTGATAATTCAGGACAGAAAAGGAAAGTTCTTGAAGAATACCCAAATATATGAGAAAATACTTAGAGAAAGTTTTAAAAACTGTGTATATATAATGTAATTAATTATTCCTTATATATTGTAAATTCACAGTAATTTTTTTTCTTATATACATATTTTATACTTTAAAAATCAAACACAGTTAATAATAATATTTTATACCTTGGGGAAAAGGTCATATATATTATTTAATTCATTTAACTCTTACTGAACAGCACCCCCTGTGCTAGGCATGGGAGAAATGATTACGAACAAGAACTCTATCATTATAAAGCTTAGTGGGGGAGAGAAGAACCAACAAAAGTAGGTAGAAACAAACGAGTAAAATAGAACCGGAGGCATGTAAACAGGGAACAGACGGACAGTGAGCAGAGGGGAGAGGGGAAGGAGGAAAAGGGGGGAAAGGAGGGGGAAGGGGGGAAAGAAGGAAAAGGGTCTAGTCAAGGAACTAGTGCACATGACCCATGACATGGACAGCTAAGTGGGGTTGGACTGTGGGAGAGGAGGGAGGCGGGGGGAGAAGGGGAGAGTAAAGGGGGGGAAATGGGACAACTGTAATAGAAAAACAATAAAAAAATAAATTTTTAAAAAGTAGGTAGAAAGGTATGTAAAATGCAGGATACTTTAGGTGCTCTAAAAGAAACAGAGAGCACAGAGTTATCAGGGAAGAAAGGCAGTCAGTAAGGGTCTCTGTGAGGTGGTCTAAAGGCAGAAAATCAGCCACTCACAAAACAGGGAGACAAGCATTATAGGCAGAGAAAGCGAAACTCTGACTTGGGAAAGATTTATTCTGCATTCAATGACAAGTCAAGAAAAGTTTAAGCACTGGACTTATATAACTCAACATTAGACTTAACAAGGATCCATTTTGTTTTAACAAGGAATGGCGGAGGGAAGGGTGAGATGGCAGGGAGGTCAGTCTGGAGGCTGGGAGCAGCAGAAGGTTATTTGTCCTTTTTTAAGACTACTGGTGAGAAGTTTTCATGAATTTTTTTATATGTTTTATCAAATACTAACACCCTTAGCAGAAGTTGCTGTTTGAGAATAATGTCTTCTTAAATGTGTATGAAA
Source organism: Furipterus horrens (assembly GCF_987537825.1). Classification (NCBI taxonomy): domain Eukaryota; kingdom Metazoa; phylum Chordata; class Mammalia; order Chiroptera; family Furipteridae; genus Furipterus; species Furipterus horrens. The sequence continues at coordinate 17,436,902 of NW_028327180.1, forward strand.
AAAATATTTAACCTAATATTTTTAATTACCATCAAGTTTTCCATGCACATTAAATTTTTTACTTTTAAATTTGAGAATACTAAAATACACTTAAAAGATAAATATATTAGAGTTACGATTATATTAAAATGATTTTTAAAAAGTAATGTGAAAATTAAATATAATCAAACATGGTTTTAAATGTAAAACAATTATATTTCAGATGATTCCTAAGAAATTACCTTGGATAAATCTCTGAAGTTGCTTGGCAAGGTAAGATCCAATTCTTCTGATTCATAATTAGTGATGACCCAGGGAAACACTGGATACTGATTTAGGTCATTGTAACTCCGTCCTGGCAAAGAAAGAAAAAAATCACTAAATCTAGCATAACAAAATGATAAGCAGATTCAGGAGTATAATTTACTAAAAGTAACAACAGTTTTTGAGTGCCAGATATTGCTCTCAGTGTTACCCATACATTATTTCATTTAATCCTCACAATAACCCTATGAAATTAGTATCATTCCCATTTTACAGGTGAAAAAACTGAAGTACAAAAGGTTAGGTAATCTGCCCAAATTGACATACTAGTAATGATCGAATTGTAAACTTGGCCCCAAAGTTTATATTCTTATAAACTACATTTCACTACTTTTTGTTGCTTGAAAGCCTGCACCAATTAAAATATTTTTAATTAAAACTTTAAAAAACAATTTACAATTCTCAGAGCTTTTCAAAACTAGATTCTTTTCCCTGCCATCAATTAACCAACCAACCAACTAATCAACCAAGTTTAACTGATTTGAGCCTTGTGGGCATGCATTATTCATCTGTAAAATGGAGAGCTGTACCGAATTACCCTGAAATTTCTGTGACAGCTTTCAAATTCAGTAAGCCCCCGAATATAATGCACAGCATCGTCAATGTTGCTTCCCCCCATTCCAAAAGCTGCCACATAAAGTCCTACACTTCCTCCAAACTAGTGACTATCAAGGACACAGCTGACGTCACATGGCTTGTACCCTGTAAATTCTTGTTATTTAACATTATGTTTTAATTCCCACCATCATCTCTCTCATGCAGGCCCTTATTACTTTTTATATATAATTGCTTCCTAACTTTGCTCTCTGCCTAGCCTCTCTCTACTCCAATTTATCCTTCATTCTGCCTCCAAGTTAACTTTTCACACAGTTCTAATACCACTCATTTGTTCCAAAACTTTCACAAGTTTCCCAATTAACTGACTGGTAAGTCCCCAAATAGACAAAAAAAAAAAAAAAAAAGTCCACTTCTCCACACAACTTTTCTAGTTTTCTTTCTCATTATACGTTTAGAAATATACTTTAAACGGGGAGGGATATGATTGTGGGAGAAGGGGTGGGTTGGGTGGGGGAGAAAAATGGGGGAAAAATGGGACAACTATAATTGAAAAACCAAAAAAGAAAAAAGAAAAAAAAAGAAATATACTTTATGTATACACATGCACATATATACATACAGACGCATATATATGCATATACATGGTAGTCCCCCTTATTCATGGTTTTCCTTTCTACAGTTTCAGTTACTCTTGGTGAATTGTGGTCCAAAAATACTAAATGAAAAATTCTAGAAATAAGGAACTCATGAGTTTTACATTGCATGCCGTTCTGAGTAATGTGATGAATTCTTCCACCACCACGCTTCATCCCACCTGGACATGAACCATTCCTTTGTCTAGCACACCCATGCTGTAGATGCTACCCACCCTTAGTCACTTAACAGCCATCTCGGGTATCAGATTGACTGTAGAGACATCTCAGAGCTAGCGTTCAAGGATCAAGGATCACTTATTTCCTTAATAATGTCTCCAAAGCACAAGGGCAGTGATGTTGGCAATCAGGATACGCCTAAGAGAAGCTGTAAAGTACATGTATATATAGGGAAAAACATAGAATAAATGGGGTTCGGTACTATTTATGGTTTTAGGCATCTGTGTGGGGTCTTGGAACACATGCCATGTGAATAAGGGGGGGACTACTTTATATACAATATATATCGTGTGTGTGCATAAAGCTACACCATTGGTCATTCTCTAGCTTCACTTCCTACTTTTCCATCTTTTTTTATTGCTTATGCCTTCAGTTTTACAGAAAATATCTTCTACTCTCAAATACCTCCTCTGCTACGGTGCTATCCATCCTTATGTGGACATGAAATCTTTCCTCATTTTTGCCTCACTCTGACCAGCTGGATGACCCTTTCAATCCCCATATGAGCTTGTATTTTTTTAATTAAATCTATACTCATTTGATCTAGAATCATGTAAATGCTCACCTCTGTACTTAAAATAACTTCTGTGAGAGTGAGCAACATGCCTTATGCTCTTTGTATCTCCTTTTTGTCTCAAATATAAACTGAGTCAGTGTCTTGACCTAAATCTCAAATATCTCATATTTACATTTCCTGTTTTCTTTATTCTGATGATCACAAATGAAAAGTAATGTCACATTTCTATTCTTTAGTCTTTAAAAATGAACAGTTTCAATGGGAGATCTTCCATAATATTACATCATTATAGATTGTGTACAGGGCCATTTTGCCTTCAGATTTTCATATACTTATTATTTAAGCCACAGCTTTCTTTTTTCAATGATGTGTTTCTCTGTTTCATCAATTACATTTCTAATTAAGTTAATAGATTTTTAAGATTTTTTATGATTATTCATTTCTTCTATTCCATAATGAGTTCATTCTTACTTCACCGAATAGTAGTAAATTTTCGTTTTATGTTTTTGAAAAAAGACCACGTAGACCCATTTTTAAATTTTTCTCAAGTAGTAAATGGTTCATATATAAAATTTTAAACTCTATTACAAAAAGTACTCAATAAGGTATATTCATGTAATAAAAATAAGCTGAATATACCAGTAATCAAAATAACCTAGTCATGTCACATGAATAGTTTATCATTTGAAGTAAGTCAACACGTGAGCTTTGGTTACCTGCTATCGTGTTGAGGAACATCAAGTACTCAAAATTTGAAATCTCTCTGTGTTGCCATCGCTGAGTCATATTAGAAGCTTTAAAAAGCTGACGTGGACTAGCTAATGAGATACGCCTGCAAAAAAAAGGAAATTGATGTAGAATCAATTTAAACTTTAGATTATACCACAATAATAAGTCATGAGTATTTCTGCTTATTCAAAATGATATCTGTATATTCGGAAAAGTTCTATTCATGTAATACTAATGAATACTGGAGATGTGTCAATCTACAATTACTGGTTAAACAAATGATCTGGACTAGCCATGGGTCTATTACACATGTTCTAGTCATTAAGGTAAACAGTTATTACAATGCCATTATAATATCTAGGTTCCATAAAGTTGATTAATAATAGCATAATTAATAATTTACTGCTTTACAGATATAAAAGGTATTACAGTAACTGAGAAATACATATAAAACTGCATTCACATCTTTATCAATTTTAATAGTCATTACATAAAAACAACACATTTGTACATTATACAGCCAAATATTATGTTTGCATACCCTTTGTAATAGGGCAAAGAGAACTATAAACTCTTTAGTTGTTGATTCAAGGGGTAGGATAGAGATAAGGAAAAAAAGAAAACTTATACAACTTAAGAGAAGACCAAGTTTTCTTTTCTTAATGCAATATAAATAACAATGGATATAAGACCAATAATAAGTAGAAGTGGGAAATCAGTAGCAGTGTTAATTATTATATTCAGGGCATAGAATCTCAGATAAGTATGTTGTCACAGTTCTTCCACAAGTAAGGATAAGGTATCTATCCTTTTTTTTTTTTTTTTTTAAGATTTTATTTACTTATCTTTAGAGAGAGGAGAAATGAGGGAGAGAAACATCAACCGACTGCCTCTGATGTGCACCCTGGCTGGGGACCCAACAGCAACCCAGACATGTGCCCTGACTGGGAATCAACTGGTGACCCTTCGCTCTGCGGAAATGCCCAACCCACTGAGCCACGCCGGTCAGGGCAAGGTAACTATCTTTCAACAAGCTTTACTTACGAAGGTATAACTTACATACCACAGAATGTACCCATTATAAATGTGCTCTTCAGTGATTTTTTAAAGTTAATTTCTAGAATTGTCCAACTATCACCACCACGCACTTGAGAACATTTCATTACAAGAAGTTGTGCCTATTTATATATAGTTAATCACCATTCCTATCCCTGGCTCCAGGCAACTCTCAATCTGCTTTCTGTCTCTATAATCTTACCCCTTCTGGACATTTCAGATAAATAGAATTAGACATCATATAGTCTTTTGCATCAGGCCTCTTTTACTAACTGAAAGGTTTTTGAGGTTCATCAATGTGGTAGCAAAAATTATTAGTATTTCATTTATTTTAATTGCTGAGTAGTATTCCATTGTATGAATACAGAATATTCTACTGTAAGTGCTAAAAATCTACTCAAGTGATTGATTTATTGAGTTAAGACTTTTAGTTTAAACTGTAGGCAAACATTACAAAAAGTCCCAAAGTATGATAACACAGATTAGGTGATAAATAAAATTTTTTATAATAGATAACCAGTAGAAAAATATATATTTATTATTAAGATATGAAAATCTATCATACAATTTTGAGTTGCTTCCTTCCAAACTCTGGAAGTTCCCATTAAATTACGAAATTCTTTAATCAAAACCCCTACTTAGATTGTAAAACAACTATTGCTTATAATTCAGAAGGGCCACTTTATGTGCCCTGTTTACATAAAAGTTGTGATCTGTGGTAGTTTTAAAATAGGTTTACAAATTCTTTGATACTTTCTCTTCAAACGGTGGAGTTTGAGTCCTCTACCCTGGAGCCTGGGCTGTATTTAAGGACTCACTCGTAATAAATACAATGTAGTAGAAAAGATGGCATATGACTAACAAGGGTAGGTCATAGAAAAGACATGGGGGCATCTGCCTCATTCTCTACATCACTTGCTCTGGGCCAGTCCGCTCCCATGTGGTGCAGACACTCAAGCAGCCCAGGGAGAGGCAGGCACGGTGGGAACCAAGTCCTGCCAAGAGGAGGGCTTCCCCTTGGAAAGTCCTCCAGCCTCAGGCCGATGAATAGCCTGGCTGTTGTTTGTTCATTCTACTTCAAGGGCATCTGTAACAGAACATTACTTAAAATTTTTGAAATAAATGCTAATAAAAGCAACTCAAACCAATACAAAATTAAGGATGCTAAAAGTAAACTAAATTGCTACAGCTAATATGTTTCACGCAATGAACAGAAAAATCCCACTGGTTCACTCTTACCACTCCTTAAATTAGTTAACAGAAATGTATTAATAATGACTCGGTACCTACTAGGAAACAAAATAATGGTGATATCCTCTCTTTGATTCCTGCTATTGGCAATTTGTATTTTCTTCCTTTTTATTTATAGGTTTTGTATATATATGTTTATTAATCTTTACATAAAACAATTTTCATTAATTTTTCTTTATTGCATTTGCTTATTTTCATTGAAGTTATGCCTTTATGCTTATTATTTTCTTTTTTCAGCTCCCTTTGGTTCACATTTGCTCCTTTTTCTAGTTTCTTCAGACAAAAGTTGACTCAAAATAAAATACAGTAATAATCATTTACTATGAAACATAGAACAGAAGCTCATGCATTTCAAAACAAGCAATAACACATATTAATACAGATTCTTTTCCCTATTTTTCTCATATAAAACAGTACCTGGTTTGAGGCAATCCAAAACATGTTCCAACACCAACGCGAGGTAGGTAGTTAACCACCTTCTTTACCATTGCAGGGTCTGGGAAGTTGAACATTACAGCAACTATGAAAAATAATTTTTAAAAATTAGAACATAATATGATTTCCTTTCTAATTACTCTTAGTTCAGGTATTTATTAAATACAATTCTTGGCATACTGCTTTTATTTATAGTGCAGTCAAGATTTAGTATTAATATATCAGCGGTAATACTCATTTCACTTATAAGCACATACCATAGACAGTTCCTTCTCTAAATACTGTCAGAATCATAACTGTTGCTACACTAATGTGACATGAAGCTGAGATTATGTAGTTACAAGCTGAATTCACAAAATTGAGTTTTGGCAAGTTAACTATGTATCTATGAATTTCTATAAGAACTATTTAAATTTTTAACTTTATATGGTTAATAATCTAACACCAAAAAGACTACAGATATAGCTACTATTTACTTTCAATGATGACTAGTTTTACAAATATTCTCTTCACAATGTTTATACTTTTATGTTCATATAATCCAGAATAAATGTGTGACCCAAAGGGAAGAGTTTCCTCTATGATTAATAATTAAGCTTAAATGCTTTCTAATAATTTCTATTTCAATATGTATACATTTTGAGAATATCAAGAAATGTACACCAATATACATAAACATATTCAACATATAAATGTTAATTTATCACAGACACCAATAAATTTGTATCCCTAAAGTATGAAAATAACAAAGTCATACAATCATGAGAGAAAATTTAAAAATATTATTGTGGTCAGTTTTGAAATTTTAATTATATTAATTAATCATAGATAAGCTATGAGTGTTCACCTAGCTTTTGACCACTGGCATTACCAACATGTTTCAGGTAAAAAAGTACATGATCATTCACTAAAACATATTTAGAGCATTATATATATACGCAACATACCTTTTTAATAAGCCTTCCTTAGGTATCCATTACCACATTGAATATAGGGAAAAATTAAAAATCAAAAGAAGAACTATCATACACTATGGCAAATGACCACAATTGTGAGGAAAAGGCAATGGAAAACCACACATACAAAAGCAAGGATGCATAAGAAATTTCAAAGCAGAAAAATGAATGAGAATGACCAAGCAATAAATATTATAAGTTTGAAAGTCCTTTGGGACAGCAAGAATGCAGACTGGACTAAAATGTAAACATTCACTTATTTTCCTGGAACAATAATGTTTACACTAGGAAAAAGATATGTGCAGGGGAAGAGACCAAACAGGAAAGGGATAAACATGTTTACCGAAAGAAATCTATAGTCCCTAAATACACATGATTTCATAAAGGAAAAAAAAAAAAAATGTGTGCATGAACTATGTTATTTTGTGTAGATTTTTTGTTTTTTTTTTAATGACAACTTACAGACTACAGAAAGAGAAAATCTGAAAAACAATCTTCAACCTGCTTTGGTACAAGAAGTATGTGCAATAAGGTGCTAAGTTTTATATATTCTCCCTTGCATGCCTTCACTCACACTGAACGATGCTTTTCCTTCAAGTTCACCTTGTCTCTCCCTCTTGTCTTAATGAATTTCACCAAGTTCCAGTCTAAACCCACAAATTGAATTTTAGTTCTTTCAAGAATGAGGTAATACAAAAGCAACCAGGACAGTTCAGAACCATTTTCTGATAGTACCTTTATAAATGGCAATAGATTAGACTAAATAAATAAATAAATAAATAAATGTATGAATCACCTGACTACCCTTCTCCCCTCTCCAAATGCAGCCACTTTCCAGGAGTTTAAGCATCAGAACACTATTGAGTACATCAGAATTCCACAACTGATTTAAAGCTTAGTTATTCCCCATATTCATAAATCCTTGAACTAATCTGTTATATGGCCAGGAAAATAAAACTACTACAAATAATTCTTAGACTGACTGAGGGGGTAAGGCCACGAAGATGCAAATGGGTCAAAAAAGAGGACAGTAGGGCAGGGATTGGACTTACAGAAATACTACCTACATGGAAACAATATGGTATATTCTAAAATGAGATCTTAAAGAGATGGAGCTTAGCTTTGTAACAATAGACTTCTGCAACACATTACCTCTGTTTGCCATAAAAATCTCCAGGGCTGTGTTTTGCAAAAGATAACGACGAGAAAATATTGATCGTATCTCTGTGAACAGCCATTTTCCATGAAGCCCTTCTGTATATGCCAGGATCTGGGGAGAAAAAAAAATAATCCTATGTAAGTAAAAATAAAATTTTTGTCCCCCCAATTAAAAGAGAAAAGGCTCTATTAAGGAAAATAATTTCTAAGAATTAGATGAACAGTTATTAATTTGGAATGAGACTAAAAAACAGATTGCAACTTATGGAAAGGAAGCAGACTAAAATTATAAAACAGCTACTTATAAATATATTTGGGGCCTTCTTAAAGCAGTGCTGGAAATATATATTGCATTATTTAGTGGCTGATTTTTAAGTCATATTATGGAAAATTTTAGATAAAAACTTAAAAGAAGGAATACCTGAAAAGAATATCCTACATGTTTATAGATCACATAATTCAGTTTCATATAATATGAATTTGATAAGCCCAGAATTACTTTTTTACATACTTGAAAAAATATACTTAAGTTCATAACTTTTTTTAAAAATCACCTTTTTAAGGGTGCTGTTAAGGCAATGGTCAGTCACTCAGAAAGCACAAGGACGGACTGGATAAGAGGTTAAGTACCATTTTGTCAGGAAGGCTAAAGACAAACCTGCAAATGAACTCAGCATAATCTCTCTGTGGAGTAGGTGGTTGTCAGAGTAACTTGTTACAATTCTTGTCATCCCATGTGACAGATGCAGTAGCTTAGAATGCTTTGCCAAGGAAAAGTAATCCTGTCTTTAGTCCTATGCCACTGTGTTGCTTTGTTATTCAAGTTTTGTTTTTCAAAAAGTTCATTTCAAAAGCTTAATTATGAAGGTGTTGAAGAAAAACCAGATGTGAATTTCTTTACACCAGTACTTCATATAATATTAATAGAGAAAATGAGAAGTGTTTGCTAGCAAAACTTGATGAAAATCCATAACAGCAAATTAAACATTTAAGGTCTGGCTCTCAAAAGTAACTACTATAAAAAAGTACAAATAAAACATCTGATTATGATACTGCATTGTGGGGACAAACATGGAATAAGCAAAGAGAATAAAAGTAGTAAAGAGAAAGAATTTATCCTACAAAACTTCCTTTTCTTTACCCATTTCCATTTTTTAGACCAAAACTGCCAACAAATCTAGATTTTTTCAATGCAAAATGAAGTTTCTTTGGGGAAAAGGGGAGGAAGAGCAACCCTTTAACTTAAGTCACTATGTATCAATATTTAGATTTTTCTACAGAAATGATTGTATTTCTGTCACCACAGGGTCTAGAAATGAAAGATGGATAAAACTCTATGGATCAGTGTTTTGGGGAAACAAAACAAAAATTCAAAGGACCGAAACCACTAATCACACTTTCAGTTTTAAAACTGGTGAGAGAGAAATCCTACTAATTCTTTCATACAACTGAAGTCCTACTATAGTAAAGACTCCGAATACGCTCTAGGCCCATTTTCTAGAAAAATGTCTGACACAAAGTAGATGCCTTTGAATGATTAAATTAATCAATAAATGGTAGCCTAAGCTCCATGCATGGCCCATATTGATTTTGCTTGGGCCATATGATATATAACAAAGTTTCAAGTAGTGGAAAGTACGTACATGAGAAAATGGATATTTACACAAAATTCAGATTTTTGGTTTCTCAAGAAAAACTGAAGTACCTGTCAAATGGAGAACCATGGGCCACGTGGTGACAACGGACACGCACTTGCATTTCGGCAGCCTCCCCTCGTTCACGCATTTCCCTGCTATCTCCCTGGCGTCCACTGGCATTCGAGTTTGCACCCTGGACTTTTTCAAATGGTAGAGAACCCAATATATGTGCTGTGACACTTACACTCCCACTTATCCAACTATTAATAGGGAACTAAAGCCCAGACAAGTTAAATACTTAACACAAAGCCCCTTAGGAAGTTAGTGGCAGAGCCTGGCCTACTCCCAGGTTTTCTAATCCAAAAGTCCAGAACTTACACATACAGCACATTGTCACATTTCTTAAAAAAAATAAAAATAAAAAAGTTTTACTGTCTGTTAAACTAGACCTCAGTTCAGCAGAGACTGTAATCAATAATTGATGACATTTATGACATTTATTTTCCTGCACTTAGGTTATAGGTAAAAGAAGAAAATCAAAAGAAAACAAAGGATCCTTGAAGCTCTCTGAATATTAAGAATATCACACACTGATCTGAAAATCTACCTTTTACAACTGTAGAGCTATATAATAAGACCTGTTGCCAATAATGGTAATGTCAATCATTGCAAGAGCATCTATATACAACTAAACATTTAATTATATTTTACAGTACCCCAATTTTTAACAGAAATAAGTCTACTAAACATTGTTGTATTAGTTTTTAATGTACTAAAATAATTTTCCAACTAGTCAAACATTCTGTTTATATCCCATTCCTTTAAGCAGTATAGTTATTAAATCTACTTGAAGTCTGTTTTATTACCAAATGGCAAACGCCTTCAAAATTACAGAAAATGGAATAAGCCCCAAGTACCAACTAGTCAACCTTATACAATCCTAACATTTTGTCACATTATTGCATGCATTTAAAAAATTAATACAGCATTTCAGATAGTGCTGAAATTCTCATGTATAACCCTTCCTGATCCCACTTTCCTCTTTTGGCAAAGCAGATTACTATCCTTGTTTGGAGGCCTATCATGCCCCTGTAAGTTTTTCTACTTTTAGTACATACATATACATAAATAACACCCAGCATTTTCTGTATTGTTTTCAAATCTGACATAAATAGGGTCAACTGAATATATGACAGTATACTCCCAAAGTCAAACACAAGCAGGTCTGGTGATGCTTTAAAACTCAAAGAGAAACAGGAGGGAGAAACAAAATTATTTAAAATTGCCAAAGGGATCAAAAATTTAAATCTTACACACAAAAACTACCCTGACTTCAAAAAATATATATATGAAACTCTATACTTATGGTGAAGATAGCTAGGGTTTAAAATAGAAACAAAGAATCTCTTAACTAACAGAATTACTAGCTGAAATTTATATAATAACATTTCTTTAAAGTATTCATTAGGAAAAGGTGTCAGTACTGAAAAGCAGCTGAGGTCTAGCTAAGCAAGAGGTTTATTTCTTATTGGAATAGTATATTCCTGGTCCGAGGCTTCACTTCAAAGTCTCTAGAGTTCAATTAAAACTGGATTAGGTAGAAGCAGACCCTTCTTTGGGACTTTCTGTTCACTGAAACTCTACATACGCTGACAGCACCCTAGACAGAGGTCTAGCCCTCCAATGAATCAGTTGCTATGGAAACCGTATCATTACCATTGCTCTGCAGTTATGACCTGAAGTCTAGAATAGCTTGAAAGCTTAAGCCCACAGCACTCACTTTGAATGTTTACCAGCTTGTTTTAATACTGTTAGTAGTATTATTAGTAGACAATTCAACTCTCACTTTTTATAATTTCTTTCAAAAAGATTAGAGATTAAAGTATTTAATTTTAAATATGCACACACACACTGTTTACATTAAAAATAGCTTCCATATCATTATAACTTTTATCTGAAAAAAATTATTTTCCCCAAGTAATACACACATTTCCTTTTCCTACCCTTCAAATAGTGTACTATGAATCCACATGAAAATATCTTCGCCTCACCCCATTTACTGGCTTGAAAGTAAAACATTTTTTACTTTTCATTTAACCATTCATTTTGAAAAGCTTATAAATTTATCCATAATTTATCTTTCCTTTTTTCATTCTCATGAAAGAACAAAAATAGATACATGCCTTTATTGCCCAACTGCATAAAACTCTTATTTATGGAAAAACAGGCATTTTTTTTAAGTAGATTTAAAATAGTCTCTGAAATTAAAATATTTGTTTCAAGTAAGTAAACAAAAAGGTTTGCTTTTAAAAAACTACCCTCAATAAATTTAAAATGTTTTAAAATTCTTTTTGGAAGGAAACTATATTTAAAAAATAGTAATATGTTTTACCTCAAAAATAAATATTTGGGAAATCTGTATAGTTTCAAAATACTATTCTTAATTTTAAAGCTAGCACTGCATATACTAGTCCCAAATATTAGCCAACTTTTGGAGAGGTTTTACTCTAATAATTTCATATTGACTTCTAAAGAATCTGATAACATAAATAAAATCAGATAATATACATCAATAATAGTACTTAAATTTCACAGCAAAACTACTTCCAGGCTAAGGATATATCTAACATCAAGAAAAATGTTTTAAACTTAATCTATAAAATATAAAATAATTATGTCATTAATTAAGCAATAACACCACTGGTAGTGAAGTCTAGAAAATACTCATATCCCATTTTATGGAAGATAATTATAAATTAGTCTCAAAGATTACACCTTAATATAATCCTTGTATAAACAGTAAGTATTTAAAATGAAAATATGTTGAAAATATTCTAATATAAACTCACCACTCTATTATTAACATAGTTTTTGGATTTTGCTGCATGCAACTTCCTCTGAAACTTGATATCAAAGTATAGCACTTAATTTATTCTAGTAATATTAAATTCTACTTGGTTTAAGGATTTACTTCATCACCAATCACACAACCTTTAGTTTTAAGTTTTCAAAGATATATTCTTAAAGTAAAACTTAAAGGTCTTTTTGAATTTAAAAATTACACACAGTTCATTCTGATAGAAACTATAACATGGTAATTTTGTTATTAAACATATATCCATAAATACATACAGAGCCCTCAAAACAGAATACTGATAACAAAAGTATGAAAGTTATGAAATACAAGAGAAAATTAACTTTTGAATTAATTATGAGTTATTTATTTTCATCTCTGTAGTAAATTTCCTCCTTCTGCTTACTAGTACTATGATGTAGTACAGTATTCTCCCTAGTATTTTCATGGGTGACAAATTCAATTAAACATATTCATTACTCTAATGTTCTATTTGGCAGTTTAGTCACTATGAAAAATTAAAAATATATAAATAAAATGCTATGTGACCTCTGTATTGATTGGGCTAAAATGGTTTTAGCCTGGGTGTGGATGGTGAGGCAGCTGGGAGGGACAAGTGGGGAGCATACAAATACACACACTCTTATGTTTTCTCTTCCAATTACTGAGGGAGATGATAAAACCACAGCAAATGATGTATCAGCTCATTTTATCTTATCGCTTTGGGGCTAGGTGACAATGAAGTTCATATTTCACTGGCTCCCATTGAAGATTGTGAAAATTACTTGCCCTCATGACCTGAAATTTCACTAGAAGACAGAAATTTCTCTTCTGCAAAGTAATGCAATTTTTCAGATGTCAACCTTTAGCCCAGCTTTAAAAATTAATTTCATTTATATTAACCAATGATATTGATATTTTCACAGAACGCTCTTTGATACATGAAGCACTGACTGGCAAATTGATGTTGCTTTAGATGGGCAAAACTATTTTATTTTAAGCTGGTATGGCAGACAGATTTATGGCAAACTGAAATTCCCATTTCATAATTTAATATTTGTGCTGGAATGATGCACCTTCAAGCCCTTGGCCTGTAAATAATGCAGACTCTTTAGTTGGCTCTGTTTTATTTTCAGTATTCTTCAGCTTAAAAATAATTTGCATTCTAAATGGTGTATCATAAAAGCCATCTCTTATTGAACTAACATTAATATGTGTTCTAATGGGTCAAAAACCAAATGTGATAATAAAGAAGCAGAACAGAGAAGGTATTTATTTATCCCTCACCCTACTAATTTTTAATTTAGTTTTTTTAACTTAAACTATAACTGCAATCTGATTTTTCTGAAAGAAGAATAAAAAATAAAGAAAGAATATTAAGGAACATGACTGTTTCTTACTTTACTTTTCAGAGCAGTACATGAAGTAAAAAGCTAGATACTAAGTTTTCTTTAAAAAAGAAAGAATAGAATGAACTTAGATAAATACCTGAATTAAAATAGAGATATTTGGATTTGGAGGTAACTTTTAAGTTACAAACATAATAAAATCACAATGTCAATTTGATCATAAACAAAGTGTGAAATCCATTTAATTTTAGTATAAGAGATAAAGAAATTACCTATCTGTAGGAAAAAAATTCAATATTTTAAAGTAGTAAAATTATTATTAAAAGATAGGTAGGCTGGTGCCTAAGGAAGTTTTTATTACACCTTTATCCAGTAGAGTTTGGTTTAATTCAAAAAATGCCTTAGGAAGATAATCATTACACCAATACTCTTTCATTTCATTAATATGGTAAGTTAAGCATAAAAATGCATAAATTTATGTATTAAGCTAAACTCCTAAAATTTGAGAAAGGCTAAGATATTTCCTTACTCTAGCTATTTTTATCCAAAATGGTTTACCATTGTTCTAACTTTCTATCCTCAAAATCGCTTTTGCATTTTTATGCTTACAATATTTAAGCTGTGTTTCTTAAAAAATGTTTATATTTAATTTTTCCTTACAGGTATGAGATGGGGAAAACAGTAATATAAATTATACTTCATAATTTTTCTATTTTCATTGGAACGATTCCTAGTCACTTCGCAAAAACTCGTAACAATAACATGCTATTGTCACTGAATTCAAGATGAAGTGTTTTTCCCTATTATTCCACACACTGACTCTCTAAAGTTGACCTTTGTGGTCCTTAGCAAAGAGTTAAATTGAAGTCTGCACTAACAAAAACTGTCAAATTTTAAATATATTGGAATATTCCATAATATATACTTTTAAGACAATCAATGAACACAAACTATCTTTCTTCTCAATGCCAATTCTTACTTTATAAACACCACCTCAGTCTCAGATTGGTATCAAAAACCCTCCTTAGATACATGAACCGAAGTGTCAAGTTAGAGCAGTATTAGCCTGTAGCTAGACTATTTATCTCTTTGTGAGTAAACTCTTTGAACTAAATAAAGGGCATACCTTCGTGTATCTTCAAGAAATGTGTTTTTATTCTTCAAATATGGCAGAGAACAGAAATAAAAAACAAAATGGAAGTTTGTATAGTGAACAGCCTTGGAAGAGATAGATAGTATCTCCCTTAAAGCAAAGGGCAGGTCTGTTTCTTGTCCAATGTAATAAAGATAATGACGCCATGTGGGGCAAAGGCCAGACTTTACTGCCGCCCATGGTACACGCTTGGGGTTCCTGAAGACTGAGATTGCTCGGCTGGGGTGCACAGCATCTACCTGGGCCTCTTGTCTCAGTCTGCTCAGACTGCACACAAAATAGCACGGTGTGGATAGCTGAAACCACAGAAGTATATTTCTCACAGTCCTGGAGGCTGGGAGTCCAAGGCCAAGGTGCCAGCAGACCTGGTTCCTGAGGAGAGCTCTCTTCCTGGCTTGTAGATCTCTGCCTTCTCAGAGTATCCTTACATGGTGGAGAGAGGGCGCTCTTTCTTCCTCTTCTTACAAGAACAAAGTCTGACTGGATTAGGGTGGCAACCTCATGACCTCATTAAATCTTAATTATCTCCGAAAGACCCTATCTCCATATACAGTCACAATGGGGCTTAGAGTTTCAACATATGAAGTGGGGGTGGAAAGGGACACAATTCTGTCCATAGTACCCTTCCAAGTCACCTCGTGAAACTTGCGGTCAAAGGGAACACACGCGAACACGATGCTCATTTCGTTTGTCATGCAATAAGAGGTGTTTGTCTCTGACCCAGGAGTCTCATATCTTCTGCCAGCATCCGGCAACATTTGGCAGGATAAAGTGTTAGCCTGCAGTAACTATTCAGCAGGCTGTAGCTGTGGTCAGGGACACTGGCTGCCGCAACCCTGCGACAGCGCCAGTGTGTTTCATTGGCCTGCGCCACTTCCCATCTGTGCATTCCCGTGTTCAAACCTCAACAATGGTACTCATAATAGTAACGACAGGAAGGGTTGATGAAGCAGAGCAAAAGAGTGGACAGGTAACTGTTGTAGGAATAGGATTTAATTCTTCTGTCTCCTTGCATTCTATCCTAAGTACATTAACTTGGTTCACCTCACTTTCCTTTTTTCTTACAGTGTGCATTAAACTGATTTAATCATGTGATCTGAGAATCTTAATTTAATCTGTGAGTCTTGTTCTGCGATCTCTGAGATTATTTGCCTGGTAACATATTTCGAGGCATTACTACCATTGTGGCAAGGTAATTTTTCACAGAACAGGTTCACAGCTAACCTTTACCTTTTTTTTTTTTTTAATTTATTTATTTATTTTGGTTTTTCAATTAGAGTTGTCCCAATTTTCCCTCATTGCTCCACCCCACCCAGCCCACCCCTTCTCCCGCAATCATATTCCTCCCCGTTGTCCATGTCCTTGGGTCATTTGTACACATTCTTTGACTAAACCCTTCCCTTACTTATCCCCCTCTAACCTTAAATTAGAAAAAAACATTCTAGGCCAAAAGGAAAAAATAGGAAGCTCCATAATTCATTTATGAAGTCAGCACCACTTTAATACTGAAAATATAAGAGAGATCCTAAAAAAGGAATGATGAGAAATGTCATCACTGAGTAAAGACACAGAACTTCTAAATAATCCACAGCACATAAAACCCAGCAATGCTGTATAAAAGTAATATTTATATTTACCAAGGAGAGGACATTTTCTTGGAATGCAAAAGGGGTTCAATCAGAAAAACCAAAACATAATCATTATATCAATAAATTAAAAGAGAAACATTATGTAATCATTTAATAGATATGGAAAAGGCATTTGGTCAAATTCAGGAAGCATTTTTAAAGAAAAAATTTCTAGTAAAATAAGAAATGGAAAGTATACATGTGGCTTTTTACTGAAAGCCAACTACAGGTATTAGCTATGTAATCTGGGACTAAGCAAGTAAAGTCTAATATAAATAAGAGTATCCATCTCATATGCTTGTTTTGAAAATAAATTAATGTATATGTAGATATAAACAATAAAGAAAACAAATAGGGAACTTAAAAAGAAAATTTCATAGAATTCAAACGTTTAACATTTTTAAATGCTCAAATTTATTAGTAGTAATGAACAAAATATGAATAACATTTTATACCCAACCGACTAGCAAAAATTAAAAGAGCTATAATACGTTTTGCTGAAAGAAATGCAAAGAAAAGTGTACACTCCAGATAAAAACAGGAAATGTAAAACTCCTTTGGAAAAGAATCTTATATTATTCATTGTAAACTAAAGTAGCCACATTTTTCAGTGACAAAAATAAAAATGGAAAACAAGACTGTAAAATCCAATGCATGTTATTAGGGAAATGGTTGAAAAATTGTGATATGTCTTGTTTGGTCCCTGAAAAGAATGAATTAAAGCCACTTCAGCTGACTTGGCTGGACAGCACCATCCATATACAGGAGAGTGAGAAAAGCAACATACCAAGAAGTATATGTAACAGGATTTCATTTTTGTAAATTAATGAAAAATGCCCAAACAACACATAAGTTTCTATGAAAATGAAGAAAACTATGAAAGAATACTCACCAGTCAAGTATGAGAGAAGGGGATCTGAAAAGGATCGGAGTGAGAGGAACGGGAGAGAACCAAGACAATAGGAAAGGAGCATGCATTTAAAAAAACCACTGAGTTGGTTATACTTATAATAAAACTATTCATGTACGTATGCAGAACAACATTTCTATCTGAAAGACAGAAGATACATCATTATTTTCTAAATTCCTTTGAGTGTGTTTTTTCTTAGCAGTTTTTGTACATTGTCATGGAGGACAAAGTCACCTTATTTTTCTCTCTTTCATTGTTTTTGGAGTTTAATTTGTTTACCTTTTCTCTTTAAAGTTTCCAAAATGGTTTCTATAGATTCTTTAAGAGTTCTTCTTCCCCTGGGAGCAGCCTGCTTTCCTTCTCAACGTTTTTGAAAATAAGAATACAACTCCTTTAAATTTAACAGCTTTACTCTTAATTTCTACCTATTATCTAAGGTTTAGATCGCAGTCATTCATAGTCATGCACTGGGGACTTAGTATAGAAAGGGTAAGTAAAAACCAACATGAACCTTTTTGTGTGACCCAACAAATGGTCTTCACAGTCCATTTTGCACCTGTATTTATGAAAACCAGAAATTCTGGAGTTATAAAGTATGTTTTATAAACATCAATTAGCTCAAATTAGCTGACATCACTGTTCAAGTTTTCTATATAGTTACTAACTTTATGCCTAGAATCCAAACAATTATTGAGAGTGAAATCTCCAACTGTAAATGTAAATTTAAAATTTTCGTCCTTTCAGTTCCTTTAGTTTTGCTTCCTATTTTGCAATTTCTATTTTTCGATGCTGTTTTAGTTTCCTATTGCTGCTATAACAAATTACCACAAAATTATCTTACAGTTCTAGATGTAAGAAGTCTGCAATGGGATTTAAGGAGTTAAAACAAGTCTGTTTCATCTGGAGGCTTGTAGGAAGAATCTGTATGCCTGCCTTTTTCAGCTTCTAGAAGCTACCTGCATTCCTTGGCCAATAGGTCCTTCTTCCTTAATCTTCAAAACCAGCAGTTTAGAATCTTTAAATCTCTTCCTGACACCAACCCTGCTTCTGATGATCACATTGCATTCTCAAAACTCTCCTACCTCTTCTTTCTCTTTCAAGTACACTTATATCTACATTGGGCACACCCAGATAATCCAGAAAAACCTTCCCACCTCCATATCCTTAATTTAATCATCTCTACAAAGTACAATGGCAGGTACATATTCACAGGTTATGGGGACTATGGACATTTTGGGGAAATACCTATTCTGTTTCCAAAATATATATATGTGTGTGTGTGTATATAATATACATAAAAATATATAGTATATAATGTGCAATATATAGAGAATCATATATATATTGTATATATAATCCTAAGAAGATATAAATATTTATATATATACAGTATTCCCTCACTTATCGTGGGTATTACATTCTAGAACCCCCGCAATGGGTGAAAATCCGCGAAGTAGGAACCTTATATTTGTTTTAGTATTTTTATATATGTTTTAAGGCTTTATAAACCCTTCCCATACACTTATAAACCGTTCCCAGTCCCTTGTTAACCTTTAACCTTTCCCACTCCCTTATTAACCTTTTCCACACTTTTATAAACACTACTTATGTTCTTAAACATATTCTATACTCTTAAACCTACGTAACTTTAACAACATATGTATACAGTACCACAAAATCCCACGATATGGTGAAAAATCCGTGATAATTAAATATAGTATTTTTTTTAAATCCCACGATACAGTGAGGCCGCAATAAGTAAACCGCGATACAGAGAGGGACTACTGTATATATATATTTTAGGATTCTATATCTTCTTGATAAACTAGATCTCTTGTTATGAAAATAACTTTCATTATCTTGGTTAATACTCCTGAAATCTATTTTATCTATATTTAACATTGGAATTTCAGGTTTCTTATGGTTACTGTTTACATGAGAGAGATATATCATCTTGTTGTATTTAGGTTTAATTGCTAGGCTTAACTGCATCACTTGAAAACAATACATATTGTCTCCCTTTTCATTAATTTGAGGAGCTCTGTGCTTTAAGTTTTCTTAATGTTAAATTTTAATTTAGACCATTTATATGTAAGGCAATTATTGCTACGGTTGGGTTTAAGTTCACCATCTTATTATTTGTTCCCTAATTCTTTCTTTTTTCTTCTTTCAACCTTCTTTTGGATTGAGTAGTTTTTAGTATTCCATTTTATCTCCTGTATACTTTTGTTTTACTTTTTACTGTTTATTTATATTTCTTACAACAGATTAATTTCAAATGATCTACCTCTGACATATAATGTAAGATCCTAAAACAGTGTATTTCCTTTTCACCCCTCCAATCCCTTGTACAGTTCCTTCCTGTTTTTTGTGTTATTGTCATTCCACAGAGGTTATATATTCTACAATATATTCTTTTTGTAAAGGTCTTTTTTTAAGATTTTATTTATTTTTTAGAATGAGGAGAGGGAGAAAGAGAGAAAAAGAAACATCAATTGGTTGCCTCTCACATGGCCCCAACTGGGAACCAGGCCGCAACACAGGCATGTGCCCTGACTGGGAATCGAACTGGGGACCTTTTGGTTCACAGGCCAGTGTTCAACCAACTAAGCCACACCAGCCAGGGTCCACAATATATTCTTGTATTTACTATAAACAGTTCAGTCTTTGAAGAAATTAAGAAATGATTTAAATGACTTTTTATATATTTAACACACATTTTCTTCTGGTATTTCCACTACATGTATGTTAGAGCACTTGACATTATCCCACAGCTGTCTCATGTCCTGCTCATTTTGGATTAGATTACTCTTTTCTTTCTGCACCACCATTCAGAGTTTCTATTGCTCTGCCTTTAGCTTCACTGATCTTCTCTTCCCTTTTTTTTTTTTCAAAGATTTTATTTATTTATTTTTAGGGAGGGGGGAAAGGAGGGAGAAAGAGGGGGAGAGAAACATCAATGTGTGGTTGCCTCTCACATGCTCCCAACTGGGGACCTGGCCCACAACCCAGGCATGTGCCCTGGACAGAAATCAAACTGGTGACCCTTTGGTTCGCAGGCCGGAGCTCAGTCCACGGAGCCACACCAGCCAGGGGCTGAGCTTTTCTTTCGCAGTGTCTAATAAACGGTTAAGCCCATCCAATAAAGTTTTCAGTGTAAGTACTGTAAGTTTCAGTTCTAAAACTTCCATTTGACTTTTTTATACATTCCATTTTTTTGTGTTGAGGTTCTCTATAGGTTCCCTTATTGAGTTCATGTTATTCATTAAATTTTGAACATACTCATAATATTTTTCCACATTAGGGTTTTTTTTTAATATTCTTCATTTATTTTTACCACTAACTAAATTCTAGGTTTTATTTGTATTTCACAAATTTCTCCATTTATGTCCTTTTTCTATTCCATGAGCCAATAAAAAAATACCCCATTGCATTTACTTTTCATGTTCCCCTCAGTCTCTTCTGCTGTGTGACAGTTTCTTAGTCTTGCTTTGCTTTTCATAACTTCAACAAACTGAGGAGTACAGGCCAGGAATTCTATAAACTGTTCCTAATCTGGGGTTGTCTGCTGTTTTTCTCAGGACTAGAATAGGGTTGAGGGTTTTCATTAGGCATAGCACAGAGGTGAAGTGCCTCCTTACTCACGTCATAGGAGGGAGTTATACAATACCCAAGGAACACCACTGGTAATGGCAACATTCATCACATCGTTTAACATTCCCCAGATTTTTCCACTGGACAGTTACCATTACTTGCTTCCCTTACTCTATTCTTTGGAAGTTGTCATTAGTCTAGCACACCCTTGGAGCGATGTAGGTAGAGTAAAATTAAGTTCCATCTTCTGCAGTGAAGAGTATCTGCCTATCCATATACATGTATATAAAATACACACACATACACACATATATAAAATAGTTTTTTAATCCTATAACCTCTATCATTTCTGCGACTCTTGCTATTGAGTGATTTTTCTCCTAGAATCACATTTACCTGCTTCTTGGTATGTCTAGTGACTTTTGTATATTGAACATTATGGACTCTCAATTATTTTGTTTAGATTTTGTTGTCTTCCTTCAGAGAGGAGTCAAGTTTTGTTCTAGCAGACAGCTAATTTACTTGTGGATCAGATGAGCCCTTTTCACTGTTGTTTTACACTTTGTTAAGACAAGAATAAAGTGTTCATTACCCAAGGACAGAGCAGAGCATTCGCCTGTGAGTCCCTCTTATACTTAGTCATAAAACGAAATAATTGGAACAGGACAGAAGTAGCAGAGATTGATTTTTCCTTACAGTGGCTCACTAACAATCCATACTATCTTCACTTTACACCACTTTACACTAAAGCAAATGATTCCTCTCCACTCTTTCCACACTTCCCCCCACGGAAATTAATCCACAGGCATCTTCCACTGCTTATTTCAACATAATTTACTTCATTAAACATGAAGGGAGGAGTGGCATGCTCAGGCTAATCTGAATCCAAAAATTTCTAAGGACTAACTCAAGATCAACGTACACAAACACTGATTTCACTATGCTCTACTCAATGGAAAAATAAATCAACTCAAAAGTACAATTCAGGTATTTTATACATTTATCAATAATATGAACTTTGCTTCTTAAACTTAATATATTTATTAAGGGGATCTATAGTTGTAGGTATACATTTCACTAATGAAGAAATATAGTAAGCAGCATTATAAGCAAAAACAAAAAGTGCTGCTTACGTTTTGTTCTTAGACTAAGGGCAGATAGTCCCTTCAACGTACAAATGTGGTGTATTTGAAAACACAATCTCTATACTAGCAATTAGTATTATTGAAACAACATTATAAATATTGGTTCCCTTCCTACGTTAGCTCACAAGTATTCTGCCCCAACAGTGACTGAATCATATAAAAACTCCGAAATCTAATCATCTAAGGCCAAAAGTCCTCTTAGCTTCTTCCCCTCTCAACCCCAAAACCTGACAGAAACACTCAGTTTTATAGAGGTAAATAATTCAAAGATTCTAAGTAAAGCGTGGACTATGTATATTTTGATATTTGTTCAGAGAGTTCATGATCTCCTTAACATATTGTCCTAATATATAGTTCCAGTTCTATTAAGACCAAATTTCTTTTAAAATAGATTTAAAATCTGTATTACTAAAATTAGACTTATACCCAATTTTTTCTATTAATATTTTTATGTAACATATCAATTACAATGTGAGCCTCAGAAGGAATTTTTTATGTTCTACATATCTGAAAAATTGACCATAATAGTACGTGATGCTGCTCCTAGGCAGCAGACGACATACTCTGGGGTTTTTTTTTTTTTTTTTTTTCTTCCTCTTCTAAGAGAACACATTTTGGTTTCATATTTTTTCAGTTATGTTCTTTTTTTCATAGTCCCAAAGATTCATTACTTTGATGACCATTTATCAGAGATTCAAGTTCAATCTATAATACCCACTGAGATGGCAAATAATTCAGCCTCAGTGACTGTGTGTGTGAAAATGGGCTGTGTCCCAGATAAATGGCCTGCCTGCCTCTGACACAGATTAGGTCATCCTTCAAAGTAGCCACAGATCTCTACCACAAATATGCGGAAACACAGGTTCACTTGAGCTCATGTTTCTGTTTTAGTGTAGGTTCTTCCTATTAGACAGTTACAGTGTCACCAAACTCTTACGGCATAGGTTTGAAAAACCAAGATTCAGTCATATAATGATAAAGACATTTCACATGTTTTGCAAACCACAATTGTTCAATATATACCTATATCCAACTTCACTTTTATACTAGAAGATCTTCTAAATACCTGGTATTTCAGCCTGAATAAAAGTATATAAACTATGTTATGCTAAGGTTGCAGACAACAAAAGCCATTACAAGCATACATCTCTTTTCATATTCAAATAAGCTTTATTTTGTTCCTCTCAAATTTCTGACCTCTTTTCTCTAAACACTTATCCTGCTATTAGAAGAAAGAAGTAAACATTTAGAGAGGGGAGCTGGCTGGCTGGCTACCTAGAAAGCTACTTATAGGGTAAAATTGCCTTGGTAACTTCAACAGAGTCCAAGGTTGACTCACTCATCTTACAGATTCAGAAAGAGAACCAAGATTCAAATAACTGAGAACACGACTGAACAGTTAAACCACAGCAATAACTGCTTGTTAGGTGAGAAATAAAACTCCTATTTCTATCAAATACTTTTATTTGAGGTTTTCATTACTTGCAGGCAAATGCCTTCATACCTATTAACCTAAACCTCAATAAAATCAGTAAAAAGCAATAAAAAAAGACATCAATCTAAATAACAAAAGTAATATTGAAAGGAAGACAGCATCAAAGAAGACATAAAGATACATACCAGTGGTCATTAATTTAGCAAAAGGCATGAGTCACAACCTAAGCAGTCACGAAGAGAACTAATACAAAGTCACCTAATTTACTCTGCAGACCTCCTATGGTTCCCAGCCTTTAAAAGTACTAAGAAACAGAAAATGAGTTCATCAAACGAGGAAGATGAGTCAAAGTCTACAGACTAGGTGGACTCCAAGTCTCTCTCTCAAGCTGAAGAGCCAGTTAACTCTTTCTCTCTCCTTTCTCCGGGTTTCTCCGCACCCATGGGAAACCTGAGATTCATTTGCTCATTAGTTAGGGACCCCAGCCACAGTGGGAAAGAGGGACAGGTGCGTGGCTCCAGGTACTCCCCACTCCTCCCTCCTTGTCCTCAGACCACCAGCAGTCTCACTGTGCATCCTCTACTCCTCTCTATCCCTGCCCCACCCATCCCCAACACACACCGCCCTCGGACAAGCAAAAGGAAGATTAAAGAAAAAAAATACAGTTGGCACTCATTACTATTTTGTATTAGTTGTAGGTGTACAGCACAGTAGATAGACATTCATACAGGTTACAAAAAAAGAAAAAGAAAAGAAAGAAAAGATTCTTATTTGGAGAAATTGACTGGTCCCCGCCCACCCCAACAGGAAAAAAGCATTCAGACACTAATACTTGACTGGATCTGTAAATAGACAGCAGTGCTCACAGGCTGCTAATAATATAGAAAAGGCCCAAGGAACATAGCAGCCTATAAACACAGAGCTTCTAATTAGGTTTGAAACAGCTGTACTTGACAGCCAAGCAATCTGAGGAAAGGTTCCAACATGACAAAGGTCAAAATAAACAGAAAAACAATGAACTCTAAGGGAACAATAAAACACAGAGAACAGAATGAAACCTTAAAAAATAATAATACCTAATAGAAGATCTTACAACCACATTAACATGGAGGAGGCTCTCTCTCCTTCCAAAAAAAAAGGACAAAAAGAGACAAAAGAACTCTTTACAATTAAAACTTTAAGTTAAAAAAAATACAAACTTCCGTGAAAATACTAAAAGATAAAGTTGAGAAAAATGTCACAGAAATAGGGAGGTAAAAAAGAGAAGAACAGGAAAGACAATACACAGAAGTTAAAGATGAACGCAAAATATGCAACATTTCAGAAGCAGAGAGAAGGAAAAACTTCCAGAATTGAAGGTCACAAATCTCAAAATGTGAAGGGCCTACTTAGTGTCCATGACAATGAATGAAATGAGACCCACATTAAGGCAAATCACAAATAAATTGAGCACTGAGATAAAGGTCCTAAGATTTTTCCAAGAAAGAAAAAAACATCCAGAAGCACAATGACAGTGGACCGACACTCCCTACAGCAGCGGTGGGATGTAGAGGCATGCTCAGCAATGAAAGAAGTGACATTCGACCTGCTGCCCTAAATCCAGTCAAACTACCAACCAGGCAGGAAGATTACAAATTATATCAGATATTCCAACACTAAAAATAATGATACCCTATGCCCTTACAGGAAGTTATTAGAAAATGAGGATTAGAAACATGATGGAGGGATAAGCCAAGGGAAGGGGAAAATGGGATCCAGGAAACAGAGAATCCAGCGCAGCCTAACCCCTACTCTGAGAGAGGAGCCGGGCCTAAAAGGCACACAACCTGCAAGGCTGGAGCAGAGAAAGGGAAGACAACTCAAATGCGCCGGGGAGCGCTGTTTCTTCTCAGCACCACCCTGCTCTTCGAAGCTCTACCGTGTATAGTAGGAACTGGAAACTTACAAACTGTATTTCCTCAACCCCTTGCCAGCAGATTTTGGTTTAGAGCCCACAATGAAAGCATCTGTACAAGATTTGGATGGCAGAAGGAACTTACAAGCCATTACTCTCCAGGGGCATCTGAAGGCGACAGCAGAGGCTTTCAGGTGACCGAGATAATGGATATGAGTGGTTGTGGTGCACCTGCAATTCCTGTACTTCCACATTCTTAAAAACCATCCGTGGTTTTCCACTGGTTATGTTAGCCTCGCATTCCATGTATTAAATGTCTTTTGTTTTGAGTTATGGAAAATAAGTGCTTTTCCTAACTTAACCCTGACTCAGGGAAATTTTAGGTAAAAACAAATAAGTGATATATTATTTGGTAACCATTATTACATAGTTTCCAATAATAAGCATTATTTGCATAGTCACTAAACTGTATACATTGACTTCTGATTTAAGATTGTGATGTATTTACATGCAGAGAATAGGGAGAGGAGAAAGCGTTTGTGAGGAATATGATAGTGACGTAGTCTCAATTTACACTTAAAGAAGTCTGTATATAATGTTTAAACTCGATAATTTTTGAAAACAGCAGCAGAAGTCCATATTTTGTAAAAAGGCAGTAAGGTTACCATAGAGGAGTGGGTCAAGGCATGAAGCAGAGGATTGCTTTTAGGTGACAAAAACCTGCCAGCAACATTAGATATTTTAGGTAAGTAATGTCTTACTTTCTTAAAAAAAGGGAATTTTTTAAAAAAGTTAGCAAAGAAAACAATGAAAATAAGAAACAGAACAAAGTTTTAAAACCAGCAACAAAATATAAATATAGCTGCAAAATAATGGGATCTTCAGTCCTTTGTAAGACATTATGCCTTCTATATCTACTTACATGTGAGTCCAAAGTATAATCAGATTTCTTTCTGGTGTGCATGGAATCAGATGAAGAAAGCTGAGCAGAATAATTACAATTTAAACGTCCTTATACTGAAGGGCATGGCGGCTGCCTTTCCCACAGAAAGAACATATACATACTGTCACATAGAATATACCAAAATATTTTAAACCTGTAATACATGATGGGTAGTTCCTATGATTCTTCCTGTAATTTTTGTGTTTATGCTTCCTGAACTTAACAGTCGCCCCAAATGACCGGTTTATTGGCACAGTTCCATTTGTGTGTTTGTCAAGACAGGAGTTAGAGTAAGACTAGCTCATCTGGTAGCCACCCTGCCTTTCCAGTGAGTACACATTCCTTCTCTAATCTGTTCTGGGCTGATCTAAAAGTTGAGTTTCCACTGTTTCATCTTTGTTGTGTCTACTTAGTTACCTTAGTGAGAGTGGTGACACCATGGGGATGTCACTGAGCCCCCATTTACAATAAACACTAATTATTAGCTTATATTTAAAGCAAATTCAGTGTAAGACAAGGTGAACTGTGCAATCAGTAAATCCTTTTCATTATTTTTTTATGAGGAATTCAAACATACATCTAGAGAGAATAATATAATGAATTTCTGTGTACCCATCACCTAGACGCAATAATTATCAATTTTGCCAGTTCTATTTTCTCTTTTTACAACCATGTTTTTCGTTCCAGAATATTTTAAAAATAAATGTCAGACATGTCCTTGCATTCAAAAGTGCAAAACAACTACTGTAACAGAATAAATTTTTTAAAAATTAAAGAAAGAAAATGCAAAACAAGCTATCTTTGTTCATTTTGACAGGAATAAATATTTGAATCCTTAGATATTGAATATCTGAATAGGAGAAATATATCTTAGGTAATGGGGTTTATTCCCATCTCAGCCCATATAAATTCAGAAAGTGATTTAAGAGATGGTCCATCCTCAGGCATGAAACATGAAGGTCGCGGGCCATTCAGGGCATCTACTCTCCATGAAAATACTAAAGTGTTAAAGTCAAAAAAGTTTAGAGAAAACAAAGAGAGAGATAAAGTGATCTAGAAAAGCAATCATCAAGGAAAGGGAGAAAATATGAATTTAGGGACAAACACTGAATTATGCAGGGATTCTGGTTGCTTGAGAAAAGATTTAATTACTGTAACAGGCATTGTGAGGACCCTGCTCATATTCCTTGGGACTTTCATTATCTTCTTGCAGACATCCAGCTACCAGTACCTAAATCTTGGTGCCAGAGGGGAGTACTGGCTGGACTTGGAATCCTTAACTGGAATTAAGAAGTAGGTGTAGTCCTGGCAGGGTGGTTCATCAGTTTGAATGTTGTCCTGTGCACCAGAAAGACTGCGGTTCGATTTCCGGTCAGGGCACATACCTAGGTTGAGGGTTCAATCCCTGGCTGGGGTGCGTATGGGGCAGGGCAACCAATCAATGTCTCTCTCTTGCTCCCTCCCTCCCACCCCTTCCACTCTTTCTAAACTCAATAAACATATCCTCGGGTGAGGATTAAAAAAGTAGGTATATAAAATCAACAGCTCCCTCAACTCTCAGGTAAGTTAATACTGTGACATATTTTGCACTATTTCTGAAAATTTTAATAGTATTAAACACCTCCAACAGCTGGCTTAATAGCTGTCCATCACCGCCTACCTTTTCCTGTATTGTTTTCCCAGTCCCCTGCTGCTGTCACCTGAATCTCCCAAACAAACTACTGGCACTTGAACCCTTGTCTCAGTATCTGGATCTGGGGGAACCCGAACTAACGCAGTTACTAAGAAAGATTCTTTTCTTGCTCTTTTAGATTGCAGGTGAGCAAGAAGAAAAAGACCCTGTGTCCAGTACTTTACATACACTGTATCTCATTAAATAGCAGTAACAATAAAGTGAGGTAAGAAAGACATAGACAGAGAAGCTCAGAAAGTGTGTCCATGGTCTCACTGCTGAGAACTGAATTCAGGAATAACGTAAGACTGGGAAAAGTACCAGCAACTTAAAACTCCGTATGTCCCTTTTCCCAAACCAGTCACACTCAGCTTTGTTTCCTCAAATCACTGTATTATCTAAAATTATCTTGTTCATCTATTTACTTACTATTTTTCTTCCTCATCCCTTAGGAATGAAAGCTACACAGGAGCAAGGGCTTCTGTCCTCGTTAGTATATCCTCATACTTAGAAGTAGGTTTGGGAACTCAATAAAGATCCTGTTGAATGCGTAATTTATCCTTATAAACAAACAAAAGATTCTGACCTTTATTTCATAAATCTTAATTTTTCTAGATTTCTTTGCAACTCAATCCCACTTTGCTGCCTTCCCAGAAACACCACGGTTCCTTGCTGTTCCAATCATCCCTTTGCCTCCGGGCGTTTGCACTCCACCTGGAATGTTCTTTCCTTAGACAGCCCTCATCGGCTTGTCCCTACACTTCATTCAGGCGTCTTCTGAAACAGCACACTGTTAGAGAGGACTACCGCTTTATTTTCCTCTTCGGTAATTACTACCAAAAGACATACCAATTTCTTTGCGTATCTATCCCACCAAATTATAAGCTCAATGAGAGAAGTATGTTGCCCACACTTCTTCACTGTACAGTCTCAACAATTAATATAGTTCCTGTCACATAGCAGGCACTCAACAAATTTTGTTGAATGAATTGATGGCCCAATCTAAATTAATACTATTATGAAATCAACCACCTCCACAAACTATTTTGTCTTTCTGAAATATTTTTTAAGTCAATAATAAATATGAAACTAAGGAGACGTGGACCAGTGGCACTCCATGTGTGACTATAATTGCAGTCTTAACAAAAGGGCTTAATTTTAGATTACAGTGATTAAAGACGCAGCACAGGGACTCAAGAGACATACTTTGTAGCTCTCAAATATGAAAAATTCAGCTGTTGTGTTAGATCTCTACCAGGTGGACCAATGAAACCTCAATGCAAATTCATGCATGTTTGATGCAGTATCATCTTACTGGTCTTAGTTCTGTCTTCTAGCCACAACCATTAGTTTTAAACCATTTAGTAAAGACTGCACGATAAACTCTACTTTCTGTCTGGTGAGTTCTAACCCACCTTAGAGGGTACTGTCTCTCTCACTTCCTTCTTGGAGCTTGATTGATTACTCCTTTTCCTTATGTTCATTAATCTCATCACCTTATCTTTTATACCACTTCATTTTAGCAGAAAGGTAATAATAAAACCCTCATCCATTATCCTTTTACTCATCTAGTCAAGCGGAAATGGTTAATAACATGCTACAAATTGAACTTCAATCACCTCATTTTCTCCTTTGTTGAATACACATTAAAATATATTCCAAAAGTGCAATTTGTTTTACAGGAGAATTTGTGTTATATTGCTACAGACAACTAAAATTAAGTGTTTCTCAGTTCAGTTATTAAATATATCCAAGAGCTCTTTTATCGATAATACTAAAACATTAAACTCATTTTATTAGAGTATAATAATACAAGAGCCTTATCTCCCAGAGCACAGACATCTAGAGTACCTAATAATATGTGTTATATGATGTGTCATTTATCTTTAAGAAAAAAATACCAGTGGTAATTTATGAATTGGTACATTATTAGATGAAATTGCTCTCTATTTTTTAAAAAAGTTAATTTGTTTACATGCAGCCTTATCTTCAAATGTAAGCCCTATTAGCGAAGAAGTCTATAACTGTCATAATAAAACAGAAAGAATGGAAATATATATAAAATAGAAAGACATAATGATTTAAGATTTAAAAAAATAATCCTTTGAATGGAATACATTTAATACCTAATTAGACTATGGTTTTCAAAAGAGAAAAGAAAAAATGACTGCTAAAATCATGCAACATTTTTACACACATTGCAATAAATACTTGTACTGAATTCTAATAGTCCTGAAACTATTAGAGTGGAAACAGCTATCTTATTGTAAAGAAACGATTTTCTATGAATTTGAGTGGGTATCTTCTCTCTACTTGTAAACAGGAATGCTTACCAATTGACTAAAAACTAGACTTACAGAAAAAGTTAGAAAACTTAACCAGATAATCAAGACTCATTGAATATTATCTTCCTATCATTCCAAAAATAAATGTTCTGACTATAGGAAGAAATTCAGCAACTGACTTAATATCAATATTTGATCACCCAAATGGTACTACTTGTTGAGAATAATACTCATGTTTATTATGAAAAATACTTGTAATATAGTTGTAAACCTACTTTCTTACACTGTTCCTTTTCTTAAAATGTGTTCCTTTTATGCATTAAATTGTTTGACTCTAAAATATCAAAAATAAGGTATAACAATTATTAAATTTTATAGCATTGCTTACTCATTTTTTTGTATTACAGAATCAAGAACAGGTATCAATTTTTGTTTACATGTGTTCTAAGACTCTTGAGAACATCCGGTATTCCCTGTGAATAAGTCTACTCCCCTTTTGCATGATTCTACACTTCTTGTTTACATTATATTATGTATTATATTATATTATATTATATATTAAAATATTTGTATTTCCTTTTAAGGAGGAGAAATTAACATTTTATTATTATTTAGCACGTGAAAATAGGGAAGGAATCAATAAATAAGCCCATGAATGCAACAGTTTTGATTTCAATCTCTAAACATCACTGAACAATATCAGATCCCAGTGTCTAGAAGCAAACGAGTTCATCGTTTCATGAGGATCCAGGCGAAGCAGCTGCTACACGAGAACTCCACCTACTGCGCAGAGGGTCTGCTCCGGTGCTGACAGAATCAGTGTAATGAAACTGGGACAAACTGATAAAAGCCCGTTTCTTTTTTAAATCGGCATTTCATGTAATTAATGGCCAATAGGAAAATGAGATCATTTAAAATTGTATCTTTACATGTGTTTTTGTATTTAGACTTAATACCTTTATTTTTTATACTCCTGACCTTTCTCTTACTTCATCTATCCTATTGCATAGTCATTCCTCTAACTTTTCTCCTCTTTGTTGATTCCCTTTCTACACTGAAATATATTTTTAGTGTCACCATTTGAACAAGAACAAATTTTAATTAGTGTTTTGGCGCCTGGTATTCCCAACTTATTGGTTAAGAGAAAACACATTATTTAAAACTTTCTTGTTAGCTGGGTAGTGCTTTGCCCCATATTCTGGATAACTATTTACTTGCAGAGCAAAGTTAAGAATATTTTTTTTACTTATTCATTTATTCATTTATTTATTCCTCACTTGAGGATATTCTTTCCATTGTTTTTTTTAGAGAGACAGGATGGGGAGAGAGAGAGGATGGGGGAAGGGAGAGAGAAAGAGAAAGAGAATGACCCATCAGTTGCCCTGACCTGTACGCACCACAACTGGGAAGCAAACCCACATGTGTGAGTCCTGACCACATTTGAACCCAGAAACTTTTTGGTGCACTGGACAATTTCCAACTAACTAAGCCACCTGGCCAGGGCAAAGTTAAGAATATTTTTAATTTTACATAGAAATGATCTCTTAACAGTCTACATTTTCACATATTATTTACTAAATAGCCTAAAGGACCAGTTATAAAGAGATACTTTATAGCATAAAATACTCTCGTTCTTATGACTTACACCTCCAGTTTCAGGCGTGGTGTGGTTCACAGCAGAAACTGCATAACTAATGGTGGGTCAGGAGATATCAGGTGTTTCCTTACATGTTCCAGTATGAGGTAACATCACCTATGTTATAATTTATTGAAAAATATGTACTTAAAAATGCAGAAGGTGAGACTTTCTACAGGACAAATGGCCCAGTCTTTTCAAGTAGTGTCACAAATAAAGGATTATTTCAGAATAAAAAACTTATGAGACAAATAACCAGATGCAAAGCCCAGTCCTAGGTCAGATTCTGGTTTGGGCCAACAAACAACAAGGAATATATTTTGAAGACAAGACAGTACATTTAAATATAGATTAGAAATAATATAATATTAAGGAATATTATTAATTTTGTTAGGTAATAATATTGTTTTGGTCTGTGTAGGTAATTATATTATCCTAGAGATACAAAAACTTATTTATGAGTTGGTAGTTGGTGATCCAATTTCTTTTAGAATGGTTGAGCATTTTCACTGCAATAATGGCAGACAGGGGGAGCAAAGGGGCTTCTGGAGCAGGTAATGTTCATTTCCGGTTCTGCTTGCTGGTTTCATGGGTCTGTCCAGTCCACAAAAAGCCAGCAAGTTGTACAATTCTGTACACTTCTCCTATAAAATACAATTCAATGAAAAGCCCAAAGTTCATCACCATTAAAAAATAATTAAGTGAATTCATTTAAAAATGGATGGGCTCGAAACAAACTGCCTAGGTTTAAATTTTGTCTCTACTAACATCTCTGTACCTCTACTTCTTCATTTGTAAAATGTTAGCCATAAATACTCTTTTACATCAATAACCCCATTTCTAAAGTAACTTCTGTTTTTTATTTGCCATTCTTTCTGTAGACTACTTTTTAAATTCAGTTCAAAACAGAGTTCTAATTCCTGACATCAAAAAGTTGGAAACATTCTGAAATAAATCCAGAACAGGAGTTTTGACTGAAATAAATGCCTTTAGTCTTAAAAAGTTGAAAGAAAATTCACAATATCAACTTCGTTTTAATTGTTAAGTGCATGTGAAGGGATATGTCTGCTCTAGAAAGGTACTTAGAAATGGCACCAATTCTATGGTGCAACTCTTGTCCAAAGTAACATGCCAGAATATTATACGTATTGGGACCCGAACTCCTCTCAACATGTTACGCGGTCTAGAGGACAGAAACTGAGATACATATATTCTACAGTCCATAGAGTGGAAGGGAGGAAGGCATTGCTGAGAAGATTGTACAAGATTGTTTTATCACTACTGGAACTGTGTATATTTTATCAGAAATGGAACTCTAGGAATATCTTTTAGAATATAAATCCATCAACTAATATCATTGAGGGAACAAAAACATTTACATACTTCAGAAATATTGCTTTAATATTTTAAATCATTATTTTACGGTTTGTTCTTTAATCTTTAGTTTTTAGTTGTTATGGTTTTGATGTAACTTGAAGCATATTAAATAGTTTTCAATTAAATCATTGCTAACTTATTCCTAAGTATTTTGTATTATATTTCCTGCCACTTATAAATAAATATCAAATATTCTGTTCAACAGATATTTTAATAACATAAACCGAGTTATTTCTGTATTCTCAAAATCATACTATGTTATAGATAGTATATTAAACATTTTGAAAAGATAATAAAACTGAAGCATTCTGTCTGGCATTACAAACTACATTGAGTTCACTGTTGCAAAGTAGCTCAACAATAAGCAATTATAAGAATGTTTATAGAAAATTCCTTACTAAAACAGCAACTTAGGCTTTCCTAAAAATGGTCTTCCTTTAAAACTGTTTAAATGTTGCTATTACCCAACTCAGTGATATACAAGGACCCTATAAATCAGTACAATTATCTAACAGAAGATAGAGCTACCGAACCTCAGAAGAAAGGCTATATTATATCAGCAAAATCAACTTTACAGAGCATCCTGCTTGGAAATTAGACAGCATTAAACCAAAATTTGAAGCTATTTTGCTGCCTTAAAATGTTTAACTATATGGATGTATAATTTAAAATGAGGTAACTTTTCTGGTTTCAGTATAAATTTTACAATTGCTAATACAGAGCAGTAATTGAAAATCATAATAATTTTTTTAAACGGTGGCTCTATCAATTATAGTACATTTGGCTATGAGTGAAATCTAACTAAAAAGTATTTTAAGCAAATTAGGGACTTTTATTTCCTGACAAGTAACAAAGGTAATCCAAAGGTAGCCAGTTACTAGATCAGTGGCTCAAGAATACGAAGCCTGAGGTCTCTGATTTTCTTGGTTTGTTCCAACTATTATGTTTAAGCTCCAGGGAGGAGTAAGAGAAAGAAAAGGAGAAAGACAAAGAGCAAAACGCAAGTCTGAACTGAGACATCCCCCCTGTAAAATCTTTCCCAGAATCCCAACCCACAAACTTCCAACTACAACTTATTAGACAAAATTATATCTAATTGCTAGTCCTACCACCAAGAAAAATTAGTTAAACTGGGTGTGTCTGTGTGAATTATTTAAGCTGGGAACATTGCTGCCTTTCAAAATTCAGGGTACAATCAGTTTTCTTAAAATGTTTTCTTAAAATATGCCTCTGAAATTACTTTCATTCAAACCATATCTTTTTTTTTTTTTCATTATTGATCTGAGAGAGAGAGAGAGAAAGAGGGAGAGACTTGCTCTTCCACCTATTTATGCATTCATTGGTTGATTCTTGTATGTGCCCTGACCAGGGATCAAACCCACAACCTTGGTGTATCAGGACAACGTTCTAACCAACGAGGTTACCACAGCAGGGCCTATTCAAACTATATCCTATATAGTTCAGAAGATAATACCAAATATAGTTGTTGCCTCTCTTTTGAAAGCATCTAAAAAGAAAATCATATCAGATATAAACTAACTTATTTAGAAAAAGGTGTTTAAATAATGTTTTATGGTTTCTACTGCATTATTTAAAATCAGTCAGTAAAGCACTGCATTATGTCTGAATCATGCATTACACTTTAGAATGGTATTTCACAGTTATAGTACTTTTGAACCAATTTTTTTTACTTTTGAAATAAATTCCAAGCAAATGAGTTTATTGGCTCCCTCACAAAGATACCTCTATAGTTCCTCCTCTCCTACCCAGAGTCCCAACTCCCCAGAAGCGCTACAACCAACAGGTACAAGTCTCAATTCTGGAATCAGACTGCCTGAGCTCAAAATCTAGCTCTAGAAATTTTGGACAAACTACATAAGTTACCGTACATAAAATGCTTACCACACCATGTGTTATACTTATTTCCTTGTTATTGTTATTACCTTCCTCCATTTGAGATACATTCATTACACACTTACCTATACACCAAACATTGCTCTCAACACTAGGAATGCATGCGGATCTCCCTTATAAACATGATTCTTACCATCTTTTTATTACTACAAAAAAATACTGAATTTGTTTTCTACAGCTACCTAGAAGAAAGCACAGTAAATTTATTATAAATTAATGAAAAGATAAACAAGGAATTGAAGATTCTAGAAAAGTTCCTGCTTCCTGTAACATCCAGGTAAGAATGACCTTTAAGGACAAATCTAGAATCAAACTTAACAACTTAAAGTCACCCAATATTTTCAGAATTTTTATTTCATGTATTTATGAATTTGGTAATGACATAGCCATAATCACATTAAAAAGTCAGACCAGCCCTGGCTGGTGTGGCTCAGTTGGTTGGGCATCATTTCGCAAACTACAAGATCATGTGTCCTTCAGGGCACACTGCCTAGGCTGCAGGTTCAATCCCTGGCAGGGAATGTAGAAAAGGCAACCAGTCAATGTATCTCTCTCTCTTCGATGTTCCTTTCCCTCTCTTTTTCCCTCTCTCTCTAAAACCAATAAGCATGTCCTTGGGTGAGTATTAAAAAAAAAACAAAAAAAAAAAAAACTTAGCCTAAAATAATTTTATATTGAGACATGCCACTAAAACACAAAAATACAAATAAAATGCCATCCATATTACCAAAAACATAAGTGGAAATACAAATCTGTCCCCACCAAAACAAGTGGACAAATATTTATTAACTCAAGGGCTTTGCTAATTATGTAAATGCCTATCTTTCTACATGTAATTTCATTCAAACTTCCTCTCTTTTCCCCAATTAACAACCCTGCCAAATGCTTTGACTTGAAAAGGCCACAGCTTTATACACAATTAACAGTCAAATTCTAACACAAATTACATGTCATTCTTATCTCTGTATACACATTGAACTCCTATATCTTGCTGCCAGCAGGGAGCCTGCACTAGGGAATACATCCTGAATTTGTTTAATGTCTAGGAATAACATTTCACACCTAGAAAGGAGATACTACCCACTGCCAACTCTGTGAACAACATTTGCCATGCTCACTCCTTTTTATTTTGTTCAAATAGGTAGTTTAGAAAGTGAGTCACTTATCCACTTGTCTGTTTTAAAAAATATTTTCTTGAAGCATAAAATGTAAAAATAATCTTCATTTATCTTCTTAGAAATTTGGAATAATTATAGACACTTTTACATATGGTAAACACATCTTCTGAACTAGAAATTGGGAAAATACCATTTGACAAATTATCTATCTATTAAAAAGTACTTAAAATTGGATGAATCCTAGAAAAAATAGACATATATGATCATTATATATATGATTATTTCCCTAGAAAGGGTTTTCAGTAAAGAAGTTTTCTTATTTAACAAGTGTACCAGATAATCATTACTTAAAGTGCTCAAACCTGTCCTAATCTTTTGAAGTGTAGCATTTTATTACCAGAGTACCTCAATAAATACCAGTCATTTATATAATAAGAGGGCAACTAAACATACTTGTATCTTATATATATTAATAAATATCAGTCAAGTATATAAAAAAGGGCAACTAAATATACTTGTATCATATATATTAATAAATATCAGTCATGTATATAATAAAAGGGCAACTAAATATACTTGTATCATATATATTAATACCAGTTATTTATATAATAAAAGGGCAACTAAATATACTTGTATCTTATATATATTAATATGCATGAATATTACGCTTTAAAGGTAATATGAAAGGCATTCTGTAAAGCAGAGTCCTTTTAAAATACAAACATCATCCCCAATTAACCTTTTAAATAAACAAATCTATTGGGTTAGTTATTGGCTTAAAGCTTCTGTGGTCACTCACTGTGCTTAGAATAGCTTCAATTCCTTTAACCAGCACCTGTCTACCTGCAACCTTCTCATACGCCACGGTCCAACCACACTGCAATTCCTTCTGTTCCTCCAGCTCAATAAGCTCTCTCTCAAAATGGCATCTATGCCTAGTCTGGGATATCCTTCCCATATTTATCGAGTAAATTCCTGCCCATCCTTCAGTCCATGGTCTGAATGATATTTCGTCAATGAAGCCTTCCAAGAACTCCCTCCTCTTCCTATTACCCCCTAATATATTAGATGACGGGACATACATTTCCATACCACTGCATACGCCCCCTACTGTAACCGCCACAATGGATTAGACTTGCTTGGTGATCACTCTGTGCTGGAATGTAAGCTCTGGGAGGGTCATTAAGAAGAACCATGTCTGTTCTGCTCACTATAGGATTCCCAGTATCTACACATATGGGCCTTACCTTCAATTATGTGATTTCTAAAATTGTCCTATATATATCAAGCTAAAGCAAGCTCATTCTGTATTATAATATCCATTTGAAATATTATATTCTCTTCCCATAATTACAAATCCCTTCCTGATTATCAGAGAGACGAGGGGCAAGGAAGTGGGGAACAATGGAGGAAAGCAAGGAGGAGAAGGAGGACAAAAGAATGAGGAGGAGGAGAAAGAAGAGTCAGACAAGGAAAAAAGAGGGGAGGAGGTGGACTGGCAGGAGAAGGGAGAGAGGAGGAGAGGAGAGGAAACTGTGACATGCTTAGACATGGCATTCAATTTGTTGCAATGGGGGTGGTGGTGAATTTGGAGTCACTATCCTAGATTTAAGTTCAAATTGTTTTTTATGTGATGCTGTGAAAGCTGCTTAATATCACAAAGCCTCAATGTCCTCATCTGTAAAATAGGGAATATTAATGTCTGTCACACAGAGCTCAGAGAGTTGTGAGGTATTAATGAAATTAAACTTGTAGAAACCTGAAAAACCATAAAGCACTTGATAATATAAGAATTATTAATATCTTTATTATTAATATCATCATTAAAGTAATCTCAGTAAAAAGAATGCTTACTAAACACTGCAGAAAAATTTTGGCTTATATATGAACTAAAATACAGTATTTAAAAATAATCACAAAAGTTTATAGTCAAAAGAATGTTATCAACCAATCATAAAATAAGTTCCTTTGCTCATATCTTGCTATAATCTCAGATCAACTCCTGGATTTCTTTTTTCTTTGTAATATCTTAATAATATTAAGTCTATTATAAATTCTTTTAATTTACTTATGGCACTCTAAAATTATATACATGGATGCTGTTATTATTCTGAGACAATAAGTTTTTTTAAAATAAAAACTATAATTTACATATTTTAAAGAATTTACAGCTTAACTGTGTGTTAGATGAACAAAACTGTCTCATATAATCTCTGAAACAATTTTATGTTTTTAAAATAGGTATATATGTTCTAAATAGTGGCTAAAGTAGTAAATATCTTATTTCAAATTTGGGGTTAAAGATTTAAAAGAAATAAAAAATTAGATTAGAACTCATCTTAAGGCTTTACTAAGGTAGTCAAATTAAAACGTGATTAAATAATGATGAAAACAAATTATTTTAACTCACTATGGATATAGTTATTCCATGATTTTATTTCCTAGTAGAGTAAAAATAATCCTGATCCTTAATTTTTGAGTGTTATAAAGTTTAAGCTTTGCAAAATCAGTGATAATTTTTCTGAGGAAATAGTTAATTTGATTCCCAGTTACACATACAATCAAAAACATCATGTTTCCCCAAAAGCTTTGAAGGCACATAACAAATTATTGTAGTTAGAGCTTGAATAAACAAGTCTTTTTTTAATCCCCATTTTTCATATACAATAAGTATTTGTATATGTTGCAAAAGAAATGCTACTGCTATACTATGACTTCGAACTAAAGCTCTAAAATCATACTAGCCAACTAAAGGTTTCTTCAGCAATATTAACACGGCCACGCCGCACATGTTACTTTTAGCTTCTTTATGTACAACAAACTGCATTCAATTGGTGAACAAATACAATGTTTAGTATCATATTTAAAACCACCATTCAAACCTTTTCTTAATGCTATTATCAGTTTTTCTTTTGCAACAATTTTGTGTATAAAAATAAAAGCACTGGATTTTTATTAGTGCTGCCCCTTCTTTGTTTTGCTCCACTCTGCAAAGCCCTTTTGGGACACTAAACCCGCATTTACCATAATACGGATTAAACTTTCTTTGTCCCATTGCCCGGGTTTGTTAGCAGGTTAGTCTTTTTACATTTTTCACAGGCAGCCAGCAGCTTACCCTTTAGGCCTCACTCAAAATACTTGTGTGGATTTACAAAAATGCCAGAGTGGTCTCGGGGTTAATTGGAAGATAAGTGCAGCCTTTAACATGAAGACTCATTAAACATTTAGCCTTACCACAATCCACCGTCTTCAGAAAACAAAAGTTCTAGGGCCACTTTAAATATAATAACAGAGTAAAATAGTTTTTAAAATGTGTACCAGTGCTTTATAGACTAGAAATACTGCATTTAACTGCTCCAAAAG
This sequence comes from Furipterus horrens, assembly GCF_987537825.1. NCBI lineage: Eukaryota > Metazoa > Chordata > Mammalia > Chiroptera > Furipteridae > Furipterus > Furipterus horrens. The sequence continues at coordinate 17,476,647 of NW_028327180.1, forward strand.
TGATATAATAGAACTAAATAACTTCCCTGGTCAACTCTTTATTTTGGTTTTACTATATGTTAATCATAGGTAAAAATGAGCAGATTTTTCTAAAGCAAAAACCTTCCAAGTTTATACGAGAGATATGAAGTATCAACTCAACTGATTGGCAATGACAATTAATATTTCTTTTTAAATCAAAAAATATTAATTCTGGAATTTTTATTTTGTTTACTTTTACCCAAATAAATCACCATACTCAAATATCTCACATGTCTATTAGAGACTAATGGAAACAAAGTTTTAAAAAATATTTGTAAAATATTTTTTAAATGTGAAGTAATTCTGTAATATGGGAATATATATATATATATATATATATATATATATATATATATGTACACTTAAAAATAAAATCTGAAGCATACCCATGGCTATTAGGTTATTTTTAATAATTATGCAAGCAGATTGTTATCCAGATTAACTTTTCCATACCCTTACCTCCTTCCAACACTATCATTCACACACAGAAAGAAAGAAAAAAAAAAAAAGGAAAATGTGACAAAACACACAGACACTTGAAGTAAAGGATTAGACATCTTTGCCCAAGATGCAGATGACAAAAGCAAAAGTGAAGAAAATTGAAGAGACAGCCAAACTTCAGCAACAAAATGGTTAAAGAATCTGAAGCATTGTTCCCCTTATTTTAAAAGTCCACCATATTGTGAACAGCGCAAACATCAGACAAGGTAAGATTACTGACCATTATCTCCTTAATTTTCTCCGCTTTCCCTCACATTCCCTCTTGCTATCCTGGGCACCATTTTTCTAAAGCTTTATTTCTGCTAAGAAGTAAACTTCCCCTAATCCATCTATTATGGAACCTTTAATTGGATTGGGAGCAGGGTGGTGTATAAAATAGCCCCTATTCACTCCAAAGGACTGTAGTTTTAGGGACTTAAAGGAGAAAGGTATTGTGGAAGAAAATCCTCAGGGACTCAAGAACTAAAATGTGGCTCTCTTAAATTCATCAAATCCAGAATACAAATGAATTGCTTCCTTAAACAGGTAACCTTCCAAATAAATGGCATAGCGAAACTGAAATTAAAATTCTACTCTAAGAAGCATAATACATTTATACACTAATAATTTCTGGCTTTATAAACAACTGACACTTCCTTTTTCTTCAATTGACAACTACTCTGCCAGGAAGCAATTGGAATGCCTTATATGTACATTTTTAATGTTTTCTCTGTTTTATACATATGTTTTCCCTAAATGTCTAAGAAGGAAGTTAAAAATATATTTTTAAGTTAATTTCTGTACATATTCTGGAAGCACTGTTATGAAACAAGCTCGTTTCTAAGCAAAAACACATTTTGTTCTTACAGGGCATCCAATACAAAATGACCAGTAGCCAAGCCAGTCTTCCTCCCTTAACCAGTTACGTCCTGGCTTCTGTCAGACACACCCCATCTCCACGTATCCTTTGTTAGTCTGTATACTTCTGTCTCATGTCCCTTCCACGACTGCATGTCTAACCACCTGCAGTGTCTTCAACAGTGAGATGGGTCTGCAGTCCACACTTCGTCATATTCCTACTGATCCAAAGACATTTAAAGTGCCATACCTCCTATGTAGAGTAAAATGAAATCTAGAATGTACCTACCAACTTTAATCTCTCAAAAATCCACATACTCTTTATTAAAAGAGTGGAAGAGAAATGTTAGGAGAGGTCAATATTCCAATTAAAACTGACACTATATGTAGGCTATTAGTCTTCATTAAAAAAAAATAAAAATAAATCAATATTAGTAATTTAAATGATAGTACTTTTGAAAAGTTTCTTTAAGACATTCAGCTAGTTTCAAGGAAACCTTCATAGAGTATCCCCTTCATTCGGGACCCTCAGCATTACTTAATAATTATTGCTCATTTATGGAACCCTTTCTAAGTGTTGGACATTGTGCTAACACTACTACCTGAATTGTCTTATTTTCTCAATAACCCTACAAGGTAGATGCTATTATCTGTGTTACGCATATGAGGCAACTAAGTCTTTGAAAGTTTAATTAAATTTTTCAAGGTTATAGAGCTACCCCCCCCCAAAAAAAAGCTTTTGTGAAAGCCTTTCCATTACTGTATTGCAAAGGTTTTGCACACAAAAGGAAGTCAGTTTTCTAAAAGTCAATCTGCCCAAACAGAAACACCTAAATTATCAAAATCACCTACTAACCAATTATAAATATTTAAAGAATATCCTTCTTGAATATATCAAATACATATGACTATCTTGTTCTAATGTGTCTCTAATCCTAAGATATAGTTAATAATTATATTCTTCTTAGCAATACTTTAAAAACTATTCTGTTTTTTCAAAACTAAGATCATATGGTTATCTGGTCCTATTTCTAATATAACTAAAATTTTAGTGTTTTATATGTGAATTTTTCAATTTATACTGATTCCTAATTTTTTTCAAAGTCATCTGTTTCTAACTTTATATATTATTTAGAATAATTCTGACCATTACCTATTTAAATAGTATTATTTATACTGGTTGAAAATTGGTTTTATAGCTTTAAAAAATGTGAAATTTAATTGGCCAGTGTTCATAACCACTTTTTAAGGAACAAACACCTATTCATTTGTCCCAGATCTCTGCTGTCAAAGCTGAAGGAAGCCTTTTCTGGAAAAAAGAAAGTCAGCACACATTCCAGGGTGAGACTCTGATTCGTGAGAGCACTAAGAGTGAGGGGTCAAAGGTAAATACGAAGAGGTGCAGTCAGAGAAAAAAGATGAAGGGACAGGGAATCCTGGCCATCACAGCCTTCGTAGGTCCTCAAAAGCACATAAAGAATAAGTAAACTAGTGTGGGATAATTTAATACAGTAGAGAATTAGTCTTCAGGAGACTAAGTTAAGTTCCTGGTACAAAGGCATGTATACGAGTAGGGTCTTAATAAATATACGTTGAGTGACTTCATTAAAAATTTTTGTTAAAGCATAACTTTAAGTACCATAGTCTGAATTTCAAAAACAACCTTTAATTGGATAAAAGTATTTTACGAAAATTATGTATTTTAAAATACTACGAGTGTGCAAGTTGCATTTCTGGAATAGTTGCACTGTTCTATGTATGATACCCCAAAACATCTTCATTCTGAAGAATTTTTGCTTTTTTTAAAAAGCAGCTATGTGGAAAGAACCAGAAAAGGATTCAGAAAAACTAGAATCTACAAGTATCTCCAATAAAATGACTTACTTATTAAATCATATTGAAAATATAAAAGTAAGACATATTCACTCTTTTGGAAGCCCACTACAATGAAGAAATCCAACTATTCTTTCCCTCTGTGCCATTTTACTAATAGATAAGTTAGCATGTAAATCTCAGTGGTTAGTATGTAAATATCCTAGTCAAGTGTAATGTATTTAATCATACTCCATTTGCATTTATATGTCAGTTAAATTTCTACACATTATGGTTTAGTTTTAACTGGGTGGCCAAAAACTAAGATGAATTAGAAATTATGTTTCATTTGGGTATTCATTCACAATAAATTACTGTTTCTGAGGCATTGAATAATAACTTCAAGACTTTATTTGCTGCTCAGTAAGAAGCAATTAACCTTACATGGAAAATAGTTCTTTATCTGAAAGACTTAATCATTATCTTGGCTTTCTACAATGAGATTACCCAGACTTTATATAATATCAGGTCCTGATTACAAAGACTTTGTATAACATTGGGTCCTCTGTTGTGTTATAAAATATTTAATACTAAATAAATATGTAAATAAACATCTAAGTATATAAGACATGTATATGCTAAAATATCCAATCAGAAAAATATAACAAAGATTAATAAAACTTTGGGGGGCTAAGCTGGATTCCTACATAAAAATATCGTAAGTTATACATTAGAGTAAAATGAGTTTTAAGCACCATAAAAAAGTTTATATTAAATATTCTTTTACATCATGCTTACTCTTTAAGACAGAATGCCAAAGCAATTTGTGCCAAGATCCAAAGGAATGAAATGAGAAAGTTAAGAATATCAGACCAATTTCCACACTAATACCGGTGTCCCCCACAACATACACACACACACAAACACATACACATACATGTACACACACACATATATATAGACCCACTTACCCAAATCTCTAGAAAGTTTCTTTAATTTTAAAAGCCATATTTCTTTAACAATTAAGTTGACATTTATATAATTTTTACAGAAAGTTATCAAAGTTCACCACTATTTGCCTTCTTGGTGGTTATATTCTCAGCATATCTGTGGAATGAATCACAAAACATATACATAATGGAAAGCAGGACCTTTGGATGGACTCCAGCTGGTGCCCAAGGAAAAGAGAGGTGTACACGAGAGTGTGGAAGCAAAGGGGATGTGTTTTGGTGAGAAGATGCTTATGGGTAGAACCAAGACTCTACAACTGTGGGTTTGGCAGGGAACAGGAAGGAAACGGGAAAATAGGGGTAGGTGGCTGGGTTAAAGAGAGGTCCTCAAAATCCCTTTTAAAAAAATATCAAAGACCCAAGTTACTTGGCATTTCTATTACTAAGCTATAATGAGAAAACTAAATCCAGGAAATTCAGAAAAATAAGAGTTACTATATATGCATCTAACTGGAACTACATAGATGAAAAATCCTAAAATGTTTCCAGCAAATAAAGAATTCTAAATAGACATTAACAACACAGAATCAATCATGATTGAAGTATGAAATAATGGTGATATTTCCTTTAGGTAACAAACTTCAATAATATACTTTAGTAATATAATAATCTCAAAAGGACTTTCATAGGTTCACTGCTGACCTCAGTCACTCTAACCTTAATTTTCCCATATCTTAAACTATTTTTAAAAATTCTACTTCCTAAAGTTTTCAAGACTGTAACCCTTTGTATAAGGTATTATCAACTTTCTTAATGTTCTTTGCCATTTTGAAAACTAAATCCATTAGAATAGCGGCAAAATGGGCTTTCTTTATATTATAGTCAGTGTTTAAGAAAAATATTTACACATTAACTCATTCAAATTTGAATGCCAAATAGGTGCCACATACTGTTGTATAGCCTGCAGACAGAGAAATCTGCAACAACGAAAAGATGGGAGGAGTTATATTTTATTAAGGATTAAAGAAAAATGACTCTACGTATTCTGTTTAAACCTATACTTAGAGCAGAAAATATTGATTATAGAAAACAGGACCTAATGAACCTTAAGTATCTGGGGTAGTTGTTTAAACAAGGGGAGGGGAGATGAAAATAAGGTGAATATTATAAAAACCAACACAAACTCCTACCAATTTCAGGTTTTGTGGTGAACTATTTAGATGTTTATTTTAGAAGAACATTTCTCTGTCTCTCTGTCTCTGTCTCTCTCTCTGTCTCTGTCTCTCTGTCTCTCTCTCTCTCTCTCACACACACACACACACACACACACTCAACAAATAATGCCACTACCAACACCAAACTGTACATTCTGATATCTATTTAAACCACTTTAGACCTTAAGACTAATATTCCGGCCAACCCACAACAATTGAAATCTGTACTCAGGTTTTAGTAAAAATAGCATACTTTTACCTAATCTATACTCATAAACTAATATCTAGCTAGTTCATCAAATATGAATTACAAGCAACTATATCTTAATATGCATATGATCTAAAATATTTGAGCAAAATGAAATAAACAAAATGCTATAAACAAAATGAAACAAAAATAAAAATGCACTCTAACATATACAATATAGTTAATAGTTATTTTTACAACTTTGTTCTAAATATCCAATAAACTAAATCAAAAACATTATATCTAAATAATGAGACTCAAAAAAATTTTTTTAATTTAATTGATTGATTTTAGAGAGAGAAAGAGGAAAGAAGAGAGGGAGAGAAGGAGAGAGATGAAGAGGGGGAGAGAAAGAGGAAGAAGGGGCGAGAGGGACAGAAGGAGGGGGAGTGAGAGAGAGGAAAAGAGAGGGAGAGAGAGGGAAAGAGAGAATGAGAACAAGTTGTTGTTCCACTTATTTACACATTCATTCGTTATTTCTGTATGTGCCCAGGCCAGGGATCAAACTCACAATCTTGGCATATCTGGATGAAACTCTAGCGAACTGAGTTACACGGACTGGCTCAAAAAATATTTTTGTTTGAAAACAAATCATAAGATATTTTAAATGGTTACAGTGTTGATGTTTAAATATATTCAAATATCTTATATGATTAATATCTAAAGTTTCATGAAGATCACATCATGCCTATTTCATACTTACTAATGTAGTCTCAGCATCTGACACAACTAGCACATTGGTAGATATTTTAAAATTGTGTGAAACGAATGATTGTACGTATAAAAGGATTCAAATAGGTAATTAGCCTCTATATTTACTACACATTCACTGTTAAGTTTTTTATTAAGTTTCAACCTCTAACACCAGATTTTTCCCTGTGAAATAAGTTTTGTGTTACTTACAAATTATAGAAACACTCTGAAGATGCAGACAAACACAATGCAATTTGGATGTTTTAAAAGACATTTCTGCCACCATACAAATGCAAATTATCATCAAATTTGCAATTGCTGTGGTGTAGAAATTGGAAACTACTTCCAAAGTGATCTTAAAATGTTTTAGCAATGTTTTATTGATGTGGCATCAAAACCCACAAATAAAGTGTGATCTAAAAGTAATATGCAACCTTTTCTTTAATACGAAGTTGAATAACAAGATGTCACAGAAATAAGGGTCCCACCACTATCAAAGAGAGAATATTAAAAGAACACGTCTCCTTTGCCATGTTTTACCCACTGCCCACATCTTGGTTTCTAACAGTAATCCTCACTGAACGGAATCAAGGCTCTTCGGAGTAAGAGCTGATTCCAGGGTTGCAGGAAGGTAGCACATGAGCCGAAAAACTCTTGCCCTCCCATTAAGTTAGCAAGTGCCCAAGAAGTTGGATGGGCATGTTCAAAGGACAGAAGAACAAGGCTAAAGGGGCTTCTACTGGTCAAACCTGGAATACTTTAAGAACTAAAATGATTATGACATTAATGAATTATTAACCATTGAAAATAATGGAAATTTATTATTCCACACCAATAATGAATAGATAAGCAAACTGGGTTAAGATAGAAGGGTATTATGTTAAATCATAATGTCAACTGACCAATGTGAAAAAAGAGCTGATGTTAGAAAATAATCACATTGTAACCACTGTAAAGAAAGAAATAGGCAAGAACTGTAATGGTTGTTAAGTAGACTGGTTTATTCAGATTTCATTTGTTTCCCCCTAATGTCCTTTTTCAGTTCCAAGATCTCATCCAAGATACATGACATTTTGTTTTCATGTCTCCTTAGGTTCCTCTGGGCTGTAACAGTTTCTAAGACTTCCTTGGTTTTGATGACCTTGACAGCTTTGAGGGGTACTGATGATGTCATTTGTACAATGTCCTTCAGTTTGGGCTTGTCTGATGTCCTCATGGCTAGTCCAGGGTTATGGGTTTGGGGAAGGAAGACCACAACGGTTGAGTACCGTTCTCATCATATATCAGATAATATCACTGACAGTATTAACCTTGACCACCTGGCTATGGTCTATGTTTGACAGGTCTCCAGTGCACAGCTCCTTCCCTACTTTCCATTCTGTACTGTGCTCTTCGGAAGCAAGTCCCTAAGCACCACTCCATCTTCTTTAGGAGGAAGTTTATCTACAGAAATTAGTTGGAATTCTCCTGGATGGCAGATCTGTTTCTTCCCCCCTATTTATTTTTTCAAGCATTTATTTATATCAGTATGGACTCACAGATATTTATTTTATACTTTGGGTTATAACAGATTTTTAATTTATTTTGCTGCTCAAATTGTTGTAACTCTGGACACTGTAAGTTCATTCCTTTGACATAACCCCATTTTTCTGTTTTGTGAGCAGAACTTCCTGGCACTAGAATACATTCCAGGTTCACCTTGTAATTCTTTTCCCCAGCCCTAGAATCAGCCATTTCTATAGGAGCCCTGGTTCCTTTTATTAGAGAATGGTATTCAGAACTCAGATCTGGGCGTTGGGTATGCTTTTTCCTACTGGGGTGCGATTGCTTCTAGGCCCTCTCAGCAAACAAAGGTAAAAAATATATATTATTTACACTAACCCATGTATACATACATTTTGATAATTTATATATATATATTTATATATATATTAAGCTAAATATGTAGTTCACACTGAAATCTCAAGACTCTAATCCAGTGCCACATGATTCATTCCAGTATTCTTACAAGAAGTAGGATATTTTCATGGTCGGACTACATTTTACTTATTAACTGCAAATGAGAAAATAATAAGTATACTGGAGAAACTAGACAACACTCTTTGTGGCTGATCAAAAGTAATACCATCATTGAAGGCAGGTGGACATGGTGTGCCTGTGCATGTAAAATTCTGAGAAAGACACATCACTTACACAGTATTCCAACCAGATGCGTAACCTAAATCTACGACAAAAAAATAGTAGGCAAATTCAGATGAGGGTTATTCTATTTAAGAAGGGAGGAGGAGAACTGTATTCTTCCAAAGTACCAATGTCAAAAAGACAAAGAAAGGCAGAGGAAGTATTTCATATTAAAGGAGACTAAAAAAATTAAATGTAATGTCTAATCCTAGGCTAGATCCTGTACTGAAGGGGAAAAAAGTGTTATAACAAACATCATTTGGTCAACTGATGAAAGTAAAATATAGATGGCAGAATAAAGTATTATTATACCAATGATAAATTTGTTAACTATTGTGATTATATAAATAAGAAAATGTTCCTATTTTTAGGAACTATGTACTGAAGTATTTAAGGATAAAGGGTCATGATGTATGCAAATAGTTCAGAAAAAAATGTGAGTATGTATACACGTGCACATATTACACATGTACATGTGTGTATATACATATATTTGCATACATATATAAAAGAGGGAGTGAGCAAACAAAACAACAGATGTGGCAAAATGCTAATGGTAGATATAATTAAATGTTTTTTAAAGGGAACATGTTCTTAATTTTATATATGATAAATATATGACATATATGTGGTAAGCCTGAGTCAACATCAGTGAAGCTCAGGGTTTGAAATCTTTTCCAGAAATAGTTACTTTCTCCTGTGATGTGCTCTGTGACTAAGAACTATAAGAAAGCTATCTTTGCAAAAAGCAGGAAAGCTTAATGGTGAATATGGAAACTGATTCCATTAGTGTCACTGCCTAACAGTGATAACATTACTACTTTACAGAATGTATAGAAATATAAATTTGGCCCCGTCTTTAAGGGGTTTCCCGAGTTCAAATATTAAGGAGTCCAAGTTGATACTTAAAACAGCACATAGGTCTATAGTCATAACTCAAAGCACTAGCAATTAAAAGACTTACAATTAGTAAGTGCTATCTGAAACTAAAATAACAATTTATAAAGTGATCCTCTACTTTTAATTAAAGTAACAAAATTCTTCCTGAAAATTTTGTCACAAATTACGTATGTTTTAACCTAACCTTCATATGATAAAACTGTCATTCCAAAATCAGTGAGAAGGAGCTATTCTAGATGATAACTTTCGCTAAATAATGGAAGGTTTAGAACACTGTTTTCCTCTAGGTGGAAATATTTCTAAACCATGGTGGTATTCTCTGGTAGGCAGAGTAATGCTCCCTCCCAAAGACATCCACATCCTAATCTCTGGAACCTATGAATATGTTACCTTACAAAGTAAAGAGGAATTAAGGTTGCAACTCAAATTAAGGCTGCTAATCAGTTAACCTTAAAATAAGAAGATTAACCTGGATTATCCAGTACACCCAGTGTAACTACAAGGGTCCTTCAAAGTGAAACAGGGTGGCAGAAGAGTAGGTCAGCGTAATGTTTTATAAGAAGCCTCAACCTGTGGTTGGTGGCTTTGAAGATGAAGGAAGGGGCCAGAGTCAAAAAATGTGGGAAGCCCCTAGAAGCTGGAGAAGGCAAGGAAATAAATTCTCCCCAAGAGCCACTAGAAGGAAATGCAGTCTTGTCAACACCTTGGTTTTAGCCCCATGCAACCCACGAAGTTCATGACCAATTTGTTACAGCAGCAATACAAGACTAATACATATACTATTTTCTTTTATAGAAAGTATAATAAACATAATTTAATCTTCAAAATCGAAGAGAATCATTATGGGAATTACTGTTTTAAGCAACAACGTATTTACCCCAACCTCCAAGAATACACACAGAAGATTCATAGCCACGTTTAGAATATAATTCCCATGTGACCTCTTGACAACAGAGACGTCCCACTGCCTACCTACTGCTACACTTCATCCACTGGGAATGGCTCTGCTCTCATTACTGTCCATGTCACTAATTATCCCTCCATCCCTACTATTCTCTTTCCTCCCTTTGTTCCCAGTTTAATTCTTCCTGGCTATTTTTGCTCAGACAATATCTCACGAGTTTCTTGGCTCTTGAGTCAAGATTGCCTTTAAATGCACAAGGCTTGGTCAAGCCTTCTTTCCTTGTCTGCAAATCTACCAACCAGCATATAATATTCTGCTCACCTCAGTGCTTTTTATTGCTGCTGAGTATTCACTGGTTGTTTTCCAAGGGTATTTCTTCCCCTGTTTGCAATCTGGACCTTAATTTTTCTGTAGAAGGCTATGCATATTTACTCTACATGCAAACTTGAATGGAAAGCTAGCAGAGGCAATGATAGTATAGTCACATACATACTCTCACTGCTATAGGCAGCTGTGATAAATGGCAGTGGACATGCAAACTCATTTTCTCCATACATAGGCAACTTTTCCCACCCCTGGGCTGTATATTCTCAGTAATGTTTAGAAGACAGGAGAGGAAAAAAGCTCCTAACTTTCTAGCGTGAAAGTTACAGGGAGCAGAGAGAACTAAGCAAACAATGTGAAGTTACATGTAATATCAGAACAGATAATAACACATAATCTACAATATATTTCCTAAAAGTTAACCATATTCAATACATTAAAGGCCTTCAAATATTTAAACAGCCCAATCATTATTAAACCGAGAGCTACTAGGTGTTCTGAAGATCTAGTAGGGACATCCTATTTCCCTGCTGCCCAACATTAAGTCTCGTTTGAAATAATCTTTTTTAACCCTATCACAAATTTGTAAGTAAGCCGACATATACAGACCTTGGCAGTATAACAACAATAAAGCATCACATAATGACAGGGCTGAAATACTCTCTTTAAAATCCATTTTAAGTTGATCACATACAACACTGCAGAGTAGCAGCATGATTTTATGCATATTTTAATATAATAAATATCTTAGTAATTCCAGTTGACAATTTCCATTGCAAAGTATTAGCTGAACATAATGGAATTCTGGCTTAGCTCTTTAATATATAAAAGACAATAAAATATGGTAAAGCCATACAATCTAAGAGTTATTTTAAAATATACTTTGAAATATGTTTACTTATATGTATATGTATTTAAATTTACTGAATATTAACTCAACAATGAAAGAAATTAAACACCCCCAAAAGTTAACCACTATTTACATACTTTAACTGTTTTCATTTTTTGCATATTTTCTTCATCTTCCTTCATGAATATAACATAACTTTAACATATGTAAAATCATAGCACGGAGATAGTTTTGTGTTCTTTCACTTAAAAATATACACTTTGAAATATTTTAAATACAACCAATGTCCTAATTATATAAATATACCATTTATATTCCACTATAAGAACCTTGTAAAGAACCTTATGATACTTTTATGAGTTCTGAATATTAATTTATAATATCTGACATAACTAAAATAGTCAAAGGTATAATTCATGAATGAATAAAACGATTTAATAATGTACAATATAAAACTAAGACTCGTTTCAAAATAACAAGTTAACACCATTTTAGGGTCTTGCTGGACTTTTCTTCTAATTAAAGATTTCTAATTACTCTGTTTAAGAAAAGCTTTAAAGTAATTTTAATCTTAAAAATTAAAGATCAATAACTGATACTGACTTCAGACTAAAATGTTTTCAGTAATACAAGCAGTATTTCCCATGACAAAATGTTTAGCTAAATGTAAACTGACCTTTATTGAGTGAGCAAGAACTTGAATAACTAAATGCTTACGAAATATAGATATGACTTTTTAAAATACACAGAGAGCATTACAGCACTTATGAAACAGAATACTCTCAATCTCCATGCAAAAGCTGAAATCTAAACATAAAGTGAAATTGATGTCAGTTTACTACTGAGAGCTTACTATATTTGGTAAACTGCTTCCTCTCTGCTAACACAGTGGTTTCAGTTTTATATAAAGAGTCATTATAAGCCACAATGTTTCCTAAGTATAAAATACACAGCTTTTTATTAACTCCATTTCTATCACTTATAAACAGCCATGGATGTACATACCAATCACTATAAAAGCAGGTTTAAATTTCAAGTATTTTTCCTATCATTTACTACATATTGCTCTGGAAATTTCCTAACCAGACTGCGATCATTGCCTAAAACTTGCATAAAATGCTAATAATGACAACTGTTATTTGGTCCTCAGTGAATTTAAGAAACAAAAACAAAACAAACAAACAAACAAAAACACATGAGCCAGATATCTTTTTCTTCCTACATTATCTGATCATGTGACATTTCAGAGTAGGATACCAAGGTTTTATCCTCCTCTTCTGAAAATCAGCAGAAAAAGAGAGCGCTTTGGCGTTCCTTGAGAAGACAAGGATAAGTAGGTTGCAATGGATACCATTTAGTTGTAGGAAAGCAGAGTTTAAGGAACTGTCATAGACAACCGCAGTGGTGGCCTTAACTAACAAAAGAACACTGCATTGACAGGATAGCAATAAAATCTTGATGCTTCAAAATAAACCAGCAGCCATCTTTGCAAGTCACGCTCTGCTACTTCCTGGATTTAAAATAAACTAAGTTATGTAATCTATCTGTGCTTTGGTTTCTGTATAGGTAGGGATAATAATAGGATATATAACTCACTATAGATTTGCTGAGAGGATTAAGACAAAGTGCTTAGCATAGTACCTGGCACAGAATAAGAAGAGCTCAATATTACCCTTGTATCAATCTCATTTCAATTGAGTCTTAAAAGACTTTCAGAATATTACCTTCAGAAATCTCACATTAAAAATTTTACCATGGTAATAGGAAGAAATCTGCTGGAAACAGGAGGGGACCAAAATTATCAATCAACCAAAAGGTATTTATTAAGCATATACTGTGTATCCTGTCACACTATCAAATACATACAATGACCTCTGCCTTTCAGTAACTTTTCCCATTGGTAAGTTAATAAAGATGGATGAATACATGGATAATGACATTGGGGGGGACAACAAAAACAAAAAAAAACATACATTTAACTGTATGAGATTGAGGATAAGTGGAATATCAACAGAGAGCTCTCCCCTGGGGTACTTCATGACAGATGCATGGAAGCCAGCCTGGAAAAACAAGGACTTCATATTGGGGGTCAATGGGAAACTAAGTAGATCAGTTAGGGTTTTAAGGATTTTAAGGAAAAAGTAGCATAATGACAGCCTGTTTTATTCCATTCCTCTAAGTAAAAACCTGTCAAGGGAACTAGAATTACTGAATTGCTGAAAAGTTCTCCCTTCCTTTCTTTGTTCCCTCCTTCTTTCCACAAATATGTATTGAATACCTACTATCTAAAGGTAGTGTGTAGGTGCTGGGAATAAGAAATCACTAGATGAGGACTACACTTGGTTTACAGAGAAAAACTTCAGTGTGGATAATCTCAGAAGAAAACTAGCCCAGCTTATTTTACCAGCATGACTTATTTTCTTCAAAATGAGTAGGTCATTTTCTCATTACAATTTAAAGACTGTACAGTTTCAAGAGTGAATTAAATGGACACATTCAATACATCTTAGATAATATGAGGTCTGCCCAGAAAAAGTCTAGCCATTGCTAACATAATGAGAACAGTTCGCATGACGTCGATGTCACCTGGCAGCCACCGAGAGTGGAATGGAATGCACACGTGTGAAAAATGACTTCACTGTGCTAGCCAGTGTGGGCGGTAGACGCTGTGGAGTGAGCATGTGTACTGTGTGGCCGTGGCATTCAAAATGACTGAGTAGAGCAATGAATCTCCATCAAATTTTGCATTAAGCTTGAACATTCCTCCGTGGAAACTACTCGGATGATTCAGAAGGCCACAACTATGGGCAACTGGTGATTGGCAGCTTCATCACATCAACATGCTCGCTCATGCATCACCTCCCATGCAGAGTTTTTGGCAATATATCAAATCACCCAGGTGACTCAGCCTCGCTATAGCCCAGATTGGGCACCCTGTGACTTCTGGCTTTTCCCAAAACTAAAATCACCTTTGAAAGGGAAGAGATTTCAGACTACTGATGAGATTCAAGAAAATACAATGGGCAGCCGATGGTGATTGGGAGAACTGTGTGAGGTCCCCAGGTGCCTACTTTGAAGGGGACTGAGATGTCACTGTCCTGTGTACAATGTTTTTTATGTCTTGTATCTTCAATAATGTCTCTATTTTTCCTATTACATGGCTGGATACCTTGTGGACAGACCTCGTATATTCATATCAAAGGAATGAATTCTTAAACTCCTTTCTGAGAGCTCGAGTCACTTAAAATGTACTAAGTGAAGGAGCTCAGGGACCTGAACAGGACTAGAGGGTAAGGACATGAAGAACTATCTTAGACCTGCACATCAGCCCTCAGTTTCAGAATACCATAGCAATTTTGCCAGATGTCAGAAAACAACAAAAGATTAATCCTGGTTTGGAGAAGAAGAAAGCCAGGGTAATTTCGAAATAGATTTAAGCCAGAAGAATATGATTAACATCCACAAGTCAACCCAAAATTTGTAACAGCAAGTAACCTTGAGCAAGTTACTCAACCTTTCCACATCGCAGTTTCTTCATCCATAAAACAGTGATAACACATAGCACCTACCTGAAAGGGTTTTTGTGAGGATTTGTGACTTAACAGAGGTAAAGCACCTGAACAGGGCGTACACACAGTAAATGCCTCATTAGTGAACAATATACCTTGACAAAAGTAAACGACAGCTGTAAAAAAGAGGGAGTGTTCAAAAGGAACACAACAGAAGAACAAGTAGAAAGTCATAGAACTGTACCAGAGTACAGACAGACCTAAGTGTGTTTTAAGAAAAGAAAGGTAAAACAGAGGTCACGAAAAAAAAAAAAAAAATCAGTGTTTACTTCTAAATAAATATATGGAAAGATAATTATATTTTGTATTTAACAATATTTAAATAACTTCCAATCAGTTGACATTACCCTAACAAAAGTTATATTAATAATAAATAATCTTCTTCTTGTGACACAGAAATTGGAACCCCATCAATGGTTGGTTCAGCTTGCATAAGTCACAGCTGGTTGGACACAGTCCCTGTGGGCATGCCATTTCATCCAGACTGGACGGTTCATTAGTCATAATTACTATAACTGTACAGCAGAGACTGCAGTTTTATCTCATCATACATCTTTGATCAGGCTGCTTCAATTTCTGCTTCATCAGCATACGAAGTTACATTATTGGAGGTTTCTATTTTCAATCGGTGATTAACACAGATTATGCTTTATATCAAAACATGTATTTGGTCTTCACATTTAATAGCGAGGGCCCAGATCTGACCACCATTTGACCTCTGATATTTCAAAACCACCTAAACACCATGAATCATCAACTGAAATCCAGAATGTTACAAAGAAAATTAAACAAAGAACTGACCTGTGTTAAAAGCACAAGATGATTGCACTTATCTAAATTGAGACTAACATATTTGCTGCAGCCTCTCATTAAACATTAAATTGCACGCCAGAAGAACACATCATACATATTTATTGTTTGCACTGTCACTTTCGAAAGACTCATACCACAATTAGTGTTTCTCTCAAACTATAAGCTACATAAAGAAATTTCCCATGAAGCTTAAAGACAAAGTAATGTAGAAGATTGTTCAAGAAGGTTAAAGAACAGATGGATAATATACTTCACTTACTTCAGAAAGGAAAATGTTGCCAAAACATGGTTCAAATGCAAAATACTGAATGAAATTGATGTGTCGGGCAATTTTTTCCTGCTAAGTTATATTGGAGAACAATAGGGACTAAAAAGCCCGTCTCACTATTTTTGCGCCTCACTATTTTCATGTGCAAAGTGTCCCCACTGTAGGCTGCATGAACAATCATAATCGACAGTTACATGCAGGCACTGAGGCTGCAAAAATCCCAGAGTAATTAGTGTTGTCTGAATGCAATGACATCTGTGTTCTCATGGTTCTCAAGACATGTCAGCCAATAAGATGTATATGAAGAAATATGACAAGCATTGCAAATGCCCTTCTGAAAGGTCTTACACTTTAGGGAAAAGCTGAAGAAATAACACATGTCATCTTCTTTTTGTAACCAATATATTTAAGATTAAAAGATCTAAAAAGATCTTTTGAGTCATGCATTCTCTTTTTGTAACTAGAAAGTGTTTATTCAGGATACAGCACTGCAGTATGAAATAAGCCTGCTGCAAGTCTGTCTCTTTCTAAAACTTTCTTAAATACAAGTGATCCCATGCATTGACAATGTATGTTATGTGCCCATTCCTGTAGGTAGCAAAATAGGGAACATAACTTATTAACATTGCTTGATTTCTTTACATTCAACTTTAAAAATAACATCTTTTAGTAGTAGACATAAAATAGCCTCAAATGTGTTATCAAGTGCCTTAGAATTGTGTTTGTGTTTTTCAAATAACAGAGAATGCCAAAACGACTGCTTTACAAAGCCTTTGTTGCAGGAAACCTAATGCTTTTGCTGAGTAGTGCCTATTGCAGAGTACTCTCTGTCTAGTCTGTAGCCATAGTGGGAGCATGCACTTGCTCCAAGAAAGACATTAGTCATCATTAACAGAAGCACTGACACCAAATCTAAGTGCCTCTCCACAATGACCAAGTGGCAATCATCTTTCTCTTATACTGTCACTGCTGATTAGGATTTTCTTTCATGAAAATTTAATTTGTCCCTCTTTCTTCAGCTTTTTTTTTTTATTCCTGGAAAGACACTCTATTCAGGGAAGATAACAAATATAGCCCAAGAAGCTGTACCTGTAACACAGCTAAGAATATAAAGGTTACAAGATTCTCGGCTAAATATTTTATCTAATCCAATAGAAAAACACAGATGAAGTGAATGATTAATAAACAGGGGGAAACTGATTCTAAAAGGATTCTTGCTTTAACAATTTGTAAGCCTTAAAAGGTGATTAATTCAAGAAGTCTGAATAAAATTTCTCTAAAAATTACATAATCCCAAAGCTTCCTTAAAACTAAGATTATAATATTTCAGTAGTAACCATCCTTCACTACATTTCAAATTTATATTCTCTGTTCCTCAGAATAAAAGATGGGTATTCACACAGACATATCAGTGCAAACTTAAAAAAATATTTAAGCATCTATACTGTAAGTGTGCATTAACCCGCTGTGGTTTTTTTGGGTTTTTTTTTTTAAGGAATTTTCAGTTGCATGGGACAAATGAAAATGATTCATGTGGTCACGCGGGGTACTCTGCAGCTAGATGATACTAGACTTAAACTCTGGCTCTGTACAATATCACAGTGTTAAACAAGATATCACAGTGATAAGTTATTTAAGGAAGTTTTAAAAAACATTTACTTTTCTGCTTTATTTCAATTTGTTTAAAGTTTTCAAAAAATGTAAGCATGTGATAGTTTGCAAGGAACCTGGTACAACCCAAACTCCCACTTCTAGTTATAAATATTATCTTCTCTTTATGTTACTTACATTTTGTAACAAAATAGAGGTTGGTTTAAATTTAAAATATCTTTAAATTATTTTATATCCTTTTAGAACACGCAAACTTTTAGTCAAAACCTGTTACACTTTTGCATTTCTGTGAACACAAATTGTATCTATCTTTAAATGTAAATACCCATATGAAATGCTGTTAAAACAAAAATCAGCCTCACTTCTTTTTAAATTCAGAAGCAACCATAATTCATCAAACTTTAATCATTAAATGTTCTATTCCTGACTATTTTATTGTGAAAGTAATATAAAACGAATTCGAAGGTCAAATAGCAACTGCTTGGTGGCTAATACATCAAATTTACAAATGGGTCAAGTTCTTTTTTTTTTCCTACTTAAAATTTGTCTGCAGTTAAAACATTTAAGAGAAGATTAAAAATTCAAAAGGATTTTGAGAGGCAATTTCTAACTGCTGAACTTTTATAACAGGGATAACATGATTAAATACAGATCTAATCTAAAATAAAAGCAAAACTATACCATAAGAACTTACCTTAATTAACCTTAAAGAATATCTTTATAGCTGACTGGCTCGTATCTTTATTTCTTAACTAAGTAAATATGCTTCTTAAATTCTCAAAAGCTTAAAAGCAAACTCTGATTTTCAGAGTTGCACAGACTTATCAAAATCAAAACTTCAAAAACTTACAATATAATTCTTAGACTGTCTCTTGCTAGATCCAGGACATGTTCAAGGAGAAAAGTTTAGCTGTATAACTTCCACCCCTCAACCTAAACCACCAAGTCACTTGTCAGTTAAAGGTTGGGCGATTTATTGACCGCCTCTGGATGCATACTGTCAGTGCTGAAGGAAATATGAGAGAGGGTTGTCGCTACTGTTCTGGAGCTCATTGATAATGACATACCTGCCTCTGTCACCCATTACCCATACTACAAACTACTTAGACCTAACTGAAAAATCAATAGTCTACTTGCACTGGTTCCTGTGGCTGCCTCCTTTGATTGTCAGCTCCTGTCCAGGGTCAGCACTTACATGAAAGGGGCTGTGACGCCTGATGCTTTCGGGACAACCTAACGATATGAAACTAGCCAACAGAACAGTAAATTCTGTCTCCATGCCCTCCTCATCAATTAGGCTCTGACTAGGCTTGCCTGTAGAAACCTGACCTTTTAAGTTTAGGTGAATATGGACTAGTTGAACACACCATTGCCCTCAGCACTGAGCCAGGAAATCTACTGACAGGTTAAACAAAACAGAAGGTTGTAACTGTCATAATTTGCATTGCACTTTCACGCCAACAAGGGTGTTATCAGTAGGGGCAAGCCCTGGAACACACAACTCCAGCACCCTTAAGCCACGCCACTCATAAATTTTCAAGTGAAGTGAGATAAAACATAAATTCACAAATAGCAATGCATTTCTCATCTCTTAGTCTTTTAGGTTTGCACTTTGCAAACTCACAGAGTGTCCATCAACAAATCTCTCAGTGGTCATCTGGCACTTCTATTGCATTAATGAGGAACTTCCAATGAATACAACATAGAAGTAAAAATAACTCTGCCAAGCGAAAAACTATTTTAGAAAGAATAATACAGAAGACAGACTGATTGAGCTATATCTCAAAAGGAGAACAATTAGGTCTCAATATGAGGTCTTTTCCTGCCTCACTTCCCTCTTTCCAAAAATATCCACAAGCTTAGACAGTAAGTTACTGCATAAGTGAAGGGAGGTGTTGAAATTATTTCCTACCATGCTACTCTGATACAGCATCTTTTACAGTTTGAGGGAAAACGAGGAACATCTGTAAAATAAAAGATGTTAACACTCTTATGCTTGTCAGATCTTCTGATGAAAACAAGAGAAAAGCATGAGAAAGCAGTATAAAACTTTACTTACTTTAGGGACTCGTGTTTTGAAAACCATTTCCCTGCTTGGATCTATCTTTTAACACAATGTGAATATGGTAATATTAGAGTTGCTTAGAGCAATGTCATTTCTCTAAGGAGAAGGCTGATAATTACCATTTTTTAAAAAAGTTAATTGTGAACTTGAATTTTCTTTTTTTTTTTTTTTTTTAGCTTCAAGAGCTAATATTTACAGGACACCTAGTTTTAATGAAAATGCCAGAAACATTGAGAGTCAATTCAACATTTAAGAGAAAAACATTCCTCCTAAGGTTGTGACACCTTTAAACAATGTTTTTCTATATATACAAGAATACACAGCCTGATTTTTTTTTTATATTTTATGACCTAATGCCTATCAACAATAATCATTATACTCTTAGAATTTATTCCAGTTTGCTATGGTTGTCCCTCACAATTGTCTGCATTCTATAATTTGTAATATATTTTCCTTAAATCTAAAATATGTAATATAACCATTTCTAGCCTTATCCTTTTCTATGGTTTTTTAATGTTCAAAAATGTCATGTACCTATAGTAAAGCATCACTTATGTCTAAATTTTTGCAGAAAGATTTCTAATTTGAAGTTAAGTAATAAGATATAAACAACTACTTTACTCAAGTTATGGTAGGATATTAAAGATCTCTGTATCTAGAAAAGGTAGAAAAAACTCCTAATCAATATCCCCATTTAACAACCGAAAAAAATAGTGAGTAGAGACAGTTATTTAATCAAGTTCACTTAGATCATATGTAGCCAGCCTAGGACAAAAATTTAGGGCTTTTCCCCCACTGTGGACTGACTAATGCTCTTCAGACATGACCATATTGTCTCCCTTTACTTTATGCATGTAAGTTATGTGATAGCAACAACCTTATATTTTAAAAAAATACATAGCTCTGTATCATTCATTTTTAATGATGCTACACTTTATAGAAAGTTTTGACCAATTTGCAGAAAAGATTAGAAGATCTGTAGAGCTTTTACCCCACAAGGTACCATAGAACAAATAACTATTAGAAATAGCAGTTCTAATTAGGCATGCTTGGAACTTTTACTTATCTAATATGATGATTAACTGCGCATCTGGTAGCCTTTCAGGTCCTTTGTGTGTACCTATCTGATAGCAAAGTGAAAGGGCATGGATAGTGTCTGGTCCCAGCAAGCAAATCATGTGAAAACAGTCATAGCCATAGATCAAAGATTTTTCACTCTAGCGAGGCTGATTTAAACCTACTCACCCAGGTTTTGTCTAGAGACAAAACCAGGCAGTAAGTAAGAGAATGGCTCTTCAGGACCCAAAGATAATAAGGGAAGATAGAAAGGAAAAAGCTCAGAAAAGAAATAAACTGGCAGAACCTTGATAGACACAGGCCAAGAGAGCTGTTTTATAGCCTAGCGTTATTTCAGATGGTTAAGGAAAAGTTTCCATTCTTTAGATCATCAAATGCTATTTCATTTATGCCACAACAGTATCTTCTATGCCTAGATCCCAGCCAAGGAAGGGCTTCTGTTATTGTTTAACCACTACAAGGAATCAGAGAAGCCTCGCAGCAACCATTTTTACTCTAACTCACAATGTCTGAAGGAAAAAACAGGCTACTTTTTTAACATTTCCATTAAAAATAACAAAAAGTCTATTAAAATTTTCCTGAAATCTTAGCAGAAGATCGACGTCAAATTACTACTACTACTAATAACATAGATGAAGTGCTGAAGAACCAATATATTTTAAAATAAACTAAGATGTTTAAACTCTAGTTTCCTAGAGAATAAGAATAATTTTTAAAATAACCTACCAATAGGATATGCTTAACAGATAATTTTAAACACAGGCCAATAAAATGTTTCAAATAACCAACAAGAAATACAGAATGTGATGCCAAGTCTTATATTCTGACCTCAGTACAGCTCAGTACTGGCATGGCCAACATCCCCAGTCTCAATCACCTGTTTCATAAATGTCTGACACTGATCACAGGGAAAGTAGAAATGGCTATGGGGATGGCTCCACGATCCGAGGAAACGCAGTCTACATGTGAGACAGTGGTAGTAGCTTATTAAACTAAGGATATAACACCTTCTTTAATCCTTAAAATTTGGACTTAGCATCAAGTTCAATATTGGCTAATCCTGATTTTTCTATCTTCTGTAAGTGATATTAAAAGACCAGTAAAATTTGGTTCTCCTGGTAGAAGAACAAATAAGAATCCACAAATTATATAATCATTCCCAAAATAGTTAAGAACTGGCTCTACTAAAAGTACCCTCTTGTTTGTTAAAGATTATATATAGTGAGCTATGAAAGCCGAAGTTACTTGACAGGTAAAATTTAATATTTACCTCATAGTACATTAGTAAGTTCAAATTGCTAAAAAGGAAAGAAGGATGAGAGGGAGGGAGGGAGGAAGGAACGAATCTTATTCTAACTTTCCAAAACAACTGTTTAACTATTTATGGAAATAAAAGAATAGGTACAACTAAAAAATGTATATATTTGAAATGAGAAAAAGCAAGATGATTTCTCGGTAAGACCAAAAGACATATATCAATATAAGTGAGACTATAATAAGTTCAAGGCAATACCTTCTGAAAAATACCTGCTGAATTAGTTTGAATCTTCTTAAATTTCATATCCTAGCTCAATAATACAATAATATTTATTTTTCAGTCAGGCTAAAAGCTGTTTACTTCCATTTTCCTGAGTACAAGTTCTTTGCTCTATTGTTGTAGAAAACGTTTTGGTAAAATCAAATTCTATACAGCTTAATAAAGTACTCATATGTGCAGTTGTTATTCAACTTGAGGGGAAATTTAACATATACTCTGAATTTTCTCATCTTATTAAAATAATGTAAGAATTAGACTTATGAAAGTCTAACAGGTATAAATATCAATAATCATATATATATATATATATATATATATATATATATATATATATAGTGCAAGGTAACTCAAACTCAAAAGTACGTAAAAGCATTTTTTCCAGTATAGTTTGATAGGCTTATTATGAAAAGTTAAAGCTATTGCTTTTACCTGACAGAGCATTATCTTAAGTTCAAACTCTTCCAGTGACAACACAAATATTCTGGTGTTACCAATCAAAGAGATTACAATGTTCATTGTTGTTGTTGTTGTTTTTTAAGCCATTTTGCAAGAAAACAAACCAAAAACTTATTCCAGCAGCATTTTTGACCATTTAAATTTAATAGGCACTGCAGTGATCTATTCAAAGAAAGTATTCAGTTACTGATTATTTTCTAGATTGAGTCCAGAATAATAACTATCAATAGCTTACAAACAATTTCAATGATACTTCAGAGTTTGGGAAAATGAGATTATTTCACAAAGTTTTTTAGATGTGGTTTTACTTTGACTCTTAATACAATGTGAATAGTATACTTCTGACAGCGTTGTTGTTAAAGCTTCTTATAGATATTTTATTATAATTATTTCAATAAAATTTCATCAACTAATGCACTAACAAATTATCTGGGTTATTTTCTTTCTGTTTTGACTGAAATTTTACATTCAGAAACTTAAACAGTTATTTCCCCATTTATATTTTGACCAAAAGGATTCTTTTTTTAAAAAAAATCCAAATATTTTTACAAATATGTTGAATCATTAAGTATATAAGAACCAAAAATTTAGCAATCTCAGAGATGTTTCAAAGTTAGATTTTAGAGAGTAAGAACCTATACAGAAAAACATGTGGTCCTTTGTTTTCCAAAAAGTAACAATCCTTCAGAGTTGGGTTTTTAAAGTCAATAATCTAACTACTTTTGAATACTTAAATGTTTTCCTAGAAAACAATATCAATATCATACAATCTAAAATCCATACACTCTTCAGTGAAGATTATTAAAATACTTTATGCTCTTGCTACAGATAATAAAATAATGAATATCTCTGTACTCTCAATGATAAGATAAAGTAGAAAATGCACTGAAGTTTAAATCAGTAAATACATGTCTAAGTAAAGATCGGCAAAAAATAAAACAGCTTAAGGATTCTGTATTCTTGGGAAATGTAAACAGGATTATAACTGTCAGATGTACAGAAGCACTGACTTCAGCCATTAGTTTGGTTTTGCTTCTGAGAAACACAACATGAACTACTGAATCACTTCTTTTCAAATCCATACATTCCCTCCAGCAGTTCCAGCCTCATCAGCAGTGCTGGAATGTACAAAAATGACAAGCTGAGCGTCCGTTTTCTTTTTTCTCCCATACTGTTTGCCTATAAATGGAAGACAGGCTTCTTTCTCAAAGCATGTGAGCTGAGGCTGTGTAAGGCAACTGCTGAAGGAAAATATAACTGAATTCTCTATGCAAAAAAGTATCAAAATTGGATTGTTTCCTTCCAAGAAAAAGTCTGAGAAAATCAAATACTGTAGGTTCTTAGAATAAAATATAGCATTAGCATTAGGATTCTAGCATAATTGCCTGTTATTCTTCAATTAGAAATACTTTCAGTTTTTTAAGTATTTGGTCAATTCATCACCTTAGTTTAGCACCACTCAAGGAGCACTCAGTTCTGCCTCTAATTTTAAATTTATAAAGGTCCCCAAATTCAAATATGCCAATTTTCTTTTGAAAGTATCTTATTTGTATAAATAGTTAAAATTTTATTTCCAAGTTTCTGCCTTGTGTGTTTCAGTATGAGAGGAAATTCAATTAATAATTAAAAAGTTATTTAATCATGATCACATGAAAGCGAAATGTAATGTGTAATCTGGCTATTCTTCTGGAATGGAGCTTACACATGCACATTTAAAAAAAAAAACTAGCACAGTAATTGCTAAAACTTGACTCACTTTTTAAGGATACAAGAAATTTTCAGACTAAACTTTAAACATATTTTAGTTCATAGTAACTAAAAACACCCCACCTCTGTTTTACCATCTAAAGGTCTCATAAAATGTCCCTAATGCAATGATGATGAAGGTAAAGCCTAGGGAAGTAAGTCTGAAGGTTATGGACTACCGGAAACACAAAACAAAAATGTCCAATCACACCCTGAATGTCCTCCTCTTTGTAGCAGTGTCTGCAGCTGGCCCAACATCACAGGTCTGGGCAGAAGCATGCTGATGTTGGCACTGCCTAAACCAAACAAACAAGATGTTTAACAGTCAAATAAAATGTCCCGCAGCCTCCCTAATGAATTTGTCAAGGACCATCAGAGTTCGCTCCCCCTCTTTTGCCTCATTAACTCAAGTATGATGAGACGGATTATAACAAGAGAATACAGATCAATCGGTCTGAAGACTTGAAGTGGCTTTTAGCCTCTAGAGTTTCTTTCTCTCACTTGGTCTCCTTTAATAGAATACGCTATCTCCTGCAGAAGGGGCTGCCACTTCGTTTTAATACACCATCAAGGAGCTGCTGATGGACTTCTATACTAACATACATAAAAGCAGAGGTGACAGGGGCTCTTCAATTACAGCCTCCTCGGATACCGTTTCCCCCTTCAATTATTCAACCAGAGGAAGAAGGATCCGCAAACACACAGCAGAAGCAGCTCTCAAAGCAGAGGAGCCAGAGTGAGCTGGGATGGGGGAGGGGGAGAAGGGAACTAGCAAAAGGGAGCATTATTTGCTGAAAGTGTTTAAGTTTATTGCTCGAATGATGTTTCTAATTAGTACCGCGGCAATAAATTAAAGTCGCCTTTGTTTAACTGATTTATTATTTACTAGAGCATCTACCTTAGACAGGGTAAATTGGTAATGAATTGTTTTTAAATCAAAACATTTGTAACGTTTTATCATCCCTCAGCCTCTGTTGTAAAAGCGGAGAAACGCGGGACAAGGGTGCAACGAAACTTAGTTGCGCCTGACAGAGCCGAGAGGAGGAGCGGGCTGTCAGGCCAGGGGTGGCGAGAAGATCGGCGTGACCTGGGCCGCCCCCACCGAGGAGAGAAGGCGTGGACCGGGGTCCCCGGGCACCCGCCCGGGCGCCAGCGGGCGGCCACACCGGAGTCCTGAGGATGGACTACTGCCGTCACGCCCGGGCTTTCTGGCAAACACTCGCTCCCGGGGACGTCTCTGGCCGCACCAGCCCACGAGCGAGGCCGCTGGCGGAGCAGAGGCGAAGGAGAAGCGGAGACCTAGAGGGCTGGGGATACGGAAAGCTCTGCACCCTCTGGCCCCGCCACGAGTCTCCACCCAGTTACTGCTCTGGGGAGAAGCTGCTATGGACCCTTTCCAGGCTGGTCCCACAACTCCCTCCACCAAAGCGCCCATACTGCCCAGGAGTGCGTCCCAGGGCTCCGGCGTGACCCACAGGCAATAGTACGGTTACCGACAGAGTCTGGGCTTCCCACACGCATAAAACCCTGAAGACGCCGCGCCTCAGCATCCTACGGCAGCCAAGCACCCCTCCGCCCCACGAAGGCTGGGGTCTGGAGGCCACCCCAAGTCTGCCCCTCCCGAGAAGTTGACTAAAGCTCTGCATCCGAGTTTTGAGTCTGCTTACTTCTAACTATTCTTCCCAACTCCTCACCTCTGAAGACAGATTCTAGGAATATATCCGACTTGACTTTTTTTAAAGGCCTGATAGTTCTTTATAAAGGGATTTAGGGCAATGAGATTGAGTGGTTGACAAGGTACCAGTGGACCCCACCAGCCAAGTAATAAAGGACTAAGAGGTCCAAGGATCTGACATCAAAGAGAAGAGAGAAATAAACTTCCTTTATGCAACTGAATTCAGGTTCACCTGGTCCAGCTTTTAAGAAAGCCAGGCAAGCCCTCGCAAGGGGTTTTGCAAAAGTGGCATACCAGGTTTTGCAAAACAAAGTCTTCCCCAAAGGGCTTCATAGAGTTTTATTCTTACAGCATCACCAAAGAATACAACGTCCCAACTCAAAATAATCCCGCCTATTTGACTTGTCTTAAAAAGACACAGAAACCAGACAGACACCCGAGGTTCAAACATATACCTTCAATACTACCCAAATCACAAACACTGTCATAGCTTTTTTATCTGAAAGTAGCAAAAGGCTAAAATGGGCACAATACGTGTACTAAAAGCATACGCATGTTCTTCACTGAAATGGCAAGAAAGGAGTGACGCTGCCTGTGTAATCAATAACAGGATAGTTATAGATTTCTGCAGCAGTGAAGTCTTTTAAAAGCGAAAGTCAATTATGAAAATAAAATACTTTTACAAGTGAAACTGTATTGCTTGAGAATATGTTCAAAATTAGATTTACAACACTGACATTTTAAGAAAACTTTAACTCAGGCTCAAATTTACGTCCCTTCATTTTTAAGTTTAAAACAGTTTGTGGCTTATTTTAATTTAAACATGTATACAACAAATTCTACCATCTATAAATTTACACCATCTCTCAAAATGTAAACACATTTTCTAATAACTAGTTAGTCCTTGTAACAATAAAGTAATAGCATTATATAGTATCTGAATCTTAATTATGAAGTAATAATTATCAAGCGAGGTACCTGCACTTCTTTTGTCCTGCCCCATTTTTCAACAACATATGGGAATTGCTGAAAAGAGATTTATAGTCAAACATCCCCACCCCATATTCACCCCCCCCCCCCAACTGCTGCATATAGGTAGCAATTGCTCTGGTTCTGGGCAACAATGAGGGGGAGGCAAGACTTTGCAGGAGGAGAAGATGTAGAAAATGTTAGGTCCTTTCCCAAATTCCCCGTCCTGCTCCCATTTGCCTTCAAGTGAAAGTAATTTTGTTAGAGTTTGCATCTTCTTCACAACATTGATAGAAAAAAAAAAAGTGAACCTGTCTGAACCACTGCTACTCTCCCTCGCGTAATTCCAGCCATCTCCAGGAAGTCCTTCCTATATAGACTCTTTTTCTTCCTTGCAACTGATAAGAGAGGAGGATAAAAAAGAGGGGGCTGTAAAATGTGTGTATTTGACTTCTACTATCTCCTATTTTCTTACTTCTCTCTTCATCCCCTTTCTTTATCAAGCACAGCGGTGGCTGCTACCGTGGGCCGAGCACGCCTGTCTTCTCTCGCGGATTGGCTAAAGCAGTGACAGCTTGGATAGCGATTGTAGGAACTGAAGCTCCACCTCCCTCATGATGGCCCTGGACCATTCATAAACTAAATAACTCCAGGAAACGGCAGGGCAGAGAGAGAGAGAGAGGTGAGGGGGTGAGAGAGAGAGAGAGAGAGAGAGAGAGAGAGAGAGAGAGAGAGAGAGGGAGAGAGAGAGAGAGAAAGGAGGGAGAGAAAGAGGGAGGGGACAGAGACCTCGGAGGGGAGAGGGAAGAGAGACAGACGTCGGAGGGGAGGAGGGAGAGACACTCAGAAAGTGGAATCTGCACAAGCAACCTAAAGGGGGAGGAGAAGAAAAACCCTAGAATCATTATAACTAAACCCCAGATGCAACGCAAGCAACGACTTCGTCACACTAAAATAGATTTTGTGAAGGCCAAAATTGTAAGTTACCAAGCAGAAATGAATATCAAACAACTTCCAGCGGTTTGCACCTAAAGACAAGAAGAGCCCGCTGCAAACAAGCCCAATCCGAACAACGCCTCCAGTAGGCAAAGAGGAATACCGCTGCCATACGACCCCCCGAGCGGCGGCCAGACCAGCACGCTGAGAGTGCGGGCATCTGCAAACCTCGAGGGTGCCACGGACGGAGGCGCCCTGCGCTGCTCTCTGGACATTAATTACGTCCTTCACCTTCCACTTGGGGGAGGGTGAGGAGAAGGCACTCACCTAAGCTGAGTGAAGAAGTCCTACCAGCGTGGAGAAGTTTAAGAATGAAGCACTGAATGTTTCGCTTTTATTTTTAAATTTACTTTGGCACTTAAAAGACCTCATTTCCAGATTTCTGGGCAATCTCGGCTGCAGACATCTTAGCCTAACCTCTTGGTAACCAGAATTTTTCTTCCACCTTCTCTATTTTTCCCCCTGCCCTTTATCTCTCCTGCAAGCACATCTTTATTTTACATATCAAGGGAAAGCAAAAACAGTCTCAGCAGGTACTTTTCTTTTGCAAAGACCACCTTCCCCCCCCCCCCCTAATTTCCTGGAGAAGAAAACGGGTTTCGTAAAGAGGGGAGGAAAAGATCAGGCCGGCTGTAGCATCCGCCGCCAGCCCAGGTGGAGAACGAGAGTGGAAGTAGGGCTCAGGAGGAGCGCACTGCCTCTTTCGCAAGCCGCAGGGCCACCACCAGCGCCTGAGCCTTGGATCCCTCAACGTACTGCGAGACGCCGGTGTACAGCCCGGACCTGTGCCCCAACATGATCGCCGCTCAGGCCAAGCTGGTTTACCAGCTCAATAAATACTACACGGAGCGCTGCCAAGCGCGCAAGGCGGCCATCGCCAAGACCATCCGAGAGGTCTGTAAGGTGGTCTCGGACGTGCTAAAGGAAGTGGAGGTGCAGGAGCCTCGCTTCATCAGCTCCCTGAGCGAGATCGATGCCCGCTACGAGGGGCTGGAGGTCATCTCGCCCACAGAATTCGAGGTGGTGCTCTACCTAAACCAAATGGGCGTCTTCAACTTCGTGGACGACGGCTCCCTGCCTGGCTGTGCGGTGCTCAAACTGAGCGATGGTCGGAAGCGGAGCATGTCTCTCTGGGTAGAGTTCATCACAGCGTCCGGTTACCTCTCCGCGCGCAAGATCCGTTCACGTTTCCAGACGCTGGTGGCTCAGGCGGTGGACAAGTGCAGCTATCGGGATGTGGTCAAGATGATCGCGGATACCAGCGAGGTCAAGTTGCGCATCAGGGAGCGCTATGTGGTGCAAATCACCCCGGCATTCAAGTGCACCGGTATCTGGCCTCGCAGTGCGGCACAGTGGCCTATGCCTCACATCCCCTGGCCCGGCCCCAATCGGGTGGCAGAGGTCAAGGCCGAAGGGTTCAACTTGCTCTCCAAGGAGTGCTACTCGCTGACCGGCAAGCAGAGCTCCGCGGAGAGCGATGCCTGGGTGCTACAGTTCGGGGAGGCTGAGAACCGCCTGCTGATGGGCGGCTGCCGAAACAAGTGTCTGTCGGTGCTGAAGACGCTGCGGGACCGCCACCTGGAGCTGCCAGGCCAGCCGCTCAATAACTACCACATGAAGACGCTGCTGCTGTACGAGTGCGAGAAACATCCGCGGGAAACGGACTGGGACGAGGCTTGCCTGGGCGACAGGCTCAACGGCATCCTGCTGCAGCTCATCTCCTGCCTGCAGTGTCGCCGCTGCCCCCACTACTTTCTGCCCAACCTCGACCTCTTCCAGGGCAAGCCCCATTCGGCCCTGGAGAGCGCTGCCAAGCAGACCTGGAGGTTGGCCAGGGAAATCCTCACCAATCCCAAAAGCCTGGACAAACTATAGGGTGCTGGGGACTGCTTGAAAAGCGACACAAACGGGAATGCTCTCAGCCACCCAATGCACGACAAACAGCGGAAACTCCGGACACAAACTTTGACGTCAGCCACCTGAAAGAAACAGGAGCCAGGCAGCAGAGCTTCGTGAATTCACAAGCCAACAAAAGAGAGCAACCCCGCCAACAAACCAAACGCCACGAAATCACATTCTTGCACAAAAGTGATCGTTTTCTTCCAAACAATGTGAATTTAAAAGGTCACACAAAAGAAGCAATCGGGCTTTGCCACCACAAAATGAAACCTAAGGTACATTTTCAAATCAATGTATAGTAGTTTTTCTCCCTTTTTCCTTCTCTCCTTCCCTGTCCTTTCTCCTCTCCCTCTCCCCCCACCCCTTCTCTTTCTCTCTGCCTCATTTCATTCTGTTTTGGGTTGCCTGAATGTTGTCACCAAGTGAAAAAAAAGTATTTAATTATATGTAAAATTTCTCTTTAAAAAAAAAAGTTTTTGCTGATGTTAAATGTATCTCAGTGCCAATGTCAGATTGTGCTCCTCCCTCTTGCACCTCTACCCTTGCCCTAAGCAGTCTTGTTGAAAACAGTAATAAAAATATTACTTTACATTGTAATTGACTGTTTGTGGATTGTTCTTAAATGAAGGCAGTGAGATCATATTTACAATTTACAATGTAAAGATGTGAATTTGAGGAGCTAAATACAAGAGGCTGCCATTTGAACTCTTAATATGCAAAATTTACAAATACAGCACATTTTATAGATTTAACCAAATTCCCACCAAAATCCTTAGGAAAGAAAAAACTCAATTTTACCCAACTATATATGTTTGTTCTGTAGATTTTAAGATTAAAAGTAACATCTTTCACGTTTGAAAAAAAGAATATTTTATATGGAAGAACAGATTTTGATCCTCATTGTTTAAATAGTTCACATTAAAAATTAAGAGATTTGCTTTTTATGCCATAACTTTAAAATATCCACTTTAAGTCTGAAATACAAAGGAGATACTTATGGATCTTTTCTGAATAGTTAACACAATCAGTTGACACTTCTCCTTCATTTTTTCCCTTCAAGTTTTAAATACTAAAAACCTAACAGTTAAATCAACCACGCCAAAAAAGAATAAAAAGGTTACACCAATATTCCTTTTCCTAGCAGATGGTAAATATGACCAATCCAGATTTATGAATTACCTCAATTTTTAAAATGGCTTAGTTATGAATGCCAAAACTATTGTCATTAAAAAATATAATTCCCAGAAATTATGAGAATTATTCTGAAGCTTCTTATAGGTAATTTAAACAAAAATAAATTTTTGATACAAATTGTAATGACCAAAGACATATTTTCAAGAATTTACACATAGGAAAAGTACTTTCCTACTCTCTCTGCCTTCTTAAGGTAACAATCCCAATGTACTCGTTACATTTAAACTTTAAGAAATGCTTCTTTTTGAAACAGGAAAATAACTGGTTAGAAAATAAAATAACTGGTAAAACTGAAAGTGTCCCAGAGGAACTGGTTTGTCTTCGTTATACTGGAGGCAGCCCTGTACTCCATTAGATATGCTAATGATGAGGTACAGGTACAGCATACATGTCAGATGTCACCCTATAATATATAA
Source organism: Furipterus horrens (assembly GCF_987537825.1). Classification (NCBI taxonomy): domain Eukaryota; kingdom Metazoa; phylum Chordata; class Mammalia; order Chiroptera; family Furipteridae; genus Furipterus; species Furipterus horrens. Next base: position 17,508,372 of record NW_028327180.1, read on the forward strand.
AATTTATTCTTTAAATTATCTCAGGTTTTAGTTTATTCAGAAAACCCATGAATGAGAGATAGAAAGAAAGTTGTTCTAAAAAAGCAATTTTAAAGCTGAGAGGAAGAGTGGGGGAGGGATGAGCAGCAGGACATCAGGGATGGATGGAAAACAAGGAAGGTACTCAGGGCTCTGTCTCCTGGTTCACTTGACAAAACAGGCTTAAGTCATAAGAGTCCCTGGTGAAAATTCCCTCGTAAAAGTAGTTCTCAGAAAACTAAACTTTGATCTTATCAGTTCTAAAATCGTCTCCACTCTTTCAACCTATGTTATATCTTTTTCTGGTCTCTCTTCCTGGAGATGTAGGACAAACTCACTGTAATTCCAAGTAGGTTCAGACAAACACACTCGTTTTTAAACAATAAAAATGCATTTATTCTCTGGGGAAAATGTTCTAATTTTTAAGAACGTTTTCAAAGCAAGTAATGGGTGCTTACATTTACAAAGAAATTATTTAAGGTCAGTGTACACTCTAAAAGATAAAAATGCTATCTTAAAATGACCATTTTTTCTCTCTCTAAAGTATTTACAGTGTTAGAAACATATCTCCCTCCAGTTATCCCAGAAAAAAGTTTTTAACTCTTGATAGGAAACAAAAATTCCCCGAATTTAGTATCTTTTCCCTCCTTTAATTTACTGCAACTAAAAAAGAAAAAAACTGCAACACAAGTGTCCTTATTACACGATACCTTAAAGCACCAATGTCCATACTAAATCAAAAATTCTTCCAAAAAGAAGCTGAAAAACTCTTTAAATATAAATTAGCAGAAGTTTTGATTTCTGTCATATTAGGCAGGACACTGTGGCACAAAACAATGTCTGTGCTTAAGGTAAAAGACCCCTCTATCGCACAAGCAACAGGGGGAAAAAATTACTTTAATGATGCTGCACAGAATAAGATCAGAAAGAAATAAAAGTTATAACTTCCCCCAAAGGAGTAAATAACTTTAAAGAGCCTAATTGCAAAGACTGGCCAAGATTCTAACATTGAGTACAATTGCTTAGACACCTTTAAATCACAATTTAGATTTAAGCCATGTGTGTCCAAAAGCATAGTCGAATATTTTGATTTAAATTTCAGCCTCTCAAACTCACAAACTACCATAAATTAGAGAAAGTAAGTAACTTTGGTTACCTTTCTTTTCTAAAGAAACTAAAATACATTTTCAGACCTTTCAGTTCTCCAATAAAATAAAAGTTTATTCCAGGTGATGCAAAATCTGAATTACAGTTTTCTCCACATTGGATCAGCTGAATTATCAAGGTCAAAATGACCTGTTTCATTGTAGCCTTCCATTCATACAGTCTACCAAATCCTATCTGAATAAAGGCAGCAATTTTGAGACATTGTGCTAGAAAAAGCACATAATACAAGAAAGCATTGTAAGTTTTCAATAAAATTACATTTTCTTCAAGTACTTTGAAATACTTCTAAATCACTAAAATATAATAATTCACATGATTACAAAACCAAGGAAACTCCCATCAACAAATTCATAATGTACATATGTGTACATTATGCATATATGTGTGTAGTATGTACATACACACACACAGCTATCAGTCTGTAAAATAAAGTATTCCAATTTTTTAAACCACTTCTCTTTCTACAGGATACTTATTTTGCTCATTTTAAAAGAGACTGTTTCCTCTCAGAACAAATTCGACCATTCACTTTCATAAAATAAACCCAATTTTGGCTTTATGGCTGTGCTACAGATGTTTCTTAGTAAAATAAAGTTGCCGAGGTCTGAGAAGTAATCAGAAATACATTTTAAAGGGGAAACTACATTTTCATTTAAGAATAGGAAATTATGCAGTGCCTTATAAAACTGACTACAGGTAATGGGAAACAGAGGTATTCATACACCCACAAGACACACTCGCATGACAGGTAGAAAGTCATGAAGACAAAGCAAGGAGACTGACATATTGGTCTTATATCCAGAAAATATAAGGGCTAAACAAAATAATTCTTCTCTCAATCTCACTGAATTGTGTAGCTTAATTTACCCTGGACCCTTTGATGTAAAATATATTTATAGAAGATACTCCCTGAGGTTCACCCCTATCCTTGAATGAGCTAATGATAAAAGCAATTAAGTGGGAATTGTTTTTGAATCTAAATGAACTTCAATAATCTAACTAGCTGGTAAGGGAACCATAAGCTAAATATAATAGTTGCCTTGCATAGAGGCAGAGGAAAATCAGCAAGAATTTCAAACTAAGTCTGTCAGATTTTACCAATGCCAATCCTACTTAATAGCAGCACACCAGCCCATAAAATTCCATAAAAATGAAACCCGCTCCTCATCATCTCACCTTGGGGTCGATATTCTTGAAGTTGGGGTCCTCTTCATCCACCTCAAAATAGAGTTCGGAGGAGGTGACAGAAAGAATGCCCTTCACTACAACAGAGGGGGCCACAAGCTGAGCTGGTGTGCTCAGGCTAACAGGACCTGCCAAAATGAAAAGGCAAGCCGCACAAGTTAGAATGACATTTTTCAAAAATTCAATAGATACAAGCAGAAATTTTATTTAATTAATTTTAAAATTCTCACCTCCAGCACCAAATTGCCTGCCAACTCCTGCACTTACAAATTGTATCCCCCCAAAAAACTTCCTCCAAAAATGCAAAGTTAGAATTCTCATACTAAGAGATTTATAACAGATGATTACTTGTACCAGTAAACTATGATGCAATTATTTTGAAGGGAGTCCGCAAAGGTTTGGTCTAATCTCCTGGTAAAAGGGCAGCACTGCCTAAGTCCATCCACATTCCATGTAGAAAACAAGCCTCAGGCTATCAAACAACATGGAAAAACAACCAGGAGCAAGGAGGACTGAATAGGCTCCCAAGGCCAGAGGTTAGCTCAGAGTTTGGCTGAGGCATGATTACAAAAAGATCTCTAGCTTATTAGCAAAGTGAGAAACATTGCACCATATTCTCTAGTAAAGATTTTGTGCCAGGCTGACATAAAACCTCTTCCATAACAACTTTCCCCATGAAAGATTGGCAAAAATACTTATTTTCTAAGCCTGCCTTTCCACTGTTAAATATTGTTCAGTGCTTCCAAATCTAATATTAGTGTAGTTCAGGGACTCTGGGAGTAAACAGCTGGAGGGTGGGTTTCCAAGTGAATGAATTTTTATTGGAATAATCAAATCTCCACAGGGCTTATCAAAGAGACAAATCAGCCTGCTACTGAAAACAAAAGATTCAATACAGAGAGAAGAGCACAAAGTGTATTAGAGCTAAACCTAAAGTAAGGACCAAAAAGAATGATTACGTTATATATACATATATATTTATGTAGAGATTGATGTAGTAAGAATTTGAAATCCCATGTCAGTTTCTCATTGCGCAAATCCTCTAGGTGAAGAAAACAGCAAGAGAAGATTGGCACTTAGAGGTCTGAATTAATACAGTGCCTACAAACACGGCACACCTATTCAGGTAATCAATGGGTGAATAAGTGTTTCAAAATTCAGATGAATTGACATTTCCATCGATTGTGAGAAGGGTGTTGGTCCTTAATCTCACATCAATCTTAATGTGTGCCAGCAGGACAATAGAAGGGATGCTCTGCGGAGATCAGAGCAGGTTTTGCCCTCTATTCCCAACGTACAAATACATTGTGTCTGCAGATGGGCAGCAGATAGCTGCAGAACAGCCATGATTTCCCAAAGCTCATCCCTATAAATGGATGAAATAAGCAGCTATGTGTTCTTTTGCTGTCTCCTTTGCCCTCTTTACATTAGCATGTAATCCTGAGAAGAAATAACATTTTTTCAATCACTCTCAGACATTCAATTACAGGGTAAGCAGACAGCTGCAGGAGCTAGGGCAGCCTAGGTCCAAAAGAAGACCCCTGACAATTTCCATTTCATTTCTAACCCACACCACTTTATTAGTGTGGATTACTTCTTAATCCTATTGCCATTGTCAGGATTATATAATTAAACTCCCCTTTCACCTCTATTACTGTATGAATGCATTACTGGTAGCAAGAATGGAAGCAAATAGAGGAGGAGGAAATAGGTAAATAGATATGAAGGAAAAAGACTAGAAAAACAGCACTGTCCACCTTACTCCTTATTCCTGTCCAAAATCCCTTAACACTACGCTCCAATTAATTCTATTTTACTCAACACAGAGGCTTATGGTTCATCAGAGAAGATGCCATCATCTGTTTTTGCTTTTCATGAGCATTCATTGCGTAGCAGTACAGGTTCCAGATATATGTCATTAAATATAAGATGTCTAATGTCTTCTCTTAAATGAAAATTATCAAAATACATTATATAATTTTTCCTAAAGAAATCATAGAATCTTTCAGACTTTTCTCCTTGAGGGACAGAGCCACAGGCATTTAAAAAAAAAAAAAAAAGCCATTTAATGAATGACTAAAATTTCAGGCTAAACAAGGCTATTTTTCCCATAAGGGAAGTAAAACTGAAAATCTGCACAGTACAAATCAAAATTTCTACATCAGGTAAAATATGTGAAACTTATGTAAAGCCATAGCATTCTTGAAATGGATTTTTTGAGAGAGTTAAATATATATACAACATGTTCACTAAGACCTGTATATCAAAGCAAATAGCTCATCTGCCTCCAAGATTTCTTTACAAAAAAAACAGTTGCCAGAATTTCACTTATAACACTCATATTATAGAGGTTAGGTAACTCCCATGGGATGTAAAGCAATTTTGTTTTGTTTTTGCTTTTGAACTTTTTTTCTTTTTCAGTGGAAATTATTTAACAAATAAGCATATTGAATAAAATAGGTAAACAAAGGAGAAATTGTTGAAGATTAGGAGGACAATGTTTAGAGGAACAAAAATTATTTATCTAAAATAATTATGGGTGTAAACTTAGTAGCGGTCACAGCTGAAAAAGTAAGTAATTAGATGCTTATTGGCCCAGGGCTGGCAGAAATAGCTGCCCAACCACTGAATTTACCGGCGAGATTCTCTAAATCTTTCTCCTCCACGGATGACAGAGTATCGTCGTCGCCTTCCAGGAGAACCTCGTTTTCTGAGTTCTGATTTCCTAAAGCCTGACTCTTGATGGACTGCTTTCCTTTAGCAAGGATATCTTCATCTGCAGCTGAAATGAAAAGGAAACAAAGCTGTCCATCAGCCCTGGGAAGAGCACTTTGGCAGAGGGGCAGGGAACTAAGGTAAGGTGAGGTGGCCGGAGGTGGTCAATCATTTTTACAGTCACCCACACTTGGGGAAGTGACTGGGATGGCACACATGCTCCTTCTGACAAACATGATTCCCCAACCTAGGTGAGCGTTCCCCCAAACAAGCACCCTAATCCCATTAAATGTGACCCCTTCACCACTCACCAAGCCATTTACTTCCTTATAGTTAGGGCTGGAGAGGGTTCAAAAGCAGTCCGTTTTTGGAAATGTCAGTAGAAAAAATCCAAAGTTACATTTTACAAATAATACCCACCTAACAATGAAAAATAAGAAAGACTGATTCATTCCGGGAATACTACTTTATTGACAAACATTTTGAAATGGCTGTGGAGGGGAATCCAGAAGTAAGGAGGGTCAGGGCCAGGAGAGAGTCACAGCCAATGAGGATTCAGGCCAGGTCCTGTAGCCATGCCTGACACACAAAGCTCTAGCAGTTCTGGGAAGCTGTGTTCTCTTGCTCTTAACTCCATTCCCCCTCCTTCCTTCACCTTGCCCTTGCCCACAGTTCACCCCACCCGCACCCCCACCTCAGCCCTTAGACAAATATCATGAGCAAGGCAGGGTGGAAACTAAGTGGAGGCTCAAACACTACCTCCTCCCTGTGTTTAAGCTAAAGGGCTAAGACACCCCGGGGGCAACCATAACAGAAAGTCTGGGATGAGAGGCATCTGGGCAGAGAGCCTCTCACTGCCTGAGCTGCAGCGGCCTGTGGAGAGCAGCAGCACAGACTGGAGGCGCTGTTAAGGCTGCAGGACAGCAGGGGACGGAAGAAAGGGGACAGCAAATCCAAGGAGTGAGGGAAAAGCTCTGCGGAGCACCTACGGCCTGCAGTGGAGCCACAGACGGGAGCAGAGGTGCAGCCGGAAGGAGAAAGCACTGAAACTCACAATTCCGACTTCAGAACCCCACACCCCTCTAATGACTCCTCTGCTTTGAGCAGCTTTCTTCTTAAGAAATTCGTAAAACCAGGCACCAACTGCTGGATTGTGAATTCTGAAAGCTCATAGTGTCACATAAGGGAAAGTTTAGCATCGTTCTTCCCTGCAGTCCCTGTTTCCAGCTAGGGAAATCCCAGAGGCAAAGCACCTGATCCGCCCAGGCAGCAGCTATTGATATGGAAATCAGACGGCCGGGCTCTCTGCTCTCCACTGCAGTTTCTGCCTAGGCATAAAGTCCAAAACCCACAAAGGATAAAGCGCTCAGTTTGCAGGAACATGAGTAATATTTATGTATATAATTTATGTCAAATAGTTCAACTACGTGTACGTTACCTGGTTAACCTGAGAAATCAAAGGTTTGTTGAATTTAATAGGTATGGTTATGGATAATGTTAAAAGGTAAAAGTTTATTTTTATCATATTTATTATGAGTTCACCATATATATCATTTGCATACAATACTTACGGCACTACTTAAAAAAAATAGGCGCTTTCTATTAAATAACGGAAAGAAGCTTTTATATTTAGCTTTGGATACCCTCTATGTGGTAAGTAAAATCTTATTTTTCTACATTGCACACATATGAAATTCTCAATAAATATTTGAAAAAACTCTTAAGGATCTATTTAAATGGCTTTATTTTTTACAAGCTACAAATAAACCCAAACCCCAGAATTTTTAAGAAAATAGCAGTATAAGTTTTTATGTCATTGTTTGCGTTTCAGGTATTTATATTTCCTTACTATGAAATCATAAACACTGCCCTTAGCCCAAACAAGACCTTTCCCAATTTACTAAAAATAAGTTGGTCACTGAGAAACACAAGTGAAATCATCATCTTCTACATTTTCTTATAAAGTACATTATAATTAATTAACAACTGCCACTCAAATTTTAGTACAAAATCAGCATGTTACATTCTCATTTCCCAAATTTAAATTCCTTTGTCAAAGCAGAAATAATAATAAGGCAAATATTAAAGAACACTAATCATGTGCCAGGGAGTATTCAAAGCAACCCTCATCTCATTTCTCCTTTTCAGATGAATAAACAGGCTCAGAGAAGGTTATATAACTTGTCAAAGGCAACACAGCTAATAAATAGAGTCAGGAGTCTGGGGCACCAGAATCTGGGCTCTTTCCCACTATGCAAATATGTAATTTACTGATTAGTTTACTATTCATACATTTCACATAGTTAAGTCAGAATTATAACAAAAAGTAAAGAATAAAAAAGAATTCATTTCCAAACCTAAATCTGATGAACGTATGCCAAACATATCTAAAACAACTCAATTCAACACCTTGATCATGACTTTGTCTGATTATTACCATACATGTTGTGAAGTACACACCAAGTTGATTTGGAAAAAAGAGGGAAAAGAACCCTTTAATCTGCAAACATTTACAAAAAAAAAAAGATAGTAGCCAGTGGCAATATAAAATAGCTCAGTAAATAAAATCACATTCATTTAAATGACCATTAAATATAATTTTTTATTCCTTACAACTGGAATTAAAATGTTTTTAAATATGTTGTCATCATGCTGACACATTTAAAGCACAGTAACTTCTGAATTAAAATTTTATGAAAAAATTGTAAAGTACGATAGGCCTGCTATACACATACAAACACCCACTTTTTATTTATTTACTTATTTTTACAAGCTCAGATTCTGGAATTGTTCAACCTCAACTGAAAAACCTCTTGTCATGGAAACTATGCAGCTTACTGATACTTAGAATGGTTTTCCTGTAATTAACTCCCCCTGAGGATTTTAAGTTAGCAGCAGTGAAATTACCAACAGTACTCTAATACACACCACATGCGCTGGCCTTCAATTCTCAATGGTCTAATAGCTTTCTGCTAAAGAACTTTGTTTTCAAAATTAGAACGAAACTGTCCCAAGCATAAAATAAAAGATAATTATCATGTTTATGTGCTGGAAAAGTATAAGGTAAACAGAAGTTTGCCTTATACTTAATCAACCATTGAAACAAGTACCAAGTATTCTGATATATCTGTGAGTATATTCTATGCTTGTATAAAAGTTCAACTGGATGAAGTCAGAACATACTTTTGGTGCAATTTTAAAGCTTTATTCAGATCTTTTCTGGCTAACAAAATTACTACCAAACATGGTAACTGCTGAAAATTTCATATCACTATTAACAGATTGCCTTCATCTAATCTCACATTTTATTCTGGTTTAATATTTATTCTAATTTAACTAGAGGGCAATTGTTACATCAATTGGATAAATTTGTCCAAAATGCTTTCTTTGAATCATGACTTTTGATTCATTGAAGCTAAGAGCAATAAGAGGACTCAGAGAAAAGCTGGTCCTCTAAAAAGTGAAGTTCATGTTCTTTAGAGCTAGGACTGGACATGAGTTGATTCATCCATTCAAAACAGGCTAGGTAAGCAAAATTAAAACAGAATAAGAACAGAGAAAACTCCTGTACCTATGATATATAAATCTCCTTTGAAAAGTCCACTGCACCAGTGAGCTAGTACTAATCAATAGTCCATGTTACAGTAAAAGTTTATACATTAAGAATTACCCACTTTGTTTAAAACAAAAGATTACTACTGAAATAACAAAGTGACCTCCAATGTACATAAAATAAATACGGGTATCCATTAGCGTGATGTGAAGGACATACCACACTGTTCATTCTAAACAGGATACAGAGAGAGTATCTTATACACGACTATTGTCCTCAAGTAATTCTACTTTATATCGCTTGTGCAGTTTCTAAAGGGTTCCCAGTCAAGGAGATTTACTCTAGGAAAAATGAGTGAAACTACAAAGGATGATTAGAGGAACACACCAAGTTCATCTCCTAATGATCATGGATTCCCTGAAGTGTTAGATAGAGAACCTAGTATATGTTGACCCTAAGAAGGAAATAGTATCTGGCATTATGAAGTTATGAGAGAATGGCATCATTTAGGATCTTTACATGGTCTGTCATCACTACAAAACCAGATGAGGTATTTGTATCACTCCATATGATTACAAGATACTTTTTAAACTACATTAAATCCTCCTCATGTATTTCTAGGAGCATGCACAGTGTCTACAAAATAAAAATGTCTTGAATTCAATAGGATCCTACCGCTAAACTCTTTTTTGTGTTTGAGTTAAAACTAATCTTTCTACTATTTAAAACATATTCCATGTGGCTTTAATTTGAATATAAAATTCCCATTATATTTAAAAATGGATTTTAGAAGACAGCAGAGCACAATGGTTAAAAAAAAATCTGGCTAATCATGGGTTAACCTGGGTTTGAGCCTACATCTACCAAGAATTATGTTGGCCTTTTGTTTCCTCAGTTTCCTTTTTTGTAAAGAATAATCTTAGACTAAACTTTAGCCTTAAATTCTTCCCAGATCTAAATGCTGTGATAATAAATAACTGACAAAATGGATTCTGTGCATTAGGAGAATGTTAAGAATCATTACAACTGATTTCTAATAAATTTTAAAACTATAAAATGGAAGAAAATGCCCCAAAGAATCAAATATCCACCTCTGCTTGCTGCTGCTAATTTCCATAAAGAATATTTAATCATAAGAGGAAGTATTAGTTTTAATTTAAAAATATGATGCAGTTTCTGCAAAGTTAAAGAAATCTCCCTTTACAAAATGACTTTTATAAATAACCACTTTGGAGGGTCTCTCTTTGAAAAATTACCCAAAGCCCTTTTCCCCAAGCAAGTTAATGTGAACTTGGGAAGGGCAATTAAATTGTCAGAATTAAAAAATTTGTTTTTAACTAGAAGGTAGCCAGAAGTAGAGTCATGGGGCTAGTATTGATCGCCCGAACAGAGAACATCACTCTTCAGGTATTTACTCTGCCACCTTTACACCAGAGGCTTTCCTTCAAATCAAATCAATCTATAAAAGAGATGGCTCTTATGGCTAAAATATATAACTAATCTCCAACAGCATTTCTATTTAGATGTCATCCTTTGATAATGATAACATACTTCATGATGTTTTAAGATTCTGCATTTTCAAAATGTCCTGTCTCCTTAGTTAAATCAATTATAAACAAAAGTGAGAAGTCATAAAACAATATAAAACTGACACAATGACCTCAATAATATCTATTTTAAATATTCAAATTCCACATTAAAACACAGTATTTAGCCATGCTAAATTCTGTAATTTCAACTGCTTTTTGATCATACTGTCTTATTTGGCATTTCTGATTCTTAATATGTTTGTTTTCATTAGCTTCCTATTGTTATTAAGTTAGTATTAAAAACAAAGAGTTTCATAATTGACACAAAATTAAAAATGAATGTCAACTCTAAGACTATTTAATAAAACATTCTAAAATTAGGCTTTGCTTATATATCAGCATACATTATGATGACATCAAACTACTATAGTACAATGTATGCACTAAGTTCCAAAACTGTCTAATATTTCTTTATTATTTAAAAAAACTATATAGAAAGTATGATTTGAGTTTGTATCTTTTTCAAAAGATGTTGTAGTAAATATGACATATCCTCTTTATTGGAAGACTACTGAAGACTCTCCTACAATTTGATTAAGTTTTTAAGATATACCTCTCAGATTTCAATTTTTGTTTTTAATCTTTTCAGAACCTTTTAAATATAAGTCATTATAAGATTAGTGTAAAATGTTACTAAGTAAAATGAAATTGCATAAAATACTTAACTAACACTCTCTCAATTTGAAATTGCATAATAAAATATAGATAAGTAACTGATATTTATCTTTCAATTACTATTTGAAGCTATCAAGAGTGAAATCTGTTTCTATATAGGATTTAAAAAGTCTTCATTAAAGAACAGTGAACATTGCTAATAAATGCCTTTTTTAAATCAGCCTCTTAGCATTAAAAAATTTGACGTAATATTATTTTAAAATGTAAACTTGAACAACAACATTAAAATTTATTCATTACAGGAAGCTTATATTCCTCAAAATGGCTAAAGGGTAAATATTCTATTTTTAATAAAAATAATTTTAATAAGCACTTTAATTAAATCTATACCACAAAATCTAAATTCAGTTACTGATATTCCTTTCAAATAAAAGGATTAACACTTTGCCTCTGAGCAATTTTAGAAAACAAATCCCTCTCTCCAGATATAAAAAGAAAAATTTTCATAACATTTTCATTCATTGACTTTAGAACTCACAGCTCAATGCGAAATGACAGTTAAGACAGAAAAATACCTATTAAATTTTAAGTGCACCTGGTAACATCTGTCTGAATGAAAAAGATAAAAACCACAAAAAGGTTGATTTTCTCAATGTAAGGGTCATTAACCAAAAACAAAATGAAAAACAAACAAAAATGGTAAAAATAAATTATAAATATAAATAGATATGTGACTCTGAAATCTGTAACACCACACAAACAGTACATGATCCTTAAAAGCAAAAGTGGCCTAATTAATTTTACATCTTATTTCTCCTTCTCTACCTCCTGCAGTTGAAGATGTAGGGGCTCTGAGACTATTATTGCTTTTAGATCACTTTGTTATTGACTATTCTCTGTATGATCATTTATTTTAAAGGACTGATGTCACATTTGGTGTTATATCTGATGACATATTGTAGACATTTTCTTCCAGAAATGGCTCTTTAAGGCTGAGTGCAAGAGGTTAAGCTGCCTGACTGAGGCCAAACCTAAGATCACATACTTTTAATCTAAATTCTTAATACTTTTATTAAATATAATTTCACATGTATTTTATATACTAGATACTATCATTTAACCATAAGATGCTGCATATTAAACTACCACCACATAAAAGGAAAAATAAAATTATTAAAAATTAACCAATTTATATTTTATAAAATCAAAGCAATTTTATTGTAAAGGACATTTTCTTCCTTAGTCAATATATCTTAATTGACTTTCAAAATTTATTAAAATATTAAATGAAAGCATATGTCCAAAGAGAATAAATTATCAAATCCAAAGGACTTTTTCAGTTTTTCCAATTTGCTCATTGGGCCTCTAACTACACTGAATCACAGTGATACGCATTACATCAAAAAAGGAGAAAATGCTTTGTTAAGCTCTGATAAGATGATGCAGAGCAGGAACGTTTGAAAATAATATCTATTCTCTTTTTCCAGGAGCCATCTGTCACAACCATCTACAAATCAAGGCTCAGAAAGTATCTAGGCATTTGGACATTTATTACCATCTCTCCCACTTCATAATCTCATGCTAAAATACTATGTTTGAGGGAAAGTCATACACACACAACAGAACCTAGAAACCTATTTGGTTTGTAAATGCTGTCTTTCTGATATTCATGGATTTAAGGCAGGCGTCCTGGATTAATTTACTCAAAGCTGAATGTGTCACTTAAAAGGAGAAATATTTTATCCTCCTCCTCTGAAACAAAGGGTCTATGTTAAGTAAGTTTTGCATGTGTAACATAATAAATAAATACACTTGACACCATAATTTAATAGGGCCCTACACTAACTATAAAAAATTTAACTTCTCCTTCTGGAGTGAGTAACTATGAAATGTGGTGTTGGGCCATTTTACAGTGCCTTGTAATAATGAAGTTATGTTCTTCATTACCAAGTACTGTACCTGCTGCTACTGGCAAAGCCTGGTTTGTACACTGACCATGTTCCACGGCTGTTTTTAGTGTCGCTTCAGGATGTGTCGATCCTAGAGGGTTACGCACAAATCGTCGCCGGCGCCGCAAGTCATCCTCCCAGTAGTCAAGGCGCCAGAACTCACGAGGACGACTACAATGAAACAGAGAAGCCACATATGTTAGCAATTATCAAACAGCGTGGTAGCACTGAATTTCTGCATAAAGCTCTCCTTGTTTGCGCTGCCTTTTTTTCCCTCCCCTTCCCCTTAATTCTCCCTCCACCTCACACTCCCCTTTCTACAATCTTTAACTTAGGTATGTCCTTGAAAATAACAATATCACCTTCCAGTCTAAGGAACTCCTTTTCCTTTTTCTTGGAAGGTGAAATGAGCACTAAATACATCATTTTGAAATGAATTGCTGACAGTGTGATCAGTTTCCCCACACTCTAGTGGCATGTGCTCTGATTTCAGCCTCATTTCAGCCTCAGCAGGGCACCTTTCTCTGTGGCTGCATTTATAAACCAGAATAGGGAAAAGGCTATTATAAATATGGTATTGCATTACCTATATTAATCAAAGTCTGTCCCCCTTCATTTTTCTTCCTAATTTGTGCCTTTTTGTACAAGGTCAGTAAATCATACCATGAATTCTCGGTCCAGAAAGTGTTAACTTTAATGAATATCTCAGTTACATGGTTATGTATGTGATAATAAAATATTACTCTGTTTAGATGTGCAGGAATTTAATTAAAATAATCTCTTAAAATATTCATTACATTTAGCCCCTGAGGCTTAGAACAACACAAGAAAATGCATTTCTTTTCCATTTACTGTTTTTAAATAAACCATTCCTATAGAGTGAAACAGCAATCTATTTTCAAGCAAATCAGATTGGATTTCTGTTTTATGTAGTCTGTTTTTATATTTAATTAAAAACTACATGCTATATGATGTGTAATAATTGTTATATCAAAAGCATATTTTTGGAAATGTATTTTTTAAAGGGTTCACTCAATTCAACTTCTATATTTTCCCCAATTATGTAGATCTTTTATATGGCAATGTATAAATGTCAGCTTTCTCTCCTGTTAACTCATCATGATCTAACATGCTAGAAAGTATTTTATAAGGAAAATACTAATATGAAGTTATTTTCAGTTAGAGTAAGAGAAAATATCTCTGCAGAATATATCTATTCACTAAAGATACACAGCATTAAAAACCTATGTTTTGATAATGAAATTTTAAAAATTCATTATCAAAACTTCTGCAAGGAATGACTAATACAAAGTAAAATCTTACTTTTATTTCATGAGCTAATAAAATTGTACCTGTCATCTTTGACAAATTAGTAGTCTTGACCAATTGACAGTCCCAAAATAACCACATATAAGTTAACTGTATTTTGATGTTTTAAAGATACTACCTTTAAAAACTCAAAAGATTTATAAATAAGTACTTTATCATTAAAAATTATCCCAGATTAACAAAAGTATAGGCAACAAACAGTACATTACTTTTTTTAACATTTTTTTTAAAAAAACAATAGGAATCCATGCTCTTTTCTCAGAATGCTGGACAGTGAGAACACCTAAGATTTTCTTTGTTGATTTTGATCACCCATAGAAAGGAGATATAATGTAACCAAAATGGAGTGCCAAGAAGTGTAAAAAGTGCAGTCCTCAAAAAGAAAAATCAAAAAGCTCTTTTATTATTTGTTAACTTGCTGTCTATATTTTAGATGAAAACTAATATTATGAGATCATTTTTAAAAAATAAGAAATGCCTAGGGAATATACATATAAGAAAAAAACAACAGTTGTTTGAACTCAATTAATACAATAAAATTCTCCTTAGGTGAGAGGGGAAAAGGCAAACAGATGGCTCTGTGCTTGGCTTTGATAGTCATGGAGCTTGGATAGGCACTTCATCATTCTGCCTACCTACATTTATCTGTTAAAATTATTATCAAATATCAGCCAGGATGCAGTCGTGAATCACAGGCTGCTCCTCGTCTTCAGGGGAATGATACAATGAGGGTCTATTCATCAGTGTGGCAATCGGCACAAGTAATTAGTTCCCTAGACTGAGATCTCCTACAAAACCTATTTCAGTCAGCACCACAAACATATGACCATGTAAAGCTAATGAAAGCTGCTAAAATTTGTTAACCTTTTCTGCCATCAATCCTTCTAATATTCTATGCTTCAGTATTATGCAAAGGTGGTAAATTATTAATTGGTCATTCATCTATCCTTCTGAATTTTGAGTCAAATTAAACGATGTCATTCTTCTTGATAACAATTAAAATTATAAGAGATGTTAAGCTGCTATTATAAAATTATTACTAAATTAGGTAACAATAGATTGTAGTCTAATGCATGAGAGTGAAGTCACATCGAACGGCTGTCGAAGCATGTGTAGCAGTTGTGTCAAACAGTAGAAAACCAGAGGAATTACAAAACCATCCACAAATTATCAAGTAACTCACAGACAGTATCTGTAAGAATAATAACCAAAATTAAAAGGAAGTAAAACTATAATGTTTATTTTTGTGCTCTTTGACACTAATGAAAAAATGGTCACGAGAGTGACATTTGGCTGAAAGAAAAGCACTGATACATAAGGAGTGAGAATTTGTTAGCATAGTAAAAGAATTTTTAAGATAAGTTTCGCTTACACTAACAATATACTTCTGTCTCCAAGTATAAATAGTCTACCAAAAATAAAAAATACGCAGCTACAACTCGAACAGAATGAAGACCTTCCCACCTCGACACGATAATGTTTACAACAGGCCATGTTTCAGACCACCTTCTCCATACAAGTCGTCCACCTCCTGTACAACAATTGGAAGTAATCCCCAAACAAAGCAAACATCATGTATTCCTGATCACAGCAGTAAAATAGATTACAAAAATCACCTAAAGAACAGCAATTTCAATACTTTTTTTGACAGTCTCTCCATAAAAGAGCACTGCTCCAGGTGATGTAGGATAAAAACCCTCAAGAAAGTTGCCCATAATGGAATACTTATTGGCCTCATCTGAAACAATAACATTTATCATCCATTTTCTGATGGTGAAAGTAATACATGTTCCTTGGGAAGAAGTCATACTCATTTTTTCAAATGAGGGTAATTACAGCATGTTTAAAGTCATTTACACAGTAACAAACATGGGCCTAAAAATGTAATATTTTGTCCCTACAACCCTACTCCTTCCAACAACATATACTCTCAGTATATAAAGTTCTAGCACCAAAAAAAGAGGCATGATTTGCCATTTTAGACAGAATCAAAAAGGGGAATTATAGTTTGCAATTATCGACTTCCTATAAGTTTGATCACTCACATCAATATTTCACTCTCATTGAAGAAACATTGTGGTCCTGACTGGTGTAGCTCAGTGGATTGAGCACCGGCCTACAAACCAAAGGGTTGCCGGTTCAATTCCCAGTCAGGGCACATGCCTGGGGTGCAGGCCTGGTCCCCAGTGCAAGGCATGCATGAGGCAACCACACATTGATGTTTCTCTCCCTCTCTCTCTTCCCCTCTCTCTAAAAATAAATAAATAAAATCTTTAAAAAAATAAAAGGAAAGAAAGAAAAATAAAAACATTGCCAGCCTCTCCCTTAAAACCCCAGGCTACTAAGGGAATTGGGGTAAAAAATTGGCATATTTGGCATAGTGACCCTACTTTCTTTCCATAAAGTTATGAATTAACTATATAAATCAGTGTATACTTTTGGAGTTATCATCATGGTATGGTTAGTAAAAATAAATAAATACAAGCATGGATGAGAAATCGCTTATTCTGAGACATTAACCAAATATATGTCTATACCACTACATACCTATACCTCTATATATCTGTACCTACCCCTCAAAATTATATTAATGCTACATGATACAACATTCACAAACTTCATTTTTATCCATTATCCCTACTAATTAAAATTAAGATCACAAAAATGTATTCAAATTAAGGATGTGCACCCAGGCTCTGTAAGATGTGGAAACAAAGCCTTCTCTATAAAAGGTGCTGTAGCTAGGTCCCCTGGCAGTACACAGCCTCCAAGTACTAAAATCGCTGACTAGTTGGAATGCAGGTGTCTTAGAAAGTTGAGAATGATGCTGAAATCAAATGTTCTAACTTTTCTTTCTAATCATTTCTCCCCAGTTTTGGCCTCATGTCAAAATGTGAGATTACAATTACAATGCAAGTCTAACTGCCTTTCGCTAATTATATCACCTAATTACCCTTCTACTTTTTAAGAAACCTTTACATTTATTTACTTGTATGTACATACCTTTATCATATCATTATATTTAAAAGAATACAAAACAATGCCATTTTGACATACTGTATAAAATATGTCTTCTCTGTTTGACAAAAACAGAATTGAATAGATTGTTGAAAATAATCTTAGAAGGAACTATAACTGAAGCATCAATAGATAGGCTGTGGTTAATGAGTTGAACAGATAAAACAAATGAATAAACCAAATGATAATCGGTTGGAAAAGGTAGAAGTATTAAAATAAAGAATCAATAGCTAAGGTATGATCCACATTCTTCATCTAATAGCTGAGTGGTCCAACCATAAATATTGTATTATTTTTCAGATATAAATTACAAGACTTTTTAAAGTTCAGTTTCCCTTAAAGAAAGTATGGTAAGCCAATAGCCAATTTTTTTTAACAATGTATTGTATGAATAGATGAATACTGAAATAGAATTTTAAAATATTTTCTAATAACAATGACTGACTCTTTACCTTGAGCCAGATGCTAGGGATATAAGGACTATTAAGATATTGTCCCTGATTAAGAAGTACAAATTAGCAGTTACAAAACAGTCACGGGGATGTAAAGTACAGCACAGGGAATACAGGCAATAATACTGTAATAACTATGTATAATGTCAGGTGGGTACCACATTTATGGGGGAAATACTTCTTAAGTTATATAAATGTCTGACCACTATGCTGTACACTTGAAACTAATATAATATTGAATGTTAGCTATAATTGAAAAAGAAAAAATAAAGAAAAAGACTTCAAAAAAAGGTACTGTCACTGACCTCACTAAAAAGACAAATGTGAAAATAACGAAAATTCAAAAAACCATGTACAATAGAGCAGAACTCTATTAAGTGGCTATTAAATTTCATGACTTTAGGGGACACTGTTTACATCAAAATGGGTGTAAGTGGCACTCCTGGCGTTGTCCCATCTCAGTTTGCAGTGCCGTCCAGACATGCTACGAGAACAACAGGGTGCTATGGGAACGTCCTGCACTTTTCCCGCTCCGTACAATGCTCGTGCTCCTCTCTCTCCCAGAGTTAAATCTAACTTTCGAGATGGGAACCTGAACCAGCCCTTCAGAGGCTATCAGTAGTAGCCACACAGTATTCATTTCCCTGCTACAGGAAAAGGTGTTCAGACCAGGAATAGACATGGCTGTCAGAAAACAAGCAAAATTCAGCACATAGATAAAACAATCAAGAACAAAAGAGAAACACTAACATTTATTGCACTGAAGTCATGAAGTTTATATTACATTAAGGAAGAGTTTCTTGATAGTGTTCTATTAAAGTAGAACATGTTAATTACTGAAATCAGTGATAGCTATATAAAGATTCTACATATTCTATAACCTAAATATATTGACACTTATTACTCACATTAGCCAAATATATATGTATCATCTCAATGTTTTTAGTGTCAGTTTAATGTGATTTGGATCTATATCAATAAAAGAATGCTAGTTTTAAAAAGAAAAACTATCACAGTAAAATTACAGTAGAAAAAATTCCCATTTTCCACCTTACCCACTATCTTGTGACAATATCTGATAAATATTTACGACCTTAACAAAAGTCAGTAATAATTCTTCTGGCTAGAGATAAGTTTTAAATCCTAGAAAATTTTAGCACTTCCTATTTATTCTTGAATTTTTATATTACCTGTTTTTCTAACTCCTGTATCAAGCTAGTTTCTATTTTCATATTTTTAGATTAAAAAACGCATGCTAGACATTACAACTGAAATAACTGGTAACCTCTAAAAGAAAGTCAACATTTTCAGTGCACTGTCAGCTAGAAGATAAAAGGGCTTAAGTTCTAGAATGGTTTCACTTTCTGCATAAATCTTGGTGAAATAATGTCCGGGCATGATAGGGTATCACACAACATAAAAGAATGCTTCATCTCACAAACGGAAATCTACAGAGCCTTTATGCAGAGAGATAGAAACACTGTGAACTAAAACCTCTGTTTACCAAGTACCGTAAGTCACATGCAGGTGATCTATGCACTATGCTGTCTTAATGAAAAAAGAATCCATTAATTGCATGGATTCCAGGAGAGGAGACATCTTATAAGGCAGAATTCTTTCTTTACTGAGGCCAAACATCAAGATTTTATATTAAACTGAGTCACTAGAGCATCGAATATATTACTTATGTAAAATTATATAATATGTAGATATAAATTTTTACATCGTACTGTTATTTGCTTTTAGAGGCATATAGACACCCATCTTCAATTAGCTGTTACTTTGAGTATTTTATGAAAATATAATCTTGCAAAAAAGGTCAGTTATTCAAGAAATAATCCTAAGCTTTTCCTAGTTACTGTTAGCCTGTTACCCATTTTCTTATCCACTCAGCATTTTTACCAATAAGCAGTTATGAGAAAATCAAAATCTAGTGTTAATTGTACTACAAAGTAAAACAAAAGACAACTGAAAAAGAACTTAAAATAAATTACATCACCAAAGGCTAGAAGCCCTAAAACTCACCTCAGTAGCCATACTATTTAGACAAATCTGATCTATTTTTCCCAAACATCTAGTTTTTAAAAAATTCACCAAACATCTGTTGAGTGCCAATTATGTACCAGATTTTGATACATACAAATGGATTACACTGGGCTCAGCCTAGATTTTTTTTTTTAATGTTATAATCAGGATAAGGAAATGATCAAGTATCAAAAATAATATAATTTTAAAATAGACAACATGCATTGCATTCAGTTCCTCTGTGCTAAACATCTTGCTCTTTCATGTGGCCATTTACCATCAAGTCTCACAACAACCCTGCCATGATTAAATACTGTTATTTTCATTTTAAAGATGAAGAAACTAAGTCTTGCCCATCAGTAGCAAATAATAAGCCCATGTTCTTCAAAGCCAGTGGGCTGTTCACATGACATTTCCTGCAGAAACTCTTATTGGATGCTATTATAGCTATGATCAAAGTACGAATTAACTCTGCCTGGGAGGACTG
Organism: Furipterus horrens; assembly: GCF_987537825.1. NCBI lineage: Eukaryota > Metazoa > Chordata > Mammalia > Chiroptera > Furipteridae > Furipterus > Furipterus horrens. The sequence continues at coordinate 17,528,474 of NW_028327180.1, forward strand.
AGGATATCATTAAGGTTTCAATGAGGATCTATTTTGTAAGTTCCATGAGGACAAGGGTTTGTGTCTAATTCACTGACCAAGCACAGTATCTGAAACAAAGTTGGCACTGAGTAAATAATTGACTGAAAAATGAACAAGATGACTTTTTAAAAGAAATGTCAATGATAAACAGGGATCTGCTGGGAAAAATGGAAAGGACATTACAAGCAAAAAAACAAAAACAAAAAACAGCATGAACAAAGGCATGGAGACATAAAAAGGCACTTTCAGCTAAAGAGATTCAGATAAGAAAGATCACTTCAAAGCACCCTAGAGTAACAAAAACTAAGGTAGGAAATAAAAGTTTCAATGGGCTTGTATAGTCAAATAAAGTAGCTATCTTTTACACTGCATAGGCAAGAGACAACCAAGCTTCCTCAATAATACAGGATTAATCCGATGAACCTTGCATGTTACGTGGCAGAAATATAAAGCAAGCGTTCAGGGCCTAGAGGCTACGATTCAAGAGACATGTTTGAAGTGGAATGGATCAGATTTGCTGAGACATTCAACACAGAAGGTAAGGAAATGGAGATAATAAGACTGAGGTTTGCAACAAAGGGGCAGTGAGGGGATAAAGATGCTACTTTACCTGAAAGGCTGCAGGTTAAGTAGGTGTGGTTGGGAAGAATGACCAAGTCCTGGATACCTAATAATAACCAAGTCCTGGATACCAGAAAAGTCTAATAAGTAAGCAATGTAACGTGGGAACTCAAAAAATGGACGCTGGCTAGAGAGATAGAATTAGGAGATATATCAGCCTTAGGAGTCAGTGGATTTTAGACTACCATCTAACAAAAATTTACCAAGTGGTTATTATAAGCTAGGAAGTGTGCTACACCAGAGAAAACTATATTGAGAGGATGGGAGAAAAATATAAAATAAATCTGGGAAATTACAATATTTAAAATGTTGCAGAAAAGGATCAATGAAATAGAGACGAACACAATTACTCCTTACAGCCAGTAAGATAAGAGGAGAACCAAACTAGAACATTGCCATAAAGGACAAAGAAGCAAAGACTCATCAAAGTATTGAATGAGCAGCAATATTTAATTCTGCATAAATATGTCCAGAAGGACAAAGAATGAAGAGGAGCTTTTATGTTTCTGTGTTTTAAATGGTGACATGCTATATAATTTATACACTGTCAAATTCACCTGTTTAAAGTCTACAATGCAATGATATTTAGTATATTTATCAAGTTGTAAAACCATCGCCACAATCTAATTCAGAATATGCTTATTTCCCCAAAAAGCAATCCCATACTCATTACCAGTAATTCTCCATTCTCCCTTTCCTGGGAAGGCACATGTAGAGGGTTTCACAGCATGCAGGGTAAAAGGTAAGGGCATATGCTTGTTCTGGCTTGGCGCTTCTTACGTTTGAACCATTTTAAAATAAGTTATATTGTAAGTGATTGGTAAAAGGCATTTGTATTAGTATTGGAACTTTTTGGAGAGTTTCAGGGCTAGGAGAATACAGAAATTTTTTTAACATTTCCAATATTGCTATGGTACCAAAGAAATGAGTCTAACTTACCTTTTAAGGGAAAGTCTTTAAAATCAAGTTAGTAACTAATTCATACTATAAGATATATAAAAACTGAAGTTTTGCAGTAATTTATATTAAAAATCACTAGTCTTAAAATTTTCTGGATATGACATAAAAGTAGTTTGGTCTTATTTCTTCTGAAGTATTTAAAACCCATCCCCTTGTCTCCACCACAGACTAGATCTATGACCTCTACATAAACCATTCATCATCTCTGGGCCTCCACTGCCTCACATAAAATAATTATAACTTGCTCAGCCTAGCTCACAGGGCTGTTGTGAGGAGTGAAATAAAATGCTATGAAATGTAAGCTACTGTTTGCAGTTAATAATGAATTTAAGTGTTTGGATACTTCTACATGCCATTTACTTTGTTGAGGCATGTATTAAAGCGGTACTGCCACTGACTTGCAATGCAGTTTAAACAAAAACAAAACCCAATGAAAATGTCCTTTAACAGCCCAGAGCAATGATACGCTTGCTTGCTTTCTCTACAGATTTACTGATTCTGGATATTTTATACAAATGGAATCAAACAATATGTAGAATTTTGTGACTGGCGTCTTTCAATGAGAATAATATTTTTTATGTTCATCCATGTTGTAGCATGTATCAGTTCTCCATCTCTTTTCATTGACAAATATCATTTCATTATATGAATATACTGCATTCTGTTTATCCATTCATCACCTGATAAATATCTGAACTGCTTCCATTTAGGGGAATATTTGGATTATATAATTAGGAAATTGAAGTACTCACTTGGTTACCTGGCTAGCAGGCACTTCTCCTTCATAACTTTTTCCAAATTTCCCTAATTACTCCTTAAGAACGATAGTTTTGTTCAGATAACACTTCTTAGATGATTGATGATTTACTAAAAGCTCACTCTAAGCCAATTATGATCATCCTTTCATTCTTGCCAATGACTGATTCCAGAATCTAACTTTAAACCAATCATTACATAAATGCTGCCTAGCAATCACTGTTCACCAAAATGAAATGCAAAACGTTTATTGAGTGGCAGGGGCTGGAGTCCTCCCTTCCTTCTTCTGGACTGGAGCAAGGAAACTTTCAACTCAGTTGCTGGTGTCTGCAACACAACCATGAAGAAGTCAGACCGGGGTGGGGGCGGGGGGGGGCACGGGGAGTTACACACCCAGGGACACAAAACTTCAAGAACTGCAGAATGGAGCTGTCCTCAAGCCTTTGCACACCTACACTTTTGTTTTGTTAGAGAATTCTATGTGTTTATTAGAGCCAAACTGATGACATCTACCAAAGAGAAAGATCTCAAATGCTCCCTGCACTTCCTATCGAGAGAGACCATACTTCTTCACAATGTAATGAAACGAAGCATTTCACTTCACCTATTACTTGCCTTTGAAGCCATCTAACAGCTAAAGCAATGAAGGGTGATGCCGTTAGCAATTTGATTATAGCTGTGAAAGGAAAACTAGACAGAAAAAAGCTGGAGCTTTGGTGGACATAGTTAACACTGACTTTCTTTAAAAAAAATTTTTGACAATAGAAGGAATTAGGAAGATAAGGTGGTATTTTAAAGAGGGTAAAGAACAGAGTTAAGCAGGTCTGCAGACCGGAAAAACTGAAGTCCAAAGAAACAGAAGAGACTGAAGATGGCGAAGGGGAGGAGGGCAGGTGCGGTTCTGGGAAAAGAGTATAATTCCTTGCAAGTAAACAAAGTCACCTCCCTCTCTTTATAAGATAAAAGGATGAAAGACTCTTAATAAATGACTTTAGGGTTGAAGAGAAGAAACACAAAAGGCCTGATTTGTGCCTGACGAGTTCTATTTCCCCTATTAAATAGCAGGTTTCTGACTGACTAGACCAGAGGGACAAAATGGAGAGGAGTCGCCTTGGGAAACATGGAGAGAGTGGGCCAAAGGCAAGTTTAGGGATGACCAGGCAGCCATGAAGCTCTAGCTGAGGCTGGGAAGCATTCATCTGGAGTGGTGCTAACACATATAACTGCGGTTGTGTGTTCTTCCCTTACCTCCTCCCCCGACCGACCTGCACTCATTAACCTAAGAACCAGAGTAAAAAAAGCAGTTGGCTAAATTCACTCAAGATTTAAGACTGATCTGGCGGGCAGGCCAGAATAAGGAAGGTTAAGAAAAAGAAGTAGGCTGGTGAGGAAATCTGCAATGGGTAAGGATGATAAACCCATGATCCTTCCGGACCTCAATAAAATAAATAAATATAGGCTTTATTAGACATTGATTCACTGGGAAACCAAATTTACCCTGCTTCCCAAGTCACTTATATTGATGATAATTTGGTTTCCCAATGAATTAATCAATATATACACTGATCTAGGCCCTTTATTTAATGCTGTTGAGTTTTCCACTTGTACTAAAACATGCCTACAATGAAAGAATGGAGTTGTGTTCTGTATTACATTATGCTCCTGGAAAGAGACTGGAAATTAAAATTTACTGATTACGCATAAAGGTTATCAGGCACTCTGTTAAGTGTTTTACATGTAATCTCATCTAATTCTCAAAACAGTAAACTAGGAATATAATCCCAATCCAACAGGGGAAGAATCGAGGCTCAGAAGTCAAATCATTTAGCTACTAAGAAGTAGAGCTGGACCTCCCACCTGTGACTTTGCATTACGAAAAGATTTTGGTAATGCTACTTTGGCTAAGATGCTTACTGTATTGCTATGAGTTTAAACATCTCTATTATAAAATGACAAATTTGAATGGGATCAAAATTTTTAATAAATTATATTAACAATTGTTAGCACATAGTCTAATAAATAACAATTACAAAACACAATTTCTCCAGCATTAGCATCACCCAAAATTGAAATAGCAAGGGCATTAGATTGGGGGGCAGAGATGTGAGGAGGGGTTATAAGAGTCTTGATGTTTTTATTTTATTTTTTTAAACCTCACCCAAAGATATTTTTATTGATTTTAGACAGGAAGAGGTGGAAGGGGGAGGGAAAATAAACATGGACATGAGAGAGAAACACTGATCAGTTGCCTCCTGCACACACCCTGATGGGAGGTTGAACCCACAACCTAGGTGTGTGCTCTGACGGGAGATTGAACCCACAACCTTTCAGTGTATGCGATGATGTTCCCCTCAACTGATCCATCTGCCAGGGGAGGCTCTTGATGTTTTTAATGAGTTAAGTAAAACTGAGATAAATTCTAAGCACTGTGTAGTGCAGGTCAGCATTTAAAACTGCAATGCCTGGAAGCTATTAATATTCACTGAATGTTTCTAGTGATTTCCATCACTTGCCCCAAATATGGAAGAACAACATGGTTTATAAGCATATACATGAAGCCATCTCGTAGTCAACATCTAATGCTTTGGCATTTAGAACCTTCATTTTTCTCAAACTTAGGCCCTGTTTCACATGTTTGTTGTGACCTTCTTGAAATAGTTTATAAGTTATAAGGAGAGAAAGAAAGAGCAAAGAAATAGCCTCCATGGTATTTATTTAATTATTTATAATTAAATAAATAATGTAAAGGCTAAATGCAGCAGCAATACAGCATAATCCAACACTTCCTGCCTTTCATCCAGAAATCTCGGAAATAAGTGAAAGCAAATAACTGATTTTAAGTAACATGAAAGAAAAAATATATATACTGTGCTTTGCAAGCTAGATAAATTAGCAAAAAGTATGTGCTCCTCATCCTCAGGGGAGAACAGACTTATTATGTTACACTTCCAGGTTTTTAAGACGGTTGGAAGCCAATTCTTTCAATAGTTGCTGCCATCTCCTAGAAACTTCCTAGTATTTTTAATTTTGAAGCAATTATTCACATTCTGAAGTGATTTATTTTCCTTTCTTTCTTTACATTTCATTTGTTCTGGCTCTCAATGATCAGTACTGCTTAATTACATTAATTTACAAATATCTTCGAGTGCCTACTACAATTTGGAAAGCACTAGTTGAAGAATAAGCACAGTCTCTAATCTCAAGGCATGCACAATCTAATAATGGGACAAAATAAGCAACAAAAAATTATGTAGCATAAGATCCAAGCCTTAAGAAAAGTAAAAATCTAGAACTTTAAAAATTTGAAAAAAAGAGCAAGTGATCACATATGTTTTAAAGGGATCAGGAAATTATTTAAGGAGCAAAAAATTTTTGAGGAAGATCTTTAAGAAGCGGTCCAGTTTCAGTTGATACACGAAGATGGTGGTGTAGGCTTTTCAGAGAGCATAAGCAGAAGTACAGAGTTCGAAAAACTGGAAGCGGAATACTGTGTTGGCCACATTAAAAATGAGATTTAAAAGAAAGGCTGGGGGCTGGCCACATCATAAAAGACCAGGGAAGAGAAACTAATGAGTTTATATTTCACTCATTCACTCACTTATTCAGTTAATCAGCGAACACTTAGGTGAATACCAACAAGGCTCAAGGAGCTGGGCCAGGACTGGAAATTTAGTATTTTGGTGATAAAGAGAGTTATCCTCGAAGTCCTCAAAGTCCAAGAGAATAAACAGACATATGAAGATACAATTATAACATACGCAAAATATTCCTTGGGAACAAAGTGGAAGGGCATTGTACATACTAACAGAAAGCTTTTTAGAAAGCAGTAAAACTCACAAACAGAGTCAAAGAGTGAACAGATATTAACTAGGAGAATAAGAAGAGGAAACGCATCTTTCTGAGGAAATAACATTAGTAAAGCCAAATAAGAAACAATTGGGTATATGCTCAAGTTAACTGTTTCCAGAATTTTTGCAGAATATAAAGCAAGAAGTGGCCAAAGAAGAGGCTATAGAATCAGACAGGAGCCAGACCATGGAGAATCACGCGAGGAGTCCGACTCCCAGTGAAAAACGTGTGTGTGATTTTCTTCAGACCGCAGACAACTACAAAGGCTTGACCTGCCTGGCAGCATGGGGTAAGTGCCTTTCCTCCCAAACCGGACTTGGTGCACATCCAGTGCACTTCAGTCTCAGAAGGGAGTTGCAGTCAAGGACTGAGACCCCACTGGCCAGCCGAGCTCTTTGTTTACTTGCATTCTTAGCCAGTGCACCTTCATCCCTTGGAACTGCTGGGTCACATGGTAACGCTGTTCTTAAGGTTTTTCAGAAACCACCAAGCTGTTGTCCACAGTGGCTGTACCAATTTATGTTCCCACCAGCAGTGAATGAGGGCTCCTTTTTCACCACAACCTCCCCAACACTTGTTATTACCTGTCTTGTTGATAACAGCTATTCTAACAGTGTCAGGTAGTACACTCTCATTGTGGTTTTGATTTGCACTTCCCTAGTAGCTAGTGAGGGTGACTCTATTTTCATATATCTGTTGGCAGTTTGTATGTCTTTTTGGAAGAGGTATCTGTTCAGGTCCTCTGCTCATTTTTTATTAGATATTTTCCTTTGGTGTTGAGTTATATGAGTTCTTTATATATTTTGAATATAAACCCTTTGTCAAAGCTTTGGTTTGCAACTATCATCTTCCATTTGGTCAGGTGCCTTTTTGTTTTGTTGGCAGTTTCTTTTGCTGTGCAGAAGCTTTTTAGTTTGATATAGCGCCATTCATGTATTTTTGCCTTTAGTTCCCTTGCCTTTGGAGTCAAATTCATAAAATCTTCTCTAAGACCAAAGTTCATGAGTTTAGTACCTGTATTTTCTGCTACGTACCTCATTGTTTCAGATCTTAGATTTAGGTCTTTGATCCATTTTGAATAAATTTTTGTAAGGGGAATAAATTGTAGTCTAGTTTCAATCTTTTGCATATGGCTTCCCAATTTTCCCAGCAGAAGAGGCTTTCTTTTTGCCATTGGGTGTTTTTGGCTCCTTTGTCAAAAATTATATGCCTGTATACATGTAGTTTTATTTCTGGGCTCTCAATTCTGTTCCACTGGTCTATGTGTCTGTTTTTCTGCCAATACCATGCCGATTTATTTATTTATTTATTTATTTTTTAATTTTAGAGAAAGAGATGGAAAGAGAGAGAAAAAGAGAGAAATATCATTTTGTTATTCCACTTATTTATGCATTCATTGGTTGCTTCATGTATGTGCCCTGACTGAAGATCAAACCCACAACCTTGGCCTAACAGAACGGTACTCTAACCAACTGCGCTATCCAGCAAGGGGCCCATGCTGTTTTGATGATCATAACTCTGTAGTATAATGTGAAATCAGGAAGCGTGATACCTTTGCCTTCATTCTTTTTTCTCAGGATTGCTTTGGCTAGTGGGGATCTTTTCTGGTTCCACAGTTATCTGATTTTTTGTTCTACTTCTTTAAAAGGTGACATTGGGATTTTGATGGGGATTTGTATATTGCTTTGGGTAATATGCACATTTTAACTATGTTGATTCTTCCAATCCATGAATACAAGATATCTATCCATTTCATTGTTTTTTAAGCCTTTTAATAATGCTTTGTAGTTTTCAGTACATAGAACCTTTAACATCCTTTGTTAAGTTTATTCTTAGGTATTTTATTCTTTTGCTTGTAACTGCAAACAGAATTTTTTTTTCCATTTGTTTCTGAAGTTCATTATTAATATACAGGAAAAGCAGTGGGTTTTTGTACACTGATTTTGTATCCTACAAATTTACTGTGTTTGTTTATTGTTTCTAATAGTTTTTTATTGGAGTCTTTAGGGTGTTCAGAATCATGTCACCTGCAAAAAGTGACACTTTTACTTCTTCATTCCCAATATAGATGCCTTTTATTTCTATTTCTTGCCAGATTGCTCTGGCTAGGACTTCCAGAACTAGGTTGATAAAAGTGGTGAAAGTGGGCACCTTGTTCATGATCTTAAAGGAAAAGGCTGTAGTTTTCCACCATTGTATGATATTGGCTGAGGGTCTATCATATATGGTCTTTACTATGTTGAGGTACTTTCCTCCTATACCCATCTTATTAAGTGTTTTAATCATAAATAGATGTATCTTATCAAATGCTTTTTTTCTGCATCTACTGATAAGATCATATGATTTTTATCCTTTGTTTTGTTAATGTGTTGTATTAGATTGATCGATTTGGGTATGGTGAACCATCCCTGTGCACTGGAATGAACCGCACTTGATTGTGATACATTATTTTTTAATGTATTGTCATATTCGATTTGGTAGTATTTTGTTCAGGGTTTCTGCATCGGTATTCGTCAGAGATGTCGGTCTCTGAGGTGTGTGTGTGTGTGCGCGCGCGCGCGCGCGTGTGTGTGTGTGTGTGTGTGTGTGATGCTTGCCAGCTAGTTATCACAGTTATGTTGGCCTCATAAAATGTGTTAGGAAGTATTGTCTTTTCTTCAATTTTCTGGAAGAGTTTGAGAAAAGTAGGTATCAAATCTTTGAATATTTGGTATAATTCACTGGTGAAGACATCTAGTCATAAACTCTTATTTTTGAGGAGGTTTTTGATGGTTGTTTGAATGTCCTCACTGTTAATTTAGATTTTCCAATATTTCATGACTCAGTCTAGGAAGGTTATATATTTCTAGGAACTTATCCATTTCTTCTAGGTTATTGAATTTGGTGGCATACAGTCTTTCAGAGTATTCTAGCATAATCCTTGTATATCTGTGATGTCTGTGGTAACTTCTCTCTCATTTCTGATTTAGTTTCTGTGAATCTCTTCTGTTTTTCCCTTAGTGAGTCTAGCCAGGGGGGTGTCAATTTTGTTAATCTTTTCAAAGAACCAGCTCTTTGATGTATTAAATTTTTTTGTGTACTCTTCTCTATTTCATTCAATTCTGCTCTAACTTTATTTTACAATGAAAAATATTTTATTTTTATTATCTGAAAGTTGTGTGCTAAAGACCCTTCTCAAGTAAATTGGTAATAATCTTAAGTATGTATACACAGATATATTTTTTCCAGAGAGCCAACTGTTAAAAACATCACTTGTTCTCCCCCAAAGACGGTGTTTTATACAATGCTATAGTTTCCTGCTTCAAAATTAATATAATACAATTAGGCCCACCTAATAATATGGTACTAGAAACACAGACTAGAATTTTAAGTTGTACTGGTAAATCAAAACCAAATGTTCATTTATTCATCCTTGTCACCAGCATATCAAAAGTGGCTGTGAAGCTCTACGGTTGGATGCGGAGAATCTAATTTTTATTATTTCCCTTCTTCTGCTGACTTTGAGCTGCTTTTGTTTTTTGTGGGTATTTTTTTCCTAGCTCTGTAAGATGTAAGTTAGGTTGTTTACTTGGGATTTCTCTTGTTCCTTCAGATGGGCCTGTAGTGACATAAACTCCCCTCTTATTACTGCTTTTGCTGCATCTCAGAAATTGATATGTCACAATGTCATTCTAATTTGTCTCTATATATTTTCTGATCACCTTTTATTTCTTCTTTTACCCAATTTTTAGTAGTATGTTGCTTAAACTCCACATATTTTGGGGTTTCTTTACTTCCTTTTTGCAGCTGATTTCTAATTTTGAAGCATTGTGGTCAGAGACTATGCTTGATATGATTTAAATCATCTTGAATTCGTTGAGGCTAGTTTTCAAAGAAAAAGACCTGACGGGATATATAATTTGGGAATATTCAATATATTGTGTTTATATAACACAGGTGTGCACTGGCTGAAATCCTAAGTAAAGTGAGTAAAACCAAAAAGAAAAGAGGAGTACTCCCAAGGTCAAGGCTTGAGTAATCCCAACAAGACGTTGAAAACAACAAAAACAGCAAGGATTTTTGAGGAGTAGCTATTAGGAGGAGGAAAATCAGAAAAATATGGTGTCCCAGAGTCAAATGTAAAAGTCTTTCAAGAAGGAGGCAGTAATCAGAAATATCTAAGGGTATAGAAAAGCCAAGGAATATGAAACTTGAGAAATGACTATCTAATTCTCAAGTGGATGTCACTGGTGAACTTGAAACCAACAGTTTCAATAAAATGGTGAGACAAAGGCCTGAGCGAAGTGAGTTCAAGAGAAAACAAAAGAAAAGAAACTCAGCAAGTAGATACAAATCTTTCAAAGCACTTCAAGCTCAGTAAAGAAGTCATTTATATTCTAGACTGGACAGAGTACATTATAAACATTTGAGCGGAAAACATCATGAATGCAAATAGTCCTACCAAATAACATTATATTAATGTCATATTTTACAATACAAGGATATTCTATTAAACCTGGACACATCAGTAGAATACCCTAGGTATGTATAAGTTTAATTTGAAAAGAAAAAGGTGAAAATCGCAAAGGTTGCAAAGATATGTAAGGGTTTATTCATGTTCAATTCACTAACCTGCAGAGGCCAGGATTTTAGGTGCATTGTGTTGGCAAGCATTTTAACCAGGGCTTATACTTCCAGTACTGATACACTGGTATCAATAATCAACTTTGAAGAGGAAGAAAATAATTATGAGAAATTAGTTCTTAAAAATTCATTAATGGGAGCTGAAATAGCTCTAATAAGCAACATTACTATCTTTATTAATCTCAATAACTAAAATATGGACTGTCTCAAAAGAGACCCACAAAGAATCAAATAACTTTTAATACAACATCGAATCCTATAAATTACATTATTAACATAGATTGAGAAGAAAGAAATATAAATGGAAGAAAAGTAGAATTCTGCACATTTTAAATGGATAACAAACAGCACTACAAATCAGACAACTCAGTGTCTATGCCAGAGCTTTCACACATCCTAATTGGGTACATAGCAGCCATAGAAACTACACATCCATTTTATTTCTAAAAGTTCTTTGCTATTGCCACAAAACCTTGTCTTTTAATCATATTGGCATGCTATAAAACACACTGTTGCAAGGTTCTCCACTGGAAGGTTAAATTCTTGCCCTTATAGCCATATAATTAGCTTTTGCAAATTACTATAGTCAGAAGTTTACTTTTCATTATTCCACCTCATTCTTTCAGTTGTATGTGCTGGACTAGGGATATGGCATGGGGAGAAAAAGCAAACAAAGACCCTATTCTCCTATCATTTACACCCTTACCTGTCTAAATATCCATCTACCCCCAAAATGATCTTGCCACAAAAGAAGTCATTTCTTAATAAATGAGGATTATACAGGCTAACAAAAATATATATGAAAGGTAGAAATTTTCCAAAGGGTTCATGAGCTTTCATTCACCTGTTTTCACTAAGAAAAAGGAAAATGAAGTTGTTTTGACTTGTGACGCTACTTTTCTGCAAAATATGGAATAACCTGCTAGTCTGCTATAGTATTTTCTTTGATCATAAAAGTGTTAAAAATACTCTTTTATTTCAATTGTGCAGTAAATTCATAGCAAACATGGTATACATACAAAGCCAGCAGTTAAAATAAAAAAAACAGTTAAGCATCTACTTAAAATCCACTAAAATCAATAAAGTGATTATAGTAGAAATTACTACAAAGAATAACCCATACATTTTCATCTCCTGAAAAACTAAATGCAATTTTACTGGAAAAAAATGCATTATATTTTAAGAGTGAAACCATTCTTTCAAAATTTTACATGGTTATTAGCAATCCAAATTGAAAAAAAAAATCACAGAAAAGTAGATGTTGTTTAAATACCTTATGGTTTCATTTTACACTTCTCATATCAGGGTGAAGTCTTAAAAGTAATTCAAAAGGAAAATGAAAGTATTTTACTCAGAAGATAGAGTCCATATGTTCTTCAATCTGGAAACCCATTGGGAAAAAGATTTGAGTTTCTAAAAACTGAATTTTGACAATTGGAAGCTGATGTGGTTTTTTTTCCCTCTCCATGAAGATTTGAATCATTCTCGGGGGAATGAAATAGATCTTTATCAAGTATAGCAAAGCTTAACACCTGTTTAACTCCAAATTACTTAGAAAAATTCAGTGAGTCTTCAGAATTTCACAATAAGGGTTTATAATAAACACTTATTCCTAATTTAAGATATTTTTATAAACTTAGCTCAGAGGTCATGTGTATCTGTGTGTATACGTGTGTGTGTATGTGTTTGTGTGTGTATTTGGGTCTGTTTATATTTCAAATTCTATACTTCTTAACTTTAAATGAGTCTATTTCTCATTGCTCTACATATTCAAATATAACTTTATTTAATTTCTATTGTTCAGACTGTAACAGTAGGCTGTAGTTAACTACAAATACATCTGCAGTACCATTAAGCTGTAAGAGTAAGGGCAGGAGCTTTTTTTCACTTTGTATAAATCCTCAGTTCCTAAAACAATGCCATTCAAGTCCACCAAAAAGATAAATAGCTTCTTTATTCTAATCATTGTGGGTTAGATTTAAAATGAAGTTGATATTCAAAGCTGAAAAATTTTCTGCCCTAAAAATTAAGGGAAGAAATTGGGTTATAACTGTTAAAGGAGTCTCCATATTACACAAGATACCACAAACTTGATAACTTGTAGTCCACTACTAATGGACACAATTCCTAATTTAAGTAATTTAATTTTTTTTTATTGCATACCTATTAGGTAAAAGGCAACTAATTAAAATATGCTGACATATTTTAAATGCCCAGATGTTTTCATTAATGTATCAAAAAACTGTATCAGACTTAAAGTAACTAAGATAGTATATGTTTTTTAAAAACACATACTGGTTTTGCTTTTTCTGTGAAGGAATTTAATTTTATTCTTCTGTTAGGTAAAAGTGCCAAGAGCGACCTCTTATGTTTTGGCTTCTTGCTCTCCAACTTCTTTTCCTACTTTGGAAAAATTACAGAGAAATAAAGGATAAAGAAGGCAAAGGATTTTTAAAGAAAAACAACTCTCACTAAAAACGACAGAAAAAATATTGAATGAAAATGGAAATTACTGCCATAAGTGGTCTTCAAACATCTGTTTTGAAAGATTTCACTTTATAATTTAAATGTTCTTGTTATTCCTAATCTTTTCTATCATTAAAACTAATTTTTAACCTTACCAGATTTTATTCCGAAAAAGAGTGAAGTTCCGAATTACTTCTTCTTTACTCAACAAGTTTTGTATATTTGAGGTTGTGTTTCCATACATATATTTAAAAAATGATGTCATTGTGCACCGGTACTGTAAAAGCAAGGTGGTGTGTGTAAAACAATACCAGATGGGGAGAAAGAATATCTAGATTCTAGTTCTGTCTTTGTAATAAATTAGCTGTTGGATCCTGAGCAAACCCATTTAACCTATTTGGGCCTCAGTCTCCTCTTCTATAAAATAAATGGGCTGAACTGAATAATAAGTAAGTCTCTACCACCTTCAAAATGTTATTAATTTGTGACTACTTTTTAAAAATCTGCCCCACTCTTAGGGTACTCCATACACCTCTCTATGTACACATTCAAAATCTTATTACTTCCACTTCCCTTCGTAAATCTCCAAGAATTTCGTTTAAGGGCAAGGACATTCATGGAATTAATTTTTTTACTTCCTTATTATCATATGGATATTTCTCTTGGGGGTAAGGAGGACAGAAAGCAATAAAATGCATGTGGATGCACAGTTGCAGGAGGTCTTCACTTTTACTGACAGAAATATCACACTCTTTTGATCAATGTTCACAGAGGAACACCCCTACATGCAAACCAAGAACATCTGGGTGGATTCTTTCTCCTTGCCACCCAAGACTGTAGGACATACTGTGGATGAAGAAATAGGGTAAATAAAGTTCAGTAAGTATATTGGGAAGGATGTTTATTTTTCTTCACCCTTGTGAATGCCATGGCCTAGAAATACACTGAAGTTGGGGGTAGATGTTAACAAGCTTAAGAAACTCAATACCTGGTTTTAAAATTCAATGGTTATTATTTTGAATATTTAAGCTAAAGATATGGGCTAGAGATAGTATATTTAGCCAATGAAAATAAGTATATAATCAACACACACACAAAAAAATGAGGAATTTCTAAAAGACAGAAAGATAATAAGAGAAAACTATCCCTGAAAGACAGAAAGAAAAAGCTGACATGATCAAATCCCAGATGAATGCAGAAGAGGAGCACTCTGAGGAAGAAACAGGGGAGCTCCAGTGCAAAGGCAACAGATGCAATCAGCAGCTAGAGACAGTGGTCAGGTAAGACCGCCCATAGGCGAATTTCACCTCTCCCCTCCCCTGACTCTGCACAGCAGGCAGAAAAGTTGCCCACTCTTGGTTAAAGGGTGTGGACTCTTCAGTTAGAAGATGGACAGATCCCTAGACAGCCACTGATGACCGGAAGGAGAGGACTCTCGGGCAAACCCTGCCTGGCAGCTTATTCTGCCCTTGTGTCACAAGAAGGCACGTTGCCAGTCCTTAGTAAAACTTCGTTTCCACATAATACCTGTTGCCTTGGCAATTTCACTTCCAGGTATATGTCCTATGGAAGTATTCACGCATATTCACAAAGATGAGTCTACCTGGATTGTTGCCCTTCTTTATTAAGGAAATATTAGAAGCAAGCTAAATGTTCACACCTAGATGAAGTTCAAATACATTACAGAAGTCTCACGCTATGAAATGTATTTGCCTGTTAAAATAATGAGGGAGCTGTATGTGATATAGCATGGAGTGTAAGAGAAAAGGGTAAGTAGCTAAATAATACATATATGGCCTAATTATATATTTTTTAATTACATGTGTTCACAAATATAGGTGAAGAAACCAGAAAACTAGATATCAAACTATTCACCTCCTCAGCTCTGAGAGAAAAGTAGGACCATTGGCAGGCATAGGTAACGAAGGGGACTTTCACTTAATGATTGAGTATTTTATGAGAATGTATTTCTATGTATCCTATGCAACTTTAAAAGAAAACAAAGTTTGCCAATTTGAGTCTTGACCTGAGAAAAATCTTTCCCACCTAAATAAGAAAATTCTATAAAATTTAGATACTATCAGAATTTTTGAAACAGTGTCCACAGCACTTTATTAAATTCAATATTATAAATAACTAGACTTCCCTCAACCACAACACGCACACACACACACACACCAAAAAGCTATATGAATAAAGTACATTATTGTTTTCACTCTGTAAATGTAGTCAAGTAAAATACCATACTTTTCACACTATAAGACTCACTTAACCATAAGACGCACCTAGGTTTAGATAAAGAAAACAAGAAAAAAAATATTTTGAACCAAATGGTGTACTAAAATATTTAATAAAATATAACAGAATAATAGTTGAACCATGTAAAGTGAACAGCAGTCAACAGCGGTATTAAGAACCATGATCACTGTCACTAACAAATGAGGAGAGACGTTAAGGTTCAAGTACTCTTCTAGTTTTCTGGGAACCCCAAGAACTCATCATCGCTAGTGTCAGAATTTATGAAGATCAGATGCTCACAATCACTGATATCACTTTCTTCGCTATCTTCATACTGACCAGACACCCTGAGATTGAGCAGTAAAGTGGGACATTTAAGTGTCCCCAGGGGTTTTGCATGGGCCCACAGCGTCCTCTTCTAACAGCTGTCGCCACCGCTGACAGATCAGGTAATACACATCACAGTATGTGATGCAATATTCGCTCCATAAGATGCAGAGACATTTCCCCCCAACTTTTTGTGGGGGGAAGTGCGTCTTATGGAGGGAAAAATACAGTAGTTTAAAAATCTGTATCCCCTTTGAGCTTAAATGTCATTAATTTGCAACTTCCTATTTTGTGGCAGCTATGGGCTAATTCTGCTTTTTCATTGTGGTGAAGAAAAAAGCCAAGAAACATGCATATCTATAAATGTGCAGGACTGCTCAAGCAACCTGAATTCAAAATATGAAAATGCAATCATTCATATGCCTTTCCCTCTATGTACAATGCTGATTCTAAGGCCCCAACAAGAAAAACCTGAAACAAAAACGGTACTACTGTCTTGAAAAATACTTTTGTCTTTAACTCACAAAAGGCCACACACTGGTAGGCACTCATACCTCATATATGACAGACTTTTTCACCCACTTTCAAGAAAACTAACAACAAGGTGCCTTTCAATCAACAATTGGTAAGGTTTTTATATGAGTTCATCATCAATGGAAACCCTATTGACATTTCTATTGCAAACAGTAATCATTATTTAAATATAATTACCCATGTAGTCAAACTTATTGTGACAATACTACAACTGATTTAACAAAGAAAAAAAATCTTGCAGCTTTTCTCATAGGAAAGTTGTGCTAAATACTTTCAAATTTTGGTAAAGCTCTGTAAGTTTGCTGCATTAGCAATTCTATAGTAAATTTTTAAATAACAGAGAATCCTAACATTTCTCTCATTTAGGCTCTAGTTAAATAAACTGGAGAAAGCTACTTAAGTTTCCCTAAGCCTTGGCTTGTTATCATGAAAGTAAGGATAACAACTGCATCCACCTCACAAATTCTAATAAAAATAAAATGAAATAGTGAAGTATGGACACAAAATTAAAATCATTACCTATCAACATTACGATGCCTCAATGAACAATATTAACTAATTCAAACACAATGATGACAAATGATTAACTATATCATGCATCCTATTTCTTTTCTTTAGAGTTCTTTAAGTAATCCTTACCTAAATCTTCTATGATATGTGAGTACAAAACTCAACTTCAGCACCTTTCTGGAAACTTGAGAATACTACTCCAACAATGACGTCACAAGGTCTTAGGATAAGGTAGAGATGTTATGTTTTATATATGTAAATAGATTTTAACAATAACAAAGTTAATTACTTTGAGATCCTATTCACTAAAGTTCTGAAATCATCATTACATCCCAGGGGTCTACTTTCAGTATCACACAACATTAGCATCTGTGTTGTAACAACTCCCAAATAAATTAGAGACTGTAGTTTTCACGTATATGGTTTTCACCTAAATCAACAACTACTTTACAGAGAATAACGGCACTAGACTTTAGCAATTTAATACACATGTGAAGAAGTATTAGTAAGCCATTTTTAACAATCAACATTTCATTGTTCCATAATAGACAATTGTTTCTGCTTGAACATTTAGAATAAGATTATCATTTAAAAAAGCATAAAACTCCAAACACAGTTTAAAAAAATTAAAGTTCATATAATCTGAGACTGACATACATTTGATTTGAATAAAACTAAAATAGCATAGCTATAATAACTGAAAAGATTAATTTTTTCTAAAGCAGTGCATATATCAAGATGGCACAATTTATATTGTAAATTTAAAACATATAATGAACTTTCATTTATCAGAATATAATTATAAATAGCAAATGCTATAACTACTTTTTTTTCTTTTTTTTTTTTCCGAGAGAGTGGATGGGAGAGAGAAAGAGAGGGAAAGAAACATCAGTGTGTGGTTGCCTCTTGCACGCCGTGAACTGAGGACCAGGCCTGCAACCCAGGCAGGTGCCCTGACTGACAATCAAACTGGTGACCCTTTGGTTCGCAGGCCAGCACTCAATCCAGTTAGCCACACCAGCAAGGGTTACAACCACATAGTTTTGTGAGAAAATCAAAAGGTAATATATGTTCATTTCACATTAGATATAAATCGTTTGGGACTGTTCATCGTTCCTGGTTCCATTGCAACACAATAGAAAATGAGAGCCTGACTATATGTTGAAAATTAATCAATAAGCATACAAGTACTAAATCTTCAATACAATATTCCTAAATACTTTGACAAAGGGAATCTGTAATAAATGGCATTATAAAAAGTATTATTTCAATTTACTTAAATGTCAAATCATTAATATAAGCACAAATCATTACTATAAGCTATATATTTTTAAAATATTTTCTACAGAATATCATTATTTTAAATTATTTTCAAACCTAACTTTAAAATTAAGCCAAAATTAATAACCTAAAATACTGTAGTTTAAAAAAAATCTGAATTAAATAGAAAGTATGCCTAGCCCATATAACATACATAAAAATGAGATATTTATTATTGCAAGAGATTATGAAAGGTCAGAATTCATCTTGAATCAAAATGCTATTTACCAATTCTGTCCTTTAATATGTTACAGTTTGAACATTCTCATTCCATTTCCAAAGTCATAACAAGATCATTTCATAGACTTAAAAATAATAAATAATATTGGCTGGAATGTGCTTTTTGTTCTAATACTTGAGAAGAAAAGGGAAATTCCAAAGAATAAAAGAACCAGTTAAAAATATGTTTGCTCTTCTACTTCAACCCTCTCCAAAGTCAACGTTTCAAGGTCCAATATCACTTGGCATGCAGCACTAAAAATTTTATGACACTATGCTAAATTTTTATTATTTCATTGAGAAAAATTGTAAAAAAAAGGATTAAGATCTATTTGTTCTCAACATTTAAGATTTTTATTTTTTGCTTTCATCAATTCCATTGGGCCATAAATCAAAAGTATTCTTTTAATCCCCACAGTAGACAAAATAATGCATTTTGTACTTAAGTATGCTCAAGGAAAAAAATTAACATTCTTTATCATTTCCCAACAGAGACAGTTAATACTCTAAGGCCACATTAATAGAATCTTTCTGCCATTGTAGAAAGTTTGATAGCACTCCTATTTCAATGTCTGAATTTTTCTCCTTTTTTTGACAAAGACAAATGATTGCCATCAATCAAGATCCAATCGGGTATACGGAGAGTCATGCGAACGCATCACTCTTTACTGGTTTTCCTGTTATTTGAACAAGCTTTGCTCCGTATTACTTTATAGAATGATAAAAAAAAAAAAAAAAACAGCCATAAGATAGATCATTCACACCCACTGTAAAATTAACTTTCATGAATAATGAGAGTTTTAAACCTCAGATAATGTATATGTTATACCAAGGATATTACTGAGTTCATTTCTGGCTAGAGATTATGTAAATGATACTATATGACCTTTATCATTACAACAGGACATGCAAAACACATTATTTCATACATCATTTAAAGCAAGTCAGTTTCTAAAGGAAAAACAGTCATTTATAATGTTCAGGGTAAAGTGTTAAAGTTCTGAAAGAAAGACATGAAGTATCTGTGATCATTTTGAGTCCTCTTTTCTTTAACCTGTTACTTCTATTAAACATATCACAGAGAAACAAAACCTACTCTTTCAAAAATATGTACTTGGTTTTGTCTATTTCTTGGTTGAGTTACTGTTAATGTCATTTTGTAAACACAAATCATGTTGAATAATTATCATAATACATTTTAATGGACAACAAATATTAATACATGTGTATAAGGCATTGCATTCACAATCTTAAGAATTCAAGAAAGAAAGAAAATGAAGAAAAAATTCAAAACTGTTTCTTTATAACTATATTCTGTCAATTTTAAACAGAGAATATGCACATAAATGAAAATGCCCACCAATTACAAAACAGCTCTTAACAAAAAGGTATGTAAATAAATAGAAATTGCAAAACCAGCTTCTTTCTGTTATATTCCCTGGCTTTCTAATGTTGGCTATCATCCATGCAGTCACACAAGCAAGAAGTCTGGCTGGATATCATACTTGATTTCTCCCTTTCCTTAACCTTCAAATAAACCAAGCCCCAAATATTTATCTTCCTAAAAAATCTCAAATCCATGCCCACTACCACAGCGCTCCCATATCTCTTGCCCATTGTGATACCTTTCTGTGGCTTCATTACTGGTGATATTTCTCTTCTTCAAATCCACAATGAAAAAGAGCTGCCAGAATGATCTATTAAATATAAAACCTGTTCACATCAACAGCTCCCCCCAAACACTACCCTAGCACCCTCTCCCTTTGAACACTGCTCTCCAAAGGGGGCTATATGTGTGTCCCCAGGACGCAAGATGATTCATTTGGATACTGGAAGGTAAAAGTATGACTTCTATTTATATTTCGTCGTCGGCGGCAGCCGTCCGTCTCGAGAGACGATGGTGTAGCTTCTTAAGAGTCTATCTGCACCGCCGAGAATGGCTGTGCAGTCCGACTCGGGAGTGACACGGTATCTGTCTCCTCCCGTGTTGAATCGACATCTTGCGATGTCGCTGGAGTGTCCTCTCCAGTGAAGCTGAAGCTACAGAGCCTGGGCAGGGTAATATGGAGAGTCTGCTGTTGCCCATGCAGCAGACCCCCCCTCTCTTCGCAGCTGAAGGGTCCAAGGGAAAGACGGAGTCGATACAGCTTGGGTTCAGGTGCGCTGCAAGAGTTGCCGGTGTTGACTACAACGTCAAACCGCCTTAGGGACTCTGGCTCCGGATTTTCTGTCGGGGTTTACTCCCTTAGCCTTTCCCCTGAAGAGGTATGCCGCAAGGCAGCGGAGGTTTTTTGGAGTCAGAGTTTTCCTTCTCTGATGTGCCCTGACTGGAAGATCGAACCAGCGACACTTAGCTCGCAGGCCGACGCTCAATCCCCTGAGCCAAACCAGCCAGTATTTATATTTACTTGCAGGAAAAAAAGAAGAATTAAGCTTTACTAATATTTAATATATAGTTTAATCCTGGCATTTTTATTCAATCTATCAGTAATTATGTTTTACACGGTATGCAATTTTAGCATATTAAGGCATACCATAGATTAGTTGTGCCTAGTTGAACAGGTTTACAAATTTCACTGTCTTAAATAGAATATTTACATTCCTTTATAATAACATGACAAGGACTGCAATATAACTGATTATGGCTGAATGGGATTAATGGCACTTATTTTCCTTATAAAAAGATAATCACTTCAAATTTGCTAAACTTTTCTGTGACAATAATATGTTACATAGCAGCTATGTGAAAATAAACATATCAAATATATCCCTTAAACATAAAGGTGGTATTTTAACAATGAAAAATGTAACTACTTTTGAAATATACTATAGAAACAAGTGTTTAGAAATATTTGCATCATTATGTGATTGTTGCTGAAAACAATCTGCCTCAGCTATGAAAACTCTCAAATTTGCACCTTTAATTGAAAGAACATATAAACTGAGCTTCCTAATTTTGTCTCAATAAGTTTTGTACCCATTTGATAAAAATATTAAAATAGTACAATAATCTTTTAATGGAACCAAGAGTTTTTGTACAGTTAAATAATATAATTGTCTTTAAAATTTTTTCCTTAGCTTTATTTCATCTTTCATTTTCTCACAGAAACAGTGACAATCTCTTATAATTGTAGAGGATTCAGTGTTTAGACTACTCCTATTCTGTGGTTTAAAAAAAAAAAAAGTAAATGCAGGGCTTAAAATACATCTATCATTGTCTAAAGATCTAAGGATTAGGCAGTGAACTTTTGAATGAAAATCATTACCTTTGTTGAATTTACATTATAGCGATAGTAAACCTCAAGAAGTATTTACCATATGCTAGGCACTTTATCACGCACTTCATAAATATTATATTGTGTAATCTTCACAAAAACCTTATAAGTTAGGTACTATTATTATTATTCGCACTTCACAGATGAGGCAACTGAAGGATAAAGATTTTAACTGTCTTGTCTAAGAGCTCACATCTAATAACTAGCAAACCCAGAATTTGAAGATATCTGACTTCAGGTTCTGTGCTCTTAATTGCTGAACTAGCTAGTAAGCATTTACATATACTAATTAGAGCTCAAAAGAGATCCTAACTGGGTATATAAATTGCTAAGTTCATTCATATATGGACCGTTAGAACCATGAGCACAGATGAGATCCTAGAAGGAGACAGTACTGGGTGAGAAAAAGAATGGCCTAGGATCAAACTCCAACAGCGGGCAGCTAAAATGATTAGCTACAAAGAACACAGACCTTATAGTTTCAGAGGGGGAAAAATATGCAATTATAAAATAGTTGTATAACTGTATGCTATAGGAAGTACAGGTTGCTTCAAAATTACCTGTAGAAGCTAACATTTAAACTGAGAGTTAGTTTAGGGACGATACTTGTTAGCAAGGCAAATAGGCTATTCATGAATCACAGGAGACGGAGAGCAAGGAACTTTTTGTTTGTTTGCCTTACTTATTTTAAAACGTATGGTGTGATGATTTTGGATAAATTTATACTTATACAATCACCACTGTAATCCAGTTATGGAATGCTTCCATCACCAAAAAAGTTCCCTTGTACCCATCTGAGATCAATCTCTGCTCTTAGCCCCAATCCCAGATATATAACATTGTTTTTCATCTTTATTTAACTTTCTAGAAACTTCATATAAATGCAATCATACAAAACATGCTCCTCAACACTGCCACTAATCACACCACAAATCATAGCGACCCAGTTTTAACTTCCCAGTGTTCTGAGCATCAGCATCCAGCCAACTACCTTTCATTTCACTTGTATTACCACTGTGCACCCATCACATCAAGACAAGAGCAGAAACACGAACTTAATGTCATGCTTTTGAAAGTTTAGTGGAATGTGCATTATATTTTAAAATTAAGTGACAAAACATTGTTTCTTATGCAATGACTCTATAGCTATGATAAAAGAATACAATATACATCAACATTACTAAATAACTCAATACAATACTGCCAAAGCACAGGAAGGCAACAAACAGTAAGAAACATCAGAAAATTTAAAACAAAGTATCTCATTACAAAAGAATTCCTTCACATAAATAAAATATGAAAATGAGGCTCTAACCAAAGTAAGTTTCTGAGTGCCTTTGTTAGGCAAACAAGGAAAGCCATTTATACATGGTGAGTTAATTAAATGGAGTTTGATTTGACAGCCACAGAATTCATTCCAGAGAAAAATCTGCTTAAGAATATTAGCCTTTCAGTGAGAACAGTTGTTCGAGGAGTTGAAAACATTTGGGAGAAACATCAGTACACAATTAAAAAACAAGGCAAATGCTTTCATGGAGTTACCTTGGCTCTTGATGAGTCAACAGATATTACCTCTTCTGTGTATATTCAGGGAGTCGACGACAATTTTAAAGTGGCTGACGAATTACTCTCTATGTATAGTCTTCATGGAATAATGATGGGGAAGAATGTTTTCAAAGAAGTTGAGATAAGAATAATTTTATACAACCTGAAGTGGAATCTTCTAAGATGTGTTACAACTGAGGTGGAAAATTATGTGTGGAGCAAAGAAAGGCTAAGGTAGACAAATTTACAAAGCTGGTGAAAAACAAAGGTACATTAGGTTTATGGTCACTCGTTCTATTATTCATTAGTATTTACTCTGCAAAGAAACCACTTTTGAATCTCTCATGTATTACTGAACCAGGATTGTCAATGGTGAACTTGATTCACTTTCATGGACCTACGTGGCATAAATTCTTGTCAGAAATACAATCTGAATATACTAACTTGCCCCAGCACACAATTCAAAAGCTTAATAGGAGTAAATTTTGTTATTTTCTTTAACTCACAGTTGAGATTAAATTTTTTTGTAAATGAGAAAAACCACATTTGGCCACTATTATCAAACACTGAATGATTTTAGACATCAGTTTTTGCTGCACCTTTAATAACATTTCTTAATAAATTCAACCTAAACTATAAGACAAACAGCCCTTATATGATAAACTTAAAAGTCATTTCAGTATCATTGTTTGAATCTCAAGTAATAACTGTTTTATAAGCTTTCAGTTATGTTAACATAAGTGAGATCGCTCATCATTGCCACACAAATTTGCAGCTTATATATTTTTCAGCTGAAATTCTAGTCCCAAAAGTATTTTGCAGACTTCAACGCAAGTACATGGAAATTTCATATTTCAAAATCCATTTAACTGTACAATTGAGGAGCTTCCACACTTAACCTTCAATTGGAAGCGATTTATCTGTAACATAATGACATGTGAAAAGGTAAATACAGAGAAAAATATAACAGAATTATATAAATGCCTTCTTAAAGAAAAATACTCAATTAACATATATCCATGAATTGATATCAGTAGTTGGTAATAATTATCTATGTGAAAAGATACTTTCAAATATGAAATACATAAAATCACATTAACAGATGAAAATTTGCAATTGATTTTGATAAGCAACACTAATTTTAAACACCAATTAAGTGAAACGTTACTCTACCTACACACACCCCCAAAATTCATTCTTGTTAGAAAACCCCATTACATGAAGTTATACTCAATAATTATTAAAAATATGAAGAAACTTGTTTCCTTTCTTGTTCTATAAGTAACTATACCTTCTTTCCTCAATTTGCCATTTGATTTGAAAGCCTAAAGTGGTTACAGTCTGACTCTTTACAAAAAAAGAGTGTGCCAGTTAATGTAAGAAAGCAATGGTTTTGCTCTGGACCAAGTGAAGAAGACAATGGGAGATGAACATCTACTAAATGCAATATGCCATGTAACAACTGTTAAAATATTCTATTTTTCCTAATATCCCCAAGTAGACTGGAGGGGGGAGTGAGGCCCTAAAAAAGAAATTAAAAATTGTGGGTGATATTTGTTAGCAGAAAACAATGAAAGAAGTGTATTTAACACGACAAAATGCCCAATACAGTAAATAATTTCATTCTAGGAACTCAACAGCATTGTAAGTATCTTATTTTAAAATAGTACAGCTATAGTCAGCAAAAGGATATAATAAAAATGCATGAATTGTAACTCACTCATGCTAGAACTTCTCTACAAAAGCTTCTGGTCAAGTAGTAACCTGATAATATTTTAATTGAAGCTTATATTAAAATGACATAAAAAATGTATATTAGCAAAACTAAAATTAACTGCCGTGTGTGTCACCATGATGTTCTACTTTCTTACAGTAGACGACCAAGAAAAATGCCCTATCTCTACTTACAATAAATAAAACCAATAAATGTCAAAATCTTTCCAAAGACTCATTAGAACTCTGGGAGAGGGCTAAAAAGGAAAAAACATCATGTCTATTATCATTGTGACTAAACAGGATTAACCAATCCTCATGAGATAAAGTTATGAATTAAGTGAAGCTCAGAATACTAAGAAAATTTGTGGGGAGAGAATGCAAATAGCTCCCTAATTATCTGTAGCCTATTAAGAAGCAATCCTTATTACTTGCAATTAAAATCCTCTTAAATTTTATAGCAAAAGTTCATTGAAACACTGAAAATTATATGCTAATTATTATACTGTAAAGCACATGTTTAGTAGGTACTTTACTGTGGGATCAATAAATAATAAACAATCAAATTCTCAGTGATACAGTGACTAATTATATCATTAAAGGGAAAACACCATGGACTGCAAAGCCGCCTGGGCTCCTGTTACAAATTTGGTTCCGGTACTAGACCATCCTGCTGACGGCAGGTTCCACGAGGATGGAGACGTGACGATTCTAGTAAACAGTGAATGCCCAACATCGCATCTGCCATAGGCATGGACATATTTTGGAGGGAAAGGTGACATTAATTTATATTATTAATATTATTATATTATTTATACTATTCACTTTCAGGTTCTGGGTCTTCAAGTGCCACCACACAGTTCATTCTCTGATTGGTTTCTGTAGCAATTCTCATACTACAGGTTTTTAAAAGTTTATGTAATTATTGATTTTACATCTAATATTTTCATGATGGCTAGACCACCACATGTGTCTTCTTTCTAATTATATCATAGGACCCAGCCCCAATCAAGCAGCTAATAACTATTCATAGTGATGGGTGTTAACTGACATACTGTGGTGATCATTTTGCAATATATACAAATATCAAGTTGTTATGCTGTACACTTCAAACTGACATAATGTTATGTCCATTATAACTCAATTTTCTTTAAAAGAGAAGTCACTAAATATTTGTGAAAGGAATAAGTGAGTGAATACCTGAATAAAAAGACTGGAATTTCCTGAGCCATCATATTCTTCAGTAGGCAAACCAGAACAATAAGCCCACATTTACAAATGATATGTCAGGCAGCAGCTCCCTGGGAGAGGCTCTTCCCTTTATCTGAGGATTCCCCCAGCCCCATTATCATTTTCACATCTATGTAAGTTAAGGGGAAATGTCTTTATGTATTAACTATCCAATCAATACTTTATTTCCCTAATGATTTCTTGTTTTGTTTTAATCAGGATCCAAAATATATCCATATACAGTGCCTATTAAGATATTTTTTAATTCCCTTTTTATTTTTATTATTTTGGCCATCTATTTGTTAAATAAATTAAGTTGTTTATTCTATAGATTCTTTTCACTCAGGATTTGCTGATTACACCCTTGATCCGTCATCTAACATGGTATCCTCCACCTGAGTTCCCTGTAAACTGATTGTCAGACCTATAACAGCAATGTCCAACAGGAATATAATGCAAGCCTCATAGGTAATTTAGAATTTCCTAGTAGTCATATTAAAAAAAGGGGAAAAAACAGGTGAAGCTAATTTTAATAATACATTTTATTTAAGCCAATATAACTAAAATAGTACCACTTTTGCCCTGGCTGGTATGGCTCAGTTTGTTGGAGTGTCATCCCATAAACCAAAAGGTCATGAGTTCGGTTCCCAGTCAGCGCAAATGCCTAGGTTGTGGGTTCCGTCCCCAGTAGGGGCACCTACAGGAGGCAACAGATTGGTGTTTGTCTCTCACATCAATGTTTCTCTCCCCACACACCCTCTCCCTTCTCCTCTCTCTAAAATCACTAAGCATGTCCTTGGATAAGGATAAAAAAATAAAACTAAAAATAAAATGCTATCATTTCAACATGTGTAATTGATATAAAATATTACATATTTTACATTCTTCTTTTCACCCTCTCCTTATTGAATTTCATTCCAAATTCAGTCTGCACTTTACACTTGGCACCTCTCTCAACTGAGACTAATCATACTTCAAACGCTGAAAACCCACGAAGGACTCCTGGACAAGGACAGCATGTGGTGATAGCCGCGGGGAGGGAGGTCTAAGTGGACTAAGCGGTAATGGAAAACAAATATGATGAAGATCAAATTTTTTGAAAGCCACATATGATTTAGTGGCTACCGTACTAGACTACACACTTATTAAATAAGTCTTGAAATGGAGATTGGATATGTCTGTTTGTCCCTCTTTTTGTGATGTTAATACTGTCTGTGAATTCTGGTGTCCATTTATTAGAGAATTCCACAAAACTGTTTCAATAGTGGTTTTAGGAACCATTGATGATCATGCCAAGATTTCATTTTTTGCTGTTCTATTGCTGCTTATTATATTCAATTCTTCAATTAAAAATGACTACCTCTCATCAACATAGTCACTATGAGGTACAGATTATATAGGAAAATAGGATGAATGTGTAATTTTCTTCCTATAATAATCAGCTTCAGAATTATAGGCTGGTTCCCTAGACTCCTCTGAAGGTCATCTATTACAATTTTTATGACTATAATTATGAATTCATGGATTTAAACATAGTTTGCTATGTTTCAATCTAATAGTTATTTTTCTTTTAGGTTTTCAGGTTGTCCAATCTTTGGTCAGTGGAAACCTCTTCACTTTAGCTCTTGAAAACCTGTTTTGTTTTGCTTTTTAATTTGACACTAGCAACCCTTCATTTCTCCCTGGCCTTCTGGTACAATATGTTGGTCCCGAATGATCTTGCCAGTCCTAAAATCAGGCATTTCTCCAAGGAGCCTTGATTCTTTTATTGGAAAATCTTATTTAGAGACAACAATCTGGGTTTAAGATTGCTTACTGCACCCTTATTGTTTAATGATTCTAGGCCATTCCAGTCGACGAAACTGGGAAAAATACTTTTCAATAAAGGAAATACAAGTTTATATAGATACTTTCATTCAAATTTAGGGTAATAGGGTTTTTAATTTAATGTCCTCAATTTTATACTGTTCCTGTTTTCTTTTGCTTTGAAAAATATCTGTTCTTTTTTTTTTTTTGGCATTAACACATAATTACTTGCTTTGAATTGTGTGGTCATAATTATATCTCAAAAGACTTGCATTTGCAACCCACACCGCCAATTCTAATTGTAGCTGGCATTGCTGCTAAGATCCATTACCCGTCCAAATTCTGTTTTTCTTTTTGGTGTCGCTTTTATCTTCCATCATGCCTCTCAGCTCCCCGTGTGAAAGTTCTAGACTTTCTGTTAACATCACCAGTCAAACTTCTCGTTTTTATCTAGTTGCACAATGAGGAAGTGAACAAAACACCCTTCTCAGGAACATTCATTTCTGACTAGGTGCTCAGGAGCTGCTTCTATTTTATCAGAGAAGGCTTATTTTATTAGGGTTTGTGTGCTGTTGTTCCCACTATGTTTATATCCACGGGTTATATAAAGCCAGTCTTGTAATGTACCACTTCTTTTCTTACAAAGCAAACACATATTACATAATAATACTAACAGAGCTGGCTGAAACTGTCTACCTCTGCCTGCACGACAGAGTTAGGTTTACTCAGACTATCCAATCGTCTTCCATGGCTACCACAGCGCTATTCAGAAGAGTCTACAAAAATATCCTTAACCCATTTGCTGAGATAAAATTCTCTTGGTTGCAGAAGGGATTCAAATCATCACAACCATAACCAAAGAATTGTTTACTGAGCACTAAAACGTTACACTAAAATATAAGATCTATGAGGGCAGAAGATTTTGTTTTATTCACTTCTAGGTAACAGGTGCTTAGAACAGTGCTTGCATATAATGGCACTCAATAATTATTACAAATATGCACTGAATGAATCAATAAATGAGCATTATATATAAGGTTCCATGAAAGTACTACAAACAGCAACAGTCTGTCCCTTCCTTTAAGGAACTGCAAATCTTGTTGAGGTAGCTTCCACGTAAGAATTCAAATACGTATTGTAACATACAAGCCAAATAAATGGTGCTATCGATGTTATAAGAGCTGATAAAATTCAATGCCATGACCCAGTAGAAGAATGTCTACTCATACTTGGCTTTAAATAAAATACAGGACTCAGATACATGCAGAAGAGAGACGTACGGGTGGATGGATTAATGTAAGCAAAGGGACAAAAGCAGGACAGGATGGTCAGCAACCCATGAGAAGACAGACTTCACCTATGAAGGAGGCAAGTTTTGTTTTGTTATCCTGGCAGACACAATGTTAAATGTGTCCACATATCAGAAGTCATACATATATAATAGTAAAATTATTACTAAAAATATTATGTATGTATAACTTCTGATATGTGGACACATTTAACATTGGTGTTTATATGTAAAGCTAAAGAAGAGTATTCATCTGAAGATTAAAACCTCAAATTATTAAATAAAAAAAAATTAAGTTGCCAAGGAATGTGGCTTAAAATTTTAAAGTATGTTTAGTATGCTTCCTCAGAACATTAAAATTAGTATTTTTAAAATGACTAAGCTTTTGGGGGATACAATCAAGCAAAACAAAGAAAGTGCTTCTATGTTTTAGTTCCCTAAAATACTTAATACTTTAACTGATTAATGATGATAATTATTAACACATGTATGTCTACTGCATGCCAAACACAATTGTAAGCACTTTATATATATATTTGTCACAGAGTTAATAATACAAGATGTAACAGTTTGCTTTTTAAAAGTTATTCTCTTAATAATTTTATGGTGCTTAGTTCTTACATCTAATGTTTTATGTGCCATTATTTTGCTTTTACTGCAAAAGAAAGATCTGGCTCCCAAAGATAAAGGAGATTTTTGGTAAATGGTGAAGGTAAAGAAATAAATGACCCACTTGGCTAGTGTGTAATTACACTGCCTGAGATTGTAACAATCTATCACAGGAGGGAGGATGACACTACACTACGGGGTGAGTCAAAGGAGATAGCCTTTGACTAACTACGGGACCCCGACGATCGATACTCTACAGATAGTGTGCTCTCAAAAACAATTGAATTCTAAAAAAGTTTGAAAATAGATTCCCCCTTCTTCTGATACTGATCAGAGACCTATCTTGACCTTGTTCTGGAAGAGCAATACTTTCTTAGAGAGGTATATGAAACACATAAATCCTTTTACCTCTAGATTGTTCTTTCAAATGTACATTTAACACATTCCTATTTTAATGACAGTTCTATGAGCAAAAAGACCCACTTAAGTTCTTATTTCATTATTGTATAACCATGCTTTCTCAATTAACTGTTACCAAATTATCATAATAGTTAATACATGTTAGGTAAATATCCCAAGGCCTGAACATCTAAAAAATACATCAGAAAATTAAAATTTCCAAATGAGGTTTGCAGTATACACACTTAACTTGATATTTAATAAATAGTAAGTGACCTGACTATGTAAAAAGCAAGTAGAAAGAACCTTTAGAAATAAAAGTAAGGAAATTTTTAGTCAATAAAATATACTGTATCATACTTTATTTTAAATCCTTAAACTGTATCTCAAAGTAACTCCTACTACCTTAAAAAGTTATTCAGTTCATTAAGCTACATAAAAAAGTACAGTTCCCTTTAATTTTCAAATTATATCATACAAAATTTATGAGGGGTTTGGATACTGCAATTACCTGTACATAAAAAGGTACATATATTCAAAGCCTGAAAAAGATAAATAAGGGGAAAGCAAAATCTATTCTAAATCTAGTGATAATTTTTCTTTCCACAGACACTTATATTATAAAAATACAATGCGACCCACAAAAGATCATAAATTATTATAATGTAAAAAATTATTAAATCAAACTTTATAGGAAGCTTAGACTTTGTACGGATATTATACTCTGGCTACTGCAATGGAGGAAAACAGCACTCATTCAATTCGCACAAAATGCCACCATGCACAAATGCCAGAACGTGAAGGGATGCTGCACGAAAACAGTATATCACAGGCAGATTGTAACAATCAGATCCCTCCCAACATATAAATTTGTTAGGATAAAAGAATCACTTGGAGAGATTCTTAAAATCCAGATAAACAGACAAGTCTCAAATCAAGCAAATCTCTGTGAGTGCGATCCAGGCTACAGGATTTTCTTCAAGTTTCCCAAATTCCAATTCGCAGGCCAAGCTGAGAACCAGTGCTCCACGGCATATTTGCAAAGGTGACAAAGGTTTGAAAGGAGGATGCAGGAAAAAGGAACGCATGCTAAGGAAATGGGAATACTGTTCAGTAACAAAGACAATTATTTCTATTTTACTCCAAAATCTCCGAAGGATGAAGAGAGCTGAATTAATAGAAAGCCTCCACAAATTTTGCAAACTAGAAATTTAATTTAACAAATTCTGCTGTTAAAAATGCAAACACAACTTAAATTTATGGAATTGCTAACATTTATACCTTCACATAATTTAACAAAACATTAATCTAAATTACACTCAGTTAATGAAAAATGAGATTAGAGGAAATTAGTCATTTTGGAAAAGAAATGGATCTAGGGAAAAGATTTTGAATTTCTAGAGAAGACTTTGAAGGCACTGTACATGTATGAGCAGGGTCCAACAACGTGGCAAAAGCGTATCAGACTGATGACAGAAAATACGCCAGTGAATATCATATCTACATTATTGCCTACAAAAATTGGTTAGGATGGCAAAATAGGATCCAAAATACCAGAACGATTTTGAAATTAATAAATTGCATCCTGTGTTTCTATTCCTGTGTTTCCATTTCAACTTTGGATAGTTTCACCAAACCCTCTCCTGCTGAAAAAAGAAAAAGTGTAAGAACACCCATACATTCTCATGTCAATGTTCTTTCCTTCATTTGGAATCAAATATTGAATACCTAGTATATGCCAAATACTAGGAGACTGAGAATACTAAAATGAACAAGTTACAGCCTTCTATTGTCCAAGTGCCTTTCAGTAGAGTGGGAAAAAAAGAAAAATGTGTACTGGATAGAGTGCTATTTGGAGGAGGTTATCAAGAGGATGTAACCACTGCTGACCCTAGAACCGGACCTGGGCAATCAGGAGTTCTTTCTTCATCCCCTGTCCTTGAAGTGTACATTCTGCCCAATGTTCATACACAGAACCACTTCAAGGGTGCAACCTTGAGAGTGTTCTGTGTTACTGAGACCATCTGGACTGGACACAGACCAAAGGCCACTCAGACTTCTACATGAACTCTTGAGACTCTAGCAGATGGGTGCACAGAGGCCTACTCATCTACCAGTCGCCTACGACAAGCTTCTTATATAAGTCCCCTGCTCACTAAAATAGCCACTTACCACTCTAGAGTGGCCTGCCTCTTTCTTCTGTCTCTCCTTGCCCTCTGTGTATGGGGGCCAATTTTAAACGTTACCCATGGAACTCCCAACAAGTGCTTTGATACATATATTTATCAAATGCTATGACATCACGTATGAGCAAGGAAATAATGTAGCAGGTAATGCTTCTGAGAAAAGAAAGAGACAGAGGATGGTGAAGAACAGAGAGGGAGTTCCATTTCAGATGGGTTTTGAAAGATAAATAAGAACCCACTA
The DNA here is from genome assembly GCF_987537825.1 of Furipterus horrens. NCBI lineage: Eukaryota > Metazoa > Chordata > Mammalia > Chiroptera > Furipteridae > Furipterus > Furipterus horrens. Next base: position 17,561,210 of record NW_028327180.1, read on the forward strand.
AGCAGACGGGAAGAGCACTGAGACACAAAGAAGAGCCTGAGACAAGAAAAGACAACTGTGTCTGGAATATCAGTTGCGTGATGTGGCTGAAGACACACGGAAAAGGTGAATGACAAGGCACATTTAAGGACAGGAACTAGAGGGACCTGAATGCCACATCTTAAGTTGCCCAACAGAGGCTGAGTTTAATAACAGTATCACGGAGCCTGCAACAGTGTTAGGAGAGCTGGAGAACAAGGAAACCAATCAGTAGGCTACTTGCACTACTTGCAGACTTCTACAACCAAGGGCTTGTCAACGAATCTAGGTTATAATCACAGCCAATTATGACAATGAGCTACAGAGATCGTATAAACAATGAAAAGCTGTTCTGATCTCACAATAAACCCTAGACTTTTCTCTTTCCAACGAATGCCTAATTATGGCTTGTCATCTTCTTTAAGACAGACCATGGTACCTATAACTGCATTACTTATACAGCCTAAAACATAACGGTCAGTCACTAGCTTTTCACTTGTGTGTTTTTTGGGTTTTTCCCCCCCCCCCCCCCATTTCAACGCCATCTAATCACCGGCAATCCAGGTTTTATACTAAGGCCACAAGATTTGCTACGTGAAAGCACATCTAATTCAAAAGACCCTTTCTTAACCCTTATCTCTTCAAGTTTTTTAATAACATTTCACATGTAAGACAGAAATTAACAGTGCCCTTATTTAAGAACTAAGAAAACTGGGGTCAAAAAAAATCTTCTAATTAAAAGAGCTTATTTTCAAATATATAAAGCCAAAATCCATAGTCAGTCTTCTAGGCCAAAGCTACCTCATGATGTAACTTTCTTACAATCATGAGTAAGCTGAAACTTTACAAAGCCTAACAACATCTGGTTCTTTTTCATTTTAAACACAATTAAACATTATATAAGGTTTTTTGGAGGCATTATCCATACACAATTTTGTGAGTTTTGATAAATGCATAATGGTGCTGTGTTGTGATGGCTAAGATTACCTTCACATTCAATGATTCGCTAGGAGGACTCGCAACACGCAGTGCACTGGCATCTCGTGGCTACAACTCCTTGCAGCAAAGGGATGTAAGGCAAAAGCAGCCGAGGGAAAAGGCACATGGAGCAAAGTCTGGAGAAAACCAGGCACACGTTCCCAAGTCCTCTCCCTGTGGAGTCACACAGGATATGTTTAATTTCTCCAGCTATGAGTTGTGAGGACACATGTAAAATGTTTGTTTAGGGAAGCTCACGAGAGACCCAGCTCCCAGCGTTTTTCTTTGCAGCTGGTTCCTAAGAAATCCTCTACCTACCATGTGCCAGAATCCCAAACTCCCAGAAGGAAAACTGATAATAGTTTAGCACAAACTATACTGTTTGTACAGCCTAGGCACAGGGAGCCACCCTACTATTTATAGAAAGTTTTATGTTTGTGTAAGGAACTATTTACCATTCACATCCCCACATGCCATTCAAGGGCCAACCCTGTAAAGTACTCTAAGGATAGCTATCTACTGCGTTACCTCTTTTCTACATAATTATGTAACTGCCAATACAGTCAAGAACAGTTCCATCACACACACTAGCACACACAAAACATATTCTTATCCCTTTGTAGTCAATGTCTACAAATCACAGGTCTGATTTTTATTCCTATCGTTTGCCTACTCCAAAATGTCATACAAATGGAATCATATAATATATAGCCTTTGAGCCTGGCTTCTTTCACTGTAATGCACTTTAGATTTATCTATGTTGTTGTGTGTATCAGTAATTTGTTCTTTTTTATTGCTGAGTAATGGTCTACTGTATGGATATACTGTAGATATTTTTATATGCTGAAAACATTCAGAATAGTTGGGGGGTTTTATGTTTGTGAACTAGACTTCCATTTCACTTTAGTAAATATCTAAGAGTAGATTTTTGGGGTTACATGATATCTTTAGAAGAAGCCAACAAATAGCTTCCCTAAGTGGGAATACCATTTATATTCCATGTTGCAGTCCCACCAGCAACATGTAAAATTCCATAATAGTTTAAAATAGCAGTATGCAGTGGTTTTCTCAAACCTTCATGCAGGCAGTAAAGAAGAAATCTAACTAGCCAGATGAATGATCACATAATCAAAGGCATATCCCCAAGTGCTCCTTTCCCATCTGGCAAAATTCATTCACCTTTCAAAATCCAGCTTAAATGTCATGCTTCCCCTGGAAATTTAGAACTCTATTTATCCTTTAGTATCACGTCATTTCATTCATAATACTAGAGTTTTAACAGTATTTATTATATGATATTATGGTTATTGATATGTATCTTTTTCTATTTGTTTCTGAATTCCTTGATAATATTATCACTTATTCAACTCTGAACTTATATCTGATCAGAGAATGCCACATACCTAACAATCAATTATTTTTTGCTAAATTAAATAAGGGGAGAACTTGCACTCTGGCTAAGGTAGAATAACAGCTATATGCCCTACAAAATAAAACAACCAAAACGCCAGACAGAATAAATGGAACAATAGTTTTCAAGACAATGAACATTAGACAACAAAAACCCGAAATCCCTAAGAGACAGGAAGCAAGTACAGTGAACCCTGCAATCTCCCCAGGTCACTGTCTTGGAAGTTTCTAGCCCACAGTATAGGAAGGGGGAACCTAAGCAAAGCCCAGCAGACTCCTTCAGGTGAAAAGATAGACCTAGGTGACTGGGAGAAGGTGGCTAGTGTTCACAGGACAGAGCACTGAAGAGCAGAAAGCTGAATAGAGAAAGAACATCAGAGATGTGAAGAAGATTGCCTTCAAATATACTAATCATCGCATGCATGTGAAGAAACTACTCAACAGCGGGGAAAGAATTAAAATGGAGAGTTCAGTACCCCTCCCTCAATAATTGATAGGACAAGTAGATAGTAAGGTTATATAAAACTTGCACAACATTCTCAACCAACTTGATGTAATTGACATTTATAGAACACTATACCTAATGATGGCAAAATACACATTCTCTTCAAGTATATTTGGAAAATTCACCAAGAAAGACTATATGCTGGGCCAGAAAGCAAATTTCAACAATTTTAAAAGGACTTACATCATATAGAGTATGTTTTCTGAATGGAGTTAAATTAGAAATCATTTAAATTAAAAGATCTGGAACATCAGACATATATGGAAACTAGTAACATCTTTCTAAGTATCCCTGGGTCAAAGATAATATCAAAAGATAATTAGAATTTTGAAGTGAAGGAAAATAAAAATACAACCAAAATGTGATGGGTGCTGCTAAGCTATACCTTACAGCTAAATTAACAGGACTATGCACCTATATTAAAAGAAGAGTCTAAAATCAATGACCTTAAAACAAGAGCAAATTAAATCCAAAGCAGAAGACAGGAAATAAAATCATAACAAAAGCAAAGAAAGAGGAAACAGGGGGAAAAAACAAACAGAAAAATCCATCAAGAGAAAGAAGACACAAAAATTACCAATATCAAAAATGAGAAGCAACATCACTTCATATTGTACAAACATTAAAAGAATAATAAGATTATTAGGAAAAACTCGATGTCACCAAATTTAATGTATTAAAAAAAGAAATCTGTAGTTTAAATAGTCACCAAATAACTCACCAGGTTCACTTGGCTTTACTGCCAAATTCTATAAAACATTAAGGAGGCAATATACACTTTACATAAACTATTCAGATTTTGACAAGGAAGAATCACTTTCTACTCATTTTATGAGGCTAGTATTATCCTAATACCAAAAAGTGCCAAAGACATTACAAGAAAACTATAAACCAATAGTCCTCACACACACAGATGCAAAAATTCTAAAGAAAGGTTACCAAATCAAATTCAATGATAAAGAAGAATACTACACCCTGACTGAAAAACCTACTAGAACTAATAGCCAAGTTAAGGATGCAGTATATAAGATAAGCATATGAAAAGAAACTATAGTTCCATATACTAGCAATGAACAATCACAAATTAGAGTAAAAATGACATTTCAATAGCATTCAAAAAATACCAAATACATACAAATAAATCCAAAAACATGTGTAGGATATGTGCACCAACAGCTACAAAACAGTGCTGAAATTAAAGAAGACTGATGTAAATATGGAGACATTCCTTTTTCCTGGGTTGGTAGACTCAATGTGATATCAAGTTTCCCCAAATTCATCAGCAAAATCCAATCAAAATCCCAGCAGGCTTTTAAATAGAAATGGACAAAATAGACTCTAAAATTCATTTGAAAATTCCAAAGACCTAAGCCTATCCAAAACAACTCTGAAGAAGAGTAAAGTTAGAAGACGAATACAACCTGACTTCAAAACTTACAAAGCTACAGTAATCAAGACCATGCATCCAGGCAGAAGGATAGCCAGAGGTCAAGAGAACAAAAGAAAAGGTACAGAAATCAGCCCACATAGGGAAATGTAAATTAAAACCACTACGAAATACCACTACTCTTCTATTAGACTGCCTAAAATTTTACAAGTCCTACAACTCAAAATGGGTAAACAAATTATGATATACCCATATTGTAGACTACTCAGGAATAACAGCATGGGTAAACCTGAAAATAATTATGCTGAGTAAAACAAGCAAAAAAAAAAAAAAAAAAAAACCAAGGAGTACAAACTGGATAAATGCACTTATATGTAATTATAGAAAACTTGAACTAATCTATAGTGATATATCTATCAGTAGTTGCCTGGGGGCATGGCAAGTGGGAGAAAAGGATCACAAAAGGGCAGGAGGAAAACTCTTGATTATAATGATGGTTTTAAGGAGTCACAAGTATATACTTACTCATGTATTATAAACCTTAGAAATGTAAATGTAAAACTAAGAAAGTGTACCTTTACCATTTCCTAATAATGTGTTTTATACCAAACTAACACCCCAATTTTAAAAATTGGCAGAGGACCTGAACAGACCCTTCTGCCCAGAAGACATACAAATGGCCAAAAATAGATAAAAAGACGCTCAACTTCACTAGCTATTAAGAAATGCAAACCAAAACTGCAGAGATACCACCTCGCACCTGTTAGAATGGCTATTTCAACAAGAAGAGTAATAAGTGTTAGAGGTTATGGAGAAAAAAGAACCCTCATTCACTGCTTGTAGGAATATAAACTGGTACAGCCACTGTGGATCCAAAGGCTCCTCAACAAATTAAGAATAGAGTTACCATACAACCCAGCAACCCATCTGTCTTCTGGATATCTACCTGAAAAATGTGAAAACATTTATTTGCAAAGATAAATGCACCCCTATGTTCACTGCAGCATTATTCATGGCAGCCAAGACATGGAAACAACTGAAGTGTCCTTCAATAAGGATTGGATAAAGCAGCTGTGGTACATATATATACAATGGAATACTACTCAGCCACAAGAAAAGACAAAATACTCCTACCTGCAAAAATATGGATGGATCTTGAGAATATCATGTTAAGCAAAATAAGACAGAAAAGTCAAGAACCATGATTTCATCCATATGTGGGATATAAAATTGAAAGCAACAAATGAACAAACAAAAACTCACAAACACAGCCAACAGTGTGGTAGTTACCAGAGGGAAGGAGGCTGGAGAGCAGTAAAAGGTAAAGGGGGTCAAATACATGGTGACAAGAAGATATGACTTTGGTTGGTAGGCATACAGTGCAATATATAAATGATGTATCACAGAACTATACCCTTGAAACCAAATATTGAGTTGGCCAAAAAGTCCACTTAGTATTTTCTGTAAAATAAAAGACACATTTTTCATTTTTACCAATAACTTTATTGATTTGGTTATTTTCAGTATCTCAGGTATCTCCCGCTATTGGCTTCTAGTGGATAGAGGCCAGGGGTGCTGCTAAACATCTTCTAATGCATATTTGGCCAAAATAGTCCCAAGAAACTTCGCAAACCACTTTTGACACATTCGAGCCATAACAGCACCTTCTCCATACACTACACAATTTTTTTTTTTTGCATTTCAGTTGCATTTTTACATTTCTTGACATAATAAAGCATTACACTCCAAAATGTTGCATATGTTCTTCCCTCTTCAATATTTAAATGGCTGCACAAAAATTCACAAATTTTGATGACAGCTGTCACAATACAATCTAACATACAAGTAACTGTATTGAATTAATTTAAAGATAACTAAGCACTACTAGAGCCATTGTACAGAAACACTAAACAAACTTTCTGGCCAACTCAATAATTGTATTAACAAATGTCACCCCAATAAATTAAATTGGAAAAATAATAGCAATCAAATGCTGAAATTTAAATTTTTTTTTTAATTTAGAAGTACTTTTTAAAAATTTCACCTTTCAGGGATTAAATTTAAAAAATTGTAAAATACTGTATTTAAAGTGTACACTGTGGTAATTTGACATACACACACACACACACACACACACACACACACACACACACACACACGGTCTGTCCAGAAGGTATCCAGCCATGTAATATGAAAAATAGAGACATTTATTGAAAAAGACACAAGAAACATTGTACATAGGACAATGACACCTCAGTCCCCTTCAGAGTAACTTGGGACCTCACAAAGTTCTCCCAATCGCCATCAGCTGCCCTTCATTGACAGTCTGAAATCTCTTCCCTTTCAAAGGTGATTTTAGTTTTGGGAAAAGCCAGAAGTCACAGGACACCAGATTTGGGCTGTAGGGGGCGCTGAGTCACCTGGGTGCTTTGATGTCCCGCCAAAAACCTCTGCACAAGACGTGATGCATAAGCGGGAGCATCATCGTGATGAAGCTGCCAATCACCAGTTGCCCATAGCTGCAGCCTTCTGAATCATCTGAATAGTTTCAGTGCAGGAATGTTCAAACTTAACACAAAATCTGAGGCAGATTCGTTGCTCTACTCAGCCATTTAGAATGCTATGGCCACACAGTACATGTGCTCACTCAACAGCATCTACCGCCCCCACTGATAGTACAGTGAAGTCACCACTGTTCATGCATGCACATTCCAGTCCACTCTCCTTGGCTGCCAGGTGACATTGTTGTCACGCAAACCATTCTCGGTATGTTAACAATGGCTGGATTTTTTCTGGATAGACCTCATAAATTGTGAAAAGATTCCCCCACCTAGTCAACTAACACATCTATCTCCTCACTTATTTATTTAATTATTGTTTGGCAAGAACATTTAAGTTCTACTCTCTAGCAAATTTCAATTATACGAGTGTTATCAACTACAGTCATCATGTTTTACATTAGGTACTCCGACCTTACTTAGCTTATAGCTGAAAATTTGTATAGTTTTACCACCCTCTCCCTACCTCCCCCACCCACAGTCCTTTTAATGTTAATTAAATTAAAAGTAATTTTGAGTGCGTGATAATGTGTTATTATTCTAAAATTATTATAATTTATTTTTTAATTTTTGAAAGCAGTAAGTATTCCTTAAGAAAAAAAAATACTCTGAAAATTTTCAGAATTATTATCTGGATCAGAATCAGAGAGATAAGTAATGGCATTCTAAACACACAATACTACAGGATTAATTTAGCACACCAGTGAAGCCAGGAAATAAGAGGAAAATCCCAGGCCATACTTAACAATGAAGTAACAATCTGTTAAATTCTAAGCTGTATGAGGACAATATTCATGTGTCTTTTACATTGTTATATCCTCAGCAATCAGCATAATGCCTGGCACATAATAAGTGTTTGATAAGTATTAGTTCCCTAATTACTCTATTTTTAAAATTTAATTACAAATGCATCAGTAAAAGAAAGAATGGGGAAGAAAAGACGCCAGAAGAATGGAAAAGTCATTCAGTCAAATTCAAAGTGATGCTGTGGAAGCCAGGAGAGCAAGACTTTGAGTATTTGCTTTGTCAGAGACCAGCTGTACAGTCTGTAACAATTATTTAACCTCTCCTCAGCTGTTTCCACATCCATAAAAGGAGGGAAAGCACAGATTAGAGGCATTCAACCATACATCACAACACTAAATATCTTTGTATAAGACTATACCAGGTATTTTCAAGGAAGTATAATATTGCATATTCATCAAAGTATTGTTTTTAAGACATAGAATAGATTTATAAGAATTTAGTGAACTAGAAATTTAAAGTAACAGAATTTCTAATTCTAAATATACAATCAAAATTTCTGATTATATGTTTGGAGAAAAACTAAATCATTGTTTATTCAGAAATTTTATCTTTAACATCAAGCTTTAATTCTCAATTATCCACAGCTACAGGGATAAAATATAAGGAAAACCCAAACAAGAAGAGATCTCTCAGATAGTTTACCCAGCAAGTTACCAACCTATGGAAAAGTTGCAAGAATACAATGAAAAATTAAATAGCCTTTACTAGATTTCTCACATGTTTGCATTTTGATACATTTGCTTTGTCATTTTTCTTGCAATCCTTCCTCCCTGTATATATTTTTTTCTCCTAAACCATTTGAGAGATAGGATGATACTTCAACCTGTGACCAGATGTACCTCCTAAGAGCAAAGATATCTTCCCATATAACAATACAAATGTTACTCAGAAATATTATTCAGAAATTATTAATGCAGTGTTACATATAATATAATCTATATTGAAATTATTCCAATAGTAGTAATAACTCTTTATGTTGTGTCGTTATGATCCAGTCCAGTCAAGGGTCACTTACATATATAATACTTGAATACTGGTGTGTCATTTATGAGAAATTCATTACTAAATTTTTTAATCCATTATAAAGTGGTGAGATTTACTGGGGGCAGGGTAGAATGCTAGAAAGAATCCTAGATTATAACTGAGGAGGTAAGGTTCCACTCCGATTTTATTCCAACAAGCTACCGTTGGAGCCTACCCCCTTAGCGCACTGGGCAGTAATGTCCACGTTGAGCAGCAGTGAAAAGAGGCCTGTGAGCTCTCGTTCTCAGCTAGGATGGTACCTTTTTATCTATTCTATTTTATATATTTTATATATATTTTATATACTGGGGTCCTAAATTAAGAACATTTATAAAAAGAATTTTTGATGATGGTTTTCCTTTTGCATAAAAAATAAGTTTGAAACAAGCATGCAAAATAAGTAAAATGAAAATAGATAAGCAAGTAAGGAAAAGGTAGATAGAAAGAGTAGGAAAAAGAAACCAAAATCAGAATCTCCAAAGAATTCCTGTATTTTTAGAAACAAAAGTCAAATGTGGATATAACCTTTCACTGTTAATCGCAACTGTAGTAATAAACTATAAGGTATAAAAACACGGGCTTTATTACCTGAAAAACCATGAATGTTTCTAAGCCTTCACTTACTACTAGGAAACTAGAAATAATAGCACTCACCTTACAGGGCTACGTGTGAGGATTCAATAAAGTGTTTGTAAAGGATTCAGCCAATGCCCTGCAGACTGTATGCACCCAAAAATTAACATCAATTACTAATATTAAAAAGTTGCATAACTGTTATAAGTGTGGCTCTGAGTTGGACTACTTGGTTTCAAATGTTAACTTCTCCATTTAGCAGCCTTTTAATTTTGGTCACATCACAAAAATTGTAAGCTCCCGTTTCTTCATTTGTAAAATAGGGTCAATTAATACCATCCATCTCATTGGTTTGTTCTTAAGGTAAGGTAATCCTTATGAAGTACTTAGCAAAGAAACTAACTCAAAACTAATGGCTTAAGAAGTGTAAGCTAATATTCATAGTATCATCATTATTATTATAGTATAAATAGTAAACATAAAACTTACTAAAATACTGAATTATAAATACAGCATACATAGACATAAATGTTAAGATATGAAGCTCTACTATTCTTTCCTGATTCTTAAATTTTTTAAGTATATTTTATTAATTGTGTTGTGAAAGTTTCAATTGTTTTCCCCTTTGCTCCCCTCTGCCCAGTTACCCCCCTTCCCTCCAGCAATCCCACTCCCCTTAGTTCATGTGCATATATGTTCTTTGGCTTCATCTTTTCCTATATTATTCTTAATTTCCCCCTGTCTGTTTTGTATTTACCAATTATGCTTCTTAATCCCTGCACCATTACCCCATTTCTCTCCCTTCCCCCTCTCGGCTGATAACCCTCAAAGAGACCCTCATATCTATGATTCTGTTCCTATTCTGGTTTGCTTAGCTGGATTTTGTTCTTATTTTTTAGATTCAGTTGTTGATAGCTCTGAGTTTGTTGTCATTTTAATGTTCTTAATTTTGATCTTCTTTTTCTTAAGTAAGTCCCTTTAACATTTCATATAATAATAGCCTGGTGATGATGAGCTCCTTTAGCTTTACCTTGTCTGGGAAGCACTTCATCTGCCCTTCCATTCTAAATGATAGCTTTGCTGGATAGAGTAATCTTGGTTGTTAAGTCCTTGCTTTTCATAACCTTGAATACTTCTTGCCAGTCCCTTCTTGCCTGCAAAGTTTCTTTTGAGAAATCAGCTGATAGTCTTACAGGCACCCCTTTGTAGGTTACTCTCTGCTTTTCTCTTGCTACTTTTAAGATTCTCTCTTTATCTTTAACCTTTGGCATTTTAATTATGATGTGTCTTGGTGTGGTCTTTTTTTGGGTCTAGCTTGTTTGGGACTCTCTGTGCTTCCTGGACTTGTATGTCTATTTCCTTTGCCAAATATGAGGAGTTTTCCTTCATTATTTTCTCATATAAGTTTTCAATTTCTTGTTCTTCCTCTTCTCCTTCTGGCACCCCTATGGTTTGGATGTTGGCATGTTTAAAGTTGTCCCAGAGGTTCCTAAGCCTCTCCTCATTTTTTTCAATTCTTTTTTCTTCATTCTGTACTGGTTCACTGTCGTTTTCCTCCTTATGTTCCAAATCATTGATTTGAACTCTGGTTTCCTTCCCTTCACCATTTTAGTTTTGTGTGTATTTTCCTTTGTTTCATTTAGCATAGCCTTCACTTCTTCCCTTATGCATTTGCCATACTTAAGCATATCTGTCAAGCCTGTGAGCATCTTTATCACCAGTGATTTGAACTCTGCTTCTGTTAGGTTGGCTATCTCCTCGTCACTTAGTTCTCCCACTGGAACCTTGATCCACTCCCTCTGTTGGGCCACATTTCTCTGTCTCCTCATCTTGACAGGCTCTGTGTTTGTTTGCCTCTGTATCCTAGGTAGAGCTGTCACTCCTGCTATGTTGTAAGAGGCGGAGTTTTAGGTTTTCTCTCAGTAGAGAGTGACCTGTTTCACCACGTTGTGGCACTGTGTGGGGGGGGAGGGGTCTGAGAGAGAACAATGTCACTTGCTCAGCACTCGCACCTTTTCCAGGCACTTCTCCCACTTTGTATGAGACTGGTGTCTCTCTAGTTGTTGCCCTGGCCATTGTTCCCAAAGTGGGTGGGTCTGCGGATGTTCTAGGACCATGGGGGCCTTTTAAACAAGTGGACTCTGCTAAGACTGGCTGTTTCTTCCTCCGCCCCAACCCCCACTGGTTTGCACAGTCAGAAGCAATGAGGCTTGATTTTCTCCAGTGCTGGGACCATGAGCTGCTGAGTCTGGTGAGGAGCTGGGAACGCTCCCCAGGTGTCCCTCATGACTTTTTAAAACATGTAACTGCGCTTCCTGCCGGCCTGCCGCTGCCATCGCTGGCACCACCACACCGCGTCCTCTCCGCCTCGGCTCCGCCCCTCCTACCTGTCTGGATGAGTATTTCTTCTTTATATCTTTGTTGGACTTCCATGTAGCTCAATTTTCTGGAACTTCTGATTGTCTCTAGCTTTGAGGTAGTTGTATTCCTTCTTAGTAGTGGAGGGAGACGCAGCGTCTGTCTAGGCCTCCATCTTGCCCAGAAATTCCTCTTTCCTGATTCTTAAGTAAACTTTTAGATAAAATCTTATAGTTGAAGAAGATCATACTACTACACTGACTTATATTGATAGTAAGATTCCCCATATTTTCAATAACTTGTGTTAACATTTCCCTCTTTCTTTAAATGTTAGCCTCTGTGTAAACAGGCAATCTGTTTGAAATAAACAAACGCATATGATATTGTTAGTTTGAGTTGTTCACTGACACATAATCAGTTAATGAAAGACTCAGGAACAGAATTTACAAGTGTCACACTTAGTCATGCTCTTCCCATAAAGTCAAACTGACCTTTCACTAAAGAGAGACTAAAGATTTTTTAAATGCCTTTTATAACCCTAAACAATTTCTTTATTTGTGACTACGTACAGTGAGAAATTATAATCACTGCTTTGTAAGCTGTTTGTAACTGTCTGTTCACATTTCTATTCCCCCTACTAGACAGAAAGTTCTATGAAGGCAAGAGACATATCTTTTTATTCCTATCTGTTTTTCAAGTATCTTAACTGTGCACAGTGAGTGGGGCACTGCTGGTGTTAAAGAAACATAAAAAAGAAGAACTGCTCCAATAGGCAGGAAAAACAAAACTTGAAAGAGCCAAGTAGCAGCTATCATAATAGCTGCAGTGGTCCCAAAGTGGAAAGTAGCCCTAACAACCAGTGGCAAGGTTGGCTACAATACTGTGGTGGTTTGCAAGTGATTTTTATTTTTTTAATCCTTGCCCCAGGATATGTTTTTATTGATTTTATAGAGAGAAGAAGGGGGAGAGAGAGAGAGAGAGAGAGAGAGAGAGAGAGAGAGAGAGAGAAAGAAACATCTACCAGTTGCCTCCCATATGCTCCCTAACTGGGGATTAAACCTACAACATATTGGTGCACAGGCACAATGCCCCAACCAACCGAGCCACCCGGCTGGGACAGCGCAAGTGGTTCTTATACTCGGGTATGTGTTAAAAACACAGACTACAGCTCCCCTTCAGACCGATATAAAACCACTAGATTTTCTCAAATTCCTTAAATAATTTCATCTGCTTACAAGCCTTTGGGATACTTCTAAAATTTTTTGATAATACCAAAAATTACAACAGAGACTATTAAAGTTCAGTGATCCCAAGCTACAACTTAAAATTACCTACTGACCTTCAAAATTTTCAATGTAAATATTCAAAATTAAATTGTTACAGAAATGTGTATTTTATAAATAGAAACCACAATTTTCAAGTATATAACTATTATATATAGTAAAATCCCTTTTCAGATATGTATCCTATCTCTACTATATTTTTAATTTCTGACTCCATCTCATCCTTCATAAACTAACTTACAACCAGTTATAATAAGAAATATTTTGAAATTTATTGTTTAAATTTATTATTGCTTTCTTTAGTTGGAACAAATTTATCTGCATTAACATCCAGAATAATAGAAAACTGTAAGACAAGTTATGAGCGAAGACAAGTAATTTGCCTAATATTTTTAAAGAATTTATTTAGGATATACTGTAGGCTCAGCACACTAAGCTAGGAACTATGGAAATTACGTAAAGCTAATATCTTTCAATCTACATGCTAAACAAAGAACACAGTACATTCTCAAGTACATACTAAATTCTGCAGTATATAATGTTTATAACTGCCACAGAAGTTAGGGGGCAAGAATATCAAGAAAAACTGGAAGAGTCACATTAACTAATAAAGCTGTAAGAGGATTCCAAAAATGTACATACACACTCTTCTTAGTGTCTTTAGTAAGTATATGTGCAACAATTTGTATTCCTTTTTCAGTTTGCTTTTATTTATGTTTGTTGCACATTGGCTTTGAAATGTTGACACTTGATTGCTGTAAGCTTATTTTATTGATTATTTCTTTGAAATTACTTTATACCAAAAATATTTTACTCAAAATTATAAAAAGCACATATTCAATTTGGAATATAGCAAAGCATGTTAACTGCCTATAAAATTACATATCATTG